>NC_139800.1:34442054-35132054 GCF_965231275.1 Zosterops lateralis | reverse complement strand
GTATTACATGATATTTATTCAGGAATATGTACCTAAGTCTGTCTTGTTTACATGCCTTTGATTTTTTTCACAAATAATTGATGAGGAAGAGAGGATCAGAAAAGAAAGACAACTTGGCCTGCCTTAAGTCACTCATTTAGGTCAATCAATTGTTGCCAGGTTATTATAGTTGTGTATCCTATTTTTATTAATCAAAGCTAAAGGACAGCTAGGAAATACAGAACTAAAGAGGCCTGGCTTTATCCTCTTACTTTAGAAAACATACTGAAATAAGAAGTAATCCTCAAGTGCCAGTGTCCTAGCTGAGTCTGTGGAGGTGCCACGGAGACCTAGAAGGCTTATTTTGGTTAAAAACACAGCACAGTCAGTGTTGTAATGTAAAGAACATGGATGAAACCTCTGGGTAGGAAGCCTTGCTTGGTTTTTTCTAGAATGCCTCCGTAGAGCTCCTTACAGATAGATTGAAGGCTAGTTCCGACAGTGATGGAAACGTGAAGAAGGTTTTGGAATGATTAATATGTGAAGAAGATTTTGAAGAATCCTTGATGCTGCCAGTGAATTTTATCTAAATTTATTTAATATCTAGTTATTCCACCACACTGAAGTGGAGTTTTTTGGCCAAAATATTGACAGGAACACACACATCTCCATAGCTCAACATTAACTTTATACCAGTTCATCAGCTTGCCTGTATTGCACCATATGGTACTCAGCTCAATCAAAAACAATAGTTAAATGAACTCTTGGCTTGTGTTCTCATGTGTTTTAAATCCAAACCCAAGAAATCATACAAATTATATCCGAAAGACATACTAGGTTTATGCCAAAGCAATGCAGATCATTCCCTACAGGGCTTTCTCATGTGTGCTTTGCATTCTAACTCAAATTACTTGAGCAACAGATCTCCCTGTTAAGAAAGCTCTTTCAGTTTTGTACAAATTTCGTGGTGAAGAGGCTTTTCCCACTTTGTCTACAATTATCCCACTATTTTTAATTATACAGTCTGTGCAATACTAAGTAATTATTTGGATTTTGGAGTTCATGTCCTTCAGGTGTTTCAAGATGTTTGTTATGTGCCGTTCTCTAAGCTGGAATAGCAAAATTTACAAGCATGCAGTATCTTTTTTATGTGACTTCAATAATGCTGCTGATTAATTTTACTGCCAGTATTGGCCTATTTTTTTTAATTGCAGTTCTGCTAGTAAAGAATTAAATAAACAACTTTCCATATATGAATTATTTCAGAAAAATAATTTCTTTCTTTCTATGTTAGGGATTTTCCACTTTTATGAATCATGTTAGTTTAAATTTTATTACTCTAAATCACTCTAAGACATTTTGATGTTTGGTTGAGGACAGCTTTAAGAGAAACCAGCCTATCATTACTGCTGATATGGTGTTTGTGGAAATGCAGACATTCACTTGTACTGGAGGATGTGCTTAAAAATAAACTTTAAAATAGAAACAAAATAACAAAAATATTCTAAAATAAAATATTTTTTTCTAATTCAAGAAAAAATTGCTTTCAGTGATCACTATTTTGTATGAACACTGAAGAATCTTGCTTCTTAAACATGCCTGATTCTTTTTTGAGTTACAGTCCTTTCTGGAACAGCTGATGTTCTTGATACATCCAGTGGAGGAAACAGGTTGGATAGCAGTCCTTTTTCCTTTAGGTTTAGTCCTGGCAGCAATGAAAAATAGTACTGCTGTCATTGCAATCTTGTTTTTCATTTCAGTGCTACATCAGCATACTGCTAAATCCTTGATTCTTAATATGGAAAAATCATCCATCCATCCATCCATCCATCCATAAATATATAGGTATGTATGCATATACATAGGTATGTATACATATGCATACATATACATACATATGCATACACATACATACGCGTATACTTGCATGCAATGGATAGTCTTTGTGGGCCAATGCACATGGAGCTTGTGTATATTCTTAGAAAGCAAAAGTCATTTGATAATGTATTCTATTTAGATGTATTTTATCTTGGACAGTATATTATTGAGATTTTTTTGTTTATTACTGCTTAAAATTGAAGAGTCAGTTTATCTTCACAGAAAGGTAAAAATTCTTGGATTTGCAAAATTTTGAGTGTGTTTGTTGATCTGAAAATGTGCAAATTTTGGTACATACACTATTATGCATTGTGTGGGTGTAATATGAAAAGCTGAAGAACAATAAAAAAATTTTAGTACACACTTGCTGTAGTAATTTTTACTGTGGTTGTTACTGCTACGCAGGCTTGGGGAAGGGTGTCCTTGAAACTATCAGGTCAATGCATAGCTAGAACATAAGAATGATCACAGAAAATACGTATGAGCACCCATGAATAACTGTGGAGTCCTTCAGCCCCTCAATGTAATACCCAGGGTCTGGTCTTGGCAAGACAGCCTCTAGCTACCCCTCCTGCCTGAGGGGATACTTCCAATGTGCTCTGTATACAATGGTTTGGTCAGTTCTGCCCCACCCCTCAATGACCTTGGCCTTGTGGTTCCTTTTCCCTCGGTGTGTCTTCATTGGCTTCAGGTCAATGCCCTTACCTGCCCTTTGCCCCGACCCCAGACCCTCTGCTTAAGGGGAGACTGGGGTGGAGTTCTGTCTCTCACTCTTGGTTCTCTTCACCTTCTTCTCCCATCCTGGCTCGGGGTGGGAGAAATAAAATGGACTCTTGTGCTTAACAAAAGAGACTTGCTCCATCTGTTTCCTTGTCAGCGCCTCTACCTCCCTGGACACGATGGACACTGTTGCCACACAATGATGTAACAAATGGTGGATGAATGCAGGCAACCAGGGAGGACAACAGGACTGGCACCCCGTAAGTCTCCCCCTGCGGGACCCCCATCTTAAAAAGGAAGACTCAAGAGTACCATGGCTGGAGACCAGGTTGAGAGTAACCTTAAAAACATGGGGGTAAAAGGCTTACAGGGAGGAAAACACCCAGTAAGGGAACTGGCTTACTGGAACCGAGAGACGAAACTAACACCTACCATCACAAGTCTTTCTCATTCTTCACAGGAGGGAGTTTTTAAGAGTTACAAGTGGCTAGTCTGCCTGCAAAAAGGACCATGCTGGACCATGTTGGCTTTTACCAACTCTCCTGACATGTTGCTGCAACTCATGGAGGGTAAAGCTACTTATGGATGATTATGGACAATTTGCATGCAAAGTGTCAGCGCAGCCATGCAATGCTACAAATAACCATGACGGTAGCTACATCTATCACTGCTTGTTGAAAATTAAGTATAAGGTTGAATTAGTCTGGAATCGAGTGTTGGTCCTTTTACATACACACTGTAACTACTTTTGTCAATACATTGGTTTGTGTTGTTAGCAGCTCCCTCCTTCTCAAAATAAAATAATTTTCTAATAGGGAGGATGGGGAATTCCTGAGATGTCTCTAAATAAGTTGTTCTTTCTTGACATTCTCAGCATGTTTGGCATAAAACTGTGGATTTTTTTGGTTTTTACATGAAACTGAATCAAGTTCAAGTGTATGAGATTATACATGCCTATCATTCTTTCTTTAAATAAATAAAAGTTTCTGTTTTACTTTTGAAGAGTTGAAACATACATTTTTCTAGAAATTGTGGCCTCATTGTTTAGGATGTGAAAGTGTTTGGAGAATGCTGGCTCATGTCATATCTGATGTGAAATTCTTTTTCTCATGTTTTGCCTTACAGTATATATATTCTCACGTTTGTCTTACAGTATATGCTGTAAGTTTCTCTCAGTTGATGTAGAACTACTGACTTAATAGCCTGGTCTTATATCTCTGTGTTTCTCTATGTGAGAAAATAGTGTTTTCCCTCCAAACTATGCCTTTTTCTAGATACTATAAGTATTACCTTGGGAAAGAAGGAAAAATCAAATTCATATCTATCAGAAAAAAAAAATTAAGGTCATGAATTTGTTTGTTTTTCCACATCTAGGTGAGACAAAGCTATAGTTTCAGATGTGTTTGCTTGGTGTTTTAGCATTAACTTGTTTAATTCCCACACTGCCTAAGAGCTCAAGCTATGAGAAGGGGCAATGTTAAGTACTGTCAAGAATGAAACAGAAAGGATCATGTATTCCAAATATTCATCATTTATGTGCTTTTCAACAGCCATGGACTCAACTGTCTTTGAATTTGTATTTTTATTGTCGTACAATCAAAAGAACTCCTACTAGAGAAACAAAAATGTGCACATCCCTAGACTTTCTCTTTACTTACTTGGACAGCCAAATAAATGAGTGGAAAAATGATAGGAAAAAGATTAATATATGCTGCTGGAGATTCTTGTTGGTGACTGTTTAAAGCCCACTTCAGAAAATTTTGTATTGCTTTAAGAAAATATAGGGTTTCCTTAGAAACAAATTCAATATAAAACAGAATCAGATCTGAGGTAAGTTTCTAGAGTAGCATTCATCAGTCTTTCCTCTGCTGATGTAAATCAAATCAGCATGCACGTCTCTGCTGTTTCTTGATGATGCTTTAGAGCACTTCTGTGTGGTAGCTTGTCTCAAAATTGCATGCAATGTTTTACAGATGTAAGACTTTCAGCTGGTTGGTTTTCAAAGGCAAACCACTGTGAACAAACAATATACATGTGCCTTTGAAGGAGACTATATATATTAATAAGGTGGAGTGTATTAAGTTTGAAGACAGGCAGCAAATACATAAAGTTTAAAGAAAATGCATGCCAAAATAATTACTGAAAGTAAAGTCATTAGCTATTTTAAATTTTATCCATTTGAGTATTATAGAGAAAATATTCCATATATATATTTGTTTAGGGTAAGATGTTTGGACTATGTTCTGCAGCTATATAATGAAAAATTAACAGTAGTGCAAATAAAAATGCTTTAAAGAACATTTGATTTTATATAAGTATATCACATCTCCTAATATTTCAGAGATATAATTTATTATTATTGTTGTTGATAACAACAGCAGGAACAAAAGCAACAACAACAACAACAATAATAATAATAATTTTTGTTATATATATTTTCCAAAGTTTTCAGTCCATATTAAACAGTTTTGAGTTCCTTTGGTATGGAGCAGCTCTCTAACCAAGCAGTAGAGGGCATTCTTTCTTTAGGAGACAGCACTAGTTCCTTCGAAAGACTAATGTTTTATTCAGGAAGTTGGTTTCCTTGAGTCCTTTTTGTCTTTAAATACAGGTCATTCACATGTAGATACTGGACATAGGATAAAAGGATAAATTCTTACATCAAATGTGCATTATATTGCTTAGGGTTGAGTACCGAGTTACTAAAATTGTATATGTTTTTCATTATTTCATAGAGTATTTCTGGACAAATGAAAGTTTATATACCTTTCATTCAAATTCACACTGCGTTTTTCATAAATTCAGTTCCCTTTAAACTGATCTGATTCATTTGGTATGATCAATCGATTATCCTAATAAAAGCATTTCTAATAATATTTACAGCAGACTACTCATAATGCACCTAGGTATATACAACAATGTGGGTAGATATTTTGAGAGCATATTCAATTTGAATTGAATTATTAAAATTTCAACTAGCATATTGTTTTTAATTGATTTTGACATATTTAAGCCAGCCTTGTTTGAAATTAAATTTAGTGCAGCATGTTCCTCTTCTACTTGGAAAATGCTACCTCTTCTAGGGAAAATGAGCACTGAGAGATAGACCCTTCCCATCCAACATTTGGGACTTCTCCACAGAGTTGTCTGGAGCCCATCCAGTCAGAGTCCCACACGGAACAGGATGCTGTGCCTATGGAGCATGTATGTGAGGTGACCATGGACAGCCCTTCTGGTGCTGTTGAATGCTGCTTCCCCCTCACCCAAATGCTGACTGCTATGAGGTACTTCAAGAGCAGGTTTTTAACTGTTCCTCTGTTGCAAGATTGAGGTTCTTTTCTTCTTTTTAAAATTAAGTGAGACCAAGGTGACTAAATGACTTTTGAATGTGAATACTAGGCAAAGACAGATCCATTATATTCCAGATTTCATTTCAGATGGTGGCTGGCTGCCATGTGAGCCTAGCATCTTCTGTGTCACTGGGTGGTGCAGAGCTACAGGTGAGGTATTAAATAGCATGTGCAACAAAATGTTTCTATCTATATGCACTTTAATAAAATGAGAAAAACGAAGTATCTGATGCGAGATATTAAAATTACATATTAAATTTGAGGCTGCCTATTTCAGTTAGAATCATGATGTTGCAGCTGAATATGTTAAAATAAAACTCCTTCCCAGGGCATTTGCCTAGTGATTCACATCTGCTATTTTATAATTTTTCTCTAACATTGCCTGGTCATCAACAGCGTATACCCTCGTTATACATTAAAAATAAGCAGCATGAAAGGAAAAACAATTGACAAATATAAGAAGAAGCCCGAAGAGACAAACAACTGAATGTGATCTAATATATCACTCCTCTGCTTACAACACATGATTTCATTTGAAGTCTGGTGAGTTATTGTTTTAATTTTGCTTCAGAATCAAACAAACTGCATTGCTTCTGTATAGCACTCCTGTCAGACCCTTCTTAGAATAAAATCTTTAATCTCTGTTTCAGGATTTTTCTTCAACTTTATAAAATAAGTTTTACAGATGATATTTTTTTTGCTTAAAAACTCCAAAACTAACTAAAATAAACACATCACATTACTGTTTATTAGTAAGAAATAGCAATTGGTTATGAATGAGAAAAAAAGCTTTTGTTCTCTGGAAAGGGGAGAGTCCAGAATCTAATGCTTCTTCAACTGCCTAGTAGTTCTTTGGTTCTACAAACCTTCAAATAGTTACCTAAGATAATGTCTGCAAATAAAATACCTTTCCTAGTCACTGGATTACTGATTAGCATTATATTTCCTGGCTGTTTTGATTTTAAATAAACAGCTTTTGCTTGCATAGCTTATCAGATTCAGGAATCAAACTCTGCAAAGCAATCCTTATTTCCAAGGATGACTGTGAGGAGGAAACAAGTGTATCTAGGGCAGGCCTAGATACTAATTAAATGTAAAATAATAAAATAATCCTGAAAAGTAAGTATCACAGCTTTCTTCAGCTGTGGAATTCTGAAGATTGTTCTTAGGATGGAACTTCAATAGTTTAGCTGTAATATTTGCCCAATGATTTTCTTTCATATTAATAGGTTGGCAAAGAGAATTTAAGAGTCGGGACATTAAAGGTCACAAAGAAGTAATGACAACAAAAGTTATTCCCAGCTCAAAACTGTCATTTTTGGAGAAGATTCACAGATTTGACATGGAAAAGGGCTTTCTGTGGAGAAATAGCCAGAGTAAAGCCCAAATTTTTTTTTACCCTTTTCTCTCTCTCTCTCTCTCTCTCTCTTTCTCTCTCTCTCTCTTTTTTTTTTAATTTTTTTTTAATTTTTTTTTTAATTTAATTTAATTTAATTTAATTTAATTTTATTTTATTTTATTTTTAATTAACTGTGAAGAAGGGAAATTATGCTTTCATATGGTTCAGTGAAAAGCCCCAATAAGAACTTCTGGTCCTAAGAAAGGCTAAGAAAGGTGGTGGGAGTGCAAAACAAATTGGTCAGCCAAGAGAAAGTAGAACTTCTTTGAAAAGTAAAGAGCTGTCAGTTGAGTCATCTGACTCATCCTCTGGAATAATAAAGAATCATAGAATGAATTAGATTGGAAAAATCATTGAGTTCAACCTATGACAAAACACCACCTTTTAATCTAGATAATGGCAGAGACTGCCACATACAGTTTTTTCTTAATCACCTCCAGGGACGGTGACTCCACCAATTCCCCAGGCAGCCCATTCCAGTGCCCAGTCAGCCTTTCTGTGGAGAGCAAAATATGGGTTGGTAAGCTTCATCCTATGACTTTCATCCCAAGGAAATGGAAAAAGGCTAAGGAGCATGGAAAGTTTGTTACACCAGTTGCAGGACTGGGTGAGACACAGGTGAATTAGACAAAAGAATTCAACTTTTATGGATCTTGGCCTGTTCTGATATCTTGTTGGTCCATCTTGGGATCTTATATTTGAATGAAACAGTTTTGTAGGCACTTTTCTCAGTGCTTCTATAGGTCCCTAGGAAGTCGAGCTCTAATGTAACATATTTTTTTGCATCACAGCCGATTTGCTTAAAACCAGAGAATTAGCCTGGGGTGAGAAGAATATTTAATGCAAGTGTCCTAGGTTCTTCGTGTTCTGCTTTAAACACCGATCTTTTCCAGTTTAAATTGTGACATACTGCTTTTTTGCTTTATAGCAGGAAGATTGAAATCTTGACTTTGATTTAGCTGCCTCACCAGTGAAAATAGTGCTTTGTAGACTCAAAGCTTTGGGTGGAAATTATTTAACAGATTAATTAGGAAACAGAAAATTCCCTGATAAAATAGTTTCAAGTCTAATGTTAATGGTGCATATCATAGTATCATAGAATCATAGAATCATAGAATCATAGAATGGCTTGGGTTGGAAAGGGACCTTAAAGATGATCTCCTTCCAACCCAACTGCCATGAGCAGGGACAACTTTTTCTATATCAGGTTGGTCAGACCTCCATGAACACTTTCAGGGATGATGCCCTTTGTCCAATCACTGCATGCCCTTGTAAAGAGTCCATCTCCAGATTTCTTGTGGGCTCCCTTCAGGTAACAAAGGCTCCTTTCAGGTAGCTGATTGATAATCCAGCAGTCCTCAGAAGAAATGAAAAAGTAAAATACCAGATTGATTTACAGTACTGTAGTATATCAAGGCTAGCTGTCTTGGGAATAAAAGTGTAATGTGATCTTAAACTTAAAAAAAAAAAAAATCACTGATGCTGGAGTAATGATGTTATCTGTATTGAATGCCTGATCAAAATAAGATCTCTAATAGTCTGGAAAAGAACAGCATTCTCTATGATACTTGTTTATTTTTTTCAGGAAAAAAAAATTGCAACAGAAAACATTAAGCATTGTGTTTAAATATTAAACATCCTAGTGCACCATAAATTTTTAATATGCCAATTAACAAAGAAATATCTGTTTTTCTTTCTGTGCAAATATAAGAGGACTACAAAGAGTTCAGTAGACAGAATACCAGTTGCAGTGAGAAGAAAGGACAGCATTATAAAGCAAAACTGCGTCTCCCAGAAGAGACATTGTAACACCCAAATAATGTTTTAAAGATACAGGGAGCTTGGGATTTTAAAAAAACATCTTAACTTTGGGAAATGCTTGAAAAATAACTGATTTTTAAAAGTTCATTGGAAGAAATTAGTGCTCTAGCTTTTAAATGATACAACTTACCTCTTACATTAAGGAAATGAATGCTACAAAAAACAGGAACAGCAAACTGCAACCATAGCTATTCACAAATGCAAGTGTATTTTCATAAGTAAATACTTCATTAAGATGTTATTGCAGATTCCTATTGCTGATACCAGCAGGTCCATTTGTATGATAGTTTTTTATTGTAAGACTGTTTTCAAGATACAGACCCTTCTCCACTTGGCAAAGTACTATGAGGTTCTAACTCTAGAAAGCTACGCATGGTCAATGGCAATATGTAGGAAAGTAGGAATTTCTTAAATTTGGCACAATTAAGATGGAAATGCCCTGCCTCTAGGTATCTTTGAGGCTGAGTACTCATGAAAGAGTCAGATGTTTAATAAGTTGAACATTAAGTTTATGACAAAACTTGATACGGTAATTTCTGGGCAAAGGACACTTGTTTGGGATGTGTAACAATGTGTGCACATGGCATCATTCCAGGACTTTGTGTTTTCAGAGTTGGAGTACTGCAGCAATTGTAGGTTAACGCAAAGGTCTTAATGTGTAAGAACAGTTCTCTTTCCCACATAAACCCATAGCTCAAAGAATACATTAAGAAAAGAAGGAATTCCTGGTATTAATTTGTTTATATAGACGTATATTTTACTGCTGAGTTGGAAAAGATCTGTGCCATCACTGAATTCTAGTGAAAAAAGCAACTGCTAGTCACCAGTTTTTAGCCTACTAGGAGTACAAGACTACGTATTTCCTAGTGTGAAAACATGGTTGCTGTGGTTTATAGCCATTTTTAATTCCAGGACTTTTGGAATTCTAAAAGTCTACTCGACTAGGCTTCATTTAGTCTTAGTTTTGAACTTCTCTCCCTTTGTCTCAAATACACACACATACTATCCTTTTTTCCCAACATCATTTCCAAACAGCCCTCCACCTTTCAGGCTGTTAACATTTTAAAAACAATAGGACATTAAGGATCTGAATTAGGTTAGTAGAATGATGCTAGAGTGCCTCCTTTCCTGAACATCCTGCATGAAATAGCCCTGAGAACAAACTGTTCTTTTTTCCTATTAGAGCACGGCTTTTTTGGCTGGCTCACTGAACTATGCTGATGTTTTACAAGACCTTCAAAAATTCCTATTGTACCTGCTTATATATCTGCCTATGTATTTGCTATATAAAAGCTATAGCGTAGAGCTTTCTGCTGTTCTTTTCTGCTCAAAGCAATCAGTGTCTGCATCTCTCCAAATTGATATTCATTATGTATGAACAGCACTTGCATATGTACTGGAAATATACAGTACTTCTGATGGGATCTCAACAGGTTCAGAGGAGGGATTTTTCATGTTTTCATATTGTAATTTGGTTAGCTTTACAGACAGAAGAATTGACAGCCTAGGCTCTGTTGGTAAAAATTTTGTAAAGTTTGCAAGACCTAAGCAGGTTGTATTCTTCCCTTTTCTTTTTGTGTGTGCCTATGAGACAAGTAGAAAGAACTTATAATTTGTTTCCTATTCTCAGGTCCTGCTATTGAGCAAAACTGACTTTATTATGAGAAATTAATTTAATTTATTGCCAATCAAATCAGAGTATAGTAGTGAGAAATAAACCAAAATATTAAAACAGCTTTCCCCAACCCTCCCTTCTATTCAGGATGCATTTCACCCCCAATTTTTCCACCTCTTCCCTGCAATGGCTCAGGTGGATAGGGAATGTGGCCAGTTCATCGCATACTGTTTTTGCTTCTCCTTCCTCCTCATGCTCTTCCCCTGCTTCAGTGTGGGTCCTTTACACAGGATGCAGTCCTTTAGAACAGACTGCTCCAGCATGGATCCATACTGTGACTCAGCAGTCACAGCCTCCTTCAGGCATCCACCTGCTCTGCTGTGGGGTCTTCCAGGGGCTGCAGGTGGATATTTGCATCCCCATGGCCCTCCATGGGCTGCAGGGCCACAGCTGCCTCGCCATGGGCTGTGTGCACTACAGCCTGCAGGGGAATCTCTACTTCTGAGCAAGAGAGCAGAGGTGCCTGAACGACTTCCTCCCCTTCTTCCTCTACTCACCTCTGAAGGGCTGTTTGACTCACATATTCTCAGTCTTCTCTTTTGGCTCCTTTTTGATTGTTTTTTTAGCACATTTCCCGCCCGCCCCCCCCCCCCCGCCTTCCTCCGTTAAAGGTTTATCCCAGAGGCACTCTTACTATCACTTACGGGCTCGGCACTTCGAGCCAGCTGGAACTGGAGACAATTCAGACATGGAGAAAGCTTCTGGCATCTCTCACAGAAAACACCCATCTCCTTGCTACCAAAACACTACCAAAACCCAACATAGACTGGAAGACATTCTAGCAGAAATCAGTGGTAAAGTTCTTGTCACTGTCCAGTTGTAAACCATAGATGAAATTCCATCATGTTTTCAGTGTAACCACTGAGATAAAGAACTGAATATAAAAAACGGCATTCAGATAAATATTGTCATTTTCTATCTGTCTATAAATATACATGAGCTGACTGGTTTTCTCAGATTCTTTCAATTCCATTTACTTTAATACCCTAGAATTTCCATTTTATCTAGTTTTACTCTGGTTATTCATGTTTATACCATGATTTGTTTCCAACAGTTGCTAGGAGTCGACAAAAGGAATTGATTGTCTTCTATCACAGGTTACTAGATGAGACTTTCAACAGAGAAGTCAATGCTAACTCATTCTGAAAGCTGAAATTAATATGGAGAACATTTATTTTAATCTTTCAATCAAAATCTCAGCCCTTCTTTTAAGCCTTGAAGCAAAAATTAACTTTCATCACTTTTGTTAATTAATCCACTGGTGGCCAGAGCAGAGTCCCATTGAAACTGCCTGTATATCTCTAAGTTCTATGATGCTGTGTGCCACTAGAGCAGGAAGATATAGACAAGCAGTATGTCCTTCAGCTGAAGAGACAATGAGTCCTTCAGTCTGCTATCCATAATTCATCCACTGAAAAATTATTTCATTGCTATCACTTGACATATTTCTGAGACAAATATGCTTCTCACAAATTTTACATGGACTTCCATCATGTATGGCATTGTTACTTCTACTTTTAAAAATCTTGAGACAGAAAGATGAATATAGCAGGGATCATTAAAAAAATACCAACAGTAATGTTTTTCTTGTATTTGAAAGGAAGGAGAATTACAATCAAGTGGCACGCGAAACATAGATAATCAGGACACAATTTTATATAGTGAAAATGATAATTATTGTTGTTACTACTGTTATTGTATCAAAAGGAAGAAAGAACCACATTAACAGGATGTTTTGAATAAATTCCCAGGTTTGATGAATATTTATAAATAAAAGGGGAAGGGTAACTTCAATAAACAATACCGGGAATAGAGGCCCTTGTTCAAATAACTTAAAAAGATGTTCTCAACCTAACACATGTATTCAATGGACTTAGATAAACGTTAGTGTTTGTGTGCTTGTGATATCTGAGCCTTAAAAAGGGCTTGAGACAGCATTAGTACTCGTGTTAAAATAAACAGAAGGAAATGAGATAACCTTTTGTCAGAGCTCAGTGCAGGTAAGGGAAAAAAGGGTAACACCTGCCAGATAATTTTTTTTTTTTTGGTGACTTCTGCTATTTATGATACTAGCAGAAAGACAAATCACCAAATTAGTGATTAAAATTGGTTATTGTCAGTTAAATCAGAATAATTTCCAAACAGCTACCATTTACAGAAATAACATCAGTTCTATGTAAACTAAAATATTTTTGTTGAATATTAAAAAAATAAATTAATATATGAAATGAGACATTAGCCTTGGCATTCTGAAGACACTTAAAAGCCCAAGGCAGTTTATGTTTAATTGGCTCTCCAAGGTAGAAAACAATTCTATATAGACAGATCCCTTAGTCTCTTATCCTTCATCCCTACCTTGGACTTACCCATCTGAAGGAGAACTAGAGGAGAAGTAGAAGTACAGTCTAGCTGGAGAAGTGGATAGGTCAGTTTCCCACCAAACAAATAATTCCTGGGTATCTTGAGAATTTGCTATAAAAATCAATAGTGTATTCTTTTTTCTATACTCTGTCCTATTTGAAGCAAATAATACTAATTCAGTAAATGGTCCTGAAAAACAGTTGCTGAGATTGATGCAAAGTTGAGCAGCTTCAAAGAAGTTTTGCTCTCATAAAATGATCAATTTGACTTAGTTTACTTTTACTGAGATTACAAACAGTTACTTTCCTATAGGAAGCTTCTGGACTGTAAGCAATGAGAGACATGAGGGTGGCTGCATGCTGTCTTCCAAGAATTACCTTTCTCCGATTCTGCTTACAGAAGCTTTGGGCTGTAAAACAAAATCCCATTTTTCTGCCTGTAATACAGCATTCAAATATCTCTTCTCCTCAACCATTTCACACATTCTGCATAAATATGAGCTCTTTAAGATGTGACTATTGTAAGGTACAATTAGATTAGCTATGTGCTAATAGCTATAGGGCAAAGGAAAAGATTCCTAGAAGAACCACTTATCAAGAGCTATAATCGCTATCAATATAAAGGAAGCAATTTCTAGCACTCTCTTCATATTGTCATGCACATATAAATGCATAAACATGAGAAGATAGAATAATGCTAGCAAAGGAAATCAGCACATTTAACTAAAATTTGAGACATTATGAGGAAGATACAGTACTCAAATTTTATTTTAATTCCAAAAATGGGAACTGTGGCTGTCATTAAGCACTACAGTATCTTTGAACTCAGTTGAAAATGAGCATTTGGTTAGTCCTGTATTTTCATTGCTCTATAGAAATGCAGTAGTTGTGGATTAGACAATTTTAAGGGTTGAAGAGAAAATGAAGATAGGCAAGAAGGAAGAAATCTTGTCCAAAGTAATTTGGATGGAGAACATCTCCATGACTGAAGGGGATACAGTCATTCATTTTTTACTTCAAAGAAAAGAAAAAAGATAAATCATTGTTGAGGAAGCACTGCCCTTTTGTCTTGGTGAGTTATTTCACTTTCAGGTGATAGAACAAAACTGTCTTTCATTCAGGGGAGAAAAGAAATGCAATATAAAATGTAATTTTCTCTTCTTAGAGTAAAAGGGATATCTATGCAGAAGCATAAATACTATCATATTCAGGGGGTCACGATAAAAGTATATGTGTTTATTCTGCTTATGCTGATTACTTCAAAGATTAATTAGTTCTGACATCCTCATACACTGATGAGTCTATTCCTCCCATACACACACCACTCTCAGGGGTTATTTATTCTACAACAGTGTGATTTGCCACCAAGATTTTTTAGGCTCAGTGTTGTTCCACATGCTACTGTAATTATTGCCAATTAAAAAAAAATATACATTCATTTTACAGTTTTCTCCAGGCTGTAAATACTTCTTACAAAAAATGTTCCTACTAAAGTGAATGGAATTGCACACTGAGTAAGTGTAGACTGAACTCAGCACTCAGAAAACCTATTGAGGTATATATTTAACTGTCCTGCACGTTAACTTTATGATTGCAAATATCTTGTGACTATGAAGTCACTGTTTATATGCAGTTAGCAGATGAGAAGGGAACAACTTCTAATATGAATTTTTGGTCTATTTTTATTATACAGATTAGGAGTGAAGGTTTAGACGATCCTAAGTACTGTTTCACTCCCTCATAATCCCCTTAACCTCTCTTTTCCTACTTTCACAAAAAAATTAGGCCTATCTTATCCTACCAGAGATTTATATTGACTCACTAATTAAACTTTGCTTCTTTATCCTCTATTTCTGAATAGATCATAGAAATAACCAGTCTATTTTCAATAATCAGTGTATTTCATTACGTCTGAGTTTATGGCTTAGACTGAGAGATGGTGTGTCCTAGGAGCATCTCGGATTGTCTCCCTCATTCCTGAAGGAAATAAACATACAAACAGAGAGATAATCCAGGGGAGAACTCACATAAAAGCATAGACTAACACTGCTGACAAAACATACTCTATCCATCAGAATATATCACTTGTATGTCAGTTCACAGCTACAAATTCCCCTCAGGAAAGTGGCCTAAACAATGTTTTATATTTTTAAAGGGTTTTGGGATACTTCATCATTAATCTTTTAAAACAAACAATAAAATAGACTGTTTACAAAGACCTGAATTGTGTCTTTTAACTGTGATTTTTCTGGAATTGGTTTGCAAAAAGCATTTTCATGCATTCATATTTGTTTCTTGATATTTTTTGTGATAAGTTTTATGACAGCCCCAGTTCTAAAGTTTGTGTTTTTCTGTTTCTGCCACTGTGCTGCAAAACACTATATCAAGCCTTTTATTTCAGCTGTCAGGAAATATCTTTCTGATATCAAATCTGTTTATAGATTCTGATATTAGTACTCTATCTTCTAAAAGAAAGAAAAAAATTAAGTACTCTTTTGTATTCTAAAATCTCTTTTTTTTTCTGTGTGGGTAATTTACACTAAAAGTGACAAAGTTTTATTTGCTTGTTTGACTGTTTTTAATATTTTATTCTTGTAATTATATACTTGCCCAGGAGAAGAAGCTTGAACAGAACAATTCATGATCTACCACAGCTCTTAGACACTTGTCTGCTTCAGCAGCTTTTGTCCTTAACACAGCTTCATGCATCAAACACCAGTGTTTACCTCACAAAGCAAACTCTTTCTCTAAGAGAATAGGAGAGCCCTTAGTTGAAAGAAAACCTCATTTCAAGAGCTGCATAGGAAAGCTTCTACAACAACTGTCTGCAATGTATTTGTACTGTGGGTAAGTTGGGGAGTTTGAATAAACATCATAATTAGGAACATAATAGCATATTTTGATTCCCTTAATAAATAAGACCAACTTGAATCTTTTCTTAGTGGTGACTTTAATGATCATTAATGGCCAAGCCTGTTATCGTTTTATATGAATTCTTAGTTGAAAAGCTGAAGTCTTGAATACAAGATGTACTATTATTGAAAATAAATGCAAGTGCTTTGTGCTGGTGCATTTTACAGTTTCCTGTTTGTTGTCCGTAACCTGTTTTTTTTTTGTCCAAATCAACATTACCTATACATGAATTCCTTCTTGCATCTTCAGATGGCTATCGGTTTTGTAATTCTACAATTGCATTTATGTGTCATTAAAAGAACTGTATTCCTTTTACAGAATTAAAAAAAAAGTTAGAGGTAATATCCATAAATATCCTTCTCCATTTAAAGTGTGGGGATGCTCATGATGGAATGGTCTTTATTATTCTTCATTAATCACATAGAATACTTTTACTTGTGTTAAGGACCTTTGTAGTATCATAGAACCAAAGAATGGCCTGTGTTGGAAAGAGCCTTAAAGATCATCATGTTCCAATCCTCCTGTTGTGGGCAGGATAAAGAAACTGACCACTCACAAACCTTTATTTTATTATCAGTGTATCTACTAAACATTTGGTATTGTCTGCAAAGGCAAAGGTCCTATGAATTTGTTGACTATGTAGGAATTTCAAAGGTCAAAGTAAGAACTGTACTGAATGTAATAACATGGTATTTTTTAGGAATGTAACTGTAGTTAGCTATGTTACTTGTCTGTGGAATAAGAGGACCTGTCTAAAAATTATAATATGGTATTCTACTAATAAGAAATTTCTACCTTAAAAATTACTTTTAGCTGGTCTATGATGAGCAGTTGCTTATTCTGGTCAACTTGCAAAATGAGAGGTTCTTACATTACTTTTCAATTTTAAACAGTAACCACTATATTATTCAGTGTAATATATTTCACAATTATTACCACAGAGCCAATATTCTCTTCATGTTGTTTTCTATAATTTGAAGTCTGAGGTTCACAGTTCACAGTTCCTTTTTATCTCTATTCAAACCAGTAGTTGTAAGAATGTTCCCTTCTGAACTTCTAAACATCTCCAAATGCAAAAATAATAAACGTACTATATACATTCATTCAGTTCAACAACGGTAATCTATAAAGCAGAAATTTTATGTACTGTTTACTCTAATTTTCTCATACTTAACTTGAAAATGCCTTGTGCTTACTGCAGCCTAAAACTTCTGAGGACTTTGACCCATGTACATGGAACGTAAACGGTGTTAATGATTTAAGTCAAGTACCCTTACCCACTACTTTGACAGAGATTACCATCCTTTGGAAACATCCTTTCTATTTTAAATACTACTACCTATTTTAAATACTACTACCATATGAAAATATAATAGGAATAAATTTCTTTCAATTAACTTCTAAGTGAGGGGTAAGTGGACATGAGATTTGGTAATAGCTTAAACTGAGCCCATCTACCAGAATTACTTCTTTAACCTGGGACTAGCTTCACACAAGTAGCCTGTACTGAGGCTGTGCAAATGACATAACATACTTTGTCATTTAATAGACTGATGTACAGTTAGGGATGTATTCATGTGGCACATGCAATTTGCCTAAATTATCAGTACACATGGTGTAAGAAAGAGGTAGCAGCACAGAAGGTTAACTTCTATAATAACCTGTCTGAGAATACTGTGTTGAAATTTGAGGAACAACCTGGGAACTTGGTTTCCAGAGACATAGTGCTGATGGGAAATGAATCTGGACTCTGGCTTCTCACACTTAATTTCATGCTTCTTTAATTTCATGATACAAGTTGTAGTTTGGGAGCGGACTTAACCAGCAGTCCTATTGTCCACCTTCAGCCTGTACTTTCCCACACAGAAAGCCATTGAATCATCCATTGTTTGGGATACCTCCAAGTACATTTGGTATTGATTCAATATTGCTTTTTGGCCTTGAATTAGTAGCTAGCCTTGGCCCAAAAATGCACACTCTTATTCAGTTTTGCAAGGAGGAACAGAACAGACAATTATTGTAACACAGGAATTATGTGCTTTCACAGCTAAAATATTGTTAATGCATTCAGTCTTCGAAAACCTCAACAGATATATGCATCAGACCTTCAGGAGTCATTTCCTAACCAGGCATGACTTCTTTCTCTTCCTTTGCCCCTCAAAAAAAAAAAAAAAAAGCAGTGGCATTTTAATTTTTCATACCTAATATGAGTATTCCACAAAAGAAATAGGACCTGTTATAAAATTTTGCCTTGAAATTTATACTTAGGAATGAAATAATCAAATAAAATAAACTCTTGGAGAACAAAGTTTCTTAATAGTTCACATTGGGCAAACCAGAAGTTTACATTGGTTTACATTGGGCAAACCAGAAGTCCAAAAGGGGCAGTGATTTCATTGCCTCCATTTTCATGCTCCCATTCACTAAAAGAAAGATAGGAGGCATTGACAGCATAGAGGTTTTATGCATTGTTGATGGGCAGTCTTCATGTTTGGAGAAGAGTCTTGTGATAGTTGAAATGGTTTCTTTTTGTCTGTCTTTATAGGGTGACTGGCAACCAGTCATAAGTTGTGTTCCCCAGGGCTCAGTAGTGAGGCCAGTTCCATTTAATATCTTTATCAGCGATCTGGGTGAGGGGTTGACTGAGTTGCCCCCTCAGGCAAGTTTGCAGATGACACCAAGCTGGGTGGGACGGTTGATCTGCTTAGGGCAGGAAGGCTCTACTGACGGATCTGAATGGACTGGATTGATGGGTCAAGGCCAGTGGTATGAGGCTCGAAAAGGCAAAGTGCCAGGCCCTGTCCTTGGATGACTAGAACTCCATACAACAGTGCTATAGGCTGGGTGCAGAGTGACTGGAAAGCTGCCCTGTGGAAAAGAACCAAAACCTGTTGGTTGACAGCAGCTGAACATGAACCAGCTGTGCCCAGGTAACCAAGAAGGCGAATGACATCCTGGCCTGTATCAGCAACAATGTGGCCAGCAGGACTAGTAAAGGGAGCAAAGGGTAGTCCCTGAACTCTGGTGAGGTCTCACCTTAAATTCTGTATCCAGTGCTGGACCCTTCTCTCACTACAGGACAGACGCTAAGGGGCTGGAGAGCATCCAGAGGGGGTGAAGAGTCTGGAGTGCAAGCCCTCTGAGGAGTGGCTGAGGGAGCTGAGGTTGTTTAATCTGGAGAAAAGACTTATCGATGGGGCATTTAGGGACACAGTTTAGTGGTGAACACTGGTGCTGGATTAATGGGTGGATTTCATGTTAGAGGTCTTTTCCAAATGAAACAATTCTATGATCCTGCAGCCAGGGTAATGGAAACATGAAAAACTGTGCAAATACCAACCACAGGAAGTGAAGACACTTGATACCAAAGACTGGATTACTGGTGACTCTAAGGACATGACCTGTTGGTAAAACTCTTTAAGAAAAAAGCAGTTGCTTTCATAGGCGTACATGGAAATCATAGAGACTCTGAATGTAAAATGGCTTGAGTGCCAATGCAAATGACTGTCAGCCTACTGCTGACACACAGCTTTGTTCTTTTTTTGTTTCTTTGGGTGGCTGTCTGGAGAATTATTATTTCAGTAATTTGTGAAATCACCTTTTTCCTTACAATTTTTTAAATAATATCCTCTTACAAGAGCTGAGAGCTGTGAACTTCTTTTATACTATTACCAAAACGATTGTGTTACATTCTTATTCTATGGGCAGAACTATTTATTCTTACTGTGGTGGTATAAAAAGTCTTGCAATGGGAACCTCAGCCTTATTTAACATGAAAATGTTTGCTAATACATTATTGAAGTGTTTATCTTAAAAAACATTTTGATAGAAATCTAGACAGCTGGATAGCTGTATCATGACAGCTGTTCTATCTCCTTGCTAAGCTGTAAAGATGGGTTTCAGAGTTCAGTTCTGAATTGTTCACTGGTTTTACTTATTCATTATATGGAATAGAACAATCTGAACTGTATGCCTTCAGAATAAATAAAATGGATATGCACCACAGAAACTATGGAATATCACAAAAGTCTATATTATTTGCTGGCACACAGTATGCATGAGGATATAAGGTTTTACTAGGATAGTTTGTATATCGTGCAAATTATTTTGCCCTGGATGATCACAGTGAAAATGGGAAGAGTTTTAGAAGTACAAGAAGTATGAGGCAATGTTCATCATTACTAGTTACAGGAGTTTTTAGGATGTAGTAAAAAGACATAGCAAAGTAATCATATATTTACAATGCTTGAATAATGGCTGAAACTAAAATAATGAACTTTGCCTGGTGAACAGAGAGACATTTACTTCCAAACCACACTCTCTGAAGAAGTATGGTATTATTTGTTTTTAGATTTTCAAAACAACAAACACATACAAAGCAGAACTCTTAATTCACAGCCTAAATCCCTTCAGTGAGACAAGATGTATTGCAAATGTGCTTATGAAGAAGTCAAAATCCAGTATTGCTCAGCAAGTCCATTTTTCAATAATTCATTCTACGAATGAGATATTGAGCAAATTCTCACTTTGGCACACATATGTGATTCCCACAGATTTCATAAGGAGGTAAGTTACACATGTCAAATGAAGAACATACCTTAGGAAAAGCCCCTGGATGACTGTGAACTGGTTTTAGATACTTCAGGAAGAAGGAAAAAAAAATAATCTGAGCCCTGATTCATCTCTAATTTATGCTTCAGTAAAGTGGAAGTAAATTAGTGGCTACAAGTGGGGTAGAAAAGAGGGGACTAAGGCTTAGGAATTTCTATTAAATATTAAGTAGATAAAAAGATTGATACTCTGTCCATGGTTTTGCACAATAGGGTATGAATAATTGATTATTCAATATGTAACTCATACAATAATTATGGAGGCAAAAATGTTACTTAAAAAGCAGTTTCAAAAGCTAGTGCAAATGTTTTCAGGGAGCTCAGGTGCACTCTGTTTTGCTTTCAGTGCAGCTGTACTGAGGCCATCTCTGGAAATCCAACATGGGGATCACAAAGTATCCGCACGGTTCTAGATTCAGTGAAGAACCACTTGGATACTACAACGTAGAGGTATATTTACATTATTTACATGCACAGATCTATTCAGTGGACGTAAAAAGAAGTAATTAGTCAAGACATTTTATTTACAGTATGTGAGAGTGTGTGTGCTTTTTGGTCTGAGGTATTCAGAATACAACTTTCCTGCCTGTTAAGCAAGTTCAGCTTTTTTATTCAACTATTTGCTGCTATGGTCTTTTTTTTTTTTTTTTTTTTAAATACATATGCAAATATGTATTAAAATACATTACAAAAATGACCTTTTTAAACATCAATTGCTCAAACTTCAGCTTAGCTCACATAGCATGCTGGATCTTTTAATTTTGTTTTGCAGACTTTACTGAAGTGAATTATATACTTGACTCTTTTTTTGTGGGGGGCATATTGTTTTTTTACTCAGCAATACATTTCTAGTCGACCTCAACTCTGCATCCTAAGTTACACAGCAATTTCTATATTGTAATACTTCAATTTCAAGTTACAAGTATGAGAGGATGTTGTGCAAAACTTGTAATCTTTCAGGAGACCTACTTTTCTACAAAACAACCAGAAAACCCAAATTCAGATAGAGTTCTGAAACAAATTAATGTGCAAACACATAATGCATTTCAGAAGAAGAAATGTTCCAGTAAATGAAACAGAATTATCTTTTTCCTGTAGAACACTGTCATTTAGAGTACTTTGCTTCATGCAATTTGTCCACTCAAGTATTTTAATGAAGATTTACCTTCCAGTTTTAGATGGTTATGATACAGATTAAGGTTTATTTTTTCTTTTCCCCAGAACAATTTCCAACTGGAACATATGACCAGGCAGAGCAGATTGATTATGGCAGGAAACACAGTAATGGGATCTGCAAGATATCACGGAAGAATTAACAAATCAAATGAGAGCAAATTACAATCATAAGAAAAAGTTTGTTAATAAGGAAACAAGAGCTCTTACAGTAATATCTTCAATGAGCTGCAAAAAAATACACAAGAGAGAAAAATCCCAGATCCCATAGCACTGAATTCTTTAACAATTAGTCATCTCTGACTCCTCAGTGAGGCACAACTTGATTGGAATAATAAAACTGCACTGTCCAGGTTAGTTATTCAGAGTGGGAAGAAAACCCTACACTGGTGAATACTGGTGGTGTGAGAGCCCTGGAGAGGCTGCGAGCCCTACAGTTTATTTTCTGGTCTCCTCTACACTCATTGCATGACCTCCTATTGACTTCTATAATGCTAGACTCCAGCTCTTTGACATTTCTCTTTACTTCTCTACAAAATGCACTCTAACCTGGAAGGTTCCTTTGTGAACTGCTCAACTGAATATATACTAAAAATGTGACTGTGGCCACAGTATTTAGAAAGGATCCTAGGTTTGAGGTACAGGGCAGGGTTTACTGAGGCTTGACTGTCAAACACAGAGTCATAAAATCACAGAATGGTTTGAGTTGGAAGGGACCTTAAAGGACATCTAGTTCCAAACTCCCTGTAGTGGACAGGGACACTGGATCGGGTTGTTCAGAGCTCCGTCCAATCTAATCTGCTCTTTTGCAATTCGAACCCACTACCTGGGTCCCTTCAGACCTTTTGCCACCATGGGAGGGGGACCCCGAAACAGTCTGACACCAGTGCCCTCACCAAACGTGAAACGGGGAACCGAAACACCTCCGTCCAAGCAACCCGCAACAGCCATCAGCTGGTGCCTGTTGCTTTGAGCCCCTGCGCCGGGCGGGCCTCGGCGGGCCCTGTCCCTGGGTCAGGAATTCCCGTCGGAAGCGAGCCGCCGCTTCCCGGGCCCGCGGGGCGCGACACCCACCCCGCCCGCGGGGCTCGCGCCGGCCCTTGCGGCACGGCTGACGTCACGCTGGCGGCGGGCGGGGCCGGGCGGGGCCGGGCGGGCACAGCGGGGCCGGGGCGGGCACTGCCGGGCGGGCACAGCGGGCACTGCGGAGCTCCTGCCCCGCTCCCCCCCGGAGCCATGGAGGAGTTCCTGCAGCGCGCCCGGTCCCGGCTGGTGAGTGGCGGCGGCGGGACTTGGCCTGACTTGCCGGGGACCGCAGCCACCGGCCTCGCCCCCGCAGCCCCGGGTGCTCCCCGAAACTTCTCGGGGCAGTGCTGTGGTCTTCCCTGGCGGGCGGCGGGCAGAGGATGGGGCCGGTGACCTTGGCAGCGGCCGGGGCTGCGGCGGGTTTTAGGGGCGCGTTTTCTTGTGGCGCCTTGCTGTCCTGTCATTGCCGCGGATAATGCTCCGCTTCACGAACCCACGAGCCGGGCTGTGACAGGGTTGTGGGGCTGTCAGCATGCCGTCTGAGGATTATTTGCACATTTCTCGGGACTTAAAGATGCATCAAGTTGCATAGTTGAAGGGAGGGCAGTAACAGACGAAGTCGCTGAAGAAGTGTTCTCGTGTAGTCTAAACGGCACTAGCGGTAGGGAATGAGTTTGGGTAAGCGAAATATTGAGTAACTGAGCAATATGCAGAGATTACCAGGGTTCAGCATCATGATCGTGTCTCAGTTGTCGTCGGTCGATAATAGCCGATGGGAGCCGCAGGGTGTGCGAGTACAGACCGTGCCTCAGTCGGCGTGTTGGGGCGTGGGGTGTGCTGAGGCTGCAGAGCGCTCTCTCTGTCTACAGGGGTCTTACTCTACCCCGGACAGTGTCTGCTCTTTCCCCGCTTTTATGTACTGCAAAAGTAGGATCTTTTAAAGGCTGGGATGGTCTTAGGCCAACTTGTTTTCCATTTTGATTTTCTCTGCAAAACTCAATTTTACTGATTTCTTACCCTTCATGTGTAGCCTGTATGTCCACTAGGTATCCCAGCTCTAAGAAATGCGTTCAGTTATAGGAGTAGGACTAGGTTTATCCTACGGCTGCTTGTTTTATCCTGCGTTTTTTGGGTATTTGGTACTTGTAGGGCCTTCCCAGTTTCATAGATACGTTAAGAATCTGAGGAGAGGGAGCAATTGCAACCCCAAAATGCTCTTTATCTGACAGATGTGGTTTTGTATCTAAAATGATTTGTAAAAGATGGTTTGTTATACTGTCCCTTTTTGGCATACATTGTTGGAAATCAGAGAAACAAGTAATTTTTTAGAGGACTGGAGAAAGAGAATCTCTTGGAAAAAAATGAATCTCTTGGTGGCTTCCTTAATATTTAACTGTGTTGGCAGATATTAAGGGTAAATAAACATGAAGTGTGAAATTCTGGTCACATGCCAACTAAGTTGTTTTATAATGTATTTTTAGGAGTTTTAAAAATATTTTCCTTATGTTTTCATATAGGCAATTGTAACTTTGGTAGCCCTCTTAAAAGATAGCTCACAGTGCAGTTACAAATCCTTAATGCATTTTTCACATTAGCATTTCATGTGTTACAAAATTTGAGATGGGGATGGTGGTAGTTTTGACAAACTTTTGGCTCAAGTACATCATAGGTAGTCTTACTTGATAGAAATTACTTATGCAATGATAATGTTTCCCATTAGTAAATGGCATGCAGTAAGAACAATTTGTTTACCTCTAAAAGCAAATATTGCATTCTTCTTTCTGAATAGCTTTTGATGATCAGAAAAGAGTTGTCTAGAAAGCCAGAATCTAAAGAGGCACATGGAGATTGGAGAAGAGATAATATTACTTCTTTCATTTATAGGAAGTGGGGAACACAGCAACTGAAACACAAGAGCACAGCCCTTTATATTCCTGTAATGTGTGTTTTCAAAAGAAATGCAGAATTCTCTTTGTACCTTCTGAATCAGGGGAGGAAAAGATGTGTTTTGGAGCAGGCCTCCTCTACAGGAGTGGTATTGTGAGAGGGAGTGTTCTTTCTTTCTTTCTGATGTTTCCATGTATGGATGCATCAGCTGAGCATGGCTGGGGGTGAAGCATCTGAGCACTGGTGTGTTTAGTTCAGAACAGATCCATAAGTTTTGTAAGTTGTCTTCAGTTTTCCAGTTTACTCTGTATTATGGTGGCCTGAAAAGGGTAACCTATAGAAAGTCAAGATTTGCATTCTGCAACGTGAAAGGCTGATGATGTGTTTCCTTTCAGCTTGGTCAGGCCTTTTGTGGGGGATGTTCTCAGCTGGTAGCCATAGGCTGAGTTGAGGCCAAACAAGGAGCAGTCTTTGTTTTGACACTGGTGTAGGGTAAAGCTGTGCAGGGGAATGGGTGAGTAACCAAGGAGGAAGGAGCTGCTATGTGTTGTGCAGCCATGTCTGTGGAGGATGCTAAAAGGCCTTACAGTTGTATCTGAGAGGCCTGGTGATGCCACAATGCTGGTGTTTCCCATCACAGGTATCCTTGTTAGTTTAAACGGATTACAGTGCACTGACTACGCAATTGCTACTCACCATGACTAAAGGAAAATTTTCTCCAGAAGAACAGTTGCTCCAGACCATGCAGGGGAACCTATTATAGGAAGTGCTTTGTCATTCATTTGGGTCTGGATCCAGCCACAACATTAATCAAGGCTATTTATCTGTACAGAGCAAATTATAGCCATGGACTGTGCTGCACAAAGGACATGCTTATTTTTTGTTTTCTAAGACTTTCTATTGTGTAACTTCATTGATTTTTGGAGAGAGAAATTCTCTGTGTGTTATCTGTTAATAATAAAGTCTCAACTAGACTATTCCTTCTTAAAAAACAATGGATTTTGCTTTTGTAGTTTGTCAACTGTAAAACACCCTCAGTAAATTTCAGTACCAATCTTTAAAGTTGTTATAATCTGTGTGAAGCCAAGGGGGCAAAATTTTAGAAGGCAATTCATGACAGGATATGAACAATGCCATAATGACATTTTTTCACATTTATGGTTCAATTCTGCAGGTTTTTCTCCATTTTTATTGTAAGTCTAGTAATAAAGTGAGAATAGGTGAGACTAGATGAGATCAAAGATCTTCTAAACCATTCTATCTTGCCTAGTGGGGAATTATAAACAGTAGAATAGGCTGATCAGGTGCTGAAAGCTTAGATCAAAATGTATAGCTGAACTAACATGTTAGCCAGAGCTAGAACCATCTTCCATACATGTGGCTACATCATGTGCTTGTTTTTTATGCTTTGCCTTCAACGAAATCCCTGAGACAGTGAGTTTTATAGTTTTATCATGTGCTTTGTTTGACAGTGACAATATCCCTGTTTGTATGCTTTAAATTGCCTGACAGTTTTGATTTGTGTTCTATGATGCTTCTACCTGATTGAATATTTTTATTCCACTTTCTCTCTGGTGTTTAGTTGTATTTCCATTTTCTCCTTTTCTTCTTTCAGACATTTCCAAGCTAAAGTTTTCTATTGCCTCTTCATACATGAGCATCATTCTATCACTCCGTTCATCCTTGTGCCCTTTCTCTGAAGTTTTAATTTAACCATTTAAAAACTGGGGAGCCCAGAACCATCTGTCAGGTTTAAGTCATGACAGCATAAGAGACTGACAGTAGTACAATGATTTTTTTTTTTTAATTTTTTTTTTCCTTAAGCATTCTTACTCTCCTTATTATTCTGTTTTACTGTCAGAGGGCATTTTTCTGATGCTTTCAGAGTATCACGTAAAGTGAATGCATGATGTTTTTGCTTAGTAATACCGTTTTTTAAGTATGATATGTCACATGTGACAGTGTACAGCACCTTAGTACAGTTAAAAATGAAGATGAATTGTTATCTCACATTTTTCGTAGTCTGCAGTTGGCTCTCATTTCCATTTACTGTTTTATTCCCTAGTCCCTCAGTATGATGAGTCCTTTCTGCAGTTCTTGTAGCCAGTTATAGATTTGACTCTCCTAAATAATCTGGTACTTTTTGCAGCTTTTTCCATCTCATTATTTGCCTGCTTGTCCTACCAGAAGGGTATTTATTATTTATGGATATGAGAAACAACACATATCTCAGCATATACTCTTTTGGAGACTTCATGGTTATTTTTTCTTCATTGAAAAACTGCCCGTTTGTTCCTGTCCTTTTTTTCCTTAACTTTTCATTCTGTAGTATGTAATGAAAGGGTGACATCCCTTTTTCCTTTGGTGATTTTGTTTCTTTATTGGCCTATAGGAAATTTTTCAGTAATATTTTGGAAGATGCAAATACAATACTTGCTTGTCCTTCTCTGCATGCTTATTGACTTACTTAAGAACTTTACTGAACTTTTAACAATTTTGTACAAAAAATGTCATACTTCACAAGCACTTTTCTCCACCATATTACATTATTAATCTCTTGGGATTAGACTCAAATACAGGTAAGCCATCCAGCTGGGGAAGAGTACTGATCAGTCAGTACAAAATTTTGTATAATTTATTCAAGAAAACAAATGAAAAATGTAAGGTTTTAGTGGTGTAAGTTCAGAATGATTATCAGAGCAATTATCAAGGTGTTAAAGTCAATTAAATAGGGAACTAAACATTCAGAAAGTACTTCCTCAGTAATTCTCAGATGTGGAATACTATGTACTGAAGAAGGTACTTAGGTATTTTTCAAGTAATCTTATGTGCTTCAGACTGTTACGGTGAAATGGAATGACTATGAGAAGCTGAATCAAGGGAATTTGTCAAAAAAGAAGCTGTAAGAATTAAAAAAAAAAATAAATTTACAAAATTGCCTTTGAGAGATGCTGAAACAAAGACTGCCAGAGAGTGCTTTTTCCCTGGCTTCAGGTCTGTGCCTAATGGAGAACCTAATGCTTCGTGTGCTGGCTTCGGGGAAGTCAGAGAACAGAATGAGCCCCCAAAGGCTTAATGTGCTGATGATACTGAGATAACCACATACTGCAGCAAAGTGCTTCAAACTAGTAATTGAAAGATGGTCCTCCTCCTGCAGAGAATAGCAAATTAGCTGGGGAAATAATCTTTCTGAATGCTGTGTCATCTTCAGCAGTTAACACTTTTTGGGAACAATACCCCTGCCCTCTAAAAATTGAAGTTCTTTTAATTCCTTGCTGATACAAGAAAAGAGACCAGAATAATAGAGACTAATGTTACACCTGGCAGGGTAACACACGGGACAAATGGGCTATTATGACCCCAGACAGGTGTGCCGAGGAAATTGAATTGAGTGAGTGGACATTTTCCAAACTGGGGGCCAGACCCTTGACCAAGGGATGCCCTTGAGAATAGTAAAAAAGGCTTTTAAGGCACTGCTTTGATAGATATGAAAAATGAATGTCGTGCTTCTTTCTGAGGCACAGAAGTTCAAAGAACAGTTAGTGATGATGGCATGACTTGAGTAGATTTATGTGACCGCAGTTGGAAAACAAGCTGAGTCACTTACATGCTTATTCATACTGCCTCTTATTTTACTGTCTGGAGTTTTTTTTAACAGTGGTGGGCAGTGATTACTTAGAAAATAATGTTCGATTTAGTTGGAATAGTTTTGGCTTTACAGTAAGTGAGAGATACTACAGAAGTGAAGTAGAAGTTATTTTCCCAGAAACTGCTGAACTCCAAGCTCAGGAGTAAAAAATTTTTAAAACATTTAGACAAGAAATCGAGTCTTACCCTCTCATGTATCTTCTTTGCATTCATCCAGCAGCACACAAGGGACCTGACTCCACTTAGCAAGGCACTTACACTATGTAATAATTAAAGACTATGAGTTATGATATTGACTGCAGTTGGAAAACTCAGATATCAGAGTTGTATATACACCTAAAAAGGTTGCAGAATCAGAGTATTACAGCTGATTAACTGTTGATTACTTAAATCTGTCAGAAGAAGTCATGCAGCAGCAACTGCGGAGTCAGTGTTGATTAGTAATAAGGGAAAATGTATAAACATTGCACCAACATAATTCTGAGGTAAATTTTTAAACAAGGCATAGTTCTGAGCAGTTACAGTAATATTGAAGGGCTGGTTTTTGTCATCATAATACAGTTTCAAGTGGAATACTTCCTTCTTTTATGGGTACCACATAATCAAAAATATTTCTTAACTGGGAAAAGAATTCAGGGAATCCTAAGAAAATTATTTAAAGAATTGACATCCTAGAAAAAAAATTACCTAAACATGAAACTTGATTAAATTACTGAGATATGAGAGCAGTCTGGATCTATGAGGTTGCCAGAAGCAATGCAAAGAAAGGAAGGAATCATTCATTCAGTTTCATAGGTATAAATATGTATTTGCAAAACAGTCAGCAGAAGCTTAATAAGGAGAATATTTCCAGAAAATTAGGTCTGTTAGCAAGGAAAACAGTTTCCCAGAGGAGAGAGAGAAAGCTTCTGCATATAAGCAAACCAAAATAAAACCTGAATTGGATGAACATATGTAAAAATAGTTGTAAAGGACAATATATTGGGTAATTTAATAGCCATTTACAGTTCCACTAAGATCAGACAGACTACCAACATGTGGCAGAACTTGAGAATTAAAAACATTTTTCCCTCATGGGTTTTCATGGTTTGGGATGATAGAAATAGCATCTTTAAGCAATAATCTGTGTACCTTGTTTTTTGTCAGTCTCTGGTGCAGTGATGAGTGAAGCACACCATATTGGTCATGATTAGGCCAAATTCTATCCTGGTTAACTTTTGGGGTGTTGAATCATTGCATATGTAGCTGACATACTTTATGCTTTGTTCTACACACAAATGAATTCCAAAGGTATTTCAGTGCAGTGTGGTAGGGTATTTACTAGGGTATCACACAACTGTTAAAGTGTGACCATTCTGTTGTGCTGGATTACATACAAGCACTTAATTAAATAATTGCTTCAGTTCTTATCTTGAGAGTCTGTTGGACATACCGGAGGAAGCAGATAAATCCAAAGTAGTAGTATAGTGGTAATAGTTGGTTTTATGTTTCCTCACTTGTTGGTTAGCATTTTAGCAAAGGGCAGTTTTGAGTAGGAGTTAGAAAAAGCTGGAAAGTTGCTGCAGTTTGGAAATGTGTCTGTAAGCATAGAGACAACATCAGAGAAAAAGGAAAACTGACTACTTTTTCTGTTCCACTGCTACAGACTGTCTAAGACAAAACTCAGCCCTTTGTTATTAAATAGGAAATGATGGAAGAAGCAGAGAAGGATTTGAAGAGGTTTCAAGATGTTGTTGAGGCATTTTCTTGAATGTTAGAGCAAGGAGGGTGGCAAGAGGGAGGTCTATATGGACAGAGTTTGAGCCACAGGCTAGGAAGAGGACGCTTTCCACGGCATGGTTGTGGAAGCTGCTAGGTTATTTCTGGTGAAACCAAATAATCTTTATGTGATTAAACTATCATGTAATGATAGCCAGAGGGTAGGCAGGAAAGGTTAATGAGCTAAACAGGCCTGCAGGGCTTTGCAGTAAGTAAGGTATGTATGTCTAAACTGAATCTGACCCCAGGATTACAGACTGGAGTTATAGGTAGGGTACTCTCATGAGTCCCTTCTGTCTGTGATTTATATTCTTCTGAGAGAGAGGCATAGTAAAAGGAGAAGGAGTAAAGCCTTAGCTTTAACTGTGCTCAGTTGGAGTGTATGATTGTGTTTATGTTGGGAAGATGTGGAGTAAGTATGAGATTTTAGTTTAGAAAGGGCAGGACTGGAGCAGCATGGAAGTCCTGCTCATCAGCCTGGAGTCATGAGGGAGATCAGGCTTAGGATTTAAATTACTTCATAGCAGTCTTGTTATATTCTTTTTCTTAAAAGAAGGATGTCTGTTCCCAAAAACAATTAGACAGGTCCTTAATTACAGGTGTGATATCATTTGTTCTAGTGAGATCCAAATAGATTGCAGTACAGTAAGTACAGAGAACGGACAGTGAAAAGATTAGGAAGATTTCAGAAAATGATGACGTCTGGAGGATGTCAGTTCTCCTTCCTTGTTTACTTAATCATTTGACTGAATGATGTGTAATAGGCCTAATAGATCTAATGCAGTGGCCCAGTTCCATCTTGCACAGTCATAACATGCTTCTGTATATTTCCTTCTAGCTGTAATTTATCAATCTTAATCCTCCTTATAACAAATTCTGTTTAGAGCACAGTTTGATTTTGCAATGTACCTGTTTAGTACTACTTATGATTTACCTGTTTTCTACCACTTAGGAAATTCTGATTTTGCTGTATTTAGGTAGCAATAATTGTGTTCATGTGCATTTATACTTGGCAGTTTCGGTTTTTGATTTAGTCTTGTGTATGGAAGTGGCACTAAGTGCGGTCCCTGTTGCTAACTAACCAAGTTAGCTGCTAAACAGGCCTTTGCCTGTGAGGCACCATCACGCTGTAGTAACCTTTTCCCTAATGGTTAATCTCATTGGGCTACATTGTGCTACACAGCATAAACATTGTCATTCTCAGTACATACTCCGTGCACTGGTACAGTAATCATTACAAAATCCTGATCAAAGAGGAGCTGGTAAGGAAGAAGAAAACTCCGAATTGTTTTTTCAGCTACTATTATACTCTTATAAATCCTGGAAGTATGTGGAGACTTTCAATCTGGAGTTTACAGACACAGGCATATTCTGCTTGGTGAACCTTGTATGCTGTTCTGGAGTCAGTGGGATGGGTGGAAAGAGAGAATCTTCATTTTGATGAGAAGCACAGCTCCTCTGCTTGGGATAGATTTGACTTTTTCTGAAGCAGTGACAAATGGTAAACTTTGGAACACTTGCAGGGACAGTCCTAAATATAGACAGTTGGCAAATAACCAGTTGACTAAGTCAGCAGCCTTTCTTTGACTTAGAAAAGGTTTCAGCATTCAGTCAAAGTCATTTGCAGGCCTGGCTGTGTTACAGCTGAGTCAGATGGAGTACAGTGATGGTTTAACCTGCTGGAAAATTAAGCTGCTGTGTTTGGCAATGCTTGTATGCAGTCTGTGTAAGTTTCATATATGTTTACTTAATTTTCTTACTGATAAATCTGCTAGAGACTTGATCCTTAGCAGTCACATTACTTAGAAGAAGTGGTTTTTTGTGATGTACCTGAGTATTGTGTCTGTAAGAGGGTGTTTAGGTCTATATGAAATCTTGGGAAGGTTAGTCTGCAAGGTTCCTGCATGTCTTTTTTACATTTTTCAAGTAAATAGCCTTATAAAGTTAAAAGTTGAATACAATTTAACTCCCCATTTCATTTCCAGTCTCTTTCTGGTTTTGGATTTGGTTCTGTGCTTCTTTGATTTTTAGAATTTTTCTAAAATTTAACTAACATAAAAATGGCAGTTGCCCATTCAGTTGAAATAATTGTAGCACAGAAAGCAAATTAAATTTTCCCTTTTTGCAAAGATGGGCTTGACTGTTCTTTTTCTTGATTTAGTTGAAATAGGATGTGTGGTAATTTTTTGACTAGCAAAAATACTGTAATTCAAGTTTACTTGAATTACAAACTTTTTTTTTTAAATTCAAAATTAATTGCTCATTCAGTCTATGAGGTATTTGTTGTCTGAATGGTATCACTAGGGCATTCATTATCTGTGGTAAAGAGATGATATACTTCTCTATGATCCTAGGAGAAATCTGTGCATTTGTCTCTGTGACAGGATGGGTCTGTAGAGGCTGATGATAGATAAACGGTGAAGTTGCTGCAAACAGCTTTAAAATTTTGCAACTTGGCTACTTGTTTACATAAAATTTGTTTTGTGTATGAAAGGAAGAAGCATGGGATAGTTTTGTATGATTCTTTGCTTTCTGCATATTCTAAAAGGCAAACTACATAAACTTATATAAAGGCAGTTCCATGCTGCTGTGAGGGATGCCTTCTCTTCCTTGAAAATTTGATGCACACTAGAACTTCAGCACTAATGATCGTAGGAGAAGAATAAAAAGGTTGCATTGATTGAAACAGTATAACTATGCATTTAAGCCTTTATTCCAGGGATAAGAGAGTAGTGTAGACTGGAATTCTAGTCTTTGATTTCCAGAGACACTGGCTCATATCCTGCTTAAAGCACATGTGAAAATGAATGAAATAACCTGTTGTTAGCTATTTGTTAACATCTTAAAGATCATTGCACAGTTTTTAACTGTCACCTTTTGTGCAGTGGAAGAGGAATTTCTGAGACTGGGTCAGAGGTATTTTGCTTGATCTGTTTTGCAGATGTTGTGCAATGTTATGGTATGGTACGAACCTGTCTCAATATCAAGGTGTTGAGCCTTTATGTGAAAAACCAATCAAAGTAGCCATCAACTTTCCCCCCCCGCCCCCTATGATAATTGAATCAGTAATAATCTCGTGGTCTGTAATGATCGTCTATTTACGTATTCTAACTAAAACAAAAGTTAAAGTTGATAAAGAAAATGAGCCGATCCAAAGAAATATTTCTGTTTAAATTTAGGTAAGTATGAAGACTATAAACTCTGCTTGGCTAAAAATGCTGACATCTTGTTTATATTTATACTGGGTAAAACTGAAGAGAGTGGCCCCAGTGTGTGAAAATGGAACACCAAATATAAAAATGCTCTCTTTTAATGCCAACATCAATAAGCAGGTGAAATGAACCTTCTTGTGTCCTTCTCTCCTCAACTTTGTATTTTCCAAAGAGGGTGAAGTAATGAGGTACTTATTTATATTTTTATTTTATCTTTCCTTTCCCCTGTTTTTTTCTCTCTGCTCAGTCTCCTTTCCAATGAGTGCAATACTCAACAGGCAAAGCTATGATACTGCCATTTGGCTTTTAAGAGTAGAGGAATACCGCGTGTGTGAAATTAGTATAGACTGTTAGTAAGTTTCAACAGTTTCAGAACACTGCAGTGTAAGTACTTTGTGGTTCTTCATCAGTGCTGGTGATAGTATAGCTTGTCTTTTCATCCTGTGCCAACGAATGAGCTACAGATTTCATGTCTTCTGTTTTAAGATAAATTAACCTTTTGGGACGTGATTGTTTCTGAACTTCCACTTTCAGTTCTACCATACAACATGCTGTCTTTTGCTAAAAAACCAGATCATCTTATCTGCTTCTGCATTTTGCTGCAGTGAAAAATAAGCAAAGATACTAAACAAGATTAAATGACATTCTCCATATTTCTAGGTCTGCTTCTTTGTGTGTGTCCTCCAGTATTAACTGAGTGCTTCATTACTTACCTTTTAAACTAGTTAGAATTGGTTTAAGTCTTTGCATATTTCAAATTTTCAGACCCCACATCAGTGCTTCTTGATGATGTTGCAGCAAAAGCAACCTAGTTAGTCGCCCTATTAAGTAGTGATTAGAATTTAGCTGCTTTTCTTTCAGCCAGATAATAATTACTGATACTGAATTAAAAGCAGTCTGTAGGAGCAAAATCTGCTCTCTGCTTCCATAAGTCAGATGTGGTTATACGTCTATATTTTATATAATTTTTTGAGCAACAGTAAAATATCAGAAGCTGGAGTAGCTGCACATCTGATGTGTTCTGTCCAGTTTAAAAACTCAGAAGATGATTGAATCCCAAGCATTGTGAGGTGTAAACATCTCTTTCAGATGCATGAAAATCTCTGTTACACATCTATTGCATTGTGAGAATGTGGAACTCAGTTTGAAGCACAGGTTTAGATTTTAATGTTTCCAAAATGACTACATAGATTCTTTAGGAATTGGCTATATATGATAGCCAAAGAAGGTAAGACTGACGAAAATGGTAAGGGGCTGCAAATACTGAGTTTAGTTGTCCAGCCTGACATCTCAGCTTAGCAGTTTTCACCTAGTCCATACATTTTCACCTAGTCCATACATTCCATTACCACTTTTATGTAGTTCACTTGTACACTTACATTCTCTGTCAGTAGCACACAGAGAGAGAAACACAAACCCTAGGGAGTCTGTTTCTAGAAACTGTTGAGATAGGCAAGAAAATTCCTGAGGTGATGGGAGAAGAGACCTTACTGAGTCAAGTTGGAATCTTTCATGCATGTTAGAAGCACTGACCTCTCTGATAAATTTACACCTCTAAAGAAGGAGGAAACATGTGGCATGCTATGGCTTTTGACTTTCTGACAAACACTTTAAAGAAATAAAGTTCTTCTCATGCTTTGATTTGAAGGAAAAATTTGAGGGCCTCAAGGGCAAGACTTCAAAGGAATGTCTGAGGTTGCTTGGCTTGCCCAGCTTGAGGGAAGAGAAGGCTGAGGCAAGACACAGGCTGGTGGCAGGGGAGCTGCTGGTGGGCAGTGATAGATCGTGAGGAAATGGAATGAAGCTGTGCCAGGATATGTTCAGACTGGACATAAGAAAGGTTCTTTGCTGAAAGAGAGGATGGTCAGTCACTAGAACAGGCTTCTCATAGCATCAAAGCCTCTCAGAATTCAAGGAAAGTCTGGGTGATGCTTTTAGTCTTCTAGTGTCGGGTAGTTCTGCAAGAATCAAGGAGTTGGACTTGATGGTCCCATGAATACTTTCCAGCTTGAGATATCCAGGAGTTTTATGATTCTGTGAAATATGAAGAGCTTTTATTTCTTCCTTTTTGAAATAAAAAATGGTAAATAATTTTTTACAAGCTCTTCTGCAAAATCTAAAGTGGATTTATTTTCTTTGTGGTCGTAGTTTGATATACTTTTGCTTGTACTTTCCAGCCTGAGTATTAATAACTGTAATTAACAGATAGATTCAGAGCATCACAATTCTTGAGAAAGCACTTTAAATCAACTGGCTTGTCATTTTTTGACAGGAATGACAGGCAAAAGGTCCATCCTTCAGAGATCCCAGCTGAATACACTGCTGCAATAGGTGACTGGGTGACATTGAGACAGTTGCAGCTGTAAGACTATTTATCTTTACATTAAAAAGATTTAGCCCTCATGATAGACTATTCATCTGTGACAGTCCAGAGAAACTCAGAAATTGCTTGCTTCCTTAATCAGATACACCTTTTCTTTTCTTGGAAGAGTATACCTCCACAGCATTTCTTTTGAGGACTCCTTTACACATTGCTGAATGTTTAGAAAGTAACTAATTTTTTGCGATAGTTTGGTATGAACTAGTTTGGTATATGATAGAAGAAAATGTCTGCATTGAGAGCTAGAAACCACTTCTGTAATAAAAATAAACAGAAGTCAGTAGATAACAGGTAGGGCAAGGGAATTTTCTTGCATTTTCTGCATCTTTACAGAAGTACTTGGGTGCTTGCAAGCCTCATTTTCTCCTGTTTGTTAACACTGAGTGTTTTGAACAAGAGTATGGTGTGATATATTTAAGTTATGAAGCAACTAGTAAATCAAAGCCCTGACAAAGCAAAAGCAGAATGGTAACATTTATTGAATGCAGAAGTGTCCTGTTTAGTTTCCGATTCTGTCAAAAGTCTAAATAAACTTGCAGACATAAACTGAATCATGGAAACTTACTTTCACTTATGCTTACATTCTTTGTCTGCTATTTTTGGTTACTATTGTCCCACCTTTACATAATTGCAAATGTTTCATTGCAAATTAATATGAATCAATATACATATAGTTTAAAATAGCTCAGACTCACTGAGCTTTAGTAGCTAGGTCTTTTTCCTTGTTAGCTTTTACACAAATGACTGCATAAATTAGATAGTTGTATTGGGAGACCAGAGAGCAATGTAAATCAAGGGAATCAAATGTTGCTGAAAATAGGGTGTTTCCAGTCACAGAGAGGTGAGTTTTCCACTTTCTCTCTCTTTGGTGCTCATAGCTTCCCCTGCTGAATGATTTGTGGGAAGAAGTTTTTTCTGTTGTTTCTGAAGAGGGCCATGCTGTGCCGTGACCTTTTTTCTGTTTTTGACAGGATGATCAGTCATACAGCAGAATTACAAAAGGAGTTACTTAGACAGAGGTAGCAGTATCTGTCTTCTGTGTCCTATTATTGGCAAAGTTTTCCAAAGTATCCAAAACTGATGGCAGAGGTTTTTTTTTTTTCTGAGGTGTTATATATTTATTAAAAAATCTTTTAATTTAAATAGTTTCTACTGCATTCTCTGAATGTTGTTTATATGCTGAAGCATTAAAAACCAGCATTATATGCTGAAAAGAGAATTCCTTTAGGAGAAGCAGTTACATGTAGGGTTCATGTAACTGTTTTATGAACTTTCATTGTGTTGTACATTTTTAAATGGTATTTTGGGTTTCATCTTATTGTTAAGTATTGCTATCACTATGTTTCACATTGATTTTACAGATTGATTATGACCAGAGTAAGAATTGCAGATTTTCTTCCTAATGCTATGTTAAACAAATTACACAGCCCAAATGCTTCATAGTATACCTTTCATAATAAAACAGGTAATTTAAGTCATGCTTTTATTAAGACATGTACATCTGTTGATATTGGTATATCATATAGGCTGGTTTTAAGGAAAAAAATAAATAAAATTTAAACTTTTTATTTTGGTGCTAATTGTGATACTAACTACCATAACTGTTAACATCCTGGTCCCCCAAATTAATGGACATGATTACAGTGTATTTGTAAGGCTGGCCTTTGAATCACAGAATATAAAATTCATGTGCTTTCAGCAGGTGTGGATCTCCTCAGACACGCATAACAATCTATTTTTATTAGTAGGCCTCATTCTCAATATTTGCCTCTCATATACTGCTGTGTGTAATAGATGACTTGCATCACAAATCCTCTGTGGGTTTCTATAAATTTAAACAGCTTACTAATATCTTGTAATCTTGTAGTGGAGTATCTCAAATCTCTTTTAAGTCAGTATGTTGGGTTTTTTTTGATAAGACATGTTTTTTTTATTCAGGAGTGGCAATGTATATGTTGGTGCTTATGTGTATGAACTCTGTCTACAGCTAGGGATTAAATGTTCAAATATGACTGAATATAATTATATTGCCATTATACCGTATCCTCTTTGGCTGATGCTAAGAGAAATTATTGTTCTACTTAGCTGGTGAAAGAAAGGAAAGAATTACGCTGTGTTTATTTTTAACAGACTTTTCTAATTCTATTAATGCTGAACAGATACCCTTTCAATAGCAGTACAAGGCCAGTATATGCTTCCCGTATAAGGGAAGGAAAGCTACATGTCGTTATTCCATTTGTTCTTTCAGTGAAAAATACTTACATTACACAAAATACTGTGTAATCATCCTCTGATATGCTGAGATGCATGCAATTAACTAAGCAGAAATCATAAGCTAAAAATATATATATCAGACTGGGAGCAGAGAGTGACCTAACACTGCAAAGCCATGAAATCATTACTAGTTCCTGTTACCACTGTTCCTGTTCTGACAAGTGTTTATCTGGATGCTTGTCAGTGTCTCCAAGGGCAGTGAATCCCTTTAACATCTTGAACACTGTGAGGACACAGAGAAATCACGTGGTTCACACGTTGTAGCATTCTTATAACTGGAAATACAGGAATTGTCTTATTGGCACAGAATGCATGTCTGTGAGTTGGAGTAAGTTGTGTTGCTAGTCACTGAGGTGAGGTTACAATTTTAGGTGCTGTACCAGTGTCATCAGAGTATACTAGTAGGAAAATCTGGGCCTGGATGCTGTGAGCAGCCTTGTGCATAGGTATTTTGGCTTGTATAAATCCCTTTTATGGACCTAGGGGTTTTGTTTTTGTTTGTGGGTTTTTTTGTTGGAGGTTGAGGATTTTTAAGGTGAGTTGTTTGTTTGTTTGCTTGCTTGCTTGTGTTTTTATTGTTTCTTTGGGTTAGGTTTTTATGGTTTGTTGTCTTGTTGTTGTTTTTATTTGTTTTTTGTTTGTTTGGGGGTTTGGAAGTTTTTATTCGTGTTTGTTTGTTAGTTGGTTGAAGGGTTTTTTATCCCCACTCCCAGAGACTTAAGACCTTGGAAGGATGTTGTTCATCAATTTTTTTTACATGCAGAATCAGAGTTTAAACAAGTCTTTAGCTCTGTGGTTTATTGGAAGTAAGGCAAGCCTGAGAAGGAGAAGATTGTTTTTTGCTAGCTTACATACCTCTCTTTACCTTTGGACCATTTGTTCTTAACTATAGTAGGCATAGAAATCTGTGGAGATTTCTTTTCCCGACAGTTTCTTCTTTGATTGGAAACCAAAGCCTTGATGGCTGGAAGAAAATCTAGCAAGTCCCTCAGTGGGGGAGGGCACAGATATCAGTGATTTTCACAGACTGAAAATACATGATAGTGTCTTCAATACAAAACTAGGAGATATTGGAAGGTAAAAGTTGAAAAATTAATGTGATTTACTTTGTTTGTTGTAACCATTAAAAAAAAATATTTCTTGTCTTTTGAATTATCTAGGGCAGCAGATTTGCCAGGGGTGATGAATTGCCCATTTTGGTGTTAAGTAAGAGGATTCAGCAAAATCATTGAAGAGGATGTTTTAATCAGTCATTAATGTCTCTTCATATGTGAATTTGTCAATTTATGTCTCCTGTTTCCTTATGCTTAATAGAAGTTTAAATAATACATCATGAAAACCTTAATGCAAATTAATGAAAGTGAGCCAAATCTTAAACTAAAAAAACCCTTCTAGTAGTGTTTTTAGCTCTTGGATTCTGTTTGTGATTACCAATTTTTATTAACTAAAATAATGTGATTCCCTTAAAAAAAACTTTTATAGTTTTATGATACAAACAGTGCTTTAGTTTACTTTGTAGTTACACTTTAAATGATTTTGTCTAATATTTTCCATATGTTTAAAGCAGGAATTGATATGCTTAACATGAAGATAATTCCTAATACTATATAGTCTCTGATTCTATGGTTCAACTCTCTGTAACATATCTTTGATGTGAAATTGAATTACTGTGATAGATAAGAGTTTGTGCAGTCAATATCCTATTTACCATTACTGCAGTTTTCCTTCCATTCAAGGTGGGGATTTTTTGTAGTTATTGACAGTCTGCCTATAATTCTATATGAGGTAGATGTGTTCATTATATTGTGACTCTTGACAGATCTTGGCTGTGCTGGAACCTTACTTGATGGCTGCAGAATTAACTTAATTCCTTTTTTTCCCCCCTCTGTTCCACTTGTTCTAGTGCATTAAATGAAAAATATGGGTCAGTTGTATCAGGATACAGTTGCACATATATTCTATGTCAGACAAAATACTTTGATATGAAGCTGTGTTTCAGAGGGAGAATAATAATCGTCATCATAAATACTGTTTCCAGTATCATCATGTTTATGTCTGTTCAAGATGTCATAAAAAAGTAGTAAGACAGGAGTCTTATCCAGATTATGTAACCTAAAAGTTCTTAATCTTTTTTGTAATCTTTCTGATGGGCACTGTGGTGCCTTGTGGGGCTTTATCTACTGCAGTGCTGAACTCTGAATGAGAGAAGGAATGGGAAATGCAAGTTTGAGCATATTTCCTCCAATAGATCTTTCCCAGCTTGCCTTGGGAATGAGGTAATTATGAATCTACCTCACGAGAACTTTTTGTTTTAAAGTGATTTTTATTTCTTCCAGTTCTTTTACTATTTTTACATTGTCAATTCTGCTAGACAATTACAAGGATTAGATTTGCTGTTTCCCCTGATGCACAGAATTTTCATAGAAAAACTTGGAAATCCCTACGTATTTTTTTCCTGAAAAATCATATATACTCAGCAGTATTTTAAATGTTTTTCCTGAAACCCAAACATTTTGTGTCAGTTTCCTACCTTTTTCTCATTGAATGTTAAAAGAGGAAGTTTTTCAGTGAATTAGGAGTAGTGTTGCATTGCTTCAAATAGGAATATTTGTGGATTTTTATTTTTTTCAGAAGTGTATTTTACTTGCTTTATCTATTTAGAAGGAAAACTAACATGAGCACAGCAAAAACTAATGTTTTGGATTGCTATTGTGTATTGTCTTTCAGCATACTTTAATTAAAGTGACATTTGTTTGTCCTGTAATATCACCATTCCCTAATCGATGTACTGAGCAAGCACCATGGTGACAAGATAAGTTGCTTTGTTTTGTTCCATATGTCTGTGTTCCAAATTTTCCATAGTTTTAATTGGTTCCCTGCAGAATAACATTTACAAGCATATGGTATGGAAAATGCTGACTGCATTTGTTACCGTGTATTTTAGTATATTGGTGGCACTAGATCACTAAGCCTTTAAATGTGATTATGAGGTTATTTAATGCAGTCAGTAGTGTGCTTAAAACACAGCAAAAATCTGCAGTGAGCCAAATGGTATCAAGGAAATATGTTTAAATGTCTAATTAATGCTTCAGAAATAGACGGGGAAGTCTGATTTGGAAAAGGTTGTGGGTGATGTTTATGCTGAAACATACTTTGTCACCTGGGAGCAATTGTGAAAGTTCTGTGGAGGCTACTTGCCAACACCAGAGGAATATCCATAGGAACTGCACAGGCAGAAATACCTGATATCTCTGGGCTTACTGGCTTCTGAAGAAATGCAGTGGTATAAGCGGATGAAATGGAATGGAGGAGCAGCTCCTAAATCTCATGTCTGGCTTTGAAGACTTAATTAGCACATTTTTGCATGATTCTGCTCTAGAAAAAGATGGCTGGTGCAAAAGGAATGGTCCGTGAGTGACTGAGAAGAGCCTAGTCATCTCAGTGCGTGTGAGAGTCTTAGTTCAATAGTATTGACATAGATTATGCCTCTTTGATTATGATGAAGGGGACGTGTGTCATGGTGAAATGAATTGAATTGAATTTTTTTGCTAAGGCACATTGATGAAGGTAGTTTCAGGCTGCTCCAGGAAGTGTTCCATGGGTCTTTGTATTAATGACCTCTCTGGATTTTATGAGCAGACTGGATACTTGGACACAGCCCAGATGATGAGAGAAAGAGGTTTACTCCACACGTGGATATTTTTGATGTATGTATTACATCCTTTGCATATACATTCAAGAGGTAACGTACTGTCGCTGTCCCTAGCCTGAGCCCAGATGAACTTACTAAATAAACTACTTAGAAATTTCTATTGCTGTAGTGTCATCTATGTAAAAAGGAGCATTAAGCATTAAAGGAAACATAATTTTATTAGTGACTTGCCCTACCCTGGAATAATATGCATGTTAAAAGTAATACAAGAGTGTAATTATGCATTTTCTATTTCTCATTTGCAAGATATCTATGGCTCTGATATTGGTGTTATAGTGAGGGCAGTTCAGAGATCTAAACAGTGTAGACATAGCTAAGTACTGTATGAGTAAAAAGTGCATTCTCATAATTAAGCATATGTTTCTATTTTCATAACACTGCAAATAAAAAAATAGATTTTTTTAAAAAAATCAGGTTTTACTCTGAGTGCAGTGTCATTTTTCTAACAAGCACAATATCACAGTTTTTATTCTGTGCTCAGCTTTTACATCAAATCAACCAAATACTTTCTTTCAGAAGGACAGCAGCAGTAAAGGATATTACAACGTTAAAAATTCCCTATGGGAAAAGAAGCTGCCAATGATAATAAAGGAATTTTTGTGGAGCTGTGTATAGAACAGGCAGAGCAGAGCAGTACTGGCTGCTCCAGAGGAACAGGTATCTGATTTTCAGTGTGGAATAAGAAAGAGTGACTGAAATAATGGTGAAGTCAAAAACTGAAACAAAACAAAAGCCAAAACAAAACCTGACATCTTTTCGGCATCATTCTTACTAGAGAATGGGTAAAAAAACAAAGACATTTTAGAGTTAGAATATGATAAAAACCTGTTGAAGAAAGGCAAAAGTGGAAGTGACTTTGGCCTGATCATCTCTTCTGGCTATGATTTTCTTGTGCACTAATGGTACTTCTACTGAATTGTTGGCTTACTTCAGGTTATGGTTTCATGTTTAGCTTGGTGCCCATCACCTAAGGGTTACACTGACTTAAGAAATATGAAGCTTAACTCCAGAGGTTTCTGTAAAATGCAGTGTTCAAGTGCTGCCTGACTCTTGGTAAATTTATTCTCAGTTGCAGAGTTGCTTCCTTCATTTTAAGGAAGCAACTAAACTTAAACAATCCAAGGTCAAATGTTTGGTCTGTCAGAGGCAGGTAAATTAACTGCATTATTTGGATTGCATTCCCTTGCCTTCACCGAAACAAACACGCCTGGTTTTTTTCCAATAAACTTTCTCTTTGCTTTGTGTAATTTATTCAGCCTCTGCAATGTGTGGTGTTTATTGCTACCAGTCACCTCCTGATGCCCCACACAGCTGATACATGACAGGGGCATTCTGCTCCTCAGATAAATGTACTCCTTAGTTTTAAGCAATTTGTGTCTAATATCTCAAAGAACAGTTTGATCCTACAGTATGCCAAACAATTCCTAAGAAAGATAAATACAATCAAGTCTTGTAAAACTAGATAGGCATCCCAGTCTCACTTCTGCATGTTAAGTGGTAAGTGGGGAGGAAGCGGGAGGAAGAGTTACATAGCTTGAGATGGAAATCCAAAGATTTGCTGTGACTGACTTTAGGCACTGAAGATTACCTTGAATAGGAATATAACTTGCTCTTTTGCAAAGTTGAATTTTTCTGTGCTGTATACTCAGTTATTAGATGAGAGCACTAATCCTATGCAAGACAGATTAATTTGAACAGCAAATAAATTAATGCAGCATAAATGAAAGAGGGAGACTTTGATTTTTATTTTAGTAGCTTCTATCACAGAGAATCCTATTGACAGTCTGTTGAAGTAGTGCTAAGTCAGGCTTAAATAATCATTGTGCTGGGAACATTTTCCTTTCTCTGCTGTAGGAGACCATATCCTGTTATGTCTTTGTGGTAAGAGTAATGTGATACCATTACAGAGCCTAAGGCCATTAAAATAAGAACTTGCTTTATCATTTTGTTTATCTTATATCATAAAAACTTAAGTTTCTCTAATTTTCTAGGACAGAGCATATTTAATGTCTGTCTGACTTAAAGCATTTTTTATCTTGATACAGCAGCAAAGATGGGATCAAAGCATACGATGTCAAAGTCACACTTCGAGAATATGTGTGCACATGGGCATATGTATGTACTCCATTTACGATTCAGTTTGAAAACCACATACTGTTGGGTATTCCAAATACATACACTCCATAATCTAGTGAAGTGATGTCTCAAATGTTGATCCTGAAGGCAAAAATTTGTAGAAGCAAGAGAGCGTGAACATGTAAAGCTTATAAAACATGGTGAAAAATCAATGCCAAAACAATTGATGGAATAAATCTAATTTTAAAAAGAGCTAACAAGATTTTGGTTGATGTTCTGAGTTTTGTACTGCTTCTTTCTTATATTTAAGTGGAATTTATGCATTATTTGATTCTTTCAGCTATTCTATTTTAAATGAAGACTTGATGTAGAAATTGTTAATTTCTGGATTTTTGCAATGTGAATGAATGTATGTAATAAGCTAGATATAAGGTATTTAAAAACAAGCAGAACAGATTGCCTATAATTTCTAAAATAACTAAAAGTGAAAAAGAATAAACGTGTGTAGTTCCTCAGATTTCATTCTCGAATAGTGTTAAGTTTATCTGCCTGCAGAATTCTGAGTCAGAGCCTGTTGGTAATGCAGAAATACTGAACTGCATTCTCATCAGCAACGGTTGGCTATGCCAGTTCTCGATTAGAAATGATTGTAAAAGAGAGTTCCTATCCTGTAAAAATTCCAGGAATCTAAAAATAAGACTTCCTTGCAAGTACGATTGGATAAATTATGTGTACAATTTCTGTATGTACAACAGCAAAGCTGTGAAGACCTTCTCCTAGTCTTTCTTATAGACTAGTCATAGTCTTTGTTTATCGTATCCCATTCAAAGCAAAGTTTCAGATAATGTTTTATGCCTATCCAGCAATTTCTGAGGACGGTGTTAAGTTTTTGATCCTTCCACTTTTTTGTTTATCTTACTGGTAAGGCTATGTTTCCCGTACAAAAGCAGATGATGTGAAAATAGAAAACCCTCCTTTTATTTTATATTCTGTTGTGCTAGTGGTATTGGTGTTTGCTGTAAAAGGGTTTGGTTTTGGTTTTTTTTTTGTTTTTTTTTTTTTTTTCAGATTTGTAAGTAAAGCAAGACTGTATGGTGGATATTCAATAGATAAGGATTTAAACATGTCATGGTTGAAATTTTCGTGACTATGCTTGTGTTCCTTAGGGAAGAATCCTTATGTAACTAGGTATTTGACAGGTAGTACTTTAGATTACTATGTGTCATATACTGTACATGATAAATGGGATACTACAAGGGACAGAGAAATACAATAATATTTTTGACTGACTTCAAAAATGGGAGAAAACAAGGATTCTCTTGTATATCTCTTTTTAGAATAAGAGACCATTTATTTTTTCCAGGCCAGTATAAAGCTTTCTTGTGAAAAGACTTACTAAGTATTTAGCTAACTGGAATTTTGCATGAAATATTAAAATAACTTTGCTTTGGCTTAAAAACATTTCTTTGATAACAGAGATGTATAATCGTGTTAGAACCCCTCAGACCACTGGAAGCATAATACTGCCTGATACTATAAGGCAAATGCAAGTTATGCTCCAAAATGACTACTCAATAAATTGATACCTCTGGTTTGAAGATAGAATTTCAGGTACAGAAATCCTCTTTCATGTGATTTGATGACTTTAAATATCAACAGACAGATTTTTTTTACTCTCTTGGCCTTTGTCCAAACAGTTAGGATTTTTCCCTGTGTACCTCCAGGAAAGCTGTATCTGTGAAGCTTGTACCCCATGGTTGGTGCTTCAGTGACAAGGCAGGAAAACTTTTCAGTGTTGTATCTGACACTGTATATTGCTATGTGATTCTGCAGCTTCTTCCTTTTTAATATGCTTCTGTTAAGCAATATTGTTTCTTCTCCAGAGAATTGCTGTGCATGACAAGTGCTGTCCCATTCCATGCAATAAAATGCAGTGATTTCATTACAGTTTAAGAACAGAGCTAGTGAAATTTGAAGGAAAAATCAAGTAGTGACTCAGAAAGCAAGGCTGTGTGTGGCTGCTGAGTGTGCATTTGTGCTGTGTGTGTGTGTGAGGGTGAATGTGTATGAAGGAAATGGTAAAGGTTTTTTTTTTGCTTTGAGACAGTGAGCATTTTGTAGGCATTCCTGTTTATACTAGGATGAGTCTTCAGTGTTTATTACCTTGCAAGTTCACTTCAGCTATTAACAGAAGAAAAAAAAGTAGAGTCAATGTAATTTTTGACTGGAATATTTTAGTTTGGTCAGTCACTATAGTTAATGTGTCCTGATGAAAATTTTTACGAACCTGATTGCCAGTATTGCAGTATGCTTGAATATATCAGCTGTTCAAGGCAGGTGGGAACCAATAAATGGTATTTTTACTGCAGTTAAATAAAGATGCAGTTGTCATACTAATGCTTTTACGTATTAATAGACAACAAAACTGAACAGATGTGGGAGTTTCTTCATAGTAAATATCTGAGAATCAGATCTCTTACAGAAGTAGCCTAATGATTATAAATCTCTTTCCTAAGCGCAGTAAGTGAATGTTAATCTATGCAGGTCTGGTCTAAATTGAGTTATCCTGACTGATGCCATCTGAAAATGACATGTAATTTCTTTAATTAATTTTATCCCTGTCATCCAATGTTTGTGCATTTTACACTTTACCTTTAATCTAGCTAAACAAAAACTCATCATCATGAAGAGGAATCACTGATCTGCTTTTTATTTTAATTTTAGAGTTCTAGCTTCATCAGCAACCTTCTAAATTTTTTAATTCTTAGGCATATTGACAGTTCACGTTTCCTCTCAGGTTTAGCTGTGATAACTGCAGGAAGTAATCACATTTTAGTCCTATTGTAGCGAAGTCTTATTTGGTTTATGGATCTTTGTCTTCTGGATTGTGGGCTTTTCAGCCTGAGTTTTTGCTTGGGAAGACCTATGAGAGGAAGCCTCACAACCGTGTGCCTGCATTTCCTGAAGATGACTGATTAGCCTGCAGTAGGCTAAGCAAACTAGTTGTATCTGAGATGGTGAAAGAGGAAGCAGTCTCAGACATGAAAAATAAGCATTATGCTTGGATGGCATACTTCAGGGTTGCACTTATGGACAGTATATGTGGAGAGTACTTGGAGGGTTAGTGTTACTAAATAATAATAAGATGCTAAAAAGCCATTCATTCAGGTGCAGATGGGGAAATGAAATATTGGTGAAATCATGTATCTTGGATCTGCAAGAGTGGAAGGAGAAGAGAAAAAATTCTGCTCAGTGAAAAGTAGGAAAGGTGGGAATAAAGGTATTGCTAGTCACTGTCACTACCACAGAGGGACTTTGACAGGCTTGAGACATGGGTCTGGATGAGCCTCATGAATCACAAGGCCAAGTGCAAGGTGCTGCACCTGGGCCGGGCAGTGCCGAGCACAAACACAAGCTGAGTGAAGAGGGACTGAGAGCAACCCTGAGGACAAAGACTTGTGAGTGTTTGTGGACAAAAAAGGTCATTATAACCTGGCAATATGTGCCTACACCCCAGAAGGCCAGTCATGTCGTGGCTTGCATCCAAAGCACCATGGGCATCAGCGCCAGCGAGGGGATTCAGCCCCTCTGCTCTGCTCTGTGACACCCCACCTGCTGAACTGCATCAGCTCTGGAGCCCAAACATAAGGACCTGCTGGAGTCCACGGCGATCCATTAACTCCATCACAGGGTTGGAGCAGCTTTCCTATGAAGACAGGCTCAGAGAGTTGGAAATGTTCAGTCTGGAGATGGCTGCAGGGAGACCTTAGAGCAGCATTCCACTGCCTGAAGGGGAAATACAGGAAAGCTGGAGAGGGACTTCTGACAAGGATGTGTAGTGATAGGACAAGTGTGAATGGCCTTAAACTGGAAAATGGCAGACTTAGATTAGGTATTATGAAGAAATTCTTTATTGAGAGAGTACTCAAAAAAGGATGAGCTTATGAGCTTTATTTTTGTTCTTTATCGTGACAAATCAGTCAGAAATGCATGCTGCAGAAGAACATGTTACAAAAATTATACTGAAAATTGTGCATGGAGACAGTTTGCTGCTAGTGAAGACTTAGAGCATAAATGAATATACCTGTTCCAGTCATTGTATTCTTCAGTAAGCTGTCTTTCCCGATATGTAGGGAATGGAGAATGTGTCCTGTATTTATTACCCAAATGTATTTTGATGGCTGTGTTCCATTAAGGGAAGGAGAACCTAAGTTTATTCCTTATATCCAGGCAGAACTAAGACTAGACATAGGGGAAAAAGATTAGCTTAAGAAAAATCGCACATTTCTAATTGTTAAGGATAGTGTAATAATGACATGCTTCTGTTGAAAGATCAAAATTTTGATACCCAGAATTCCAGTTAAAAATAGCAGAAAGTACATCAGCCTGTACATGCCAACAACAAAAATATTTACTTTCATGTGTTTGTTTCTGTTGTGGTTTGAAAGCAAAACGAGTGAGAGGCTCCAAGTCAGAGATACAATTTAATAAGAGGAAAGGTAAAAAGGTAAAAATAAAATAAAATAAATGCAATAACACAAAGGACCACTGACAGAGTCAGAATACAGCCTGAGCAGGATGGTGCAAGCAGTCCAGATGAGGTGGTCTTCCTGAAGCAGTGATCCTGTAGAAAGGTCTGGGAGCTCTGGTCCTCTGGGAATCCAGTGGGTAAGTGCTGCTTGCACTGTCCCACATACCAGCTTATATCCAGGTGAGAATGCTTGGCTCCTCCCCCTGGGTGGAGCATCTCACAATGGGATGATGAGTTGTGAAGTGGGTCCTTGATGGCCCATTAAACAGAGATAACTCCTGGAGGGAGTTACCTGTGAGTTGTGGGCAAGGCATTGATGGGCCATTAGCAGAAGACAGCCCAAAGGCAGGGGCTTGGGGAAACACTGCCCCACTTGGTTTAACAGTTTATGAAGATGGTGATAGAATAAATACTTTGTGTACATGCTACACTACAGCCCAGGACAGTTTCAGAAAGTCTCTTAGCACCATCAGTCACATGTTTCACCAGTCAAGAAGCACTGAAAGTAAACAAACTATGCAGCTAGCATGACAATAATGATGTGCTAGAGAAAAACTTCGTCTTATATTTTGTGTGTGCAATTATGAAGAAGGTAGATCCTTCTCTTCAATACTTTGCTTTCACACGGTAGGTTTGTCTTTTCCTCTTGTTTGGAAGGCTCCTAATTTTATTGAGTGAGAACAATTCAAAACTCACAGTACTTCAGCTGTGCTTAGCTTCTGAGGATTCAGGGTGAAAGGCAGTTAACTTTGTCTATTTACTGATTTCAGCTAAGTGAAGAAAAAAGGGTAAAATTTAAATTACAACTTGCTACATAGTATTTGCTGTGTATTTTGTTTTGTGCATTTTGACACTCTTTTGGACGGTTTTTCAAAATGGATTTGTGAGGTGTTTGGAAAGGTTTTTCCACACGTACAGGAAGCTGCTACTTATCTGTTACTTTACTGTGAAAGGGACTTCTGTCAGATTCAGACCTCCTTGGGTTCTAAACTATGGTGTCCTGTGAAATTTAGTTTTTGGCTTTCTTGGGAGCTCTGAAGCCAAGGAATGTCTTACCCCGTAGGAAATCCATTCCTTTAGCCAGCAGGGAAAAATGCTACAACTGAGGACAAAGCCTAATATTTAACTTGTCCTTTGAAATGTTGTGGGGATTTGACTTTTTCTCATAATTTCCACTCATGGCAATTGTCTTCTCATGTGTTACAGAACAGGAGCAAACGCCTGGAAAAAGTCCATGTTGTTCTTGGGAGTAAACCCTGTGACTTGGATTCACTTATTTCTACCCTGACCTATGCTTACTTTCTAGACAAGGTAATAGAAAAATAGGACTGAGTGGTCTTAATTCACTCATTTCAGGTTGTTATAGACATCTTATTGTTAAGTCAATTACTGTAAAAACATTTTTTCTGGACAATGATTTTGTTATTATCGAAAGTGGGTTTTTAAAAGATAAATAATCAACATTTCTTTCCATACAAAAATGAATGAGTAGTTATTAGATGGCTTATTGAATAGCACAAAAAATCAGTCCTGTGCTTCATTCCTTATCCATTTCCTCTTCTGGTTTCTTAGGTGCTCTGTAAGAGGCAAACAGAGACAAGTGAAAAAAAAAAGGTGCAAAATACCTTTTTTTTTTTCCTCCTTTTAATTAAGTAAAGGGGAGAAAACCCCAAACAGAAAATCCAGGCTGTTTCTAGTTCTCACTCTGTTAAAATACCATTTTGATGAAAAACAGGTCCAATTCTCACAAATGCGCACCTGTTTTACAGGTCAGTCCTCCTGATACTCTTTGCTTGCCTGTGTTGAACATACCAAGAAGAGACTTCAGCTGCTTCACTGAGACAAGATTTATTTTGGAAGAGCTGAAAATCCCAGAGTCATTCCATATCTTCCGAGATGAGATCAATTTGCATCAGCTGAATGCTGAGGGGAAATTGTCTTTAACACTTGTAAACAGCAACATACTGACAAGGTATTGTGTTTTATGTACAATAAGGTGGCTTATGTGAATTTGAGCTGTTTCAAAACTTACATTATCTCTCTATTGATTTTGATATTGCTATGTTAACACAGACCTAAAAAAAATAAACTAAAATGTATTTTTTCTGTTGTTGTGTTCAATAAATGTAACAAGGTGAGCGGTCATCTTTGCACCACTTTTAATGGAACTTCCACTTACAAGAACCTTGTGTTTTCACACATCTTGGATTAGATATTTTAATTTAGTTAAGTAGTCTGGAAGTTTCCTGTAGCCAGTAGATAAGTGATCAGAGGTTTTTTTCTGCTTCTTGGGTCTCCTTTGAGGATCTTGGATTGGTTTGCAGGTGCCCAGACACTTACATATGTGCTGTTAAGAGAGCTGATGGATTATTGTGGTCCTTACCAGCTCCAGCCTTTCAAAAGGCCCAGAGTTATCTCTGGAAGACCACAGTCCCTATACCTATCCTTAAGAGGGACTATTTATAAGGCCATTGTGAATCTTTTATGAAGAGCTCTTTATAGTGGTCTGCCTGTCTTGCCCAGAGTGAAGGATGCTGTTTACTTCCAGTTGTCCTTAGAACTTCATTTAAGACAGGTAGCAACCTATGGCCCCATTGTACTCTGAGAAGTTTATAGATTAGACTGTAAGTGGGGAAAATCTGAAGAGAGAAATATGTGTGAATCTCATAGCTGTTGATGTTTTAAGTGCTGTCAGCTCTGTGCATCATTCGCTCCTCAGAGTAATAATTGTCTGTAAGATCTGTTTTTTGTTTATTACTGTCGCTTCCTGTGTTTCTTTCTTATAAAGAATTACAATTAGTATTTTATTATTAAAATTAGTTTGGCTTGGTTACTGCTATTGTAAACAGAAACATGAAGTATCTAAACACACACAAGAAATACTTTGGCAAGTTTTTAGAATATTCAGTTGAGAAAATCCAAAATCTCCTCTATATAAAGAAGGCTGTTTTCAGCACATGTAGAAATACTTTTTTCCATAGTTTTTCATAGATTTTGATGAGAGATATGTCATACTTAGTGATGTGTCAAGCAGTAAAAGGACTCTGAGCACTTAATTTAAAAAATCATGGGTTTAGGACATCTGTGACATCCTTTGGCTTTACGGCAGACTTCAGGTAGCTATAACAATGCTGTTGTAGTCCAGAATTTAAAAAAATATGTTGCACTTTTTTACTGAATTGTCTAAGCAGCTATAAAGATAAATATATGTATAACTTCTAAATTTCCTTGATAGTGAGGATGAAAGTTTGGAATCAGCTGTTGTCAAAGTCATCAATCCAGATGAGCAATGTGACAGGAGCCTGGAGTTACAAGCCTGTTCTTCCACTTTAGTCGTAAAAGAGATTCTTCAAAAGGCACCAGAGTTAATCACTCAGCAACTGGCTTATCTCCTCAGAGGTGAGAGATTACTCTTTTTATTAAATACTGAAAGGTTTAATGGAGTGTTTCTGAATTTGCTCATGCAGAAAGAGTGTGATCCATTCTTTGGTTAACAATCCCTCTAAAGACCACAGGAAGCTTCATAAAAGAAGCAGGGAGTAAAGAGTTTGTTAAAGAGTAACATTATATTGAATATTAAAAATGTGCATTTAAAAATAGGCATGAGAGGTCTTTGCTGTATCACTAGACAAGAATATTAAATGAAGCTGTCGACATAGCAGCTGGGTAGCTGGAAAAGCTGTGCAGTTCGTTGATTCCAGGGGCATTGTGGACAACAATATGGATTGGAATCTAATATTTACAAGTTAAAGCTTTTCCCTCCCAATGGTTGTACTTTTTTATAGAATGATGTTTTAATGGCATGATGCAAAACTTTTGCTATTTAGAAACAGTGTTATCAAATCTTTACGGTGCTCTCCTTTTGTTTTGTACTGTATGCCCAGTAGAGGACAAAGTAGGAGTGTGCTTCAACAATCAGAAGTATTTTCTTCTCTGTCTTGAATATCATAATTTGTATTCATTTCCTTGGTTTATTTGCTGCAACAGAGCTTTCCAGTTGGAAATAAAACTGGTGTTGAAAAGAACAGTCACTGCTTTTAAGTTACTTACTGAATTTTAATGTTCAATGAATTTTATAGGCTTTAAGTTTTAATTATGTTAAATTGCTAAATGTCCTTTTAAGAAATTAATGTGAACATGTTTAATTAGGATTATGAAAACTTGTCTACATTTAGACTTCAAGAGCAACTACAGTCTTGGCAAATCATTGTACTCATCACTGTGATAACTAAGAAACATGTTATAAAGAATCACAGAGATTGATTTTTTAAAATATTCCATAGAATAAGCGTTAACAGTAACACAGCATTTATCTTTTCCTTACAGTATCTTTCCATGCTAACAAGCTTTGGTTAACCTGCCATGAAACATTTTTGTAAGCTCCATATTTCTGTTGAGTAGCTCTCTGGGAATCTAAGCAAATGACCAAGCATAATTTAGTTAGTTTTGGAGACAGAACAAGAAAAAGGTTTTTGGGGACTATCAGGATAATTGTATGTCAGTGGAGAGTCAGGAGACAGAGGTTTTAATAATGTTCAAGAGCATGTTCAAGTACTGTATATGGATGTGTCAACATGTTTTGTGCTTCTAATTTGTATCCAAACTAAAATAAATGTGCTTTTATTAGTGTTTGCATTAGAGATAGCACTTCCAGTTTTGGGGAATGTAGTAGTCAATTTAATTTTTTTTTAATCAGTGAGTAATTACATTTCGATTATTACATTCGGAAGAGAATGTTTGAGGAACTCAGTGGATAAAAAGTCTCTGCATACCTTCTTTTGCATGGTATGAGAAGCTGCTGGCAAAGCCTAGGGGACAAAACACAGCTGCACTTGAGACTTGATGCTTTTCTGCTTCTCCTAGCAGCACAGCTTGTATGGATAAAACGTGAAGCAGTGCAGCAAGTCCTCTTGGTCTTTTTAAACAGAAAAAGTTTTTGGTACTTAAGAGTCTCTCACTACGAATTTAGAAAAGTCAGTAAACCCATCACTAGTTTTGATGAGACTAATTAAAAAAAATTCAAAAGTCATTGATATCAATGTATGTAAATGGCAGATCAAACTAAAACAGTCTGAAAATAAAAGATTAAATACAGCCTGGTAGGTCTATGTTTTGTGTTTCTCTGTATATATTACAGTCTTTCATCATGAGGTACAGCTTCTTAAACTAACCTTACCTATATAGCATAGGGAACAAAGGGACCAACTATCATGGAAGGAGGGGTCGCTGTTTTATGCCCACTTCTTTTTTTCTTAAAGTCTTAAATTTAAATAAAAAGGCAGATGTTTATATATATAAATAAATTTTCCCTGTGAGCAAACTTTACCTACTTGTCAATGTTTAAAAAAAAAAAGTCAAGAGAAAAGACATTTTCCTGTGAAACTGAGCATTATTGATTTAAGCATTTTTATATTTAAAGATAATTTTTTTTAGGTGAAAAAGATTTTTTTCTGCTATCTTTGTCTCTTTATCGGACATTATATAAGCTAATTCTTGGGCTTTTGAGCGGAGCCTTCTTGAAGAGTTGGTGTTGTACAGCCATATTTGGCTTTAGTTAGAGCTTGTGCTGTCCCTGGATTTGTGCCAGAAGCAAACAATTACAGAACCTGCCAGAGTTCTGGGCCTGTATTTTATTTCCCCAGAGATGTTTATGAGGGGACTGTTGCCAAACTCAAGATCTATTAAAGTGCTGAATCATTACATTCTCTGTTTCAGCCAGCTGGCAAGGATGTTATTCCAAGCACTCTCTGTCAGGTGTCTTGGGTCAATGCGCTCTCAAAAATGCCTCCTTATGTTTATTTGTATAAGGCCTTGAAGGATGCCACAAGGTGCAAACCACAACATGTAAATATAGACAGATTTCCAGCAAGAGTGTCAGCAATTTTTTTTAATGTGCATCTGCTTTTGCTAGTGATGAGCTGCATAGTTGAGGTCTTTTCAAGCCCTGTTGGGGCAGTCTGACTTTCAATAGAGAAGATTAGTTTGTTATTCTAGCCACCCGGCCAAATGTTAAGAAATACCCTTTTAAGAACTTTGGCAATTATGCCAGGTTTTTTGTTGTTGTTGTTGTTCTGTCTTGTACATTAATCAGATGATTCACATGCTCCCACATTCATGCATCCTTAATATATATGCCAAGAGGAAAGGATCATTTCGTGCTGCACCAAATGCTGCACTTACTTGGGCTGACACTTCTTTTTAATATATGGAAGCAGGTTTTTTGGGGACAATGTTCCTCCTCTCTTTTCCCCAGTTACATTTTATTCCAGCTTCATTGCATTTCCTGCCAACAATAAAGATTGCTTACTTGGATATATATGCAATTCTGGTTTGCAGTTGTTTTTTTCTTGGGGGTGGGGGGTGTGCAGTGTGAGGAGTGTTGGAGTATACTTTCCATAAGGGACTGTTGGTTTTCCTCTTTTCCCTGTCCTTTATTTTTACAGGTTACAGAACAAAACTTTGACAGGAGAAATGCCTATATTTTCATTATATTGTTTCTCTCATCCATAAACTTATAATTCAGGAGATGCTTGTGCTGTTCTTAATGTTTTCCCAAAACGACTTCTGCCTTCATTAGATCATGTTTAATATTAATGCACAGCAATTGCTTTTGGCAAAACTAATGCTTTGCTTCCAAACTGCTTTGCAAAAAAAAGAATAAAACGCACATTTTTTAAGAGACTTAGCCTATTTTCTAGTGACCTCTTCAGAAGAAATAATGTAGTAAAGTGTGATGTACACAAGAAATAATATTGAATCTTGTATTGCCTATTATATGTTTTTTCTCTGCTTGTAAGCAGACAGCAGCCACCATTATACTTTCGGAAACCCTGGGGGAGTCATACCAACACTCAGTAAAATCTGCAGGAGATTTTTGAGACCATGTATTGCTTTTACAGCAGGTATTCACGAGACAGCACATGACTAAATGGACTACTGACCTTTGGTCAAGCATAAGTAACTTAAGTGAACTCTTTTTCTAAGCTACCTGGAATATTAACCCTCACAGGAATGCGGAGGATGCCTGAAGGAGGCGTGCCTTTCTTTCCTGGTGATGAGAACAGTTTTGAAAAATGATCATAGTGTTAAAGGACAGGTAAATGTTGCTTTTAGGGCTTGCTGACACTCTAGTAATTTGAGAATGATCCTTTTCTGGCTTTCATCCTAGTAGAAAAATTATCAATTGCAAGCACTGCATTATTGGTGTGACTAGTGACAAAACCAGGGCCTTTTAAAAACCTTTCTGAGGTGTCTGCCTATCATGAGTGAAGGTTACATCATGTTGACTTCCAAACCGGTGAGCCTCACCTCACAACTCACCTCTTGTTCTATATTCTTCCGTATGTTTGTATTAGTGCTTCCTCTTCTTGGTCTTGCACAAATATTTCATTCCCTGAAGCACACACAGCTGTAGTAAAAGTTTCATACATTGTGTATCTAAGGTTCTGTGCAGATGGATAGACTGCCTAATTCATCCTGATGCTGCTGAAGGGCTTTATGGGATACACTGCTGCCTCCCTCCAGTAGGTGTGATGACTTGGAGCACATATTGTAGATCCAGCACTTTCTGCTGGAGTCTCCATTTCCTTTGTGTGTGCATGAGCAATTTCCCTTTCTCTTTCTGGAGGAAGAAAAAAAGGCAGAAAATTACTGTTGCTAAAAAGCTTCCTGCAGCCTGGTCCCCGAGCTGCCATTTGTCCAGCTGCAGCTCTGTGCTGGGGTGTCTCACTCATGCTGGTCACCAGTGTTTCCAAGCTATAGAATATTCTCAAGAGTATATGTGTAGCACAAGTGCTGTTATCTGCTATGGAGTTGAACAACAAGGGGTATTTTTAGATGAATTATCATGGAAGCTGCTTGTTGAGAAACTTTTGTCCTATTAGGGAACTGAAAACCAGGCCTTGATAATGGGTATAGATATTTGGGTACTTTGTATATCATGTATATCATGTATATATTTGTAGAAATCTGAAATTTCTTGTTATGTTGTGTGCCTAAATTTAGAAATACCAATCTGGATCAGAATACATGATTTTCATGCAGTCTGTATTTATTGAGTAGTATTAATACTATCAGACAGAGCAAGAGCATTGTCTTAAAGTGATTGAAAGACTGACATAAAGATCTGCTGTGAATTAAAGGAGTATTGGCAGTTACAATATCTGTAATAGAAACACAGAATGGAATTTCATGCATTTGTATTTAATTCCAGAAATTAGTATCTGATGGGGAGCAGCTTTTGGCTTGTTAGGCATTATTTATTATTTAATCCACACAGGATTTGTTTAATAAGGGTGTGTTTACTTAGCATGGCACAATTATTTTGTGTTGCAAGTAGTTTGTAAATTTTGGAGAAATGCTGTTTGTTATTTCATGTGATGTTGTAGGAGAAAAGAAAAATTAATATGTAGTAGATGTTTGGATCCTCATTTGGTGAGACTGAGGGTGGCAGTATGAAGGTTTTGCATTTACTCTTTTTTGTTCTGTGCTAAAGCCTAAACACTCTGTTTTGCAGTAACTATCTTACTCATATACTGTGCTTACTGTACTCAGTTGCTCATTGAACCAGCATAATGCAATGAAATCATATACTTGTTTGAAATTCTTGTGCACAGTATAGTAATAAATAATTTCAAGCCTAAAGTATAAGACTTTATTAACCTAAATTTACTGTGAGTGATTGGAAGCAAACACTATCTTTGGGTATATTGATAAATGGAATCCCAGTCTCCAGGGAATGAAAGGGGTCGCTTAGTGTGCAGCACACAGTCTGAAAAGACATCACTCTCACTTCCGTATTTATTGTAAGACAATTCCAATCACTATCAAGTTATTTATGGGGTTATGTTTCTCTTAAATTTTAGAATTAGCTAGGGTTGGTTACACCACAGTGACAATGATTTTAAGATGATTAATTCAAACACCACCGCCATGAACAGGGACACTTCTCACTAGTCCAGATTGCTCAGAGCCTGGTCTAACCTGGCCTTGGACACTTCCAGGGATGGGGCATCCCCATATTCTCTGTGCAGCCTGTTCTGGTGGCTCACCATCCTCACAGTAAAGTATTTCTTCCTTATGTCCATTGTAGGAGTTCACTGACATGTCTGTAAGAAGGAAGGTTGACAATGTGGATTTATAACTGTTTACAAATACAGTGGCACTTGGTCTAATGCCTGGAGAGAGGAGAATATATGCTGGTGTGCCATCACTGCTGCTGGCTGTGCTACACACTATGGCAGCGCTGGGGCGAGCCAGTTAGCTCTAAGAGGCAGCCAGTTCTGATTTAGGAGCTTCATGTTAGGAGGATGTTGCCATGTAAATTCAGTGAACTCTCAGTGGAAACAACTTCCAAGAAGGAATGGGCTTGGGAAACAATAAGTAAAACTTGTTTCTATAGTATCTCTGATCTTTACAGGAGACATTGATTTTTTGTCGTTTAATGTTTCAGGGAGCATTCTCTTCAAGTGCATGTCTTTGGAAGCTGACAGAATGACAGAGCAGCAGGAGAAAGTACTGTCAGTTTTGGAGGAGAAGTTTCCAGATCTTCCACCACGAGAGGAAATCATCTCTGCTCTCCAGGAGACTCAGTTTAATGCCCAAGGTAGTGCAACTTCCTTCCGTTTTCCAGATCAGTTACAAATTTATTTGTGTAACTGTATCAGACAGAATATGTTTTATTGTGTGTGGTGAAAATAGATGTAGCATGCTATCTTTATTGACAGTTAAATGTTGTATATTAATTTTAAAATAAGTGGCTTACATTCTAAATCATGGAATTGTGATTTCTTTTGAGGAACTACTTAGCTCGTAGATAATCTTGTATTGTTTTTACAGATAAAGTTAACTATTTTATATATTGCTTTTACAGGTGTATGCTTATCAAGAATTTATGTTGCTTCACATGGACATAAAAAATGTGTCAGCCCATGCAATTGCCTATGTAGTGTGGAAGTAGATTTTGTTTTATGACCCAGATTTACTAAGGGCTCTGTACAGGTGAAGTAAATTTGACATCAGACTCAAATTAAGGAAACAGCAGGAAAGTTGCAATTCTTTTCCTTTCTTCTGTTAGAAATACCAAATAGAAATACTCAGTGATCTAAAGTGGCAGTGTTTCAACCCAAAATTTAGTTTTAGGCTTTTGAAGAGATGCTGTGAAAGCTTGAAGAAGATTGTTGCAATAACTTTTTTTTTTTTACTGGCATTTGCTGCCAAGTTCTTACCAAAGAGTGAGTATTAAATTACTAGGGTTATTTAGATACATCAGGTAAGCACAGGGTCCATGCAGACTCAGGGTCTTTTTTATTCTCTATCTGCCCATATGCAGAAGGTAGTCGTTGAAATTCAGACCATCAGCCTGAGACAGCTGCCCTATTCTGGTAGATAAGGGCAGAATTTGCGATGCTGCTTCCTTTGCGTTTTCCTTCAGTGAGATTACAAGGTCATTTAGTTCAGGTCTGTAAATGTTCACATGAATTCTCTTAAGTTCCTCCACTCAAGTAATCATAGTTCAGCAGTGGACTGTATGCAGTCTAGATTGGAAAGTGGCAGTGGAAGTGGCTTTTATAGAAGTCAGTTCTTAGTTCTGCTGGTTGCAAGGGAAAATGTTTTAGTACTGTTTGTCATGAAGTTTTTCGTAATACCAAATGCAAAACTTGGACCAGTATACGTAGTGGGTTTTGTCTGCATGGTACTGGCTGCCAGTAATTTATACATTTCACATGAGGCATGGGGAGGGCACTGTCATGCACTCTGGTTTGGGGTTTTTTTGGCTCATAGTTTCTGTTTTCTGTGTATTACAAGGTACATAATTAGTGTATATGATGTATGCATATATTGCGGGTAACATTTCTTTTAGTAGGATGCTGATGAGTTTTAGGAGGATGTAACCTTGAAGAATGTAACCTTTGCTGAGTATTTCACCATATTTGCCTGTTATTTGAGGCAGTATTAGGACAATTCAGCCAAAAATATTCTCAGTTTCTGGCAGAAATAATAATTTATTGGCCTGAATTAAATTGTTATTTGAGACACAATAGGTTGCAGCCCCCCAGAAAGTCTATAGATTATATACATTTTTTTTTTTTAAATGGCAGATGTGTTGATGTTCATCTTATCATTAGATTGACTGCAGTAGCTGGACTCTGTACAGGAATAGTAATGAAAGGATTAATTTCTTTGACTCAGGTTGGTATTTGTTTCCCTCTTGAAAATAATTTATACAAACACATGGTGGATGTTAAACTGCTGTGCCTTTAAGGTTGGTGGACATTTTAGTTGCTGTCCTGTACTGTGATAGGTGGCTTGCAGCATTCTCTACACAGACATTTGGCTATCACGTCTGTGTTGCAATCATGTGACGTAGTTATATTTCTCTACATAGTATGTATTTGTTTTGAGAATCTTTACAACATTTTAGACAAACATGTCCAGTGAGGGAAACTAAATCACCGGGATTTTCAATACATTATGCTGAAACATACCAGTATGTCTGGTTGTAGTTCTTGTTTTATGCCATTGTTTCTGATGATACTGTTTCTATAGTACATAAACAAACAGTTCATGAATGATTTGATGAACATGAGAAAAATCCATTGGTGTTACCAATTTTTAAAGAAGGTCAGAAAGGTTGACATCCCTGCTTTTGGATATTTCATAAACACCATAGTACCACCATAAACGCCGTAGTCCACACGTGCTTTTCAATATATTACTTATTTCAGAAGTAATTTTATATTTGTGAGTTCATATTAGACCATAGAAATTTTCTAGCTATACATTTTATCATCAGCTGGAAGTACATTCACTTAATAACTTAAGTGTTGACATAGGAACACAGGTGTTGCAGGAGACTTATTTCTTCATGCTTGTTGTTAGTGTGTATGCTCCCTTAAATCTCTTCCTTTCTTAAAAAAGTCCCTCTGGAAACGTGAAGCATTGAAATATTAATGTTAGTTTTAATGTTTTTATATGATATCCTGAAATACAGAAAGAAGGTTCAGCATTAAGGTCTAAGCAATGTTTTTCATTTATGTTGGTGCATCTGTCAGCTGTAAATAATTGTATACATGGAAATTTGTTTCTTTTCTTAAACAGGTGTCAGTATTGAGGAGGTTATGCTTAAGGATCTCAAGGAGATTTCAGATGGAGAAATCAAAGTAGCAATTAGCACTGTGTACATGACACTGGAGGTAAGAGGAAACTTAAAACACATTTAACAGCCTTATTACATTTGGAAGTGGTTCTTTAAAACAAATTGTGAGCAAGTTATTTTCTTAATATTTTTCAGTATGAGCAGAATTTTCAGTGATTTAATTAACTTTGAGAGAAGAAGTAGCTATTTGTTATCTGACTTACATTATTATGATATTATAATTATTCTCTCCCTTTAGATTGTACCATGGTATGTTAAAAACAATGGCATAAACAAATTGGAACCTTTGGGTGAATTGAAGGTGTGAGCTTTCTGCCTTGATCTGAAGGAGAGTTACATGTTGCTGGATATTATGGAAAAATACTATTTTAAAAATTTGAATGCTTAGATCACTGAACAAGTATGACAGGGCACTATTATTTTGATTGAAGTTTGCATACTGGCATATTGATGAGTAATAAACCTAAGTGGTCTGAAGAAAATATCAATAACAAAAACATCTTTATATAGTATATATTTGTAATTTTCAGCCTCTTAATTTGCATGAAAATCACCTATACAAAAGTATTTGAAATGTAGAAGAAATTTTCATCTACTTTTACACTAAATCAAAACTTTATTTTTACATCAGATGCTACTAAAAAAAAATCTCTTGAATAGCTCTTGCCTTGGATGTCCTAAGAGATCTCTTACAATATGTGTCTTGCAAAAAATCAGATGTGTCTGTGTTTGAAGAAATTTTTGTTACAGTCCAGCTAATAGTTATCCAGCTAATAATATTATATAGATTTCTGCTTGCATAGTAAAATATACAAAGCACATTGGGTAGCAAAGCTTCAAGAAATGAAGTTGAATCAATTAGTTGTTTCAATATTAAGCAATCTTTACCACCAAAACAGTACTGCTTTATGAACCATAATTTGATCCTAAAAATTTCTCTGAGGCTGGGCAGAAGGGAGTTGGGGAAAGAGTATTGTAAGATAAATCCCCAGAAGAAAAAATGGGATTTTATAAAGTTCTTAATAAAATCCTCATCTTCTTTAGTTTTAAATCTTTCTTTTACTCTGTCAGTTTCAGTTAACGGTGGACAGAGGTAGGAGCTAATTTGGAGCTAGCTTTAGCATTGCATTTTCATTTTTTAAACTCTCCTTTAAATCATGTTTAGTAACCATATAGAATACAGACCTTGCACTCCACAGGTCTAAGCTCCAGGTAAATCTCTCTGACCTCATCTTTGCAACTCTATATGCTCAAACTAACTGTAGCTCAGAGCTTGTCTTCATTTTGGCTGGATCTCACAATTTGAGATATTCTTAGTTCTCAAAGTAGGCAAATTTTCAACCTTTTTTCAGTGAAGTGTAACATGTGATGCTGACTTACCTTGGTCAAGAAGTGTTAAGATCTGCTGGTCAGTAAATGTTTCATAATTGTTTTTCTTACATAGGTAGTGATTATTGAGGAGGGAAGAGGAGATTCATTTCCTCTAAGAACAAACTAAATAGATTTTACTGATGTTAGTTGATTTTTAGTCCCAGTCTGTTAAGTAGTTTTTTAACTAGTATTTCTGATGGGATTTCTTTCTAGAAATCACAGGTACCTTCTTTTGCTTTTTGTTGTCTGTTCTGCTGTGAATAGTTTGTGCCAGAAAGGACTAGCTTTTCAGGGGTGTAACTGCTTTCTTTTTTCTAGGTATAATGTTGGCAAGGTTATTGGGGTGGAGATGAGTTTTGCATTTGCTGTATTAATGCTCTTTGTTGAGTTGTTTCCTGAACACACTCATTTTGAGTGCTTGGCTGACAAAAGATGTTTTTTTACTCAGTTTTATTAGCAATAGAGGTCACATGTAGTTACCTTAGTCAGTATCAGAAGCACAATACATATAAGAAAATTAATGACAAACCTGGCCAGACTTATCTGTTCAGTTTAGAATTCTTTTGTGAACTCAGAATAGACAAATTTTAATGAATTAATTATTTTCTCAGCAATAATAATAGTAGTTTGTTATTCATCCTCCAAGTCCTCCACAGACATTACCTGATTAAATATTAAGGAAACATGAAGAGCAGGCTTGGCAACAGGTGTTGAATCTCTAGTGTGTTTGTGGTTTTGCTTCTTCAGAAGTATCACAAGGTCACTTTTTTCTCTTAATAATCAACAAACATGCAGAAGTATCTTCCATTAAAGTGCTTTCTATAGGGCAGTCATTTTGTGTGAATGTGTTTAGTTTTCTCTGAGAGTCTGTAGGCAGCTTTGCATTTCTTGAGATAACCATCTTTGGATCTGGCCTTCCTGGATTTAGGTGGCATTAAAGCTGTAAGTTGAAATCAGACCTGTGTCACCAATGACTGCCCGTCAGAGTGTACACTGCTTGAATTTTACATACATAACCACTTTATTTTTGAGGAGAACGAAAAAAATAAAAGAGACGCTGCCCAGATCACAATTATTTTTGTTGGAAAGTTTCTTCAAGTTATAATAATGATTCCTAATAAGATATTGTAGCAAAATTCAATGCATATGTTACAGTTAATTTCTCTTATATTTTGTTATACCCTTAGAGTATCTTTTACTGCTTCTCTGCTGGAATTCTCTTGGAAATGAGAAATGTCTTCTCAATGTGACTTTCTGGGAAAGTAATTTTTTTCCTGAGAAATTAATACTTCTGTTGTAAAGCAATTTCTGTTCTCTGCTTTTTTAAGTGTAGGGAGAACAATCCAGGTTTCATGAATGTTCAGTTCAGTTGAAATGGCTCATTACAGCATAGATTAATAATACACTTCTTGGACTAGGTCTTTTATCCTTTGGTCCATGAAAATTTATTCTAACTGCTCACAGAACTTAGGATTATAGAAAATCAATTAGCACCTGAGGAAGCAGGTCAGTAGTTAAAAACATATTGTATGATTGTCTGCTACTGACTGTGACAAAGAAGGGAGTATGTTCTGAAGGTCTGTTGAGGTTCATGCCTCTGGCCATGGCATCCATATACTTCATAAAGACAATTTCCAAGTCGTATGCCACTTCTAAAGGCTTAGAGAACATGTCAGAGCCTCAGCGGAGACTGCTATCACCAGTGTTGTTTCTCAAGAAAATGAGCTGCAAGTTCATGCTGCCACAGGAAGCTTGGCTGTCCTTAGGTAGCCTCCATAGTTCAAGTGAGCTGGGGATGGTACTGATAAAAAGTTCTGTCTCTCGTAACAACTTCCCCCTTTGTGGCTTTATGCCTCAGAGGAACTTATAGTGGCAGTCCCAGCAACAGTAATTTAAGAAATACAGAAGTGTTTGGGTACATGATTTATCATTTTCCTGTGAAAAAATAGTCTTATCTTGGAGACGCAGTTTAATTTTAAAGGTATTTTGTAGTATTAGTAAGAAATACTGCTTTTTCACTGATTTGGACGATTTTATTTCTGCATTTTGAAAAATTATGTTTTTAATACTACTGTAGAGCAAATAAAGATCCTCTTAGTTGAAGCATGTTGAACAAGTGCTAGGTAGACCATTACACCCAAATAAGTGAGATTACAATGTGTGTCTTTGAAGATTTGAACTTCTGTTGTCTGTCTATAATTATGTATATATATATTGTGTATTTGGGAATTTTTTTCTCTCAGTATAAATACAAACGTATTTTGAATGTCAGATTGGTCCATGAATTGGTTTTTAATGCAAAAAACAAAACAAGAAGCAAACCCCAAGTAAACATGTTAACATTTAATCTTGCAGTAATGGAATTGGAAACAAAAATTTTCAGCAACTTAGAATAGCAATATGGTTCAAAAGTATTTTTCTGATGCCTGTTGTGAGAAGTTAGGGTATGTAAAATAAATGATGTATAGAGCTGTAGGAATGCGACTTTTGCAGACTACCTTATGTCTAAGGAACATTAAACATAGGGTTCTCGTTTAGCAAATAAATAACCATTCATTTCAATGGCTGCATAGTCTGGACTTTTGTGCATATTTTTGCAAAGATGAGAAGAGGCCATTAGGGATTTAATATAAAATAAATCGCCACGGGGTCTTCTTGTAGTCCTAGTCTTTCTGCCACATGGTGTGTCACTAATGTGCATAAATGGGCTTAAATGAATTTGTTATCTGTATTACATTTGCAGTATGTATATATTTATATATTATTTTTTAATTGTGTTTAAAAATAAAACATTAAATACATCATTTCTGAGACTTGAAAACATACCATTTGTAAATAAATCAACCTTAATTAAGGTCTTACAATGTCAGTGTGTGATAACTGCCTTAGGAAAATTTATAATATATATAGTACATAAAGCTTAAACATACTTTCATTTGCTTTTTCAAAAGTATTAAGAGGTTAAAGTCATAACCTCATATGACTGAGTAATGCAGCCACACATGCATTAATGTAAATACCATACTCTGCTTAAACACGAGACTGCCGTCTTCTGGAGGACAATAGCTGTCCAGTTGGTGCCTCAGGTCAGCAAAAGTATCCCAGTTATAATGAGTAGAATCCAAGGTGTGGAGAGGTCACATGGGCAAGCTGAATTCTCTGTAGTGACTTTTCTCTAAAGATATGGAAGGAATCTGGTGAGGAGAACTTTGGTGGTCTTAAGTGGCTGATGTTGCAGTCAACTGGGAAATAACCCAGGCCAATCAGAGCAATGACTACTGTTCCTTAGCTACCTCCCAAGGTAAGAAGACGTGGTACCTTGTGTGTATTTATTCATGTGTGCAGAGCCTGGAGAATAAACACTCAGAACTCGACCTCCAGTTAGAAAGTTGGGGTATCATAGGAGTAACTGAAACATGATAGGACAACTGCCATGACTGGAGGAATATGATGGATAGCTATAGACTCTCTTGTAAAGAGAGTGGGAGGAAGAGGAGCAGGACTTGCGCTTTAAATTAAGGAGAACCTCAAATGTATAGAAGTCAGCTGCAGTGACTGTAGAAGCCCTATCAAATGCCTCTGGGTCAAGGTTAAAAGGGCCCTCTCCAAGCAATATTGTGGAGTGTAGGGTCTGGCTGTGCACTCCGAAGGTTAGTACTAAAGCAAAGGTTTTAGGTTTTAGAAGAGCAAGCTTCAGCTTCCTCAGAACTCAATTAAAAGAGAAGCTTTCAAGGAGAAAAAAGGAGCTAGTGACTGCTTTGAGTTTTTCAAGATTGCTTTCATGAAAGCATAAAACCAGTTCATCCTCTTCAAAGGAAAGGAAAGTAGGTGGAATATCAAACTCTCGGTTTAACTGTGAGCTTTTGAGTCTATTCAGGGCCAAAAGAGAAGCACATCAGAGGTGGAAAGGAATTACAAGTCTGTTGTAAACCAGGAGAACATTGGCAGGGCATGAGATACCTTTTGAAAAGAAAAGGCTCAGCTTGAATTGAAATTGACAAGAGACATCAGAAAGTACAAGAAAGGGGTCTTTGAGTATATAAACAACAAGCAGAAGCAGAAGGAAACTACTAACCCAGTGTTAAATTGAAGAAGTGAAGTAGTCAGCAACAGCAATGAAAAGGCAGAACTTCTCAACTGGTGACAGCACCGTTGGGCCCCAGATGCTGGAAGCAAAAGTTCATGTTGATGGAAACAGACCAACTATCAGTGAAGGAAAAATTGCTGTGTGGGCTATTATAGGAACTTGGCTTCTGCAGATCGATAGGACCTTACAATATCCCCTCGAGAGTATTGGAGAGCTGGCTGGGGTCATTGTGAGGCTGTTCTCCATAATCCTTGAGAAGTTAAGGCAATCAGGAGACAACCCAGAAGACTGAAAGAAAGCTAATGTCACCCTCATCTACAAAAAGGGCTTTAAAGAGGACCAAGGAAGTTATAGGCCCTGGAGAAGGTATGACACAGACCCTTCTGGGAGGATTCATTGCAAATCAGATGAACCAGGTGGCTGGGAAATGCCAGCATGGGTTCACCAAGGCCAAACTGCACTTGACAAACCTGATTGCCTTATACGGCAAAGTGACCTGCTGGGTTGATGTGGGGCAAGCCATGGACATTGTCTGCCTGTGCTTCTCCAGGGCTTTCTCTGTGATCTCCCACAGCCTTGTGGTGAAGTTGTTGGGTAACAGTCTGGACAAGCTGCCTGTGCAGTGGCTGGGGACCTGACCCACAGGCTGCATTTACCCCAGAGTGGGGGTAAACGGCTCCTTTTCCAGTTGGCAACCCAGCACAAGTGGGGTTCCCCAGGGATTAGTGTTGGGCCCAACACTGTTTCATGTCTTCATAAGTGGTCATCCAGAGCTCTTAAAATCAAGTGAACACTTTGGAAGGGGGAGCCACCCTGCAGGAAAACCTGTGTAGGCCGGAAGAGTGGGCAAAGAAGAACCTTTTGAAGTTCAGCAAGGATAAGTGTAAGGTCTTACACCTGGGGAAACAAATCCAGGAGGGCAGCACAGGCTGGGAGCACAGGTTGAGGGACAGCTCCATGGAAAGAAACCTGGGAGCCCTAGTGAGCAACAAGCTCAGGGTGGGCAATGTGCTCACTGGGCAAAACAGCCCAGTGAGATCTTGGGCTCCATCAACAGGGGCGTCAGCAGCAGAGATTATCCCATTCTTGTCAGTGTTTGTCAGGCCATATCTGAAGTATTGTTGTCAGTATTTGGCCTGTGCAAAAAAGATATTGCCAGGCTGGAGAGGGTGAATAAAAGGGCCATAGGGATGATCAAAGGGCTAGGAAGCCTGACATGTTACGAAAGAAGGCTTAGGTGAGACCTTAACACCAGATTATAGTATTTAAAGAGTGGCCACCAGAAAAGATAGAGACTCTGTTTTTACAAGGAGTCACATGGAAAAAATGAAGAATAATGTGTACAAGTTACTGCTGGGGAGATTCTCATTAGGCACAAGAGGAGCATTTTTCACGATTATAACAATCATTGAAATAATCCCCAGAGAAGTTGTGTATTCCTCAGTATTAGGTAGGCACTTCTGGGCTCATCTGGGCAGGGTGCTGGACCACCTTGTCTAGAGTACTTTTGTCAAAAAAGTTTGGACTAGGTCATCCTTGAGATCTCTTCTAACCTGTTATTCTGTGATTCAAAAGAGTGCTTTCTAAAAAGGTATGTGAAATCAAATGACAACAAAAATGACATTTATTACAGTGATTAGCAGGATTACTTACAGTTTTCATATCAGATTCCTTTCAGAAGATGATGTGGGACTGATACAAGCTAAAGTTCCCCCATTCAATGAGATGCTTCTGCATGAAGTCACATAGGATGTCACTATGGTTCCCTGAGATGAGAAAAATATAAATTTGTAAAACTGGCTAAGACCATTATATTTACGAATCTTCCCAACTCAGCATGTATTGATTTATTCAACTGTCATTTTCGCAAGGTGTATTTGGTTGTTTTATTCAGGCATAACAGTAAGCCAGAAGCATCAAAATTTTTTGTACTTGCAGTGTCACTTAAAAAATGCTCAAGGTAAACAATGATTTCAGGCGTGGAGTGGTATGCTTTTAGGATTTAATTTTTATTTCTGTATCTGAATAAATTGAATAGATGTCATTGGTTATAATTAATGTGGCATCTGGTCTTACTTGGTCCAAGCTATCATTTACAATTTTGCCTTTATTGGTTTAGTTCAGTCTTGGTTTAAAAGTTAATAAACAAAGTAAAATAACTATGAAAATTACTGAAGGAATAAGCATAAACCATCTAGTAACATTGCAGTAAAAATGTGCTTGTGCTCACAAGTGCGTTGTTCAAAAAGATAAACTGTTTTCTTTTGTATCATTTATGAAATTTGTTTAAATAAATCAAGATAGTCTTTATGAAATACAGCTGTGAAATATGCACTATCTTTCAGCTAAGTAAAATGCCATAATCTACCGTATCATTATTGGCCTGTATTTCTGACTTCTACAAAGCTGACTAATTTATCATTTGTATACTCTTCTAGTTCTTGTCAGTAGCACTCAGCTTAGCTGCTTATGGGGCATAGACATTGACAGCGGGAGGTGCTGTTTTGAGAAATGTTCGGCATAAAGAGTTGTTTCTATGAAATTTAATGCACTTTTAAAAAAAATTCAGTGGAAAACCTAGGATGAACATTTGACATTTTAAGATCTGGCTGTAATGCATAAGAATATAAGAATTGATAGTAGTTAGAGATGACAATAGGAATATTACAGAAATTATATTTTTTTATATTTTTATACTATTCAGTTTTTGTTTTTTCTTTGCTAGTGTGTGGAAAACAAATTAATTGAACTGTTAATCCAACATTACAGTATAACTCTAGCTGTAAGTAAAAAGACATTTTGAATTTGCTAGTGTTAGTGTTAACAGTACTAGGGAAGCCAACAATTCTGTGGACAGGATGTGAAGAGAGATACAGTGTATTTATAAACAAACAATCTACTTGGTGACTGCTTTTGTGCTTTTAATTAAAAAAATTTAAAATCCCTCCACTTTTATAATCATGTAATATTTATTTAAAATAGTGATATTTTGATGCAGAAGTCCCATTACGTTTGTCTGATGTATCTTGAAATATGTTTATTCTATTTGGCAAAGCATGTCCTAAAACGTCTTCTGAACTCTAATGTAAAGGAATGCTTAACACTTGAAACATTACAATAGCCTATATTTTTATAATACACTACTGGATTTTGTACCTTCTACTACATATCAGAAACCCAGACTTGAAACTACTGGATATTTTAGGATGTAGGAACATTTTTAAATTTTGAATTAGGCAGATCAAGTGCTCTGGAAGATTTTTACTATGCACAAATTTTCTTTATTTAGATGATGATGGGAAAGATCCTTTTTTTGACTCTGTAACTGGGTACATTCTCAGGACTTGAAGTCAAGTGTTTTGTCTAACTGGAAACTTCAAGCTTTGTTTAATTTTATATGAATTTTTATATATTTTATTTATAATACAGAGATTTAAAAAATTAAAAAATAATTTAAGTTTTGAAAGCCTTCAGCCCTTATTTGAGTTTTCAAAATCAGATTACCTAAGAATACGAATTCTACAAAAGACTGCAATTTTCCTTTCTCTCTTTCTAGGAGACAGGTAGCATTTTTACAGAAAGGTTACCACTTCTGTATTCAGCATCATTCACAGCTTCTGTGTGTCTCCACCTAAATGTAGCTTTCATCATAAAGCTGCTACATGAATGGTATTCCCCAAAAAATACAATTTCTTCTGTGACTCCATAGCTAAGTTGTTTGGGTACATTAAATACTTTGTGTATTTAAATGAGTACATATTAAGTCTAACCTGCAGGTTCTTAGAGCTGGAAAAACCAGCATTCAGAATTCTTGTGTATGTTGTGAGTACTGCAACTTCTTACTTTTTTAACATTTTTTCTTTTTCCATATAGACTTGATAAAGTGTAGAATGAAAATTGCTTCAGGGTAATCTTGCATTTCTTTCATGATAAAGACCTTTATTATTTTCTCCATAACAAATGCTGCGCATTAACATACTATTTTTAGTCCTGAAATTGCTGCATTTCTGAAATGAAACAGTATCTTTCACCAAAGTTGCTTAATACAGATTGAATTTATTAATTACAAAAAATAAAAAAAGAAGAGTAGGAAGGTCTACATTTGTTTTTTTCCTCACTGCTTTTCTTTTTTTTAAATTACTTTGTCAGAAGAATAAATTTCAGTATTTTGTGTTTTGTAACTTACTGTGATTTTATGTTTTCTACTTACTTGTGATTTGTGGTTAATGAAAGAATCCTCCTGTGACTGAAAATTCAGGTATGGAGAGATGTTCATTTCTTATGGTAGCTTAATTTTGGGGATTTTGTACAAAGCCAGAGGTTTCTGTTACTATTTGGACTAAAAAAAAAAAAAAAAAAAAAAAAAAAAAAAAAAAGCAAGACAGAGGCAGAATAGGATACTTTATTTACTTTATTCAGCTGTGGTCATGTAGCTCTCAATGTGTCAAAATTTATGCCTGTTGGGTGTCTGCCTTTCAGAATTCTTACTTCTAAACATGATATAAAAACACCACTTAGGCTGATGAGGAAAAACCTATTGAGGCCACAGAGTTTATACCAGAGCACAGCACTAGCAGCTGTTTATTTTATCTTCCCCAAATATGAAAAATCACAGTTTTTGCATTACAGCTGTGGGGAATTGAGGCATGTATACAACCTTTTTACAGCTTGGGAGAATGTCTCTTAGTTCTATGAGAACAAATTAGTATGTGTGAATACAGCCTGCTTTATTCTGTGGCTCAGGTCAAACAGGATATTATAGAGTTGGTAGTAAAATGAAATAGAGAATTTTAAAAATTATTTATCTTCATTGCCAGATGATTTTTTTTTTCCTCCATTACATGAACAATTAAAGCCTTTGGAAAAAATCTCTCCTTCCCCCAATGCTACCTTTAGGAACAAAATAGATCAGTTGGTATCTGTTATAGTTGTGGCACCTTCCACAGGAGGACGAATGTCACTGCTAGATACATTGTAACTTGGCTGCATTTTATCCTTCCTATCTTGCTGCTGTTGTTGACTTAGTCATATTTTCAGAGAAATTTTATAAGACTTGATTCTCTCTCCATCCCTTACGGGAGGCAGAGAGGGAGAAGGGAAGACCTAGACTTCCAGAAAAAGAAAGGTAAGAGTAAACGAGGTCCACAAGGAATCATCTTCAGTCCATTCTTCTTTATTTTCCCCTCTGCAAGATTCCAGAGAGATCTGGTCAGCAGTCTGTGGCTAGATTCCAAATGCAGAACTTGATTGTTTTTAAGGTTTCATGGATGATAGCCATGCTTGTTTCATTGTCAGTATTTGTTACAGTCTAATAAGGAAAAAAGTTGGAATAGATTCATTTTGTACCTCAAATAGGAACTGTTGGGTCAGCTCTACAGTTGGTCAAACACCATGGACTTAGACTAGTTGTAGTTTCATTGGAAGAAGGATTTTAGGATGAGTTTGAATAAGTGGCAGCTTTACAACCAAGAACCTCTGTAACTGAGTTTTAGAACCAAAAATCTTAACTGAACACTGATTTAAGTGTTATTTTTTGTCCTGTTTCATCATGTACTGGATCTTATTCTTCTGAAAATATGTTGTTTTGGTCTAAAAGGTAGGTCAGCTTATCTTTTCCGATATAAAAAGTGTTATCTGTGTTGCTTCTGAGCATTTGCTATTAAAGAAGACTTTCTAAATAAAGGGGCTAGATATAATTCAGAAATTTAAAAAGTGATTTTCCTTTCACATTTCTCAGTTGAGTATTTGCCATATGGGTTGCTCAGCATTACACTCTCAGCAGGTCTAATTTATGGTAAACACACAATGAGTGAACAGGAAAAAAAGGCAATGAAAATATTCATATTCTCCCTTCATTCCTTTTTTTTTTTTTTTTTTTTTTTTTTTTTTAAACTAAAATCAGCTTATTCAGGTTCAGCCCATAAAATTGTGGCACTTAGTTGAGTCTATGTGTATTTCCAACTCCCCTGGGAGTTTGTGAAGACTGAAATGCTGCACTTTCCTTGCCATGAGACTGATTTGCTGGAGCTTGCATGGCAGTGTCTAAATTAAACCTTCCTTGCTCTGGTCTGGCATGCTGCCAGCTGCCTCAGGGCTGTGCTTTCTCCGTGAAGGGCAGTTGGTGGAAAACATTACTTTTCTTGCTGTGGTTATGGGGTGCTTTAGCTTTTCATGGCCCTCTGCAAGAGGATCACCAACTAAATGAATATGTTCATCTTCTGGGCCACTTCAAGGATTTGGATAAGGCACAGAGGGAGGTATAAAATTAAAAAAATAAAACAAATAACAAAACCCACTTTTTTCTCAACCACAGCCATGGAAATCCATACCATCAGTGTTTTGAAAACCTCTCATCTCCAGTGAGCTCCTGGGACTTTCTCTTAGTATCGTGTATATGCTTTCTTTCTCTTTGTGGGTTATCTTCTTCTCTAGGGACTTCATTGCCATTACTATCCTTAAGGACTCTTTAAAGCTTGGATCAGTGTAGCTTTCTTGTACGTATCAGGAATCCAAGTGACCACTCTTTAATCAATGTTTCCAGCCCAAGGAAAGAGATTTTTTTCCACAGGTGAATCTGCCTTGCTATATTAAAAAAATACCCCAGAAATACCTGTTTTACATTTAGGAGCAGGCATATCTGAGCAAAAGAATCTGTAGCATAAATTGATGCATTTTTCTGAATAATAGAAATGGCTGCCATTATGCACTTCATATTGTAATTGCAAACATGAAATAGCTACAAAGAAAATGCCTTAAAAAAAGCAGTGATTTGCATCCTGCCCTCTGTCTTACTATTATACATTAGACATTGGTAATATGTATGCTTTCCTTTCTGCCTGGATGCTGTCTGTTCCTGCATATTCCAGATACGGATTCAACTGAGAAAGACTTGAGGATGCTGGTGGAGGAGAAGCTGGACATGACCCAGCCATGAGTACTCACAGCCCAGAAAGCCAAATGTGTTCTGGGCTGCATCCAAAGCACCATGGGCAGCAGGGCCAGAGAGGGGATTCTGCCCCTCTGCTCTGCTCTGCTGAGACCCACCTGCAGGGCTGCATCAGCTCTGGGGTCCCAGCACAGGAAAGATAAGGACGGGTTGGAATAAGTCCAGAGGAAAGTTACCAAATTGATTAGAGGGATGGAGCGCCTCTGCTGTGAGGAGGGGTTGAGACAATTGGGATTTTTCATCCTGGAGAAGAGAAAGCTTTAGGGTGACCCAACTGCAGCCTTCTAGTACCTGAGAGACCTTACAAAAAAGATGGAGAGACTATTTACAAGAGCATGCAGTGATAGGACAAGGGGAAATGGCTTCAAGCTAAAAGAGAGGTTTTGGTCAGATACTACGAAGAAATTCTTTCCTTTGAAGGTGATGAGGCACTGGAACAGATTGCCCAGGGAAGTCATGGATGTCCCTTCTCTGGAGGTGTTCAAGGCCAATTTGGATGGGGCTCTGAGCAACTTGGTCTAGTGAAATGTGTTCCTGCCCATGGCAGGTAGGCTGGAACTAGACAGTCTTAACGGTCCTTTCCAACCCAGGTTATTCTTGATTCTGTGATAATTCAGAACTGTTCATGATTCTGATTTAGAAGGAAGTACATTGAACTATCCTGATAAAATTTCCTTTAGTCAACATTTTTTCCATGTCCTCAGGAGAAAATACTCAGTTTGCAGCATCTGGAGGTACTTAGTTCAAATAAATGCAAAAAACTTTTATTGCATCCTGCTAACATTAGTCCTGGCATGGCCACCGCAGGTTGTTGTGATCCAGGTTACATATCTGGCTTGTATATTAGTATGTGCAGTTATGTTTGATTTCCCCTTGTTCCATTTTATGGATAGGGGTTAATTGGAATGACCAGTTTTGTTTTTCTGTTTGTTTTTGAGTTTTTCGTACTGCTCTAGCTTGCTGAGTATTGTTGGTCTTCTCTGCAAACTAATCAGTAAATACGGATAGCTGAATGAATATAAAGTATTGGTTCTTTTATCATCTGCTGTGAATTCTTCCTTCATGTATATCATTAGCTTAATTGTTTATAGTGTTTCAGTCAGTTACACTTACACAGATCCTCTGAGGTAATGTAGTTTTGTTTTTGTAGTATAAACAATATTTACTCAGAAGCCAAGCTTCAGCCTCTCTTATTGTGGACTTGAGGTACTAGCAGTGTAACTGTAAACTCGAAGTAAGGTTTTAAAGATGCTCAGGTGAACAGAACCCTGAGAGTAGTCATTTCCCTACTCGGGCATTTAAATTTCTACAAGTATCAGTTAGCAAAAGTCAGAAGCCACTGGTATTCAGACTATTCAGGTCTCTGAATGTCACGCCTTAAACCATTTTAGGAAAATGTTAATTCAGTTTCTTGTGTCAACTGGAAGTAGTTGGGAGGTTAAAGTAAATTAAGTGATGAGTGATGCTTCATGTACCTTATACTCAGTCATCATGAACTCACATTCTGAACACATTTAAAGTTACATAGAATTCGGCTATATATATTTTTTAATCCACATTAAAGACTAAGAAAACAAGCATGCTTTCAAATGGCCCTCTGTACCATCAGTGATTACCTGTGCTTGATGTCACTATCCTTCACAGAATGTGATAAAAATGTTACCTGTTAACGTAAGAACAAAATTTGACTCCACAGAAGCAGCTGGAAATGAATAACCACATGCTTACATTTCCCAGGAACACACTGTTTGGCATATACTGCTGAAAGTTCCACATATTTAGGAGTGAAATACTTATGTTGTGTCTCAGCTGGAGTGCTTGAGGGAATATTCATTTCTCAGTGGTAACATGGAATTTGATTTTATAAAATGTTTTTTATATATTTAATGAATTGAAACACTTTGAAGAAAACATACATTTCTAGTCTTAATCTAATTCAAAGTAGGTTTATAGTTCTGATTCCAGCCTTTCGTCATGTTTTATGTATAGGTAAATCAGAAGGTTATGTCTTGTCCAAGCTAGCAGAGAGCAGAAGCAGTCCTTTTCTGTGACATCCAGGAAACATGATCAGTTGAACACTAATAAATGGATGGGTGGATACTGCAGATGATTTGAAAAGGGATTACCTACAGTTTGAGAAGAGGGTCATGCTATCAACAGTATTTGCTAAAACTTTTTTTAATAGATGCAAGTTGCAAGTTCGTGTACGAACCTCAGGTATACTGAGTGTTCATGCCAGCAACTCCATTATACTTTAAAATTTTCAAATGCAGTTACTATTTTGTCGTGCTCTTGGCATAGAATCAAGCAAGGTTCCTGCAGTAGAAGTCAGGGATAGAAAGGAGCCTTCGTGGGTTTGGTGTTTGGTCAGAAAGCACATTCCGAGAGTCAAAGAAGAGATATGAATTTATGGCAGAAGAGGGGAAAGAGCTGCTGTGGTACACAACATAAAGACATAAAACAGTAGAAGTGTGATATAAACCAGCTTGGAGCTTCCACCAGCTTGTGGGCATCAAGATTATGCCGTGGTATTCTTCTTAGACACTGCATGCCATATAGAAGTGTGCCATCCATTTTTGTCTGTATGTATATATGTAGGTATACACCAGATATATCTGAGACATATGAGCTATCTGCCATGTAATGTGAAAGTTATGCTACCTGGAAGATTAATTAGGCTCACTTTCTTTCATCTTCATTACCTATTTTTATTATTCTAATGCAGTTTGCTTAATTCTGACTGTTAGAGTGCATTTCTGACTCAAATACTGAGAAGTAAATTTCTAACTTTCTGTATTTCAGAATTGTTCTAAGAAGGTACCTTGCCAAAGTTTCTTGTCCCAAAGAAATGGAGAAACGCTAGAGTCTCTGCTGATGTAACTGTTACCAAACAGAAGCACATTTCTCTCCTAAGTTTGACCATACAAGCTGTAAAACTGATTCAGTTACACTCAGTAGTAAAATCTTTTTCCAGAACAGCTTATTCTCTGTATGATTTGGCTTAAACTTTGCAATTGACAATGCAGGCTTCGGTGATGAAAGAAGTATTCATGGTGAAAGTCAACAGAAAGAAAGGAATTTTCAGGTGCAAAATGAGTTAACATATTCTAGAGGTGAGATACAGCCCAGTTTCTGTTGAGAGAAAGTATAAATGTAAGCAATGAGTGGCAATGCTTTTATAAGAGAGACATAGCTCAAGACAGCATCTTGAATGATACCTATAGTAAAATACTTTAGGTTTTGGGACAATGCAGAATGAATATCAAGATGTGGAAATAACTGCATAATTCCGCAGATTAAAAAGCACAAGCAGATGCAGAAGATATTTCGTATTAGGGCTTAGTTAATAGTGTTTCGTAATTACAGACAGTAAAGGTGAAGCTCTTCACAGAACTATGTGTGATTTAGTTACAGTGGGCAAATGGTGATTTTAACAGAAAAGAACTTATTTTGGATCAGAAGATGGAAGCAATTTTCCTGAAGAAAAAATTGCCTAAGCTTCCCACTGTCTATATACTGTGGGTTTTCTTGGTAGTTTTAAAGATATCCCACTGGTAAAGCTTTAAAAAAGAGAATCTCTTGACCTCACGAAAAAGTTAGTTGCTTGGAATGTTGAATGCAATTATATTGACATATGGTGATAATGTGATAAGGCGTAAGGGTTAAAGGTTGAAGGAACCATGGCTTGGCAATTAGCAATGTAAATGAAACATTCATTATCCAGCATGCTGAGAAGTTGATGAACTGTACAATAAATCTGAGCCCAAGTCACTACTGAGATAACTCATTTCAGACATAACGGTGTTTATTAGGATTCTAGACATTGTTTTGCATTCTCTGGTGAAATGTCTTGCTCTAGAAACATTTTCTCCATTAATGTATGTGAAGTAAATCAGTAGTAACAGTTCTTCAAGTAATGTAGAATAAAAAATGTAGGAGTGTAAAAGACATGGAAATTCATTCTGTCTGAAAAGATATTTGGTTAGATAGATTGATATCTCTTCAGTGCATTGGTATTAGTATTTCTCCAATGTAAATTATCTCCAGTGACTTACATTAACTCATTTGAAGCAATTTTTTTCTTATCTTCTGAGATACAGTTGAAATCAGAATCTGACCTAGTAAGTGGACAGGCAGTTATTAGATGCTGTAAATTCCATTGATACATAAAAGAGGGCATTTTTTGGTGAGAATATAGGACAAAGACTTGTTTGGGAGAGGAATGTAAAAAATGTTTGCTCAGCATTTATAAGTCACATGAAAATGAGGATTGAGTGTTACCAGGATTATTAGGTACCTGTCCTTGTGTTCCTCTGAAAATAATGCCTAGGACCAAAAAAATTAAATAGCTAAACTTGATGAAAGCAGAAGTAGATTACCTCCTACTCATTAGACAGTTCTTTGAACAGTTTAGGAGTATTTTCTAATAATTAAATATGCATAATTTGATCAGTAAAAATAACTGAGGAGAATTTAGCAGAAATCAAGGCACAGAAATATGTGCTGTCTTGCTTGGTGATGGCAACAGGGATTATATTTGGTCTGTGTTAAAAAATGTTGAAGTTGTCTGTTCCTTTTAAAGACTCCCAGTTTATCATGGCAAGCAATGCATTATGTTTTTCTGCTCCAGCTTTGCATCTGTTTGGCCTTCTTAGAAATTCTGCGTTACATTTTATTTTTCATGTATTTCCCACTGTGGAATAGACAAATTCTTTACTATTGAGGCAAAACATTTGGAGTAGATATATGTGAATAACATATAAACTCTGGAGGAGTATCACGTAATATGCAATTTTAATGCTAGTTCTTTGAAATGTTGTTCTTATGGATTATTATGAATCTTGACAGATCATGTAATGATTTATTAATTTAGCAAAAAAAAAAAAAATCAGTATTCTCTTAATCTTCTCATCTGTGAGTATCTGACCCACATAATTCTTACTTTACTCATCAATATCAGCAAGAAATGCAGTATTTGTTCAGTAGTACAAGGAAACATAATGCACTGTACAGAAGAATAAGGTAATACTATGTATTCTATATGGAAGAGATAGCATTCCTATATGTATATAGTATAATATATTTGGATACTATTCTTGTCAACAGTGAAAAGTACAAGGAACATGAAAGGAAAACTCTAAAGAGCATTGGCTCCCCCTCCCTTCCCTTCATTTATTGTACAGAAAACTACTCCGGAGTTAGCTGATGTGTTATTGAAGAGCTGAAAATTGCTTTTGAATTGTCATCGCTCAGATACTTTATATCTTCAGTTTCTCTTTCGAATCTCAACTGACATTTCTTTAGTTCAGCATGGTACACTGGTTGGAGAAGGCAGGATATCTTTGAGATTCATCTTCATCTATATTGAAAGCATGTAACAGTGGCAGGAATTAAGTACTCAGAGTTCTTCAAAACTGCAATTTAAACTAAAAAGAAAAGTCTTCTAACTTCTTGGGGTAATCTAGATGGCTGAGTATTATATAATCCAAACCCAGGTTGCCACACAGTTTCTGTTGCAGGCACTACTTGGTTTCTGCTGTGGTTGTGTCAGAGTGTGGCTGTACCTTAAAACCAAAATTGTGTGAACATAACACTTCGTAAAATACATCAGCCAGAATACTTGTTATAAAGATAAACGCACCTACTGTGTTTAGCACAGCTCTGCCAGAACTGGGAGAGTAGCTACTAATTTATTATAAATTTGTGAGGAAAACACTATGAAGGAAGTATTTAAGAACTCACAAATTGTTTTTATATCTATTTACCTAGATTTGAATTTCTTTGACTGTTTACATAACACTCACTTCTGTGGCTACTGCTGTGCTTTTCCATAACAGTGATATCAGTTAGGTGAGTTTGAGGCAATAAACTCCAGAATATATTATAGGCTTTTCTTTACCCAGACTTTTAAAATTAAAAATTACCACAAATGTGTTAGTGTTCTGTTGCTTATCTTTACTTCTAGAGTATTTTATTGTAATATCTCTAACCTAAATAAACTTGCTGAACCACAGTTTATTATATGACTAAACAGTGTTCTGAATTATAGTGTTTTTAAAATCTTAATTTCCTGAATACTTACTTAGTGGCAGTACTGGATCAACTTGAATTGAAATGCCTAAGCAATAGTGTATGTCTGTATTTATGTAGAAATATTATATCTTAAAAATGTATATATACCTATGGACACTTTGGAAATATGAACTACTCAATATATATGCAGTTTATATACAGTATATATAAAATATTCAGTGCATATGCAGTAAAAATACATATACATTAGAATTTGACAGAACAACTTTATTTCCACAAGCCACTCTACCAGTAAACAGATGTAGAGACCTCAAGTCTGAATGTTGCTTTTACTAACTTTCTGGTGTTTTCTTTAATTACTGTGCTTTCAGTTTCTCACTTTGAAAAGCTACTAGAATTTTGAAAGAAAGCTTGGTGGAGAGGGCTGGTCTTTTATCTCCCATCAGATAGTTTTTTTAGATTTTTTTAAGCTTTCTTTGTCATATTTTTTGCTTCACTTGACATTTCCTTTTGACTAAAGGTGGAAAATTCTCCAGTCACTGTGGTGTCATGACAACCCAAGACAAGTAGGCTGGAAGACTCTCTAATCTTTGCTGAATTGCTAATGCAGAGACCACTTGTGATGATATCTCAGAATGTGTCTCATTTATTGCTAAGTGCTTGAACAAATCTCTTGGAAAAATCATAGATGAAAATTAAGAAAATTAAGACATTGAGAAGCTTATGGCATACTAAGATAAAGGTACTTGCACGTACACTATGCGCTTTTCAGACAAGTTAAGACGGCATTTATTTTTATGGCATCCAGTAAAATTAAATAATGCTGTGACCATAGAAGCTCAAATACAAATAGTTTCTTAACAGTTCCTGAATTAGCAGGTAGGTAATAGTTCTTCCATGTATTTGTGTTTTTCTCGGTGAAAACCAGTCAAAGCTATTCAGTGTCATATTCATTGGCATGTAGTCACCATATGATGTAGGAGGGTCGTCATACAAACAGCAGAAATACCATTTTGAATCAGTATTTTTTCCTTAAGTTTTTATGAATACACCTCTCCAAAGTATCACTGCTTGTTCTCAACAAGTAACTCTCCCATCAAGAAATAGTCTCTTTCCAGTATGATGTCCATGAGTTATGAGTAATCAGAGTCAGGCTTTAGGTGATGCATCTGTTTTTTATCACAGAATCACAGAATATGCTGGGTTAGAAGGCACCCATAAGGAACAGGGTCCAGCTCCTGGCCCTGCACAGGACATCCCCAAGAGTCACTCCATGTGCATTGTCCAAACATTTCTTGAGCTGTGTCAGGCTGGCACTGTGATCAGTGCCCTGGGAGCTTTTCCAGTCAAAAACCACCCACTGGAGGAAGAACCTTTTCCTAATATCCAGTGTAAACTTTCCAATGGACCCAGCTCCAGGCCATTCTCCTGGGTCCTGTCACTGGTCAGCACAGGAGAGAGATCAGTGCCTGCCCCTCCTTCACACGAGGAAGTTTTGACTGCAGTGAGGTCTGTTCTCAGTTTCCTCCAGGCTGAACAGACCAAGTTCAGCCACTCCTCATACAGCTTCCCCTCAAGGCTCTTCACCATCTTTGTTACCCTAATTTGGATGCTCTCCAGTAGCTTTATATCCATCTAAGTATTGTGGCATCCAAACCACTCCCCAGCACTTGTGGTGAGGCTGCCCCAGCTCAGAGCAGAGCAGGACAATCCCCTCCCTTGCCCAGCTGGTGATGCTGTGCCTGATGCACCCTAGAACAAGGTTGGCCCTCCTGGCTGCCAGGGCACTATGGTAACTTCCAAGCTGTCCACCGGCCTGCTCTTCAGATAACCATATAAGTGAGTTATATCTGTGTGTCCAAATCCCAGACAGAGATGAGTTCACTGCTTAGAAGAAGGAGCAGGCTCACAGTTGGGAATCAGGAAGGTTTTACTCAGGCCCGAAGCACAGATGCAAGTGCAGATTCTGGGGGTTACATACCCTTAAGTACAGGGGGCATTACCTTTAAGAATGAAGGGGAGTGACTTAGGGGGCATTGACAAGGCTATTTGGGGGCAAAAAGGGGACTGGAGAAACCTGAAGCCTGTATGAGTCACCAGCTTTTGCCAGAGCACTCAAGCCTTAGGGTGTGGCAATGGGTCTTTTCAGGAAAGGATTACAATGAACTGGGAGAGGCTATTGTAAGGGGACAATGACAGGGATTTGGGAAAGGGGGGGTGGTAAGTATGAACCATTACAGAAACGTAATAACAACAACATACAGAACTTTAGAAAATCCAAAATGCACACTGCAACAGGCACTGCTGGGTGTTCAACTTGCCATTGACCAGGACCCCCAGGTCCCTTTCCATGGCACTGCTTTCCAGTGTCTCATTCCCTGGTCTGTCCATACATCCAGGGCTGCCCCACCCCTGGTGCAGAATGCAGCACTTCCTCTCGTTGAACTTGGTATGGTTGGTGATTGCCCAGAGCCCTGATTTGTCAAGGCCTCTCTGCAGGGCCTCCCTGCCCTCGGGGGAGTCAGCAGCTCCTCCCAGTTTTGTATCATCTGTGAACTTGCTCAGTGTGCCTTCCAGTTCTGCATCCAAGTAATTTATAAAGATGCTGAAGAGCACAGGGCTGAGGATGGAGCCCTGTGGAGCCACACCAGTCCCCCCTGGTGTCTGATGTCACCCCATTCACTGTAACCCCCCGTGCCTGACCCGGGAGCCATTGCCCAGCCATCCATGATGTGGTTATCCAGCTTTCAGCTGTGCATTTTGTCCAGAAGGATCCTGTGAGAGACAGTGTTTACTGAAATCCAAGATGATCACATCAGCTGGCTCCCCTTGATCAACTCGGTGTGTTACCTTGTTACGAAAGGAAATCAAGTTTGATAAAGTAGCTTCTCTCATGAAGCCATGCTTGCTGTGACCAAAGACTGTGTTGTCCTTCAGGTGTTTTTCAATACCCCGAGGATAATCTTCTCCATAACTTCACCTGTCAATGAAGTGAGACTGACAGGCCTGTGTTTTCCGGGGTCCTTCTTCTTGATCTTCTTGAAAATCAACTTCCAGTCATCTGGAATCTCTCTGGGTTCCCAAAACTTATTGATGTAAAATCACTGAGAGAGGATTTGCAATGACAGCAGCTCTTAGAGAAATACTGGATGAATCCCATCAGGACACATAGATTTGTAGGGGTCCAGCTGGGGCAACAGGTCCCTCACAATTTCAGGATCCATTGGGAATTGATTGTTCTCGCAGTCATGATCCTCCAGCTCCAGGCACTGAGATCCCCTTGGTCAGTCATCTGTGTTGAAGACAGAGGCAAAGAATGCATTAAACATCTCTGCCTTGTCTGTGTCCCTATCTGTGAAATAACCGTCCTCATCCTGCAGTAGGACAATGTTATTTTTACATTGCGTATTGCCATTAGTGTATTTGAAAAATCTCCTTTTATTGTCCCCCTCAGTTCTGGCTAGCTGGTTTATAAATATCAGTTGTAGGTTTTGCAGTCTAATCTCATTGGTGATTTTCTGTTAAGCCCAGCTCTTCTACAGCATTGATTTAGATAGAGACAGTACTTTTTTTCAGTTGATTATATTTAGATTATGTTTTCTAATTGCTTTCCTCATATCAGCTCCATGTCCATAAATCTGACTACAACTCTCTTGGTAGACATGAGGAGAGACCTTGGACCATGTGTCTTAGGAGAAAAAAAACCCCAAACTTTTTAATTCTTCTGCCATGAAAATTACTGCTAATAACTCTGCTGTGCAGAATGATGTGAAAAATCAGAGTAAACCAGCTAGTAATGGTAAGTCATGGCATGGTATTGAAATGACTAGGAGGAAAAGGTGGTGCATCTCCATGTAAAGCACCATAAATGTCAAGGCATTCCAAGAAAAAAAAAAAAAAATTCTTCTTTTAGTGATTTTCCCGATTGCTTGATGTCTAAGTGCATATCGGACTACAGAGATTAGAAGGCATGGAAATCTACAGAGCCTACTGTAATTGACATTTACTATAAGCTAATTAACCCAGTACAGTACTTGTTGTATGGATGAAGACTGCTGATTTTTAAGGTGGCTACCTAACGCTGCTCACAGACAGCAACCACTTCACTCCTTGCTTATCCATATTCTTCTTACTGCATAACAACTCTCCTATTCCTGTATGATGGAAATGAGGATCCTGACTGAAAATTTTAGTCATAGCCTTCTTTTGTGGAAAGTTGGAGCCATCTGCTGTCTAAAAAAGACGTTGTTTAAGGTGAAATGCGTGGTTTTTCTTGTCCTAAGCCCTCAAAATTTCTCCGTTGTTTGTTGTTAGTGGGTATTTGCTAACACTGTGGAAGCAAAATTATTTAGGTCTAGATGTTTCTAGAAAAAACTTACCGATTAGTATATATAGTAAAAGGCATTTATCCAGACTTCAGCATTAACTGTTACTCAGAAATTGATATAGGCAGCTTGAGAATCAGGAAAAGAGCTGGACAAACAGCCATCTCTAAGTGTGCAACATCAAAAAATCTCATTCAATAATTAAGTTCATTCAATAATTAAGTAAAAAAGTTATCAATTTCTCTTTTCTCAGTTCATAATTAGTTCCCATTACTAGTTATCTTCTGAGTAATTTTTTAAAATCCCAGTCATTTCACACAGTTCAGCTCTGAGTATGGCTCAGTGGAAAAAGCATGCCAGGGTCCTAGTTTCCTATTTCTTCCTGGTTTTTTTGTCTAATAGATATCAAAAAACATTTACTCATACACTAAAATACCCAAACCAGTCAACCCAAAAACATCCCCAAACAACCAGCCAAACCAAACCAAACCAAACCAAACCAAACCAAACCAAACCAAACCAAACCAAACCAAACCAAACCAAACCTAAAACCAAAACCCAAACCAAACCAAACCATCACAAATCTGGGAAAAAATCTTAGTCATGCTTTTTTGGGTTTTGTGTCCGGTAGGTTTTCCAGATGAGATCTAACTTTGTAAGCCTGCAGGATCTTTTCCCTCTAATGATTCTCCACACTTCTGCAGGCCACGTTGAACCATTTTCTGCTGGCCAGTTATTCCAGTTATGCCCAGTTATGTTCTATGTCTTGAAATCTTGAACAGCTACATAGAACTAAATAAATAATCATATGTCAGTTTGGGACATAAAATAGGCTGTAATCCAGACAGCTCTTCCTTAGTTGCAATGAGCTGCTCAAAAGTGGGAAGAAAGAAACATGTAAACCACTCAATTTGCTGCTAAAGTCAAAAGGTACACACTAATTAGTTTAGTTTGTAAAGTTCCCCAGCATTTTCATTGCTGTGGTAGTTGCTCATGTCTTCCACACATACACAATCACACCCAGTGCAAATAAGACAGCATTTACATGTAGGTTGAACCAAATGATTATAAATGAATTGACGGATGTCTCCTGGGATTGGACATAAAGGTCTTGTAAACTGAAAATTTTATAAACAAACAGCTGTTGGGAAAATACCATTATGCTGTAATAGCTGCTATTAAAATCCATTAGCAATCTTGATGGCCTGTTTGAATTTGATGCATCATTTGCTCTGACAGCCTTTCTTACTAAAGAATTTTGTAAAATATATGTAGATTATGAAAGACAGTAGTAATAGACTAGGAGATTAACACTGAATACACATTTTACTTCTGTGTGCCAATCAAGCTTTGAAGAATGCTGTGTTATCCTTTAGTTTAAATGTCAGCAGAGAAACAAGAGCGCATTAACCTGAACAGCTGCAAAGCTTTCTCCATCACTGTGGGAGAAATACACATCTCTGCAGAGATGAAGTATTTCCAGGTTAGAAACCATGTTTCAGGCAACAAAATAAATCTCCAGTGTTTTCTAAGAGTTTGTGTGCTCTCCTAATTGATGCCAAACTGTCATTCTCCTGCTCAGAGAGCCATATACCGCAGCGGATACCAGCTGCCACAGGGGTAGGTATGGCCTGTAGATCATGCTGCTACTAAAATTAGTCAGACTTTTAATGAGATTTTGAAAAATATGTATGCCAAGAACTATCTGAGAAGTCTCATCTTTTTAAGAACAGTTCAAGTGTCAGTGATACAGCTAAACTGTCCCTTCAGAACCAGGTATGAGAATACACGGAATGACGTGTCTGTGTTTGTAGACAGCGGCACAGATTTGCTCAGCTTGTTAATGGATGCTGCAAGGGCACCCTCTGCTGGGTGAAAGAGTTAATCAGATTTAAACGTCTTTTAATAAAGACTTCTTGTCTGCTCCCTTTGTTGGTAATGCTCATACTCAGATGACATAATACTTGTTCTTGTACATACTTAGTTAACTATTTCTTCCTCTATTTTGTATTTTTCAATGTTTTACTCAACTCTACATAAATAGAGAATTCTCTGTAAGTATTATTCTGGTATAAACTCATGTGCTCAATTTATGGGTACCCTCTTTTTGTCCCTTTCCTTATATCTGCTCTCAATTTCTTTATCATATCCTGTCTTCCCTGATACCTATAAGCAGCTGTTTGCTAAAAGATCTAGCAAAGAATTCTAAGTCTTGTACTATTTCCTCTCATCACTCCCCCTCTTCTTCCTAGTGAATGTAGAGTGGTGAAGGTAAACCACGCATTGCATGTAAGAATGTTGTTCTGCTGAAGAGTACAGCAGAACTATGGTCACTTTCTTTTGTTTGAGGGAGGAATAACAGGACTTGTGGTTCACTGTAAAGAGAGGTAAGTCAATGCCTTTTATGTTATTTTAGCTCTGGACCCTTGTGTCTTGCAGATTGGATGTTTAAAGTTAGGTCTTTGTTAAGGATTATGAGACAGGTATGTTCACTTGAAGGAGATGTAGATCTGTGTTACTGCTGTTTATTCTTAAAGAATAGAAAGACTAAAGCAAGAGACTAAAACTAGATTAACGTAGTAAATGCACTCTTTAATGTGAACATTGTTAAAAGAGCCTTTTCTTTACTACTTAGCATCTACTACATGGTTCTGATAATACATTATGCATTCCACTATATGCCTCTCTCTAGAACTCAGCAGTAGATGGTCTTTGAAAGCACAGTGTAGTAGAGGTAAAGCCCTTGTGTCATTCCATACAGATTTTTTACATGTTTTGGAAGAAGACTTGCTACTTGCAGCCTGGCTTTCTCATTTATATGTTAATGTTTTTAATGATATTTTCAGAAAATAAATGAGGCTCTGAATTAAAAAACATCAATTTCACAGAGTTTGAAGTGAGAGAATTCTAAAAATGAGGCAGTAGGGTAGAAAGCCTTGGCCTAATTAATAAGGTTTCTGTTTTACTTCCATGGATTACTGCAGTAAGAAATCCCTGAATTCAGTAAGACTTGAATATATTTTAGCATATATTTTATGCACATTTTAATATATAGAATATATTTTAATATATAGAATATATTTTAAGCACATTTTACATAAAGTATATTACCAGTTTGACCACCCTATCTTTACTTAATTTCCTTTAATGCCCAGACAATACAAATTCAACATGATAAAAAATTTCATTCAAAACCTTAATTTTGAAGCCTCAAATTAGCATCAGATGCCAGTGAAGTCAGTGGAAAGCAGTACAGAATTTAGTAAATAGGCTGCTTGCTTCATTGGGTGAAATTTTGCTTTGAAGTTGCTGAGAAGTACCTGTTTCTTAGTGTGTTAGAAAGATGCTTCAGTCACAATGAATGATTGCAGTCATGAAGCAGAGAGTAACCACGTGTTATGGCTTGACTCAAGGTTTAAGTTCATAGAAGAAAGCTGTAATGGTGTGAGCAGAGCCAGCTGTGCTAGCTGGATTCACTAGTAAACATGGTGGAATTGCCAGTAAGTTGGTAAAGCCCATTTGAGAATTGTGGTATGCTGCAGGAACTGTATTGATATAGCTGAAGATTATGGAAACTAATTGACCTAGCTGCTGAACATATTGGAAAAAAATTATTTTGCCTGCCACTTTTCCTGTAATGTTAAATCTTAAAGCACATTTTTGTTTACCAACCCAACAGAATCCCTGTGTATTGTTCTTCAGCAAAAAAAAAAAGCCCTTTTCCTTTTTGACATACTTCTAGTCATTATTTTTTTTTAAACATTGAATATTTCATTTAAGTATCAAGTAAAACTAGAACAATATGAAAGATACTCCAGTTCTTTTGGGTGGTTGTTTAAGTGCATTTACATGCCAGTATCACCAAAGCAGTCCTGTGTCTCAGAGTGGTTAACTTCAGATTGATTTTAGGGTACTGTTTTGCTTTGCACCTCATTTTCCACTTGTCTAGTGAGAGAGCAAAGAACAGCTTTCTGACGGATACAACCTGAAGAAAGCATGGATGCTGGAGAACTTCGTCCTGTAGGTCAAAAAGCAGCCTTACAGAAAGCATGTATTTGGTTCTCAGGAAATAGAACCATCTCAGTGGTAAAGCTGCTCTGTTAGTTAGTGTAAAACAGAGACAAGGGTGCCACAGCTAACTTCAGCCTGGTGTAACCAAGTGTGAGTCCCCTGGCAGGCATCTGCAAAGAACTTTGTTTTATCCTGCTTTTGCTTGTGTTGGTAATGACTCCTGTTCTCTTTTCTGAAGGAACTGACTGTTTAACAAACGAGTTGCTAAAGGCGTTTTGTTTGCATAACTGTAAGTGCTTATTAGAAGAATCCATAGGAAACTTAAATGAACTACAAGAAACTGAATTGCTACTCTTATTCGTCTGGTGGTGTGGTGGTGGTTTTTTTTTTTTTTTTTTGTGGCAAAGTTTTTTTTTTTTTTTTTTTTTTTTTTTTTTTTTTTTTTTTTTTTTTTTTGTGGCAAAGTTCAGTGTACAGTATTTGACTATCTCTGTCCAATTTCTAGTTTCTAGTTCAGTCTCACTGCAGATGAGACTAAAGTCAGTTGCTTTGGTAATACATCAATCTTCGTTTGTTCATGTGTTTTGGAGGAAGATGTTCAGCTTCCCACAGCAGAGAGATAAACTGAATGAATAGAAAGTTAATTCTCTTTCATCTTCAGTTGTATTCCAGACAGGTGCTCCATATTAACAAGGCACTGTGGGTGGTCAACCAAAGAGCCAGTGATTTAGCATACAGTGCGAAAGTGATTTAATCAAAATAATTGAAAATGCATTTCTAAAATACTAATATATTTAGCAGGGAACTTCTAGTTCCTGGAAGGGCCTTTTGCTAAACTTGAGTGCCTAAGCAGTACCGTGGATATCATCTGCCTGTTGTAACTGATTGTAACTGATCTGTCTATTTGTAAACTGTAATCTTACGTGTAGATTAGTGGCATGTGCCAAATCCTGAGAAGTCAGTGAGATGATTTCCATTAACTTTTAGTTGGAAGAATTCTGAATTAGGCTATTTGTTCAGGCTTGCAAATTTAACATCTAAAGGTAATAATTACTGTTTGTATTTTCCCATATGAAGAGAACCTGTTAAGAGTAGGGATTTTCAAAAATGTGGATCTGCTGTGCTGAAAGAGAACATTTATTGTGAACCAAAGGAAAAAAGTATAAAAAAGACTGAATTGCATTACAATTAGCATTGTGCCTCAACGTGAAACTGTATTTTGCATTTAGAGAGATTTGGAGTAATAGGAATGAGAACGAGAAGTTGAAAGTGGGAACAAGAATGTTCATGACAAATAATAGCAAAAGTAAAAAATTATGTTAGTCAAGTGTTTTTAGCCCTGGAGGAAGAAAACTTGTAGGAGAAAATAGTATTTGGGAGTCAAGAGCATGAATGGAAGAAGTAAAATTTTTGAGAAAAATTATTTGAAGTCAAAAGAGTGTGAGGAATCAAACAGCTGCTTTAGAAAGGCAGAATATGTAGCTAGCTAAAAGAGAAAGCGTCACCACGTACTGAGATTCAGCGAAACAATCCAAAACTGACATGTTAACAACTTAAAATATATTAGAAGTGATAGAACTGAATCCTGCACAAATGGCTCTTTTGTTATTATCAGCTGATTTTGTAAAATTTTCTATCAACTACCTTGCAACATAATTTTCTTGTCTATATATATGGAGTGAAATGGCTTTAATAATTAAATAACTATGGTTTATTCCTGAAGTGACATTGTGAGTTGAATACATAAATTAGCAAAGTAAATCTAACAGGAGAAAAAAAAGGTAGAAAGAAAAAACTAAAATTGCCATGTAACTTTGAGTGGCTACATTGCTGTGTGAGGAATAGTCAGATTGTAAGACTGCCATCCCCAGCAGATTTCGTCATTTTACCTTTGTTTTATTAATTGAAAAACTATTAATTTCACATTAAATACCATTCCCATCCAGAAGCAATTATTAATGAGAGATAATGTCATCCCATGAAAATATTTTCAGAGTTTCTTCTCCTTTTGAATGTTTTACCTGAAAGTTTTTGAGTTCCTTCCAAAAGATTTTTGCTGTTTCTACAGTAATAATAGTGTTAAAAATGTTAATATTTTGTTATTAAGTGCAAGTCACACTAAATTATTTGTTTAGAATGCTGGAGTATGGGAGGTACTGCAAGTTTCCTTCTACCTTCTATACACAAATGAACTCTCAGGATACAGGTATTAAGGAATTGTGTTGCTGTTAGAGACAGTGCAATGGAATTCTCTTAGGCCATATTCCACCAACATCAGGTGGAAACATTTTCTGTCTCTTCTCTTTGGATTGCAACAGGAAGTTTGGCAGCATTTTTTCTCGGTATTACCAAGGAGGGGACAGGGCTGAATGCCATTGCATTAGAAAAGAAGGAAGACCACCCAACCTTTCCCCCTCAAAAACAGACCTCAGGGCTAAAGCAGCTGTATTATTTGTAAGTATACTGTTGGCTGAAGACTGAGGATTTATTTTTAGCTTGAGTTAAAATAATTTTCAAAGATTAAGAAAGAATTTTTTCTTGTTATGAAACATAGGATATGTGTGATATCTGTAATATAGAAAGTATCAATGAATATATAATTTTTCAGACTGTCTGCCTGTGATGGCATCCATTTATAATACTTCTAGCTTCTTGCCATTGAAAGTATTTTTAATGTTACATCTAGTCTTGCTCTTTCCAAAGAAAAGGAGTTTTCCTGAAACTAGGAGAGAAAACACTGTTTCATCCCTCTATAGTGGCAGCAGCTGAAAAGATCTAGTACTTCTGGCCAGGCAAACCTCCATGTTACGGGAAAATGGCAATAGTATAGTGTTGTAGATGTTATGACAAAGCAAGTCTCCATTTCCAGTTTAAACTGCAAACATTAAAAGTGTACTGAGAATAGCCTGCCATCCTGCCTTGGCATTTTGGTTGGTTTCCTTTTTGATTATGTTTTCATGAAGAATTAACATTTTGATACAACATTTGTTCATGGATTTGCAGTGGTTAAATCAATAGTTAATGAGGTTCGTTGTATAATTTGAGCTTGTAGTTTGTTTATGCTAGACCAACTTTATCCATACTCCAAACAAATTATCTCTTATAATCACCAGCCTGAAGATAAATCTCTAAATGTTTTTCTGATGATAGTGCTGTGGTTGGCAGGTGTTAGAAGTGCCTCCCAGGGACAAAGATTGAAGATGGGCTTGTTCTCACAAATCCTTCAGGCGAGGTTGTTTAGCTTTCTATCCTGTCATCTGCAGACGAGCCTTGTATGGTGCCCTGCTAATGAAATCTAATAGGCAAAGGTCATATATCTTTATGAAGAAAAATGCAAAGCTGGTGAGTGATGAATGTGCTTCATGGGGTTCAATGGACGATGGGTAGCAATAAAATCCATGTGCTTCAAATGGCTTGGCATATCTCTGTCTTTTGTGCCTTAACTACTTTTTATAACGATTCTCATTACTAGTGGTGGGAATAGATAAATATAAAAACAGTTGAATATGCATGTAAAGTTGTCTATGTAATTAAAGAAATAGGTGGGGGTAATTAGTTTTCAGTATTCCTAGCCTAATGAGTGAGATGGTTCACATAATAGTACACAGCAGTACTGTATTTAAATTTGAAAGCTCTCTCGAGTAGCAGTAGAATTGTACTTGCTGTCGTGAAGATATGAAGATTTAGGTAGAGTCTAACATCAGTTATAAATCAAAAATGCCTTTGTCAAATGTCAAAACATAATATTAAAAATGTAGGGCAGTACAAACAAAATATGCTGGTATAAAATTGCAGATTGAACTACCAAATAATGCAAGTTAGTGCCTTTAAGAAATTGCTAATCTCAAGTTAGAAGGAATCAAATAAACCAGATATTGTTGAATCACTGCTGTTTTTGAAGAAGTTACCAGTTCATTTGCTGTAGTTACACTGCTGGGCTAAGAGACAGTTCAATAAATCAACTCAGGCTTGATGGATTTTACAAACCATTGCGTGAAAGAGGAAAGAAATCTCTTAGTATTCCCTCTTTGACAAAAGGATATGCAAAGAGCCTGAATGGATGAATGGTTGATTAATTTTGCCAGAAATTTTCTTGACAGCTAGAAATGTGTTTTAGCATTATCATGTTTGCATGGGGATTATTTTGTAAGGTATGAATTATCATGTATAACCTTACACCTGAGACTTATCTGGCTAAAAGAGGCAGCTCCTGGTCAGTGTATGTATGGTTCTGATGTTTCTTATGTTTTAATTCATCACTCTGTCAGTTCAGCCTTTTGCTTGTTACCACTTGCTAATCAGTCAACAGTGAAATCAAATATTGTATGTGACTAAATGAACCTTGTAACTGAAGTAATAGGTTGTGTCTTTTTCAGTATTTTCTAATTGATTTACAAGCTATGGAAAAATCAGATGGAAGTTCTTAAGCCAGAATCAGAAAACAGAATAATATAAAAGAGAATAAAAATGTGTATTGCAGGCTATGTCTACATGGCTTATTGATTAATAAAAAATAATGCGTCTTTTTCTCCTATAAATTTTTGAGGTAAATAATTATTAGATTGTATAAACTATACTATACTTTAGTATGGAGATACTTATTTTAATGCTGTACATATTTCATGCGTATTTTCTAAAGGGGGTCTTTGCTTATAAATATGGTGCATAAGCATTTGCCTTTACTCTTAGGCTTTGTATACCTGTTTCAAAATAAAAGACTTTCCTTTCCATGTACTTTTGTCCAAAAAAGTATGTTCCTATTTACTTCACCCTTTAAAATTATCTGGGGAGGAGTACATTTCAGCATACTACATTTCTCTGTACTTCTCTACTTGGAGCAAAAGTCATACTGCTATGATTGCAAGTTTTCTTGTTGGTCTCTTTACTTATTTTACAGAGGCAGAGTTTTAAAGACACATTTGAAAAAGGAGGTGTCATTTAAGCCTTTAAACTTGAAAATTACAGCTATCTATTTTTTATGGATTTTGTATTTTTAGCCATTCCAAACTACTTACCCTTCAACTACCAGAAATTCTTAAAATTGGCAGCTTTATCTTTATCAGTGATGATTTTCCTCTTACATCCACTGACAATGAGACAAATTACAAGGACTTTGAATTTCTTCCCTTTAGAGATGGAAATAAATGAGTACTTCCATCTTTGTATCAGACTACATGATTTACTTTGATGTTCTCTGATTCCTGTACTGCTGCAAAACTTTTCTTTCTTTTAGGTATTGAGGTCACGGCAATCTAATATTATTATTCGATACACAGGAGTGTACCAATGTTTGTTAATGTCTTCAGACTATGCACTCAATGTTTATGTTGTGCAGTAGTGGCAGTGCCTTAACAGGGCTTCATCTCCAGCCCTTCTGATCTTCTGCATTCTATGATTGAGCACATGTGCACAAACCCCACTGACACTGGGGAGCATTTCTGACTCCTGTATTTCAGAGAGTTAGCTGTACACCTCAGCACTCATGGGAAACTGCCTTGCTATGGATAGGGATTTGTGTTCCATAGCTGGGTGACCGTGATAGACACTAAAGGCAGGTATTAAAACTCTAGGAAAAATGTTGTAAGCCAGATGGACCATCATGATATTCTTATGTTGTATGTATATCATAATGTCTTTTAGGATACATGAAGATGCTGTACCCCAGTTGCTAAATTGAGAGCTGCCTCAGCTAGTTCTGAATGGGGAATAATGAAGCTGCAGTTTCACAGTATACCTGAGCAGAATTTTTCTACCTCAAGTTTTATGAATGAATTGAGACTTCACAGTCTTGCCCAGAAATCATGTGTTGTGCTAAATACACAAAAAACCATGTAAATCTTTATAAGTTCTACTTAAACCCAGGTTAAAATGGACAAGCCTGAATTTGAATATACAGAATTTGTACCTGTATCAAATTTGAGTAAAACCTGTTTAGCTGCAAATCTGAATTCATAAAGAATGGGTCATTGTTAGGACACTATGATAAAATGCACCAGTGCTGTAGAAAATGCATTCTTTCCTTTATGAATCTGTGTACACATGCTTTCATTGAACAAAGCATGCTTTTTTCTTTTTGCATTTAATGAAAATAAGGGACTGCAAAAACCACAGTCTTCATCAGTAGTAAGGGGTGTGAGTGCTAAACAGGTGCTCATTGCAATAGTCGATATGAGCATTCCACAATGCTATAGTATTTCCAGTTCAGATTCTTTCAACTTAAGTTTGGAATTTCTGAAGTTAAATGTGTGACTGGGATTGTCATAGAGCAAGATAACAAATCTCAAAGATGCACATTCTCGTACTCTTTAGTTTAGGACCTAATACCTTTTTTGTCTTTGGGAAATGTAGATGTAAAGAAAGCAGAATTTGCTTCTATTTTTCTTCTTTCCAGAAGACTGATAAATGTCAGCGCAGAAAAGGTGCTATTTGGTACATCAAAATGCACAATAGATAAATGCAGTCTTTCCTTACAGAATAGTGATTTTTAATACAGCATCTTTTTACCAGTGGTGTTGATAGGGAAAAAAGGAGGTAATACGCTTGTCTGTGTTTCTGGAGTCTTGTAAACACCACACTGTTTTTTCAATTTTTAGAGACCTTTACCTGAAAACCTTTTTAAAAAATTGAGTATTTTTCTGCGTTCTTTTGCCTTGCTTTTTCATTTTTGTTCTTTTTAATAAAGGAGGGGGCTTCAAGTAATTAGCTGGATTTACAACAAATGGCACACAGACTGTTAGCTCTGCGTGTGTGCTGTATCATTGGTGTTTACCCTATTATATTGCAATTTAAGTATGTCATAAAGTTTTATCAGTGATCACATAGAAATAAACTGAAATGCAGAAGTACCAACCATGAAATATTAAGAGAGTGTGGTATGTAGCAGTATGTATGACTTCTGTATTGTGATAATTGCATCAGTTGTGAAAATTGTAATGGGATTATGATATTCTTCATTTAAATTTTGTGATGGTTGGGTATTTTTAGCAAATGAGTTGTCAGCAGAAAGGCTTCATTAGACCCATCAGGGTATCTGCCCATGAATAACGAATCCCAAACTGTACTGACAGTTTCCTTGAGCCAAAATGATGGAGCACCTCTGACAAAAGCCATATTGTGCTCCCCATGTGAGAAGTGTGAAGAACAAAAGAGACAGTTTGTTCTTAATTTGGTCAGGTTAATATTGACACAGTTAGTTTAGAAGAGTCAGAAGTGTGTGTAATGTATACTTGCAGTGATAACTTGGGTAATTGGCTTGATTTGAATCAGTGTTCAAATCAAGAGACAGAGAAGTTACAGATTCTCTTCAGATATTTCTTGGATGTTTTGTCTCCTTTAACGGGTCATCCATGTGAAGAATCTCAAAAACTTTTTGAGATTCTTGAGAATCAAGAAAGAAAATAGAGTTGCAGAGAAAGAAATTTCCCAGCAGTATACAACTTACATAAAATGGTATTTCTCAACAAAAATACATAGTAACTAAACAGGTCATGTTCAAAAATCCTTCAAAACTCTTTGGATTTCTTCGACTTTCTCATTCTGCTTACCTAACTTATGCAAAAAATATTTACAAATTCCAGAATGTTCATCATATTGCTGTGTTACAGCAGAAGCTGTTTCTATGCATTAGACAAAAGCACCATTTTATTACACATTATGACACTAAATAACTTCAGTGGTTATATGGCTGTTAACTATGCAAAATATATGTACTACTAGATTCTATTTATTTCAAGTACCTACATTTCGAGTATGCTAACAATCAACTTTTTTGTTTATAAGTTACTTAGAGGGCATTATAGCAACTAATAATGTTTACATATGCTGTTTACCTGCTACATGCTGTGTAAATATTAGTTAATACTTAAGCAAGCTACTAAAAGAAAAGGAGTGTATAAAAACGACCAGTTAACTGACCTTTGTCATTATCTAGCTATGTCAGTATATTTCCTGGTATACTAATTCATCAACAGTGTATTTTAAATGTTTGTAATTAATTTGGGATGTACCAGCTTAACTGTTGAAATTATTTGCATTTTTTTCATTTCTGAAGGACATTTTTTATTTTCTGTAAGCATTTATAATACATGTAACATTCTGCTTGTTAATTTAGCAAATTTGTGGGAGAGTTCATATTTCTATCATGTTTTTCAATATTTTTGGTAGTTTTTAAGACTTATTTACAACTGTTATTATTTACTTGAATGTTTGAATGCTTGGGAAGGGAGTATCTGAATTTTGTTGCTGGCACTAGTTTAAAAGAATAAACTTTTGGGGCATTTAGACAAGTTACCAGGGATTTTCAGATGGGTTTGAATCAGCTATAGTTCAGATATTTTTATTTGAATAGATTTTAATTGTTCCAGGTGCAGTTAGGAATGGAATAATTGAGGTGACTTTTTCACGCTCAAGGACATTTTGGAACTGTTTCTAATCTACCCAGTACTTGTGTCTTCAGATTTTATTGGTTTGGACATTCAAAGCATATTCAGAAGAGCTCCTCACCATGACCATCTATCCAGATTTCACATCTCAGTGTCCACCAGTAAACTGGAAGCTGACTGTTTGTGCATTAATCTGTGTGAATTTCACATAAATGTCATTTTAGGTGCTATGCAAACAGCAAAAGGGAACCTAATCTCTAGTCTCAGAAAGGAATCTACTTCCAGAGCATTTGACACGCATTTTTTTTGTTTTAACTTGAAGGGAGGAAGATGTATTTTGTGGACACATTTGAGTAGATTAATAAATAGTGTTTATAAATTTATAACCAAAACAGTAATTTATTAGGTAGGAGATAGATGCAGGGGAATAACATGCTGATCTGCACATGAACAGTTGTGCTGTGTTCATGAGGAACTACTGTTTATTCATGGCCAGTGCAGCTTAGCAGCATCAAAATAAGTCTTGCCTAGATGATGACAAAAAATTATTTTAATACAAACAGTGGAAACATAAAGGAGAAAATAAAATTTCTTAGTCTTTGTTCCAGTAGTTATCAAAAGTGAGAGCTGAAAAAAGACGTATGCTTTTTGCATTATGTTCTCAGTTGAGAAAGGTGGATGTATGGTTAATGTTTTAAGTTCTACATAACAGGGCTAGTCCAAGCATTAACGAGAACAGGAAATATAAAAGTTTACCTTCTCTGTATTTGGTGTGGGATGCGTGTGAAAGAAGACTTTTTTTTTTTGATACAAGGAATGTAAAAATACTTTGTCTCAGTCCTTACTTGTGTGCGTGTGTGTGTGTGTTTTGTTTGGTTTTTTTTTTTTTTTAAGATTTGCACAATTCCAAGAGCAGGAATGAGGAAATCTATAGGAGCAATCTGTGGTAATTGTGTATTACAATAGGGTAACATCATCATGGACAGATATAAAGGGCTACAAAATTAAGTTAGCTTGTGGATTTTGCGTCTCAATACTATTATTTTAACATCTGGTTTTTTAAATGAAATATTGGCATGACAAATTTTATAAAGTATTTTTCTTTCTCTAACAAAACCCCATGCTTTATGCAAAAATAGCAATAGACCAGTATTACAGATTTACAGAATTGTTTGGGTTGGAAGGACCTCTGGAGATCATCCAGTCTAACCCTGACCACCAAGCCAGGGTCACTAAAGCAGGTGACACACAAAGGTGTCCAGGTGGGTTTTGAGTGTCCCCAGAGAGGGAGACTCCCCAGCCTCCCCAGGCAGCTGTCCCAGTGCTCTGCCACCCTCTGTGTAAAGAAGTTCTTCCTCACATTGAGGTGAAGCTTCTTGTGCTTTAGTTTATAGGGCTATTACTTGACATTCTGGCTTTGAGCACCACTGAAAAGAGTCCAGCACCATCCTCCTGGCACCCACCTTTGAGATATTTTTATGTGCTGATGAGATCCCCTTTCAGTCCTCTCCAGACCAAACATGCCCAGCTCCTGCAGTCTCTTCTCATAAGAGAGAAGCTCCAGACCCCTGACCATCCTTGTGGCTCTCCACTGGACCCTCTCCAGCAGCTCCTTGTCTCTCTTGTGCTGAGGAGCCCAGAACTGGGCACAGCACTCCAGGTGTGGCCTCACTAGGGCTGAGTAGAGGGGAAGGGTCACCTCCCTCGACCTGCTGGCCACACTCTTCCCAGTTTACCCCAAGATTCCACTGGCCCTCCTGGCCATAGGGGCACTGACAGCTCATGGACAACTTGTGATCCAGCAGGAGTCCCAGGTCCTTTTCCACAGAGCTGCTCTGCAGGAGGTCAGCCCCAGCCTGTGCTGGCACTTGGGGCTGTTCCTCCCCTGGTGCAGGACCCAACACTTGCCCTTGTTGAGCCTCATGAGATTTCTCTCTGCCCAATCCTCCAGCTGATCAAGGTGCCAGGGAATGGCAGCAGAGCCCTCAGGTGGATCAGCCAGTTCCCCCAGTTTGGTGTCACCAGCAAACTTGCTGAAAGGTGTATTTGATCCCTTCCTCCAGATCCCTGATGAATAAGATTGGTCCCAGTACTGATCCCTTGGAATACACTGACTGCAGGCCTCCTGCTGGACTCTCCTCCACTATCCTGACTCTCTGAGCTCTGCCATTCAGCCAGTTCTTGATCCACCTCACTGTCCATTCCTCTAACTCACATTTCTTGAGCTTACCTATGAAGATGTTATGGGAGACAACATCAAAACCCTTACTGAAGCTCAGGTAGTCAATACCCATTTCTCTCCCCTCGCTGACCCATCCTGCCATGCCAAAGTAGAAGTCTGTCAGATTGGTCCAGCCTGATTTGCCTTTGGTGAATCCATCCTGATGACTCCTATATTCCTGATGACCTTCTTGTCTTCTGCATGCTTTTTAATGAACTCCAGAATGATCTGTTCCATGACCTTTCCAGGAACTGAGGTGAGGCTGACTGGCTGGTAGTTTCCCAGGTCTCCTTGCTGTTTTTGAAGACAGGAGTGACACTGGCCTTCCTTGAATCATCAGGCACTTCTCCCATTCTCCATGATTTTTCAGAGATGATAGGGAGCAGCAGAGCAACAACATCTGCCAGCTCTCTCAGCACCTGTGGGTAGATCCCATCAGATTCCCTGGGTTTGTGGTGTTATGTCTGCCTAGCTGAACTCTAACCCAACCCTTGACAGCCAAGGGGAAGCCTTCCTTTCTCCCGCCTTCCTCTCTTACCTCTGAGGTCTGGGACTCATGAGGGCCGGTCTCAGCAGTAAAGACAAGAAAAAAAAGCAGTAATTTTACCTTCTCTGTGTCTTCCATCACCAGAACACCCATCTGATTCAGCAGTGACCCTGCATTTTCCCCTACCTTTCTTTTGCTGCTACTAAAATTGTAGAAGCCCTTCTTGTTGTCTTTGATATCCCTTGCCAGACTCAGTTCAAACTGGGCCTTGGCCTCGCTCATTGTATTCCTGCAACTCGATGTTCCTAGAGTCCTTCTGTGTGGCCTGTCCCTTGTTCTGCATCACATATATTTCTTTCTTCAATTTGAGTTTTACTAGGAGTTCCGTGCTCATCCATGCAAGTCTTCTACCCCCTTTGCCCAGTTTCTTTATCCTGGGGATACACTAGCCTAGAGCTTGGGGTGCTTTTAAGCAATGTTGCAAAACCAGGTATCAGGAACAAGTAAGAATTATGTTTTACCAGCAGATTGAAGAAGGCAAAACCTGCATTTAGTATTTTAGTGTTCTTCCATTACTGTGCTATGGGATTTGTTCTTGATTTTTATTAGGCACATAATTGTTTTGAAAAGTGAAATGGAATTCTCTTGCCTTTTAAACCTGCTGATGCTTTTTAACATTTACGGCTATTTTTACAGCATATATGGATGAAAAAAAACCAGGACAGTTACTGACATTTCTTTTAACTTCTTAATATTTTTCAGGACTGTGTATTACACAGGAGTCTCATTGGTGAGCTGAAAGTATTCATAGATAAATATGGATTCGATGTACTTGTCATTTTGGCCAACTGCTGGTCAGATAAGAAGCAAACAAAACAACAAATAGCAGTATACTCGGAAAATGTAGAGCTAGGCAATCAAGTAAGTACCTGGGAAAAGACTTAGATGTTTTTTCCTGGAAAAAAAAAAAAGTTGGGGTTTTTTTGAGTAGTTCGTATCACGATGTTGATTAATTAAGTGAGGTCAAAATGTAGCAACAGTTGACCAGCAACTGAGCAGCTACTTGAAATGGCTGCATTATTTATATGATAAGAGAATGAAAGATTATGATACTTATTATTGCTTCAGACTGAGCTAACAGAAAAAGGTTATGAGAAATACTGAAGCAAGATTTTTCAGTTCAGTTAAAATGTTGTTTTGGGTTTTTTTTCCCATTAGTTTTGACTTGAGTTTGTATTGTGATTTACACAAATGTGTCTTTGGCAATGAGTGATAAGCAGACACCTTGTAAATGGTAATGACCTGACTCACGTATGTATATGTTATTCCTATAGAATTCAAGCTCTGAAATCAGAACAAATTATTACTATTATGTACATTTATCCAGAGCTAAGTGCTTCCCATTTTTTAAAACTATATTATCCTCAGATGGAAGAGACTATCTCAGTGGCAACTTCTTGTACCTCTTTCTCAGTCTTGAAAACTTGCGATTTTAGGGATAGGTGGCTAAGTGATTCCATTGTTTTCAAGGTCAATATACATGAATTTATTTATTTTATTAATATAATTATCCTTTTCTAGAAATACATTCCTAAAGTACTATTACATAAATTTTGCTATGATTTCTTAAGGGAACAACCAAACATTTGTTTGAATTTTCTATTACTAACAGGAAGTGAACCAAAAATTCAAATGGTATAATTTCTGACCAATTATACAACAACTATTTTTTCTTGATCTTCTGTTACGATACATTTTCTCTTTGGGGATCATAATAAGGATACTACAGTGAAATGGCCGAGACATAGGTTAATAGGAAGAGATAGGTATGGCTGTATTACATGATGAAGTAGTCAATATTATATCCATGACTGCAGTGACTTCTGAAATATCCCATTTCTCAACAGATCTGCTGTGAATTAGAAGAATGTCAGAATCCTTGTTTGGAGCTGGATCCTCTAGAATGTGAATGTGACCAAATTCTCATTTATCATCAAGAAAATTCCTCAGTGACCTGTGATCAAATTTTTCTTCTAATTAAGGAAGTTATAAATAGAAGGCAACCAGAAATGGTGTCAAACAGTAGAACGTCTTCTACTGAAGCTGTTGCTGGAAGTGCTCCACTTTCACAAGGATCTTCCGGTATTATGGAGTTATATGGTTCTGATGTAGAACCACAGCCCAGTTCTGCCAATTTTATAGAAAATCCTCAAGATCTAAATGGGTCTGTGCCAGCCCATATTGATGTTAATGTAGACCTTGTGAGTCCAGACAGTGGCTTGGCTACCATTAGAAGCAGCCGGTCTTCCAAGGAGAGTTCTGTTTTTCTTAGTGATGATAGCCCTGTTGCAGAAGGTGCTGCTTCCCATCACAGTCTTCTGCCTGGCTTTGATTCCTACAGCCCTATTCCTGAAGGAGCAATAGCTGAAGAACAAAAGTCTCAGTCAGGAAACAATAGTGATAACTTTGATCTTTTTAATTTTGATCTAGCACCCATGGTTACAGCTCCATCTGAGTCATCTCGCTCTGCTGATTGTTCCCCAGCAGATGACTATTTTCTCAATAGCGATTCATCAGAAGGGCATCAACTAACTCTGAAGAAAAAACTTGATGAGGCAAACTTACTAGAAAATGATACAGTAAAGTATTCGACTCGCTTACTTACAACAAAAAATGAGGAAGACAGTCTGGCTGAATTTGATGAGAATCCAGGAGAAATGTGCGAGAGAACTTCAGGTTTGATTGATTTAGTTGAAGGTGGTTCTTCTTCACCAGAAATGTTGAAATCTGCTGATTCAAGAATTCCACCAACTCCTATGAATAGTCTTGTAGATACTTCACCATTAGATAATGGGCAGGCTTTAATTTTCTCGCAAGATGTCATTAAAAAAATTAATGAAATAGATGGCACAAATTACCCTCAGTCTCGTGTTAGATTTGGGAGCTGGTGGGATGGCTTTGACCTAGATTCCAGAAATGCCGATGCATGGAGTTCAAGTGAACAGGAATCTGTATTTCAGAGTCCTGTCTTATGGAAAGATGCTAATGAAAGTCCCTTGCTACGAGAACATACTGATAGACGAGCCTCAGATTCTGTGTTCCTCCAAAAACAGCCAAAGCAAATGGAATATATGAAAGCAGGTCTGTGGGATAATCAGTTTAAACAAGATAATTGGAACCATGAGAATCAAGAGATAAACAGTGAACATTCATGTTTGCAAACTGCTTCTTTAGATGAGACAAAGCAAGAAGTGGAGAGCTTTACGGACCTGTGGAAGGTCAGCCAGCCAACACCTGTGATGTCAGATTCATGGTGTAGTGGTGAAGGAAAAGGTGGCCAGCTAGCTGGAGATTCTTACAAAATCTGGGCTGAGTTTGATGAAGGAAGTGCTGGTAGATCCTCAGAAAATGTATGGAACATGCCCAAACTAGATAGAGAATTAAAATCAGTGAACATTCCTGAGGAATGGGCTGTATCAAAAACTGGTTTATCAGATTCTTCAGAAACCACAGTGGACAATGAGATTGGAAATCCAGAGGTGTGGGATAAAGAAAGATATTATTCAATAGAAGACCATGGAAAATCTGAAAATACAAATTTTGTTTTCAACAATATGCAAAATAATTCCAAGCTGAACACAGGGGAAAAAACTGTGTTTGGTGATCCTAAACATAGACCAAAACAATTTGAAAATATAGATACCTGGAACATGTATGATAAAAACATCAGAAAAGAAGTAACAGAAGTAGTGGTGCCTTGGGAGGATACCTTCTTATACAAAAACTCGGACCTTAGTTCCTCAAATATAGCAGAAGATTTAGTTATTTCTGCACCTGCCACTAATTATTCAACATCTGATTCATACTTATCACCTACATATGCAGAAGATGAAAGAGAAAATGAGGACAAGGATTTTGTTGAAGAAACAGTTACTGGTAAATTCGTGAACACAAATTTGGATGAGTCAAAAGTACTTGAGAAATCAAGTAAGGAACCATTATCTCCTAATAATGTGCCTTTTTCAAATACTGGAAATACAGATATGTGGAACACTCCCCTAAATAACATCACCCAATTAAAAGAAAGAAATTCTGAAATTCCAGTTCTTTCTGTCTCTGCTAAACCTTTTCTTAATTCAGAACGAACAGCTGATTTATGTTTTTCAACTGACGCATGTACCAGTGAAAATAACTTCCCTTTATCTGAAAGCAGAAGACTAATACTGGCATATAATCAAACAGTGAATGACTTATCGCCATCACAGAGTGAATTAAATACTAGACAGAGAGCAGCTGACAATGCAGAAACAGTGGGCAGTGTTTCTGTAGAAGACACAAACACCTCTATGCCAACTTCAGAAAACGAGAATGGTTTGGATCTGAAGATATGTGACTTAGGGATACTTTGTAAGGATGCAGCACAAAACACTGCTGGTATTGATGAAAAGCTGGATAGTCAGGACTCAGTGCACCAGCTGAACTTGAGGGGTTTACAAAGTGAGCAGGGTCATGAGGAAGGCTGGGAGGATGCCATTGTCATCTCTAAGGAGGGAAGAGAATGTAAGAGAACACATGTGACAAGTGGACAGCAGATTATTAATGACATTTGTAATAAACCAGTGCAAGAGGGCAATGAATCTTCAAATAAAACAGATTTGGAAGAAAATGCGCCAACAATTGAAGTTGTCACCCCCCCAGAAAAAATGAGAAATAGTGTTAATTTGGAAGTATTAATCACAGAGAATGTTTCATTTTCTAATCAAAGCAATCCATTTAGTCAGGAGGAGACAAAAAATGTGTTGCAGAATAGTTTAGAATCTTCAAGTATTTCTGAAGGAGGCAGAGATCATGGATTTTTTGTTGACCCCTTACCACAAAATTACAGTTACAATGAAGTGTCACAGCTGCTTTCTGAGGGAAATGAAAAAGAGACTACAGTGACAGAGAATGCAACAAGTCACAGGATGGAAGGTATTTCGAAAAGTTCTGATAAGGGTAGTGATAATCCTGAAAATAATTATTCTAAAATGCCTGGAAGCTCAAGTGTCTGGAGTGACTCTGAAAAGAATGGTTGTAGCCAAGCCACATCAGTGGATAAACCAGAAGAACCTCTGGGAGAGCGGCAAGAATACTTACATGAGGTGACCCCTAACCATCCAGACATTTGTAATTCTGAGTTAGTGTCTTTTAAAAATAGCTCAGAACTGATGAGGACCAGTGAAAATCCTTTCACAGATGAGTTTAAGAAAAATCCTTCTGGAATTGTTAGTGTTCCTGATATTACACATATATCTGTGGTGGAAGATTCATTTTCATTTGAAATAGGTTCTGGGAGAAATGAAAACTTTGAAAATTTAGAACCTGCTAATAATCTTTGTGGAGAGCCATTTGCAGTGGTTAATGGCAGTTTTCCCCAAATGGCTTGGGATTCACAGCCATGTGAAGATTTGCAATCTCCTGGAACAAGTCCTGAGGCAAGTGAAGTCCTTGAAATAGCAAATACCACAAGCAGCCTTTCAAAAGATATACAGATCAAAAGCTATTTGGAAGAAGATAATGTGTGGAGTAATTCAATAAATGATTATACACACTCAAGTGGAACAAGTCCTGACTTAAGTGATGCATCTGTGAATGTGTGGGGAGACCTTCCAGTTGCTAGTCATCATGAAAGAAGCAGGGATATGTGGGAGATTAAAAATAATAAAAATCTTGAAGATTCTTTAAAAAAGCAGAAATTTGGAAATAAATGTGAAGAAGGATTTGGAGCAAGCAGTGAAGAGAACAAAGTTCCTAAAAGCTTAGATTTTTGGAATGCCCATGTAGATGATGATACTGTATCTTCTTTATCAAGTCCTGATATAAATGAGGATTCAGAGAAATCAGAGACATGTCCAGAAGAGATTTATGAAGATTCAGTGTGTGAAAACAAACAGAACAAAGGAGCTGAAAATAAAGAGGATTATGTTCAGTCAAATGCAACAAGTCCTGAAACTAATGAGGACAATTTAGGTGTAAAAACTAAGGTGGGAGAGAAGGTCCTGGTAAGCAACTTCAATGAAAATTCTGAAACAACTGAAGCCAGAAAGGTATTGCAGGAGGATGTGACTATTGACTTTACTGATCATAATAAGATTACTCAGTCTGCTACAGGCTACTGTAAAACGCTTGATGAAAGAACTCAAGTGAGTATTTTCAGAGAAAAAAAAGACAGTGGGGAAGACTCATATTTGTATCAAATGAATGAAGATCCTACATCAGCTTCTGCTGCTGGTAGTGATAAAGAAGAGCATTCTTCAAAAGCTGTAGATAGATGGACTAGGTCACTGGAAGCTGATTCAAGAACTAATCCAAAATCCACAGTAGGAACATCTGATTTTCTAGATAACAGTTCAGAATGGTGGAGTTCACAACCTTGTGAAGAAAAGCAGTTGGAAGATCAGTGTTCTGTTTCAAGTCACTCTGTAAAAAGTCAGTTAGGAAATAGTAAAAAGGACTCCTGTGGTTCCCCTTCACAAGATGAAGAACTAGCAGGAGCACATTTCACTGATACAGGTAATGATGAAAATCTGCTTGCCCCCTTATACTCTGATGAAAAAGCAAATGAAAGACTAGTGCATTCTATCAATAGTCCTGATGGTCAGATAAATGAAGACACTTCACAGTTAAAACAATTTGATTCTTTCATACTGGATAAAGAAGAAAGAGAGTTAATAGAGCACTTGTTTTCTACAGATAAGGAAAATCCATTGACTCCATGGAACTCTTTGTCAGATGACAAACAAGCTATACCAAATACAGCAGTTGAAGGAATCACTGTACTGGTTCTACCAAAAGACAGTGAGGGAAATGCAAGTCTCACACCTCAAGAACAGCAGGAGGACACCTGTGAAAAAGTAGAAGTGCACAACTCCATGCCAGGTGCTTCCACTGTACAAGACTTATCTTTTGAAATGGCAGAAAAGTCAAGTCCAGAGTGGAATATATTAGTTCCCCAAACTGCACTTATCCCTGATATTTTACAGGATAACACACAAGGAAGCAATCAGCAGTTTTCAGTGGAACCTGACCTGTGGACTAATGCTGAGCAGACTGTCACTTCAAAATCAGGTGGTGAAAATCCCGATATTTTAAGTCACTGTGACCAAGACAATGGTTCAGAGTCATCAAGCAGTCCTGATGTGTGCCAGGAATATGGAGCTAAGCATGCCTCTATCCCATCTTCTCAGATTGCAGTGGAGTTTGAAGACAAAGACAGTCAGCCAATCCATACAAGATCAAATATGAATAAAGAGGCAGATTTTGATGCAAAGGGTGAATTAGTAATGCAGAGGGTAGAGCTGCACTCTGAAAATGCTAGCCCCCAGGACTATGAACCAGTAAAGACTAATAAATTCAATCACCTTATCTCTTCTAATCCTCAGGAACCTCCTGAATTTGCAATTCCAGGAGAATACAGTCTAGAAAATAACCTGATTTTTTACCCTGTTGAGTCAACTGAAATTGCCAGTGAAGTTAGAGAAGTGACATCCTCAGATCTGAAAGACATGTTCCATGAACGTTTCACTCATGCAAGCCATCAAGGAGCAGCAACTGATACAGCTCAAATAGCGACCTCTCAAATGCATTTGCTTCCCATGCATTTCAGTCAACCTGATAGGGAAGAACAAAGCTTAAAAGAAATTAGTGCCTTGGGTGAAGTTGTAAAATATTCTGTTACTGACCATACAGCAGTAACTGGTATTGAGCTGGATAGGTCAGAAGAATGTGTGGATGAATCTGACACAGGGGTAGAACATAGTATCAGGAACACCTCAGTGACTAATGTCCTGGCAGGCACATGTGATGGAATGAACATACTGAAACTGCTGGGCAATGAAGCAGAAGAAAGGAAATCAAAGCGTGAACAAACACTCTTTCCCAAGTCCTTTCTACCTGATGGTAATGAAGGTGGTGAATCTGATTCAAATAATCAACTGTTTGATGACACAACAAAAGAATATGGAGCTGGAATTGAAAATTATGTTCCTTTGTTTAAGGAAATACCCAATGACCAATCACCAGCAGTGTGTACTCCACCATCCTCTGCATCTTTTGATGCTGAACCCTCTGGCAGCAGAGTGTATGCAAACGGTGAGCTCTTGTTACAGCAGCCATTTTATGACAGCGTTTCTTTGGAAAAACGATTGCCACTGCCAGCTCCTCTGGAAGGTGCAGAGGGCATCCTAATTACTGAAGATAAGGTGTCTGAAACATCCACAGAGTGCCTTGAGGAAAATATCACTTCAGTACCATCACTCTCCATGTCTGGAGTAACTCTACCAGATTCTGATTTTTTGACAGGAAAATCTGAAGCGGAAACAACTGATCCCGACTCACCACCAGGTGGAGATAGAAGATCATGTGATGGTAAGAAAATCTGCTTTCCGGGGCAAATACATAGGATGGAGAAAAGAGGAAGTGTCTGTGGAGTATTTCTGCTTAATGAGGAGAAGGCTTTTGAGTGAAGTGTGGAGTTGTGTGCCTCTCTAATGTACAGAATATGTATTGTGGAAAGAGTTCTAGTGTTATTCTCTCAGACAGATCTAAAACTTTTAAACAATAAAGTAGGAATATAATTTCTGTTGTTTGTACAGGGCCTAGCCTATGGGACATTGAATTGTTTGTGCCTTTGGGATGATTGCCTGTTAATGTATAACCGTTAACAATAATGATGATGGTGATGATGTTATAAAATTCAAGTAAACATTAACAGAGCAAAGCAAGCTGAAAAGAGCTTTATCACACAGTAGTGATTAAAGCATACTATAGTGACTAAATCAGTAATTCAAAAATTAAAAATTCTATTCTCCTGTTCTTTTAGAAGCTATCACTGACTCCCTACTTTGTAGGGAGGAAAAGCCAGGAAATTCCCCTAAGAGCCCTGAACTGGAAAATACAGAGAGTAAGGAAGATGTGAGGATGAAGGCGCTCCCAGCTTCTGTGGAGATGGATTACATCCTTGTTACTGAGGAAGAAAATACACCTACAGGAAATGATACCCTTGAAAAAAGCATAATTAATTTTGCATTTCGAGAATCCCTTGAAGGCTTTTCAACAGGCTCCTTTGATACCTTTCAGCCAATCTCCATGTCAAATGAAACCAAAGATCACCTTGTTTGTGAGACTGGATGGGACGCTGTTCACCTAGAAGAGAAAAATTCTTCTGCTGTGCCTCAAAAGCTGGATGGTGAAAGGAAATCACAGGAAAGCTGTGGGCAGGATGAGGGTTGGATTATATTGGGCCAAAATGAAGTAAGTGATATATCACCTGAAGAAATTTCTGCCAAGACAGAGATGCCAAAATCAGGGTCTGGGCATCCTGGTGAAGAACTGGCATCTGTTGCGGCACAGGAATTGATTCATGACACTTGGACAGAATTTCAGGTAGAAACTCCTCTTCAGAAACCTTTTGAACATGAAAGCTGTTCTCCTTCAAATGGCCTGACTGCTGAGAATGTGAGTTTGGGCATTGCAGGAACATCAGAGTTGCAGGTAGCTGGTGGTGAGAGTACATGGGAAGCGAATTCTCAGCAGAGACTTGGGAATAATGTAGCAACAGAAAATGAAATTAAGGAGGAAATGGTTCTTCTCAACAGTAATGGAGAATTGAATAAAAAATCAGGGTAAGTGAAAATCAACCTATTTTTGTTCAAAAGTCTTTCTGTTCATTACCTATGTTTTTGCGAATATTCCCATTATGAATAGATGGCAAAACTTTCAAGTCTGAAGTATGAAATGTATTTACATTATTTAACTATCAATGTATTTCTCCCTTTTTGTAAACAGATTCTTGGTTCTTCATTGCTTGATATGAGCCAAATTAGGTATTTTTTGCAATTGGTTTGAAGGTCACTTTTTTGCAAGAGTAAATCTGTCTTCCTACTGTGAAGTCCCACTGATTGTATTAGCTGCCTTTAAATCTGAAACAGATGTGGCCAGGGAATACAGGCCCAAGGCAGATACTGATGATATTGCCAGTACATGATGAGATTATGGAGGGATTGAAGTGAAGTACTATCTCTGCCCAGTGCAAAATTCCTGAAAAGGAAGAAAGGAAGGAGTCAAGGCCCAGAGTCAGAAAAACGTGCTGCTTGTAAGAGGAAAGAAAAGCATGAAGGAAACTTGTGGTCTTTGTGATTATTTTCAAGCTCTAGTCAGATCAGAGGCGCATTTCTGACTGTTTGAATTGAACCAGCAATTGAAGCAGGTTGAATGAGTACATGTGGAACTGGCTTTGGGTGGACATGCAGTCTCTGTGCTGGCAGCATTGCTGCTGCCAAGTGACTCCCTGCTGTGTCATCAGATGGAGTGAGGGTGGCCCTCCTGACTCCATTTACTGTAGTGTATTGGAGAGGATGCTTCTGTTGTTGACCTCTCTTCCTTTACAAAAAGCTTGTTGCCGTCAAGAGAGAGGAAAATCTTCAGAAGTGTTAGCAGAAGATCAGCATTCATCAGATCTGTAGAGTCTGAAGTAAACCAAATATTGAGTGCTTGACCTTGAGAGTAGCAGAAGCATGGTGGGTTGGCACAGCATTTCTATTGCACTTAATCCTCTAGGCTTCTAAATTCCATTCCAGAAGGAAAAGTAGAAATTTTGAAATTCCTATAGAAGAGAAATCTTGGAGAAGCCAAACAAGCAAAATTTCCAAGCAGCTGTTTTGCAGCCATGTTGTTGTGTGGAAGGCTTAGCATCTGCAAATCTAGGACAGGTGGATGTCCTTTGACTTGGAAGTGCTTTGTTTGTTAACCCTGGAAGCCATTTTCCAGTGTTACCTCTGTAGGGTTTAATTGGGACTTCATTAAAAATAACTAATTTCAATTAATAAAGATGTTTTTTTGACAAATTATGCATTTCTAGTAAAAAATCTTAGAATCACAAAATGCTTACCAGTTCTGCTCACAATCAGTAATGAATGGGACAGGAAACAGGAGGAGTTGTTGTGGGGTGCTGGCTAGTAGCAGGCTTGCAAATCTGACATGAAGAAATCATCTCTTATTTCCTCTGTCTCCCATAAAGCATTTTAAATTAAAAACAGGCAGATGCTGACCCAGTCTCAGTCATGCTGATTAATTACATGCAGGCAACATCCTAGGGGTTTGACTTGTCATACTTACGTTCCCATGATGTTTGTAGACAGGAAAAGAAAACTCTAGGTATCTGATTCAGAGGAATTTGTAAATAAACCAACACATTTTGGACTTGAGATAAGTTTGATGCAGTAAGATTCTTAGTTAGACATCTCAGGAAGAAAATCTGATTTTTGAACTTAGACTGGTACTGGAAAAAACATTCCTGTGGCCATGGATTTATAGGGAGTGGCTAACATCTAATTGTTATTAATTTTTAGATCTACTTTGAGGAAAGCTCTACTGTTTTTTAGGAACTTCGGCAAATCCTGAAGTACTACTCCACAATAGATTGCATTGGAGTTTTGCATGCAGTACATTCCTTATTCTTAGAACTTAGTGTATTTCCTTAGACTAACTCCCACATTAAAATCAAAAAGTGGACTGGGTTAATGTACTTGTGTTTTCAGTAAAAATTTAAAGGCATGATGGAATATGGTGCATCCTGCAAGAAAAAGATAAAATAATTCTTGGTATAGAATATGTATAGTCACCATAGCTTCTAGTTTAGTCTTTTTTCTTATCTCAGAAGTTGTTTAATACTAAATGCCCTTTTAGTCAGTAGCAGTAGCCATTTCTGTCCTTTACGCTACTGATCCTGATGCCCAGAGAACCATAGTAAGGAACTTATTCAGCCTCCACATTAACAATTAATTGTAGGAGTATGAAACCAGTAAAATCTACTTTGCTTTGTGTTTAAGTTTTCTTGTTTGATTTTTTTCTTAGTAACTTGTAAACTTTAATGGAAGTTTCTTCTGGCATTAATGCCATTAAAAGTAATTAGTCCTCTTCCATGAGGATTTTTTATGTAATAGAGATTGCTTTTGTAGTGTGGCTTCTCCCTCAGTTTCCCCTCTGCTTGGTAGTTGATACTCAATAAAATTGTAATAAGCTTATAAGCAGTAAGATAAATACTTGTAATAAGACTTATAAGCAGTTAGATAAAGACTTCAGGCTTCCTAGGAGAACAGACATATGCATCCCTGTGCATGCCCACAGTGTGATCATAGAGGCCTTGATTCCTTTGAAACTAAAGCAAACACACATACTATGATGAAGCACATACAGAAATCATTATTTATAGATGATACACCTATTTCATGACAGCTCTTACATAAAGAGCTGAAAAACTAGCAACTGACATGGTAGAAGTGTGAAATTAGAAATGCTTTCTTAATGTATTTAATTTACAGTTTTAAAACAGAAGTTCCTTCTTAAAACTCAGTTAGCAGCTTTTGACTTTTTTTCTGAAATTAACTGCCCTTCATGGCCAACAAAGTTTAAAACTATGTGATGCAGCAGAGCTGCCAGCTATGGGAGGTTAGTGAAGAAAGAAACACTGGTGTCATCACATAAGAGAAACTAAGACTTTCCTGATTATTGCAATACAGTTTCTGGAAGGCACCTGATAGTGCCTAGTCATCAGGCTCTGAGTCTGCTGAAGATTTACATCAAAGGAGGATGTAAAGAAACTCTTTAGTGTGAGGGTGGTGAAGCACTGGAACAAGCTGCCTGGAATAGCTGTGAACTTACTGTTAAGTTAACATCCTTGGAAGTGTTCAGAGCCAGGCTGGGAGGAGCTCTGGGCAACCAGATTATAGTGGTGGGTGTCCCTTCCCCTGTCAAGTGGGTTGGAACCAGGTGATCTTTGAGGTCCCTTCCAACCCAAACCATTCTGTGGTTCTGTGATCTTTGGAAAATAAAGAAATGTATCATTTGTATTCAAACTCAAACCCAGCTAATGAACAGCTGAATTAGTAGCCCAGAGTTTATGAAGACACTTACTTAGTAAATGTCTTCTAATCCCTTTTATATCCATATGCCTCTGTTTAGGGGTGGGTTGGGGGTGGAAAGTTTCCTACTTGTACTGTCCTGAAGTAGGTTCATTTTGTAGTGGAGTAAGGGTCAGTGAACGATGCAGTTCACATTGTTTTCTTTGGGCAGGTGTCTGCCACTTCTTCTAATAAAATTGGCTGTTATGTAGAAGAGGGAATTAAGATTTTGAAACAGAAAGTGTAAACAAAAACTAGAATGAAGAAGTGCCTTAAAATCTTGATGTCTGCTAGTCACTGCCCTCTTCGTCCCAATGTCAAACCTAACAACTCTCAAAGCTGTTTCAAAGATGTAAAATATGGTTAGATGTAAAGTTCTTCCATCCTCTCCTGTTTTATTTCTGCAAGGAAAAACTTCAGCAGGGAGTGAAGAATAAGGATGCTTACTAGTATTAAAACACTGGAGAAAAGACTTAACTTAGTCTCACAAACAGTGAAAGTAACAAACCCTAGAGCTTCTTTGAACTATTAAAAAAGTACAAAATATTTGATAGCACATTATTAATGTCAGTCTTTCCAGAAAGAAAACAGCTTTTTATACAGCATGTTAGGTGGGCAGGATAACATACTTTGCTGCTGCTGACTGGAGGTATACCAGCAGTAAAATTTATGAAGACAGGAGGTAATTTCCTTCTTCATAGAAAGTGTCTTGTTTTTCAGAGCTGTATGAAGGTCGGTGGTGATTAACTGGTCAGGAGGTAGACAGGTAAAAGATGTTATAAAAGAAATGTCTTATAAAATATGGATTAGGTCCTGCTACTTTAGCTAAGCAGGTAGCAATAGGTTGCAAGTTCCCAGTCAAAACTGTTTTGAGAATGAAAAGTTTATTAATACAAGGAACTATTCCTGGGTGAAAAACAACTGCACCTGCAATAACAAGGGATCTGTCCCTTGAGAATCAGTAGAAGAAGTATGTAAACTAACTAAAAATACAGAAGTTTGATAGATATGCAAAATACCGTGTGCCAAACAATGAAACAAGTATGACTGTACTGTTAACCAAATCTAACAGAGTACCTTCTGATAATCCTATAAAATATGACCTGTACAATAAAGAGGGACCTTTCCTGAATGAAAAAAAAATGGAATCTTGGCTGACTTTTTTCAGCAATGAGGCAGAGGAAGAGCACTGCAGATGGCTATGCTAGTTTTTACGCAGCACATTTCTCAGAGTATTTTAGTGGCTGTGTTTACCAGATCATTCTTGCTTTTACCTTTGTTGTAAGGAAGCATTATCCTTTTCCTTATTAGAAAGAGTTAGAAATATCTGAACAAAATACGATGAAATTATGTATTAAGTTACAAGTAGAAATAAGAACAGAGATATTTGGAAGGTTTAGGGGAGAGCTTAGAAAACTGGTGGCAAAATTGAGCAGAAGACAATTTCCTTTGAAGAACTACCACAATGCGTTTAACCTACTAGAATAAGGCTTTGAAAGAAAGCTTTATCTTTCTGATAGCATTTTTTCAAAGTAACAGGAATGATTCTTTTCTGCTCACATGTATAATGATGTTTTCGAAAAGATAGTTCTTCCACTACCTCTCTCTGAAATATCCCTCTGTGACCACTACTGTACTGCTATTAAAATTGCCCAGTACAGGAAGCAAACCAGTGTTAATAGAAAAGTCAGCTTTCATCACATTTCCCTGTGCTTGCCAGTGGAAAAAAATTAAATTTAATTCAAGAAAAATATGTGACTGTTAAAAGATTGATAAGAATTCTGAGAACCCTCTGCTGTCTCTGTGACTTAGCCAAATACAAATAAATCTCAAAGCTATTAATTAAAGTCAGTATCAATGCTCAGTACTGAAATGAAATACTGACAGACTTGAACTCAGGAAAAAAGTTTTCCTGAGTGATCAAAGTTTTCACAAAATATTTTCTCAAAATGTCTCTTCTGTCATCCCATAGCTAAAATAAGGCAGTGAGTTAGGGATCTCAGGTTTGCCTTATTCCTTTATGGGCAAAGCAGGGTGCTATATATAGGATGCTTAAAGGCTTGAAAATCTGTTGTAAGAAAAAATAAAGTAACATTTACTTCCTTTTGGATGCGTGTTTCTTTTTTTCCCTTGGAAACCTGTGGGGCTGCCATCTTTCACTTCTGTCAGGATTGTTTATTAATTGGCCAGATCCACTAGAAAGCAATTCCAGGCACTCTGGGGACCAGGCATGCTGCTTCAGTTATGCTTCCAGCTCCTGCTGAACTACAAAATTATGTACTTGAAATGGGAATTGAACTTAGCTCTCCCACTTGGCAGCACAAAGCATGACATTTGACTTAACAGAACGACCATGGTTCAAAGGTTAAAACCAAACATGTAAGTAAAGGAGCAACAACTGAGAAGGTTCCTTGTAGGAAGGTCCTGATGATCTAATTTTTGTAAAAACAGCTTTAATATTTACATGGCAAATACCAAGACCCTTATAAAAATCTTTTAAGAAGAAAAGAAGTACTTCAGTGACTGAAAAACAATGCAAAAAGGGAAAAAACCTTACAACTTACTATTATTTACTAATGGTACTGAAATTTTAATTAAATTGTGAGATTGGCCTGAGAGAGCCACTTTCTTAAAGCAAGAAGACCTGGACTGTGTTAGTATGGTTTAGTGGATAAATAAGAAAATCTCCTGCTATTAAAAACACCCCTGTTTTCTGAGCTAACTAATTATATATTACAATCAGTGTGGTCAATGACAAGAGACTTCAGCCTAAAGTGTTAATGAGCATTGCAAGTTTAACCCTGTTGACACAGACCTGACTTTGGCAGTGAGCCCCAGTGGTCCCAGCAGAGCATCTTTAAGGAGTCCCTGAACTGGTTCTGGCCTTTGCACAGTGAAGGCCGTGGGGAAATGTTGTGCCAACAGGTCAGTGGACACTGAGACACAGCAGGGACTAATGACTCTGTTGGATGACCCTGAGATTTCTGCATACACGGGCTGTAAGGGTATAAAAGCCCAGAGTTTCCTGTGTTCAGGGTCCTTCCTCAGAGACACCCAGCTTGTTCTTTTGTTGTTGCACCATGCTTAGATTATTTTAAGGATTAAAACTCTGCTGTGGGAAGCGTGGGGTTGCATCGATAAGGAAACCTGATCTGACTGTGTGAGTTTGGGATCCCAGCTCAGGTGCTGTGAGTGTGACTGCCAGAGTGCCTTGTGGATGGTCAGACAGGGAAGTTTCCTCAAGAGCATCCTAAAATCTCAAAAATATTCTATGGTACTTGGCACATGGAAAATTAAGACCTTGTATTCTGCTACATTACCAATTTCACAGCTTCACCATGATCTTGCTACTAATGACTTCTGTTGTACATAAATACCTTATAGCTTTATTTCCTAAATACAGGAAATCTGGGTATTACGGAATTTTGGGTCCATAGTTGCTGGGTTTATGGACTTTTGATTTTAAATTAGTTTCATCTTGGCCAGTTGAAAAAGGGCTAGAAACATCCTCATCCCTGGAAATTTTACATAGAGCTAGGTGACAGAAACATCTAAGATGATGTGTTTGCAGCATTGTCCTCTTTAGAAGTGTATTTTCATATCAGTGGTGACTTTTAAATTTCTTGAAATACTTTGTATTTATCTGTTTTCCTTTAAAATGGGGCTAACTTACTGAGACGTGTAGCAGCTAAGGACCACTTTCTCTGTAAGATTATTAATATGATGAAGAACAAGGTAGGAGCCACTGAATTGTGATTTACACTGTGCTGTAGCTGTGCATGGAGCTGTACCTAAAAGAGGAAAAGGGGTTAGGCTTTTGCTTGGTTTTGACTGTTTGTGGATAAGCAGTCTGATGTGAGAGCTTCTCCAGTTCTCATCGTTTTCCAGGAGGATGTCTGCAGTGTGAAGAGAGAAACCAGATGAAGGTTAGGCTGTCCTAGGGTCTGTTGCCTTGCTGTAGGGATTAGGATTGGAAGCCGTTTTGCATTTGGAAAGGAACCTGGATTTTTTAAGGATCCTACTTACGACAGACTTTTATAAAAGGAGACTGAGAGATTGCATTGACTGGGATGAAGTATCCTTTCTTGCCCTAAGAAACAGAACCAGGACCACAGGCTGTGGGCATTACTTCCTGCTGCACATAGTTTGTGTTTCACAATCTACCTTCTGAACTGGTGGTTGTTGCTGTTTTATTTATTATATATATATTTTTTTTTTTTTAATTTGCACCTGCATTCCCATTGCTAAATTGCAAACCGAAAAAAATATGCAAACCGTATTTGAATGTGCACGTGTTCTATAGCCATCGATGCAAACAGAAATGAGGGCTGAGATAGGCTGAATCCATAGGAACTTTTGTCATGCAGTCTCAGCATAAGCTTTCGTCAGGCAGTGAAATGAAGCAGCAGGGAGCCGTTTTGCTACTGCCAGCTGACTCGCTGCATCAAAGTTTGATGATGCTCCGATGAAGCTCCACGGGGAATGTGAAAAAGAATTGTAATTTTCACGGCCAAAGCACAGCTCTGCATTTGTTTGAGTGTGCCTGTAACCAAAGCCCGGTAGCTGCTGGTTCCCACAGCCGGCTGTGTGAAGGCAGGTGATCACCCTTATTTAGCAGTACCACTGCCCACGTGACAAGAAAATGGTGGAGGATCTGTATTCCTTGTAAACTGCCAGAGAACGAGGGATGCTGGTGTGAAGCATCTTTACTATTTTTGCAGTAGAAAGGCCTTTTCAAGTCTTCAGAAGGTAAGCGTCTCTTTTCTCCGAGCGGCAGATGTACGGAAGATTTTCTGATTAACGGCTCCTTATTGCAATTACTTCAGTCAGAAAAAGGGTAAATGTTAGTCAGCATGATGCAAAGCACTCAGGACCTCATTATTGAAAACAGGGCAGCTGTATTTTAATTCTGTTGCAGCTCTTTATGAGAGAAGCTTACATCAGTTCAGAAGGATTTCTTTTGTCTGAGCACAGGCATGGTATTTATAATTAGGAAACAAAACTTCACTGCACAGTCACCTAATACGATGGATTATTTTCAGCTTTTTGCCTAGCTCTGAGAATACAATGGGCAAAAAGGCATGAAAGGGCATATTTTAAAAAGCAGCATATACCTTGCTTTTTAAAGTGCTTAATTACTGGTAGCTCGACTGTTTGTGACAGCTCTTACTGTAGACTACTGGCATTATAATTTCAGGCTTTTTTCCCCTATCAACTGAATCATATGATTTTTGAATTTTTTGCAATGTTCTCTTAAAATGTTGCAGTGAACAGTGTATGTAATTTTTGAAGGTTTATGATGAAGGATGCAGCAATAATCTCCGTGGTAAGATACTCAATTACTGCAAAAGTTGGTTTGTGCAGACACTATTTAAAAAAAAATTAATTATAGGAGCTTGATTCAGCTCATTCAGTTACTTGCTTTTCTGTCTGTGATGAAGGAATAAAAATACTCTTCAGTTCCAAGTATGGTAAGCCCATAAATGATAGTAATGATTGGGATATACAGGAGACATTGAAATATACAGAATGTAAAAATATTGTCTACTTAGAGCAACACTGAAAGGAAATATGTGCAGGCTTGTTTGGTGCATTTAGCCAGAATTCTTCTCAGGGTGCTGGGGAAGGGAAGGAGGGGCAGGCAGAGATGTAATTTCTGAATTTATCTTTATTTACTAAGCAGAGCAGAGTGGTTTTTAGAAAGGGAGGATGCACACAGCTCTAGCAGCACTGTCAGGAGGCATTAAAACAACTGGGGAGGTCAGAGCAGGGAACAATGCACACCAGTCCTTACCCTGCCAAAGATTTCTTTTTTTTCCAGGGCTGCCATGTTCATTCTTTCACTGCCAGCCACGGTCTTCACTGTTATCTCCTGTGGGGTAAGGGTGTACAAAGATCTAAAATAGCCTTTTCTTTCCTGGCTTTGATGAGTCTGTTTTTTATTTGGCCTTGCATAAATCTGGGCGCTAGGAAATTCATGTAATTATGAGACAAATCTAGTTTTTGCATACATTTACTTCTTTAAAAACTTAGATCCTGCTATGAGCAGTCTGTTGCAGTTTTGTGGCACCTCTGTATAGTATATGTAGTGTTATTTACAGCTTGTAATACATCTGCGGAAAAGGAATAGGAAAAAAAACCATCCTAAAAAAACCCATCCTTTTGTTAGGGCAAAAGTTGCAGTTTGCAAACTTAGTAAGAAAGAATGTGTAGGTGAGAATATGATTTTGAAAGCCAATTAGAATATTGATAAGGCTTTTTTAAAATTACTGTAGTGTTTTCAGGACTGGAGGCACTTCCTATCACACCCTGTGTAAATACCCATAAAATGACAGTGCTACTGCAACAACAAATGAGGCAAAGGAAGATGGCAGTGGCATTCCAGTTACTTCACAGATTTCATAGTTTATCTGCTTGGTTTTTCCTTTCGACATTGAAGGAAGTGGTTAAGTTGTTATGGGATTTTAAGAATTAACTCATTATTAGTTCTTTGTATCTATCTTGTAGTTTGTGGTCTTTTCAACAGCAATTGCACCTATGAAAAACAGGTAGCAGCAGATGGAACTTCTATATTTTAAGCTAACAGATGAAACCTGACTGTATCCTACACAGTGGCAGCAGATTCTAAAGAGCTGTCTACTGGGCACTAGCCCAGCAGGATACACCATTGCCCACTTGTAGAAAGTAGAGCATATAGCTAACCTTGCCCATGTATTTCTTTCCTTAGCTGTAATATGTCAGGAGTGCCATGTGGAGGAAGGAGGAGCCCCATTTTCTCACCTCATTCCTGAACATTACTTCCTCAGCCTGGCATTTCCTGTCACCCTGACTCTGTTACAGCATTTTTGCTATGACTGACATTACTCCTCTTTCCCACACTTGGGTTGGTTTTTATCTGCCTGCTGCTTCTGTGGCACTTCCAACTCAGTCAGAGAGTTCTACTTCTGAAGATAACCGGTGGCTTTCTGCTTCTCCCATCTCTCTTTGCACATGCCTTTTAGACCTGCCAGCTGCAGGGTCTAACAATCTTTCCTGCTCCTAAAACCTCTCGCCAGTGCAAGCAAGCTGTAGGACAGCATGTTTCCAGTTTTACTGCTTCAGTAGAGCTTATGTGTCCTGATTAGGAGTCCTTTCTGGCTCATGTTTGGGACTTTTCTTGTATTTTTCCCAAGCTGATAATTTCTCGGTATGAATGAGAATTAATTTCAGTTACCAATTTACACTCAATACCATATTTCCATTTTTATTTTCTGGTTAAAAATCCCACTCCATATTCTGCACTGTCACTTAAATTCCCCTGCTGTTTATTACATCTCCAACAACTGCAGCTTTGGGAGAGACTAAAGTTTGGCATTAACACCTTTTTAGAGCCTTTTCTTTAGGTCACCCATAGCCAAGACAGGGAAAATGTAGCTGTTGTTTGTAACTTTGTAGTAGGCCAGCTAGGAATCTGAATTGTAATTATGTTGAATACTACAAGTCATGAAATCACTGATACAGTAACCTGGAAAAGGGAGAAAGGTAGACATTTGGCAGTACAGTGACAAAGATGTGAGAAAACAAAGAATTTCACAATACATAAGGTATTGAAGAAATAGAAGTATTTTGAGGATAGGGAATGAGATGACAAATAGGACCAAAGAAAAGCAGTATGAGGGGAGGAAAAGATAGAAGTCATACATTATAAAAAATGCTGCCATATATGTTTTCTCTTCTGTCAATGTATTGTCCAAAAGATGAGTTTGAAATAAGAGGAGTGTTAGAAGAATACTAATGCTTTAATGGGCAGATGAAAAAAAATCTGTACATCTTGATGTTAAGTAAATTATTGTAACTAGCAGCTTTAAAAATCATCAGCACATTTTACCATGTGGACAAGACATACTTCACCTGTTGTAAGATGCTTTATTAAAGCATTTCATTCCAGCATAGTTTAGGATGGTAATAAGTACCATCATCTCTGGACATGTTATCATCCATACACACAGAGAAACAAGTACATTAAGCAATGCAAAAAGTTGCCAATAATACAGAAAAATGAAGTGGTAAAGGGAAATAGCCACTGAAGTTCAGGTACTAGCTGAGTTTCAGAATTAATGGTTATGAATAATGCTTAAGAGCAGTCCGAGGCATTTTGACATGTTTTAATTTGGAAACAAATGTCCTTGATATGGTGTAGATTGTAATAGTTGGAGGGAATTTCTCACAAGTCCAGTGGAGAACAGACAAGTCCAGTAGGGTGTAAAATTTAAAACTTTCTAAAGATTTTTTTGGCTTCTGATCCTGTAATGTCTCCCCTGTTAATTACTCTCAAAATATTAGCGTACTTCCTGAAAGTGCAGATGGCTGCACTGAGTAAAAGGTGTACCCTGCTTTTTCAAGCACTTCTCACATGCCAGTTACATCATTTGGAGCCTCAGGTGTTTCTGGTGGTTGGTCCTGACAGCACGGTATGGCAGGAAAATGGTCAATGTGAGCCACACATTGTGAAAGAGAATAGTTTAAAAGTTAGGAAAACTAAAACTGAGTTTTCTAAGGGAATAATTGATTGTTCAATGAGAGTGGAAGGTGGGAATCATATCTCTCACATCTAAATAAATTTTAAAAATATAATTTAAAAGGAAAATGTATTTTCAGGTTATACTTATGGATCAATTGAATCAGATTGATTTAATTTCCACTTTCTCTGCTTGCATTACCATGTTGTATTTGTAATGTTTGTTCAAGAGTAGTTGTTGATTAGCACATCATCCATATGTGGACTATTATCTGTAGAATACTCTATTAAGAGATCAGAAACATGCTTTCTAAATGCCAATACTGCTTTGAACCTACACAGCATATTGCCAGATCATGTGATCTTTCAATATTGATGGAGGAGCACCCATCACATAAGCTCCCCAACTTCATTGTCAATTCTGATGATTTTCTGTTGTCTCAATAAAGTTTAATGAGCATTGATCTAGGCTAGGGTTAGAGATCAGAGAACAATCCCTGTTCTGAGGGCAAAACCATGTGGTGGTATACAAGTGTAATGCTATGCAAAGAAATAGATGTTAAATGGCATATTACTTCCGCCTTGGAATTTGTTACTCTCTGCCTGCTTTTGCACACAGAATATTGTGTTGAGAGAATATTATTAAAATGGTAATATTAGGAACCTAGCAGGTTCCTAGCGCTTCTCTGTAAGAGGCATAGTTTGAGACAGTGCTATTATATGGATGGATTCTGAAAGTGCCACCCTAAAGAATTGTCTCCTGTCCATATTCATGCCATTAAGTTTTTACAAGGTTCTGGGGACTCTGGGATCTGCTGCTGGCAGCATCAGCCTGGCTTGCCTTTCTAAGTCTCCATTCTGGCAAGACATCTAGGTCTGGGACTTCAATTTCCCTCCTTTTACATTAAGATGCATTTCTGTTTCGTGTGTCTGGACGTCACATATAATTGAAGAAGGCTGGAGCCCTGGATCTCTTCCATAGGCCTTCCTCATCCATGGGTGTGTGCGTAAGGTTGATGGAATAACCTAGTGAAATCCATTATCCCTGTTTACTTGCGTTTGTCCCTTCATGTCTCTGCATCCCTCCATGGCTTTGCCTGCTTCTCTTATGCTGTGACACAGGGGGGGAGCTGGCAAGGGGTCAGGACAGACAGCATGTATCTGCCTAGCAGCAGTGAAAGCAGCAGCATATGCTTAAGAATAGCAGCTTTTGTTTTTCAGCAGTCTTAAGCTGATATGCCTACTATTATGACTGGCTTCCTAGAATAAAATGAGGCTTATAGAACAAGTTAAAAAACAGGAACAAGGAAAAAGATGGGTAGATTGATAGGCACTAAACAATCAGTTTGATTGGAGACTGGGAAATGTTTTAATAAAGAACGGTTACAAAAATATCCAGTGGCTCTAAGTGAGAATTATAACATGTTTTCAAATGTTGTGGCTATAATACAGGATTTTTCCACAGAAAGAATATTGCCTCTTATTGTCATGCCTAAGTTTTGGATTTAACTCCAATGCTGAAAATGGAGCAAAATGTCAGCTCATGAAAACTGAAGTATTAAAACCAAGAAAGTTATGATTTTTGCTAGTAATTAGCAATGGCTTATTCTGTGGTTTTTGTAGCTGACGTATTTTTCTTTAAAATAAGATTATGAGCACGTCATCTACTATGTAGCAAACACTATGACAGTGGTGACTTAGCATTTGCACAGATGTTTGATTAATAAACCTTTCGGCTCAAATCACTACAGTTTTTTTCGTTTCTTTTTCATACAGATACAGGAATAAAAGCTTTATGCTATGCATAAATTACAGTGCTCAATCTATAAATTTTTCCTAAACTAATTTGTGATTAAAAGCTACAAAATAAACAGCAGTAGAAACACTGTTAATTTCTAACATATGGTTGCCAAATTCAGGTCTTGGAAGGTTATAAAATTATTAATCCATTTTTGCAAGTCACCTGTATACAGTATAATTGTTTTACACAGCTGTGAGTAAAAGTAATTACTTTTTTTTATAGTCTCAGATATCCCGGAGTAGATTCCTTCCAATACACTCATTTTCTTGGTATATGGATAGAGCTGAAGCATAATGTCTGGCTGACACTGACTAGATCTTGCACAGTGTATGTCGCTTTGATTTCTTGCATACTCTTCTACAGTTTAGGGATCATTAATTCTGCTGAACCTAAAAAATTCACACTGCAGTCTCTTTTATCTCTGAATAGGTATCTGCATAAATTCTTGTTTATTGTCTAGAAGTTTTGTAGCAGGGGACTAGGAAGTATAGGAAGTAATTTTGGGTTTTGTGGGCAAATTTGCTAATGGGTTTCTTCATCTCTTAGTGCACAATCCATTTAGGCTTTTGGGGACTAATTTTCCTTCTTTCCTCCTTCTTTCCTCCTTCTTTCCTCCTTCTTTCCTCCTTCTTTCCTCCTTCTTTCCTCCTTCTTTCCTCCTTCTTTCCTCCTTCTTTCCTCCTTCTTTCCTCCTTCTTTCCTCCTTCTTTCCTCCTTCTTTCCTCCGTGTATTTTCATCAAAGTTTCCTCACAGCAAAGTCTATTATTTTGTCGGGTGTTATTTCTGAAATTCATATATTAATGTTCTATTTCCTAAAGCATCTCCTCTGGCTGTAGACACAGTTGATACTGAAGTATGTCCAACATTTCTCTGACTTTGCAGAGCATTTCTACCTATGTAACCTGGACGATAAGCATCAAAACTCATACATGTATAGATTACATTAGGATTTCTTATTAGTCCAGTAGCTTTAAAGGTCTCGGAAATAAAACATCTCAATTATAACAGTTTATGGAGTTACATCTACAACTGGAAGATGATGAACAGACTGACTCTTCTGTGAGCACTCCCAAGTAGTAAAAGCAGAAAGTAGGTATCTGCCATTCTTTTAAAAAATGCTGTTGTAGCGATGGTCTATAAACCTGTAATATCTTTTCTGAACAGAAATGGCACAGAAATTACAAGTCACAAGTGTGGAGCCCTATGAAAGAAAGCAAAAGATTTGCTGTTTGGGTATAAATGCAAAACAGCAAAACAGTTTCTTTTCTAAAAATGAAATAATATGTCAAGTGTTTAATTGTGATAACAGAACAGGTTTTGGTATTCTTTTATATGAGGTGAGGTGAATGTTGGAGTAGTGTCCTGGTTTTGACTATTTTTTCTCAGCTGGTGTAGTGCTGTGTTTTTGATTCACTATGAGAACAACGCTGATAACACACTGATGTTTTAGTTTCTGCTAAGTAATGCTTACCCTAACTCAAGGACAATTTCGGTGTCTCATGCCCTGCAAGGAGGTAGGTGCACAAGAAGCCAGGAGGGAGCATAGCTGGAACAGAGGACCCAAGCTGATCTCATGGAGCATCATGCCTGGTGTGTAATCTGGGGAATTACCCAACAAGGGGGGGACTGATGGTGGCTCAGGGATGGAGTTTGGCATGGCTTGGTGGGTGCTGGGCATTTGTATTGTTCTTCACTGAATCCCCAAGTCTAACTTTTTATTCTCCACCCCATCCCACTGGGGTTGGGAGAAGTGAATGAGTGTCTTTGAGATGCTTAGTTGCCAACTCAGCTTAAACCGTGACAAGTAGCTACAGAGATAGTTGTAAGTTGTAGTTTTGGTAATGTATTTTGGCTCTAAATTTATATACATTTCTATATTTGTAAACTGAAGAGGAATGAAACAATTAAGAAAACATTTTGTGTAAACACATCCTCGATGTAAATTGCAGTTTGTGAAGTGTTTGAATCGTTGCTTTAGATACTTCTAAGGCTTTAAATTGCATCTGAGTAGGAAAGAATTCTTGTTCTGTCTGAAAGAAGTTAGACATCTTCCAGGCGGGGTGATCAAAATTATGTGAAACCCATCAGGCAGGCAGGAGATGGATTTACACAAGATACTGGCAAAACACTTAACCCTCCTTAATCTGAGGCACTTTCAGGCAGAGCTGTGCTGCGAGTCAGTAGACAGGCATTACTGGATAAATCCCAAGGGCCTTTTCATACTTTCCAAGGAAAATACTCTCATATCCAATCCATCAAGCTCTCCTTTGTATTTTCTTGGGCTCAGTACTTGCATAACGGTGGCGTCACAGGATGGGGATGGGAGGGGTTCAAAGGAGAGGAACTTGCTGCCTGTGTGCTGCAAAAGTACCTCAATGAGTTTAAATTCCTTTACTTGTTTTTGTACCTAAAATTTCACTTTGTGCATTCTTCAGAGCAGCTCAGTTTTTCACTGTACACTAGCGAGAAAATGGGCTATGAGCAGGACTGTTACTTCATCCAAAACCAGGGTATACCTGCATAATGTGTGGAATTTGAGAAAATGAAAATAGCCTAAATGTCTAGTCTCTGAATAGCCTTTCCAACTGCACTTTGTCTCCCCTCTTCACATTTAGTATCCAAATAAAGCAGATATTAATATGCACAGAGGTGATTTCCTCCATGTTGTTTCTTTGTCTCACCATGTTTTGAAACTTTATAAAAAACTTGAGACATCTTCTAAAAATTTAAGATTAAATAATTTCTGTATGTAGCGGGAACAGCATGGAGGAAACATGATTTACCTATCTAGCAAAAGTGCCTGGCAGTTGTAGGCTCCACTTCAGATTAAAAATGATGAGTAAAGAAAATGAGAAAATGTATACATTTTGAAGTCCAGCTGCTGAATAAATTGTGGTGAGAGTCACAACTGAATTAGTGTTGATCTCTTCTGCATGTTGTAGGTATTTATTCAGAGCAGTGCATTGGAAGCATATCTTGTTTTAGACTAAAGAAATTAACTTCTTGATATCTGATAGCTTCAGAGCAACTTGGGTAACTGGTGATAGATCACAGATGACACAAGGGTGAGGCAACACAGCCCATAGGGACTATGACATATTGCTGTGAATATTCAAAGCTGCTCTTTCCAAAATAGCAGAATGCTGCCATACCTAGAAAAGTCAGGAGGGATAACTTTAAATTTGAGAAATACTGGTTTGAGAGAGCATTAAGAATTATTTAAAGTTTATTAATTTATTGAGCTGTAAGAATGTCTGAACCAAAAAAAAAAAAAAAAAAGCAAGGGAAGTATTTCAGCCTCCAGCCTCTTGTCCTTTCATATGAATTTGGTATCTGTCTCTGATCTGCCTTTGAGAAATGAGGAGGGTTCAGCTGTCTCTGAACAAGATCATAGACCTGAATATCAGGGCAAATAATCAGTAACTTGATTCCCAGTGCAGCTGATCCTTAAATGACCGGTCTGTGTACAACATAAAAGAAGTCATTTATGACACAAAAAACCTTAATTGACTTTGACCTCTCTTCCAAAATCACTTTTTTATCAATCCAGTAAATCATACCTGCCATAGAATGGGCTTTCTAAAGTAACTTAATTTGTTTCTACAATAGGAGGATTCATTAAAAGGGGTTTAAATATATATATATATATATATGTATATATATGAAATATTTTTGTCCACATCATCCTTGTTATAAGGATGTTAAGCTGCACCCTTATGGCAAGGCAAGGATTTTTAAAAGCCAGAAATTTGAAAGCATGCAAAGTAGTCTGTGGGAAAGGAAGAGGAGGTAGTTGCCTATTTTAAAGTTTCTGGAGTCTGACTTCCATTGCTAGGATTCCTGCTGAGGTCTGTTGAGAGCTTCTGCACAGCCAGAAATTACTTTACAAGGTACTGAGCTGCTCAGCAGAACATGCTCTCAAAATCAATCAGAAAATGTGAAGCCGTGTCTGTAGAAAACAGTCTTCATCGATATCCTCCTTATTCTCTTGCTGACAGCAATTCTGAAGCCATATGTTGGGACACAATATCACAGACATTTAAATATGATTTTAAATATGCCTGTATTGCCCATTGATTTGTAACTGAAATATTGACTGTGGCATATGAAAATGAAGACCTTTCACTGAACCTAGGGTATATGTGTCTGGCAAGGAATCTTTAATGTCTTTGGGTAAAGTTTAAAGGATTTGGAAAAATAAGACTAGCCTCCAAGTCAGACTTTCTGTTCCCCAAACAGCCTGTTGACTGTTTTTCACAGTATGTAAGAACCTAAAAAAAAAAAAAAAAAAGGAAACCTCTGCTGAAAATCTTCTGAAAGGCAATAGCATTTTATGTATTTGAAGATAAAATGGAGAATCTTATGACAGCAATGCTTTTGGTAACTGGACTTTTTAAATTCCTGCTTTGACCCAGTGCTCTTAGGACCAGAGAGTCTTACTTTTCAAATTTAATAATCCAATATGGACAGTACAGGTTTTTGACATTAAACACACTGTGTCAACAAAATAAAATTAGAAATTCTCCAACAAATTTGATGCTGTTTAACTATAATTTATGAGTAAGGTATACTTTTGAGTATACTGCTTGTAGCTGAATTTCATAAAAAATTAAAACAAGTGTGTGAAAGACATATGTCTTTTAATAACTGGAAATGTATTGTTCTTCAGAACTGTGGTAAAACATTCTGGTTTAACTCAGCTGTAGGGGTCCCAGTGAAAACAGAAAAATATATGAAATTTTTGTTGTGAGAGTGTAAGAGGCCCTAGAGAAAGCAACTAACTCAAGTTCATATGTGTTGAAAAAAAAGAAAAGAAAAAAAAAAGAGGACCTCACAGGGAGAAAAGCAGTCTTGAGGTAACCCTAGCAACGTCATGTTAGGATAATTCTGTCCTGGGCATTGCAAAAAATGTTACGCAACTCTAACTTTATGAATTAATTACTTGTGGGAAATCACTTTCTTTCAGATCATAATTGTCAGTGTTTCTGTAGGCCTAGACTATATAAAACTCAGTCATGCTCTTTTCATACAGTGGAAAAGATGATCTTTGTTCTTAAACTTCTTTTTTTTTAATACAGGTAATAGTGTCTCTTTTTAATACAGAAAGCCTGAACTTTCCCTATCCTCCTGTATCTTACTTTTCACACAACTTTGAATATTTCCTTTCAAATAATTTCCTCCAGTAATTTCCAAAGGTGGTGCAGTAAGGAATTGCCATTTGGTCTAATAAAGCTGTAAGAAATATCATAAATTAATTGTTTGAATGACAGTACCAAAATTCTGTTATCTCCAACCAAAATTTAAACCCTTGAGTACCCATAAGTCATCATCTGACTAGTCCTGAGCTGCTTTAAGAACTCTTCAGTTTTATTTTTTTTAAAGGTTAATAAAGCCCCACGTAAAATCCTAATCTAAATTTAAAATGGGTTAGAAATACTCATACTCTCCTCACACCCTTTCCACTACAGTTATTTGCCTATTGTTAGCCAGCTGTTACTTTCAGCCGTTCTTTCGAATTAGGATTTCTCTTTAGCTAGTTCAGATGAATAAATCAGACTTCATTACATGTATTTTACAATGGATTGTATAAAAACCACCAAAAAAAGGGAAAATACTCTTATGATTTATTTATATTATCCATGTAAGTTGTGGTGGTATTCAGTACTTCTGAATACAGATGATTGTATGAGTACAGGGAAAAAGAAAATGCTATCTTACAGGCAATTTGTGCCTTCATTTTATTCATGAACAGGATATTTTGATCAAATTTCTTCACTATTCTGTTGTGTATGCTAAGAAAGGGTGTTTCAAGCCTTCTTTGACAGTAATTAAACATATTCTAGAATTGATATGTTTTGAGAGATCATTAAGCTGTTAATTTCTGTATTTATGAAAGACTTACTATACAGTATGTTGGGATAATATCAAAATTAGTAAAATCAGTTTTTATTGAGAGATGAGGCTTGGTTTTAAGCTGAGCAGCACAAACATGTTTGACCGTGTGTTCTCTATGGTCTTGTGGAAAAGTGGGAGTTCACTAGTTTGCCTGTCTGTATTGGAAATATGATCTCACAGGGCTTGAGGTAAACATCTCTTTCAACTTTAAGCACAGTGAAGCCTTTGGCAGCCCTACAAATGCACATTTATCTATAATTTATATGAAATTAATGAGAAATCACAGAAACTCATACTTTGATACAGTGATTGACGGAAGGGTCTTGTCTGGATACAATCAAATAACAGGGGTAGTCCTCCTCATTGGGAAAGTGAGGTCAGGAAGAAACTGCAAGAGCAATAAACCACATCTATTCAGATCTGTTCAGCTGAGTCACTTGAATCATTCAAAATATATCTGATGCTGTTGCAGGGAAAAGTACCAGTTTTGGTCTAGTCACAGTTCTGTTATTGGTCCAAGTGTAAGAATAGTCTGTTCTTCAGCTTTTGTGGGGAGAAAAAAAAATTAGAAAACGGATTTTGGAACAGTAATGCAGAATAAAATGCTACAGGTATTTTGATAAATTACATAAAGCTCTCTTGAAGTCATACATTTGCAGATAGTTTGGAAGCTGTTAAGAGTGTCCTGAAAATTTAAAATGTTGGTTCCTATTTGCAGTTGAACCATCCCTCCAGCAAGTATTCTGTAAAATATTTAAATAACAACTAGACATGAAAACAGTTCAAGTCAACTTACTTTAATATTTTAACTATCTTCATTGCTATTTTCACCACTTAGTTCCTTTTCCTTGTCTTATGTATGTATGTGTATAGATATGTATGTACATATGTATGTGTGTTAATTGTAATTTCTTAGTATCTTACTAAACATGGAGTCTAGGTAACATATTTTGCAACAATTTAGTCCTTGAAAATCTGTGATGTAGTTTTGGTTCTCACTTTTTCACTTTCTGAACTGTTTCGGTGTGACACATTACCTGCATCAGTATTACCGGTTTGGGTCAGAATTGCTCTAGGACACAAATGTTACTAAAAAAGGAAAAACCTGCTCATTTTTGCTATACAGTAACTGTATATACAGTCATAAATATACTGTTTTACAAAGGGTAAACTAAAACTCCTTGTAATGATGTCTCCAGTTTGCTGGATAACTAAAGACCAGCTTTGTTTGTGTAAAATGAGAAATATTGCTGTTTGCAACATCAGTTTTGTAATCAAACTTCTCAACTGGCTGTGTTGGAGGATATTTCAGTTCTGTATAAAATCATGAGCTGTACATCTCTCTAAGATCTTACTTTTTATTTATTTCTCAGGTTGGAACAAGAGGATGTGGGAATGGACATCCCCTTAGCTGAGGGTGTATTAAGCCCCAGTTCTACAGAGATGAGACCTGGTGAGAGAAGCTTTTGCTCATTTTCTTGATTGCATCGTATTCCTGTGGTATTTATTATGCAATGAGAATGATATTTCTGTGCTGGTAAAGAATCAGTTCAGTGCTAAAAAGGAAAAAGCATGGAGTTTGCTTTATTTAGTAAATTTTCTTCTTCACTTGAGAAATGATAATTACAGTGTGACATTTTCTCTTGGGCTTTGTTACCACTTGTTTAGTCCTTGTAAAATTTTAATAGTCTGTATTATTTATTTTATAATTGACTTCTATGTAAGTGAACTAAGTTAGACAGAACCAGTTGAAATGTGCTGTACAACACAGAGGCAAGGAACAAAGTTATATCTAGCTCTCATCTTGTTGAATACTACTTCTATTTAAGACTGATTCAGAGATTTTTTTTTTAATTTGTTATTGTATTGAGTAATATGTTATATAGTTAAAGCTAAAAATGTAAGTATTTGTAAATCAGCACTGAGTGCACAAGAAAATAAATATTTGCATTGGCTTGTAACTCATTCGGATTTTCCCAGGACTCAGCAATGTCTTGATTCATAACTGAAATTATTTGTATTTGCCCTTTGAACTCTTAAATATTGTGGGTCAGAACATGTTCAAAACCTATTTTTTATCTGATGATTGCAGAAAAAGTGAATCTGGATTTAGCATTATTTAAGAGCTCTGAGATACATTTGCTACTCTTGTAGATTTTTGTTTCATTTCATTAAACATTATTGCTATTATTTGTGTTTTGTGTTAGATGGTCTCAAATGTAATAATGTTATTAGAATTGATCTGTCCCAGTGTGTTGAAAGGTAGTTTTTGAGTACCTGGGAGATTAATTGTATGTGAAGTAGATAAAGTTCTCTTTCTCTTCTGTTTTTTCTTTTTTCTATTTTTTTTCCTGTTTTCTTTTATTCAGAACCTCCTAATTCTCTTGATCTTAATGGTTCCCAACCCAGACGGATAAAGCTCACTGCTCCAAACATAAATCTCTCACTGGACCAGAGTGAAGGGTCTGTACTGTCTGATGATAATTTGGATACACCTGATGAAATTGACATTAATGTAGATGAACTTGACACTCCTGATGAAGCAGACTCTTTTGAATACACTGGACAAGGTAATATTCCAGATTGTAAATGTAGAGTTCATCTCTGTTTCTTTTTTTTCTACTCACGTGCTCAGTTTCATGTCTTTCAGATTATAAGTATGGTTACAGCATTTGAGAATTAATGTTAGGCATCTGAGTATTTTACCGTCTGCTATTTTTTAACCTTTATTCCTCCTATGTAAAGTATTATCCTTCCATTTATTCAGACTGCAGAAAAAATAGTACAGCTGAATTAATAAAATAAGAGCAGCTACCAAGGGAGAATGAAATTCAAAGTCCTGTCTTTGTTCAGTACCATAGGACTTGTCTGAAAACAATTTTTCAAGAAGGACAGAGCAGCTGATGGTTGCTGTAGAGAATGCTGTAGCTCACTGCAGCTTCTTGCAGCTCTGGCCAGCTCTAGATTACAGCTATGTCGGTCATATTTAGGAATTTGACTTTGTGCAAAATACGTTGGCTGCACCAAAGATCTTGCAAAGTGTAAGTGAGGTAGACACAATGTGCTGAGAAGTCTTTTGTTAGGAAGAAAGATCTTCTTTTTATTCTCATGATTGGAAAGCTGAGATATGGAAGATGTGTGGATGGCATGATAAAGCTAGCTCAGGTGATGGAGCAACAGAATTCCACTAATTTAAATGTCCTTTCTCAGCAGGGCTTGTTGTGCAATATAGATGCACCCTGAAGTGCATACTTCAGTGGATACTTTAGTCTTCCTTCATGTATCAATGATTTTCTTGTATAGGAATATGATATAGAAGTTTTACTCAGGTTTACTTAATTTCATGATGTTCAAAATAGGGTGTTTCCTGTTCCTTGCTAGTACCTTATAAAATGTAAAAATGCAATCTGTAGTTGCTGATGTTAGTAGGAAAAATGTCTTCCACTGAGATGAGCCATGAAAAGAGTAGAAAACACTCCCCTCCCCCCCAAAAAAATCAACATTTTATCAAAATAAGCCAGCAATAAAGTAAGTTTGCTATATGTAATGTCAATCTGATAGCTAAGATTGTAGTCATAAGAACCAGTGCAGAACGGCTTATTTGCATGGTTGTTATCTTTGTACTCCTGTACTCTAATATTAGCTGGTACAAACTCTGATGTTACCAGCAATCTCCCACAGTTCAATGTTTCTAACTGCTGGCAAACCCAGAAGAGTAAATACTGAGAAAAACGTAGGTGTAAAGACCAGAAAGGACAGTGATTTTTGTCATGATCAGACTGTTGAAGGTCCCTTTGAACTACAAAAGACAACTGAGAAAAGCAAGACTGTTAGCATGGTTCAGGGGTCCACCTCATCACTTAAAAATGTCTTTGTATTATAATTAATACTGAAGCCCATTTTTTCAAAAGAATGGTGAAGAAGAATCATCACAACTGCATGAAAGATGAGATTCGAGCAGAAATACTAAAGTACCTGCCGTGAACTGGCACCTGACTTGTTCAGGGATTGATCATCAATTTCATGGGATGGGGGGGTTTAATCAATAATACCATACATTCCAACATTCCCTTCACACGCCATGCTAGTTTCTGAAATGACCTTTTTACGATTATTGCTTTAGATGATGTAAAAATTGCATTTCTGAAAACCATATATGAGTATCAATGAAGGCCTGCTCTCAAATCATCACTATAAAGTAAAAATGGTTATTATTTTTTCTGCAGATATTTATTTCCTTTCTGAATTTCTCTGCAAAATGAACACTCGAGGCAGTAAAGGAAGAGTTACTTCATCAGGAAGAGACAATCTAGTACCATTTCCATTTAAAAATAATTTATTTATCCAATCTCAACATTGTAATTTTATCAGGGTCTTAGTAATTTTTCATTGTCTTAAGTTTTACCAACCCCCAAAAAAATGATCAAACCCCAAATACCATTTCAGCATTGGTCAGCCATGTACATAGGCCAGCCTCTTTTTTTAAAAGTTTGTTCTGCCAGCTACACTTCCCTGCCTCAGCCATGTTCTTTCTAGTTCGCAAGGAATCAGACCAGACCAGACAGTCTTCGTGGGCTGTGTTGATAATCCCATCTGTCTATTCTAAAAGTATTTGAGCCACATAATAATATCCTGTGGAGACCCTATATCCTTACAGAAATGGGCTGTCCTGCAATGGTCTGTCAAAGTTTGCGTAACTTAACTGTATGCAATTAAAACTGTAATTTTTATATTCCTACCAAGAGTACCTTTGCAAAACACACAACACACAAAATTGCAGTAAGATACCTAGTTTTGGAGATAGTGGGGTTATGCATTTTGTAAGCTTATTCCCAGTGTCACAGAATACGTGGTATTTCAAAGCTGATTGCTATTGTTAAACATCCTGAGCATTGTGCCCTGAGAAAAGTGTGAATATAGTCTTCAGTTCCTCAATATATAATCTGCTGAGCAGCAACTGTTAAACCAATTTGAAATACTATACTTGGAAAAAAAACAACTTTTTGTCAGACTGTCCTTTTTTCCAACCTTAGATCTTCTCAAACTCACTTTATTTGGAGTTCTTAAGGAAAAAAGTCTTACATGTTCACACTATAGGTGCATGTGTATATATTTCTTGCTTTTCCATCCCTGTTTCCACCATTAATACAATTTTTGTTTGAGTAAGTTTTTAACTCATTGACTTGTTAGACAGTGAGGAAAGAGCTGAAATATTCCTCCTTTCTTTTAAGATTCCATCAGGCAGGAACTGTGGCTGTGTGTCTGCACACCTGCACACACCACACGGCTAGGTCAGCTAGGAGAAGAGAAGGCTCTGTCTGACCTCAGGTGAGTTCCAGCCAGGTTTATTGCAGGAGCCGAAGGGAGCCAGGGCCAAGAGTGCGAACCCCACCCCAGTCTCCCCTTAAGCAGAGGGTCTGGGGTTGGGGCAAAGGGCAGGTAAGGGCATTGACCTGAAGCCAATGGAGACACACCGAGGGAAAAGGAACCACAAGGCCAAGGTCATTGAGGGGTGGGGCAGAACTGACCAAACCATTGTGTACAGAGCACATTGGAAGTATCCCCTCAGGCAGGAGGGGTAGCTAGAGGCTGTCTTGCCAAGACCAGACCCTGGGTATTACATTGAGGGGCTGAAGGACTCCACAAGGAACTAGGTAAAGTAGAGAATCTTTATAGACTCAGATTTCCTTGCAGATGAGAGAATCTGCCTCAGAGAGGGGCACCTTTTGACAGTATAATTCCCTAATAATATTTTGTATAAGGGACAGAAAATACAAGACAGGCAGCAGCAGAAATTCAGACTTTGTTAACCCTAGTGCAGCAATGAATATGTGTTCAACCTGTATTTTTTAGAAGCTTTTTTTGTGGGCTTAGAAAAACTTGGTGTTTGTAACTGATTTGGTTAGCAAGTTATTGATAGGATTTAATGGAGAATAGTTTTACAAATTAATAGTTAGTACATGTATGTATATATGCCTGTAGCTTTTGTGTAGATATATGTGGTATATATATACAGTATATTATATTCCTGATTCCATAGATATCTTACATGATTATTATGATAATAATTAGGATAATATATTTTGATTTGTACAAGTAGTTCAAGAAGAAGCATTAATCAGAGAAACACATCTGTAGGCAACACATAGAAAGGTTTACGGGCACCTATGAAACATTGTGTTCTTTAGTTCTTGTTAATTGAAATTGCTTCTTTTAGTTTGTTTTTAATTCTCATAGATCTCCTTATTATTTTCAAATAGGATGCCTCCAACTTTTTATATAGGTATGTGTATGTCATTATGTGTCTCACTGTATCTTTGTTTACTGTTACTTCACTTACTGACCACCTTACTGACTTGCAATTCAAATTCTGCACTTATGACTGCAGAGCCAGAATAATGCTTTAGAAGGAACAGTTTACTTCAAATACGTGTCATGCATAAAATTTACAGGATCTTTACTATGAAGGTAAATTATTAATACGTATACAGAACCACAAAGCAAAGGTGCTTCAGCAAGACTAGTACAAGAGAGGGATTTTTCCCCCCATGGAAAACACAGTATATTGTAACGATAACTAAAGAGGAAAGTTAAATAATTCCAGCTGTGGGCATAATCACTTTTCATGTTAGTTTCTCTGTAAACAGCCATTAAATTTGAAAGACTGGAATGCAGTTATATTTATTGTTAAGAGCAATCCCATCAATATGCAATGAAAATGTAATTATTAATTACTTCCCAGTTTTTTGAGACTAAGAGTATTCAGCAGAGAGACTTTATGGTCACTTGTCAGCCATACAGTTAATTTTTTGTGGTTATTGTGTCTGTAGACTATTATGTCCATGTTCTCTCTAGGGTGCTCATGGAACAGGTCAGACTGCCTGGCTGCTCTATACTTCACAGCAGGAGAAAATTGGTATTTAACGTCAGACAGTCCTAGGGGAGGTAACTACTGTGTTTATGTGGGGAGTCAGCAGGACTGTTCTCCACGGTTGCTGATAGTGGGTGTAAAGAAATTGAAGACAAACTGGGAAAAAGTTGAGAAGCCGTGTTCTCATAGTTCTCTGGTAATTTCCTCTCTAGACAGGAAGTATTGCTATGTTTACATTTATTTGGCAGAGCAGGGTTAGCATAGTTCTCATACCTTCAATATAGATTTTAAAAAGCCTACCATGCAGTAACTCTAGTGAACAGCTGCTCAGTTTTACCAGCTGGATGCAAAAATCCCTTGGTGGTATTCTTCATAGGGATAATTGCTGTTGTTCTTTTCATGTTTATGATGATGAAATGTCTTAAGAAAATGTAAACTTCTTGTTTACTGACTGTCAGATGGTCACATTTTGCTCTTATTTATACCAGTACTATAAAAATGCAGTTAATTTTAGCCGTCCATCTCAAATGTATGTAACAGCAAAAATATTTAGAGCTTTAACAGGAAGAGGTAATATATACAGCTCTACTTTTCAGAAGAGCAAACTGCTGCTAAGGATGCTTCCCAGGAGGAGTCTGAATCAATTCCGGAGTACACTGCTGAAGAGGAGCGAGAGGACAACAGGTTATGGAGAACAGTGGTTATTGGAGAACAAGAACAGAGAATTGATATGAAAGTCATTGAGCCATACAAAAAGGTCATTTCACATGGAGGTAGGAGAAACTATAAGCATTTTTTAAATTGATGGAAAAAATTCATGCTTTATTGATCATGATTTATTTTTACTTTTGTTCTGTTATCATACTGACAAGGGGAGAGAGAGTTTATTTTTCACCTTTGGCTGAAATCAGCCAGGCTTTCAATTCAGTGTGGCAATGACTAATAAGAATTTTAAATTCAAAGGTATTTTGGAAGCAGCATCCTGACATATATGTGTCAGGAACACTGTAGAGTAAAACTGTCTTGAACAAGGAAAAGCTTCTGACCTACAGCAAAATAAAATTTTAAAAACTTTATTTGGCGAGTTTTTTCAAAGCCTTTTGTGTGAGGAAGTATAATGCGCTATGATTTGCTGAATGATGTATGTGGTTGCACAGATCTAAACAAGTAGAGTGGCAAAAGAAAAAAGATAGTTTTACCTGGGGCTTCCATTCATCTGGAAACTTGCCTTATGCTATTTTTCTGTCGTTTATAGTTGTTAGCAACAATTTCACCAGGAATCGGTTTATGAGACTTTTTACATAACTTACTAAGAACTATCAAATAACATATCAAAGAAAACATTTAAACTAGGAAAATGGTCCCATGTGCTTGCTGTATTTTCTCATTTGCTCATCTGCTTCCCAGCTTCCTCAGAGAATTTATGGTTTCAGTTTACTAGTACACTTCTGTATAAATTAATTCACATGTATAAGTATTACCACAGTTAATGGAAGAAAATGAAACAAGGCTTTCTAAGTGCCTTTTCCTTGGTTTGGATTATCTTTGGATTCTGTATTTTTGGGGGGCACTCTGCTATCTGTTAAGCAAGGTATTAGGTTAAGATTAGTTGTTTTATTCCTGCAAAAACTGAGGCAGACAGCATGTCAGAGGTAAGATTTATAAGTTTATATGAGGATGCTTTTGTCACAGTGTTGTTGATCTGCAGCATCAGTTAAGGACACTAAGTTATTAAAGTTAAAATATTTTCAGTGTTCAGCCTCTATCTGGTAAAATTACATAAATTATGGTTAATTTTAACATTAAAAGCAACTAAATGCTAGCCTACAGATATTCATGGTGGCCAGTGTACAGAAGATTCAACCAGGATTAACAAAGATGTTTAGGCCTCCAAGCATTTTTCCACTACAGCACTACCCTCAAAGATTTATGAATGTGATGACACCTCAGACACAGTTTAGCAAACATACACAGATGGCTTAATTTAGGAAACAAACACAAAATATTTTTGGGCCTTGCTAATATTGTTTATTTATATATTTTTGTATGCATTTGAGTAAAAACTTATATATTTCCTACTAGATGTTGAAGTTTATGCTTATATCAGCTTTTGTGAAAAATAAATGTTTCATGTGAGATTAGGCAATTTAGCTCAGCTCTCAATATGAAATAATTTGAATTCAAAATTTACATGTCTGTCATTTTGTTAGATCACTCAAGTCTAAGATAAAGACCATTTAGCTTTCTTTGCTTTTGAAAGGGTGTTTGTCAATAGCATTAGTCATTGTAAAACAAACAGTGTAAGATACAACAATAAGTTTCAGCCTGCTGCTGTCTAAACTGGGATTTTTTCCTGGTATCTAGGCAAATCAAAGTAAGTTAAGGACTGGATTAAATTCTGTGTTTACAAAGTGGAAGATTGAAGACAAGGAAACAAAATACTTTTGTTGCATATATCGTGGAAAACTTTGGGCAGCTCAGACAGTTTCTACATTATGGCAGCAAGGCCCATTCCATATGAAGTTCCATTTGGCAGTACTTCAGTGGAGTGTTTAGAGGCCCAGGAGTCTTTTCTTTAATCTCAAGAATGTTAATAAGTTCTTACTAAAATTAGTTGATAGGAAGTCAAGTCAAGCATTTCTTGATGATTCAAAGATCTACTGCATATTCCTCCCTACCAAATGACAGATAACAGTAAATGCAGAATCTAGGTGGTAGCTACAAAATAGGAAAGGGGAGAATAGATTTGAGGGTGTAGGTTTCAGACTGTCTTCAACATATGTTGATGAAGAAATTCCGTAGAGATCTTTTTCTTTGTTTAGGGTAACTGAGATTTTGGGCAAATGGCTTTTATTGGTTTTTAGTGATGAATTAAAATACACTTATCCCTAGAGTGAACATTCCTTCTCTTCAAGTATGTATGAGAAAAAGTGGCTTAGATTTATCTATGGATATTTCTTCTGTGTGTTGTTAGTTAGCATCCACACAAAATTGCTTTGCTTTCCATGAACTGCAGACTGTGTAATTTAGTGGATGCACCTGCCATAATGTGCTCTTACTGCCAAATTCTTGTGCCAGCTGGACAGATTGCTTTATGGCAGCATGATATAAAGTCTTTTAAAGTTTTATTAAATTTATGGAAGGAAGGAAATGTCCTCCCTATTTGTAAACCTGAGGGGGAGAGAAATACTGCTTTTTCCTGTTGTTGAAACTCAGCTGGCAACCAAGCCCCATACAGTCAGTCAGTCATTCACTCCCACATGGTGAATCAGAAGAGTAAGAATGAGCAAAGTCTTGGGTTGAAATAAGGACAGTTTAATACATAAATCAAATGCTGTGCACACAAGCGAAGCAAAACAAGGAATTCATTCGCTGCTTCCCAAGGACAGGCAGGTATTCAGCCATCTCCAGGAGACCAAGTCCTCATCACACAAAACAGTGACTTGGGAAGATAAAGGCCATCACTCCAAATGTCCCCTCCTCCTTCCTCTCCTGAGCATGATGGCATATGGTCTGGAATATCCCTGTGGTCAGTTGAGGTCAGCTGTCTTGGCAGTGTCCACTTCCAAGTTCTTGTGCATCCTCAGCTTGCTCTCTGAGTGGTGGGGGGCAGTACGAAAAGCAGAAAACGCCTCAGTGCTTTGTGAACACTGTGCAGCAATAACAAAAAAATCTCTATATTATCAACCATCTGATTTCAATGCAAATCAAAACTACAGCCCTGTATTTGCTACTGTGAAGAAAATTAACTCTGCCAGCTGAAACCAGCACAATTCCAAATAATCTAGGTGAATAAATAATCTAGATGAATATGTGCTGAAAACAGGACTGGAGTTCCATAAGCATTTTAGTTAGGCTTGGATATTGCTCTCTGGCATCCAGAAAGCACTGTAAAAAATCTCCTTTTGGAAAGGTTGTTTAAGTGTTAGTCTTATCCTTTAATTTTTGTTATGAAAACATGTTCCTGAGGGGAATTCACAAATATTATCATCTCTCCCTTAAAGTCAGTTTTTTCTAGACTCAAAAGGTTTTTGAGTGTTCTCAGAGTATATCTGTCTTCTGTCTCTGCATTGCTAGTGCTGTCTACCCACAACCATTCCTGCAGCATCTTTGTAAATTCCCTCCTGATTGCATGTATCCTTTAATCAAAACTTTCAACTGAAATGCAGGAGTATTTTTTATTTATTGTTAATGATACATACAGAAAATCCATAGCAGCTTCAAGGGCTTGTGGAAAAGATTAACCAACATTAATCCATTATGGAAAAGAAACATTTTCTTTTGGACAATAAGCAACTAACTGTGCTGGGCCCTGGAGTGGTAGTGCTACAGCTTGGAAGACTAACATCTATTATTAGACAGTGATGCAGCCCAGAGAATGCCAGCATTGGACAACTGGAGTATCCAAGGTTAAAAAATCATTTATACAAAACTTGCAGCAAAAGATTTAACTGATCCCCAAGAGCTTTTAAGGGATAGTGGAATGAAGTAATAATTTTAATGTTCTAAAGCCATTGGAGCTGTACAGGCCAACTGAGATTGGACTGCAAGACTTTGTGAAACATAATTCAAATGATGCAGGGCAACAAATGTAGGATACTTTCTTTAGCTTCTTACTCCTCAGTCTGAGGTGAGCATTCCACTATGATTGCCATAGAGAAGTAGAAGCCTTAGAAGGCTTTTTTGCTAGTCTCTATGGAAAGTCTACTAGTAGTTGTGTTATGTGTGGTTTTTGAGAATTCAGCTTAGCTGACTATCCAACTTCCTTATCACTTCATGATAGTTCATGTATTCACACCTTTGGCATGAAGCATTTTAGTATGCTTCTGCAGTAGACATAGTAGCTTTATTACAAGATTTTGACATTTTAAAAAGAATTATCCTGTTAAAAGCTTTTGACAAAGATAAAAATGTGTTTTCGTTTTTTTTTCCACAGGGTACTATGGTGATGGTCTGAATGCTATCATTGTGTTTGCGGCATGCTTCCTGCCAGACAGCAGTCGAACTGATTACAACTATGTCATGGAAAATCTTTTCCTGTGAGTGATATGTGAGCAATGTGACAGAGTCTTTTGAGCTAGTACTCGAATTATGCAGTGAGAGGTAACCTGTCTTTCTTTAAGGGATAATTTTGGTTGTTAGACAGGGAGTGACAAGGAAAATAGCAGTTTTAGATTAACTGCTCAGTGGAATATTATTTTGGTATCCTTTACCTTCCCCAAACTAAGGTGTATTTGTCAGGACCAAATCTGACCGTTAGTATCTCCTTAAATGTCAAGGAATGCAATATCTTAACCTTGTTGGGGTTACAGTCTTTGCACTATTTCATTAGTGATTTCCAGGTCTTGCTGAGAACAATCAGCAGGGGTGTAGACTGTTTTTCACTGTTCATTGTTCATTATATATTATCACGATGTATCCCTGAATGTATTTTTAATATATGCTGTCCTGGGTTTAGGAGTTACAGGGCATTTTTTTGACAGTTATTTTTTAAAAACAGGATAAATGGCAATTGCTGACACAAGCAGCTCTAACTATGCTTCCTGACTCCAGCTGCTTCTGATTCAGCTAGAAGTGGCAGGGGCCAGTTGGTCAGGACACAAATTTGGCCACATAACCCCAAATCTATCAAAGGAGAATTATTCCTAATGGCAGTTGGTTTGACAGCCCAAAATTTTCAAGGCAGTAATCTCCTGAAGTGCCTTCAGCTACTTCCACTTACAGCTGTTAAAAAAATCAATCATTCCAATGTTTTCTGTGATGAAATCCAGTAAGTAATTTCTAAAGTCATCAGGATACCTGGCCTTTGCCATTTGCAGCTTACAAGACACTGAGAGCATAGTCTCAGGTCTCTTTAATATACCAGTCTGTGAGGATGCACTTGTTGGCAGGCAGTGCTTTTAGCGTTGTCTCTGTGAAAATCAAGATGCAGTGTTACAGTTTCTGGTTAGAACAACTGATATCATTTGCCTGGTAGAGCCTCTAAGAATTCAATGTCATCTGCAGTAACTGATAGACACAATGCCCAGTGATTTAGAAGAGAGGAAGGAGTTAATACAGTGGTTTTAACTTGGTAAATAAGGAACAAAGCTGACTGTAACCATGACTGATGTTCAATAAGTTGTTCCTTGTCTTCACCCAAGACCCTTGTTCAGATAGAGATGGTGATAAATTACCTTTGCAAAGAAAGCCTTAATACCCTTTTCTACATGCCTTAAGGATATTGCCTAAGTCAATTTTATAAGTCACTTTTTCTAGAGTAGTAATATAAATGTGAGTTCACGTTGGCTGTGAACTTGCAGCTTATTTTAAGGCTTGTAGACAGTTGGCTCTCTGTAAGACAAAAAGAAGAAAGGGGTAAGTTCACCTCTTTCCATTCTTTAGGTTTGTTAATTGCATGGAAATAGAGGGAGTGTAACAGTTTACTAAATATACAGTAATAAATATTTTTTAATATTTGCTAATTCTTTACTGTTAAATTATGTAGGGACCTGGAGAGACCTGCAAACCACTGAATCTCTCTTTTTTTATACAGCATGTTTCTGGTAACATAAACTAGCTCTAGTGTCTGATTAACAGCTGTCCTCAATTTCCCTTTTCCCATCTGAATTCCTTTCACATTTCCAATTATCTTCTTCCAATTTTTTTTATTGACTAATGCTGTAAAATTGTCTTTGAAGTGTTGAAGTTCGGTGAAAAGTGCTTGAAACAGCTTCTACACTAGTTTTTGTAGATAATGGAGAACCACATAAAAGAATTACTGTTTAATTTCTGGTTCCCTGAAAGCCACTCCACAGATTAATTCTTTTTAAAATAATCTGAATTTGAAAAACTACACTATGAAAACAAAACCAGCACTTTGCTTTCTGAGTGATTCAGTTGTTCTAGTCAATGAGAAAATTTATGTCCCATCTTTTCAAATAATGAAGAAATTGCCAATATTACCACATACTAAGAAATTATTAGATAGGTAAGGTTTGCAAGTGAGCTCAGCATCCTTAAAAATGCAAATGATCTAATTCAACATAAATTGTGTAAGAGCTGTTGAATGAAAGCATGTGAGATAAGTGAGATATGAATTAAAAAATAGCAAAGATTCCTTTTTGTCATAATAGACCTCCTAATTCTGGTGAAAAATATGCATGATTTTTCTTACTGTAACCAATTAATTAATAATAGGCACAATTACCTTTGGAGTTAATAAACAGAGATTTTTCAGACGGTCGTGTTCCATAACTGAAAGACTTGTAGTATTTTAATAGGTACTTATACACTTCTGTATGTGTCAGTGTTTAAGTGCCTTTGAAGTACTAGATGTTTTGCCCTGTGGGAAAGGCTAATCTTACAACCTGTCAAACAGTTGCTTTGTTAAAGTAGCTATTACGTGATTCTGTATGCATCAGAATGTTCATGCAATCCCTTGCTTTCCTGTATCACTGTTAGGCATAAGCTTCACAAATATCAGGCGAAAGCAGGGAATGCGCAACTGCAAGGTAAGAATGAGGAGTGGAATGTATTGAGGGAGTCGTGATGTGGATGGGATTTACCACATGTGTGGAACTGATCTAGTTAATGGCTGCCTACTTTATTCTCAGGTAAAATACCACTGTGGTGAGAACTAGATTTCCTACAATTCTTTTAAAGACATTGCAGCCTAAGGAATTTAAGGGTCAGATTAGATTGTGAAGCATTCCCACACAGCTGTGAAAGGAGCCATTATGCTTAGAGATAGAGCTGCCTTTTGTAGTGAGTGCACTCAGGTATTCAGGTTTTTAAGGTGCGACTTGTGGTTTTGAATTCTAGTTTTTTACATATGCATGCCTTGAGGCTGTGTAGTAAGGAAAACAGTGTGAACATTCCTGTGATGATGCCTTTCCAAATGAGGTAGGGACTTGTAAGTGGTGGACCATCTGCATAGATAGTTCGAAACAAGAATTTAAAACTATCCGCTTATTTGAATGAGTAGTGTGCTCTTCTAGGTAGGATGCATTTGGCCCCAAGAGCACTGTCTAATAATGAATGATGAGAGTGTTTTGCTCACAAAATGAAGTGATATCCTGGAGTGCTCTGTCCAGTCAGAAGTCAGGTTGATGAGCAGGTTTTCTTGGGCATGAGTATCAAAGTATCTGTTTTCTAGGGAGAGACTCGGTAGCGGGAGTGCAAGGATCACAAGAAGTATAAACAATTATCTTCTGACACCATTTATTATTGTATTGAACAAACGTGGTGATTAGAATTATGAATGTAAGTTTCTCAAGGGCTAATTTCAGAAGTTCCTAGGACATCACATGGTGCCGTGTTCTCCCTTGCAAAATCTCCTGATTTAATTACTTTTTAAGAAAAAGCAAATTAACCAGTGACACTTCAAAACTGACTACAAAACTCTTCTTGTAAGGTAACCAGTTATTTTTGAAGGCACAGGTAAGACTGTGGCTTTCTAGCTGTGTATCTGCAGGTACCAGGGTGATCATTACTAAATATCTGATTTTATTTAAAGCAAATCTGTATTGTCATAAAATGTTCAATCTGCCTTAATTTATTCCTAGTAGCCTGATTTAGTTTGGGCTCAATCAGATAATGTACAGAATATGCTCACTGACATCTATACTTTTATCAGATATGTAATCAGTACCTTAGAGCTGATGGTAGCTGAAGACTATATGATTGTCTACTTGAATGGAGCAACACCACGAAGAAGGATGCCTGGATTGGGTTGGATGAAAAAATGTTATCAGATGATTGATCGGCGGTAAGTTGTATGTGATCCACAGCTGTTATTTTAAACAGTGTCCATTTCTGTAACTCACCTGTATGCTAGGGTCTTTCTTTATCTTTCGTGGTTTTTTCTGTTTTTCTAAGAAACTATTGCTTTTTTACTTAGATTACGGAAGAATTTGAAGTCATTTATAATTGTTCATCCATCATGGTTTATCAGGACAATTCTGGCTGTGACACGACCTTTTATAAGGTATGTAGTAAATAGCAATGATTTTCTATGTCCCTGAGAATACATAAGCACCCTAAATCATCGAACATGGCTGTTAATCTTTCACTGAATAGCGCTCACTTTGTAGCACATGTTGGGATTTTGGAAATTGAATTTCACTTTCCTAATGTGAATAGGGGCGGGGGAAAGTGATTTATATGAATATCTATTTGCAGAAGTCACAGGCATGGTTTTGTAAACCTGTATGTGTTTGTACTGGGAGTTCAGTTCCTTAAAATAGTCTTTGTTAGAACCCAGATGAAAGACATATAGAAAAGTGGACTGCATGTAATTATAATAACCTTATTTAAAAAATCCTGGCTACAGAACAAGATTAGGCTACAGTTCAGGGTTTTTTAAATATCATTGCTGCTTGTAGCTCATACAAGAAGATTGCCTGTACCCTGAGCTGTTTGAATGCATTTGGTTTCAGAAAAGGTTTAATGCTGAAAAAAAAAAAAAGGTTTGATTAGTAAAACAATGAGAAAAACAAAAAAGACTTCACACTTACTGCAGAAGATAGGCAGGTATGCAGTTGAAATTCTGAGATCAGGGAGAGCAGGCTGGCAGGTTTTAAAAAGAGTTGCTTCAGGCAAGAGAAGTAGCTTTACAGAAGCCACACAGAGAATACATATGTCATGACAGATCTCAGGGAGTTCTGCTCACAGACTGCAGAAGACACTGGAGATCTCTTGTCACAGGTGACATTGGGGTAGGGAAGCACATGAGTTGTCCTATTGCTGCCGAAGTGCAACAGGCAGAATGTCATAATGGAGCTTCTTTCTAGATGTGGTATCTTAAAGACCAAGTGGAAAATAACAATTCAGAATACCAGCATAAAAGGGAAGTAATACTTGGAATTATCAACAGTAGATATGAGGATTCACTGAGTTACATTTGATATCTGAGGTATTTCTGTTGCCATCCTATTTGCTCCCAGAAATGACAGTTTGGTCTTTTTTAAAGTTGTGGCTATTTCAATTCATTAGTCATTTATTCAAAATAACCATACTAAGCAGCAGAGATTAGAGGTTTTTCATTGCCAAACAGAAGAAAATGTTCACTCTAAATAGTTTGGCAAAGCAGATTAGCAGTACAAAACTAGATACACTAGGGACCATCTCAGCCAAGTAGACTGAGTCCTGGTGAAAGAAAAAAGTGAAGTGCAAATAGAAGCTGAAAAAGGTGGGCAGGACACATGGCTAATGTGACTTTTGTGGAGGATGGCATGAGATATTTGGAGCCCTTACCAAGGATGGAAGAACATTATTAGTACCCTTTATTAGTACCCCTTTCCTTTCTTCAGGAAGTAAGGAGATAAAAACTTGATTAGATTGAAGGCAAATGACTACAGCTTAGTTTGCTAGCCCTCAGCTGTTCCCCAAAACCCTGACAGGCACAGTGGGAATTTTAGACTGAGAAACTGATTGGCCACAAGGCAAGCAGAGATTTCAGTGAGGTAGCTAATGGCAAGCAACATGATTTTAATTGTATATTAGCTAAGATGTGGGACTAAACAGTAGAAATCAAAAACCTGAAAGACAGCAAAATGGTAGGGGGCAGTCAAGTCACTGAGGGTGGGCTACCCTTAATTCTACCTCATCTCTATCTTTTTTCTACCTCAAAAACTGGCAAGAAAATTCAGTGAAGTGTGGAACCCATCTTGATTGACAAACCATTGTCTGAATATATAGAATGAAAGAACTAGAGGTAGCAGAGATAGATCTTAGATCTCTTTTAGAACCCTTATAGATATTCACTCCAAAAATTATTTGAGCTATGTTAGGTGAGAAATTAGATTTCTAAGGGGTTTTTTCAAGAGTCTGTGAAACATATTTGGCATTTGACAAAAATATTTAAATGATGGCAGCATGCTTTCCCTAAAATCTGAAAGAAACTGTGTCTGTGATGCCCATTCACTGAATACCACATGACTTAGAAATAAGTCACTGTAGTGGAATTAGTGGACCCAGAAGAATCCTCAGGAGGAAAAAATTGCCCACTGACTGATTTTTTTAATCCCTTCCCACTATCTTTAGAAGGTTGCAGTTTGCCAGGTTACTTTAGATGGCAATGCTAATGCTGCAGACTATGATTAAAAATTTAGATAAAATGCTAAGAATGTTACCATACTTTGACTGGACAATTGTGGGTAACTCTTACATCTAAAATATGGCCTTTGGTGTGACCCAGTGTGTGTGCCTAATGATGCTAATTGGGTACAGGGACAAATTACAGTGAATGAGCCTAAACAACTGTTAACAGCATCTTCATGTGTTCCTCTTCTAGTTGTCTCTCTTTGCATTAATTAAGATATGTATGTTGAGGGGAGGGGCAGTAACCTTCTGCTTAGAGCTATTTCAGAGGCGTCATGTTATCTGGCTGTACCTGCAGGTCAGCAGTAAGCAGAGTAAGCAGAAAGAATATGTTCTGTTTTCCAAGACCTACACTTAACATATATGGTCAATATGATTTTGCCACTATTACCGATATTATAAGATGATCTAAATACAGCCAGAGCTAAATTTGAAAAATTGCTTTATAAGCCAAATGAGAACAATAGAAGTTTTCTCATAATCTCACACTTATTAAATAACTTAGGTTAGACAAGAAAATAGCCTTATGTTTTAAGTGTGTTTTCTGAAAAATTTTGGCTTTTTTCCAAGTGATGAGTTGACAAACACAGTAAATTAATCATATAGCACAGCTGAAATAAACAAGTTATTTCATCATAAAAAGACCCTGCAGTAAGAATAGACACAATCAGATCTGTGCTCTTCTGAATAAATGATGAAATTCAGTTTTATTGTGTTTGATTGAAAATTAGTGTAAAATAGAAATGCTAAGTCATCACAATCCCTTGATAACCATTGTGATGGTTATATCCATGTCAAGTAATGCTTCCCATCTCTTTTTACATAAGTAATAGTCTGTAAGGGATTTGATTCTTTTCCAAATTTTCACACATCTCCTTCAAACTGTAAAACTAATTACATTGTCTAGTATGTAGGCATTAAAATTTATGATGTTGGCTTAATAATGTGATTCAGCCTAGGGAAGGAACAGCAAAAGGCGTAGGCTTGATTTCAGTCTCACTAGAACTCAGGAAGGCTCATAATCAGCTGACCTATGTGGGAAGATATGGTTATCAAAATTATTAGAGGGATGTCTCTGTCCAAATTAGGGTGTAAACAAAACGATATGCTGAAGCCAATAGCACAGACTTTTATTTAGCAGTAAATAAAAGGGAGAGAAATAAAATGAGTGGGAAGAGAAGAAAAACAGCATGATGACCATAGACAGACTAAGTAGAAAAAATATCATCACTCCACAATGCTGATAGCGTCCCCCTGGTCCTCTTCTGGTCTTCTTGGTGATGAGGGTTCCAGTCTTGTAAAGTTATGGTCACTGTATTCATCAAGTGGGGGAAGCCCACAAAACACAGAGGCCATTGCATTTATATTTAAGTGCAGGTGGGAGTGCCTAGGTACCTTGCCTTCTAAGCTGTTACAGCTGTCTGTTACATCAGTGAAGCTGAGGCATTTATGTTCCACCATTTATGTCAGGGATGAATAACTTCAGGCTCTGTGTGAAAGTCCTGGTTCTTTCCAAGAGAGAGGTTTCCACACCTGAGCCATTATGTAAAAGAGGACTGGCATGATGAAAAGTGCTATCCCACCTCACCAGATTTGCCTCTTACCAGCCTTTTTTAGCTGTGGCAGGTGGATTGTTTGAGTCATTAACCATTAACAATCCAGTCTCTCAGTCTGTAATTGAAATATGAATATCCAAATGCTAAATTATTTAATACATTTAATACATTTCTTTATTTGGTTTTAGCATGATATGAAAGATCAGGAGGCAAAGTCAATTAATACCTTTTTTTCTGTGTTTCAGCTCTAAGTTCAGCAGTAAGATACAGTACGTCAACACATTGGCAGAACTTCGTGAGATGATTCCAATGGAATATGTGCATATACCAGACAGTATTGTCAAGTAAGTGATGTACAGCAGCATGTACTTGTACTAATGGAAACTATTTCCACAAACTAAGAATAGTGTTAAAGACTGTAAGAAAAACAGAAAGCACTTTCCTGATGTTCTTAAAAATGGTTATGTGTTGTTCCACAAACATTTCACTGTCAAACTCAGAAGCAGGAGACCACTGTGAAATGGAAACATAAAACACAATAAATATTTACTTCTAGGGGGGTGGGAAAATCATTTGGCCTTTCCAAAGGTATCATCTATCCTGTATTTTTTCATAACTTTTACCTCCATTTAAGTGGAAGCGTTTTCAAGTTTTAGTCATGCAGGAGTTATAACAGAAACATCAATCAAAAGATAGCCTATGCAATAGAAAACCAGTAAAATTCCATAGGATTACTGTTCCTTGCCTTGTCAATTTTTGTGGTTAAATCCACAACCACTGAAATACAGTTTCTCAGCTACTTATGTGAAGAGTTTTTTTTAAATGCAGGCATTTCCAAAGGAAAATATCTGTAAAAAATCATAGGAAGTTGATTGGCATTGCTCACCTTAACTGACTTTTTTCAGACCTGAAAACAACAGAAAGAAATGGGATACCAAGACTGAAAAAAAAAATCATGGCTTTCATGTAGTCATTATTAAAAAGACGTTCTGTTCAAGAATTTAATTTTTCTTTAATTTTTCTCTTTAGCAAATGTCCCAGATTATGAACAGCCTGTTCTAGAAGGTAGTTTGAAAAGTAGATATGCAAGTATGATTGTATTTTGATTATGACTGGTCAAGGATATCTTTTGAAGTTCTCATAGGTCTCATCAACCCAAGCAGGAGTTTTCACATCTGTTTCACAGAAGTCATAAAGCAATTTACTTTGTCAAGCTGGTGGTGTCATTCCAGGGAGCAAGTGGGAAGCTCAGGTCTGGCAATAGCAGTTGTGAAAATAGTAAACTAAATTTATGAAATCAAGGGTCATAGAGACTTTCACTCAACTTCATTTGCTGCAGTAACTTCTTTAGAGGTGGAGTGATGCTAAGAATGTGGAGCAGAGGCTGTTGGTCCACTGACAAAGAGATCTCCAAATGTTCTAACATCCCTAACAAATTTTCTTCTGATTTCTGTAAACATTTTAGTTTCCTATAGCTCCCTTTAGAAGAAACCCTAGTTCCCTTTAGATAGAAACCTTACCTTGATACTCAAAGAGTTCCTGTCCGTTTCCTTACTGTGTTTTACTGTTACACTGTGGCAGTACACACATCTGTGCCACACACATTTTTTCTTCCCTGTAAACTTAAAAATGTTTGAAAAGTCCATTCACCTCTCAGACCAAAGGTGAAATGATCACAGCACTAATACCAAAGAAACTTTAGTACTTTAAAGAGTTTTAGGGTAATTCCTGCTTTACATCATCAGCAGCCAGATGAGAGATCATGACGTTGCTGAAAAAGACAGAACTGGAAAGGTGACAATTGCACCCATTGGTGGCAAGCATTTAAAGATGTTGTGATAACAGGATTTAGTGTCTGTGTGCATTCAAGGCATCTGTGAGTGGCTATTCCTATACCACAGGGAACAGAGCTATGGTCAGTTCATAGCTTCCCTTCTGCTGCAAATTCAGAGAGGTCCCTATAGAAAAATACAGCTCATCTTTTGGCTTCATAATTGCTCCATTGCCAAGAAGAAGCATACCATCTGCAGTCAAGAAAAATGCCACCTTTGGAAAGTACACAGTGTTATGCCAGAATGTGGGTTGTGTGGGGTTTTTGGTAGTTTTCAGTGAAGCAGAATACAATACAATTGTTCTACCATATGAACTTGTACATCTTTTCTCTTCCTTCATCCACTCTTATCTTGTAAGGTATGATGAAGAGAAGTATATTAAGAGAAGAATGAGGTAAAACTTGCTTTCTGGCCCATGCTGCTGCTCATAATGGAGTGAATTTGTGTGACAGCCTTTCACCTGCAGGCGACCTCAACAGCTGAATGAGAGAGGACTTGCAATAATGTGGCATCTTTCCCCTTCAAGCTGTTGAGATCAGCCTCCCTTGCAAATAAAACTCACTGAACTGTAAACGTTCTTGACTTGGCCCAGGCTGCAGCTAGTTTAACATTATCTGATAGAGCAACTGAATGCTTTCATCTCTGTCCACTGGGCATGCCTCAGACCCCTGCTGCTTCTCTATCTCTGCCTCCAAGTGAGCTAAAAAAGGACTTAAAAATTTAAGGTGGATTGAGCACAGGGATAAATGGTATCATACTGAACTGAAGAACTTTAGAGGTAGCCCTAAATCATACTGGGTGCCTTTTAAGCATGTACTATATTTGTTCTTTGCTCTGCTATTGCTCTGCTTCACTCTTATGCTCTGCTTGCTTCTCTGTTTCTTTGTATCAATAACTTTTGCTCATGCAGACTGGATGAAGAGCTGAGGGAAGCTTCAGAAACAGCTAAGTAAGAAAGCTTTCTGCTGGATGCTGGCATTATACTGTTTCACAGGAATAATTTGAATGCAGTAGTACATTGTGTTTGGTACAACAATCAGCTCGTAGTTTCAGTTACTGTGTAAACTGTCCCATTTGTGAATTGACTTCCCCTCTCACTGCTTTGTATTGCTGGGTCCTGGTAATAAATAATCTTACCATTACATTATAAATTTTTTTTTGCTGTTTTTTGATGATTGTTTCTGTAGTCGTGGGAATAACTGAAATTACGTACTCCATTAAAATGGATCATTAAATATTTTTGACTCTTCCCCTTTTATGTCAGATGATTCATACAGTTTTTAAGAGGTAGTGCTTTCTACAATTTTCTTTTTTTTACAGTTCACTAAATTAGGGTTAGCTATCTCAGTTAAGGTAGGTATATAAATTCTTCCATCTTTCCAATGTTAGCTGGATAGGTCAGGGAACTAATACTTGATAATAATATCTATGGTTTCTTAATAAACCAGTGGCAGGTGATGATCAGATACTTTAAATTGATAACTCTGTGCTTTGACTTGAATATAATGTGGTAGTATGGTGTACAGTACCAGAGAAATCCTTAAGAAGTGCACAGTCCTTGACTCACTGAGCAGAGTTTTAGAAAGTTTACGGTATACTTTCCTTATGTGGGAATTGTACACAAAACTCGTGAGCAGGAGTTTATGGCTTTTGGTTCTAGTATAACATTCTCTCTTGCAGTTTTTGTAACTAAAAATTTTGAGTTTTGAAGTTTCTTTCCAGTCACCTTCCTTTTGCTTATGCACTTCAGGATTTTCAACTTACAGTGTCTTTTTTGCTGTACTTTTTCCATAAGTTCCTTCTTTTGCAGTACACATTGTCCTTCAGTTCTTCTAAGATTAGTTTCTAAAGCAACCACAGAGAAGTATCTAAAACACTGGCCACTGCTTTTTGATTCTAGCAGCTAACGCTGCCTCAGAAGCAATAAATTCACAGTAGTTATCTGATACCACCTGACTGTTTTGTTAAACAAAAAGGCTTACCCAGCCTTAAATGCAACTTCTATCCTTTCTGTTCAAATATTTTCAAATGCATTGTATATGTGACAGTGAGAACTCTGCGGAAGAAATCTGCTTTCTTGTTACTCCATTTAAAATAATAGAGGCTACAGTGTAGCACGTGAAAGGGGAACAAAATATTCATAATGAGGCATCGCTGATTATTGTTACTGTTGGATGTATGAGATCACTGTAGTGTTTCCCTTCTCCAACTTAAAGAAATAGCTTAAGAATTTGTTACTCAAACTAATGTGTGTTCTGGGCGCCAAGATCGCTACATTCCTAAATACAAAGTTTGTGTGTTCATGCTGTCAAAGATACTCACTACAGTTAGTTATTACATCCCCAAATTTGATGTCATATTTTAAAAGAGAAAGAAATCAACACAGAAAAAATATTTAATCATCTTTTTCCTTGTATCTAGAACTAGCTGCCTCTCAAATGATCCAGAAATGGCTTCAGTGGAGCAGGAGTAAGAATTTATGCCTAATACTGTCATTACATTTTAACATTATTTTACAACCACGTGGCTAGGAACTGAGGCTGGGTAGACTCCTTAAAGCTTTTTTGAGACCTAAATACTTTCATGGTAGTAAAGTTCCTTTAAAGGAACAACATGTACTAGCAGACAAAACATTGAAGTTTTATTATATTTGTATTTTATATACTTTATATATGCGTGCTATACTGAAGGTTTGTTATATTTGTGTTGCATTGGGAATGTGCTTGAAGTATCCTTAATCATTTCCAAGCAGAGAGAGATATAATTGTTAGCCTGAGAATATTCTGGTTAAATTATATTAAAAACAGAAAAAGTGCAGAATGATCACAGTGAAGATGGTTCCATGCATTATCCTCAATTTTAAACTTGCCATTCTCATTCAAAGGTTAAAAAGTCCTATATTTTACTTTGATTTCTGGGCCATACTCTTTAACATGTGCCTTCTCTTTGCTTTTTGGCTTCTCAGCTTCTTTCAAAATTTTCCTGATTAAATCCTAACCGTCTTTAAGTCTTTTCCTTTCAAAGATGGACTTGTTCCCTTGGAAATGGGAATGTGCCAGTCCTCTGGTATGCTGTTGCTCTGTCTGATAGCATAACTGAAGCATGCAGATGGAAAACCCTGCACTGCAGCTCTTCCTGTTCATCAGTGAGAGTGTTTGTAGGTGCGATGTGTCACAGGAACTGACAGCTCACGGCTAGAGCAGCGTGTCAGGAGAGTCAGCCTTGCAGTAGGGTGTGTGTTCTGGCCAGCTCAGGGCAGAGGGATTGAGGCCTCTGCTGTCCCTGTCCATCTGATGGGTGTGTAGAAATACACTCTCGTCTCACATTGTACAGGAAATACTATATAGTAAGCCTGAATTCTCAGGAAAAGGTTCCATGAGTTACATGAGTATTAATAAACAGGCAAATAAGTAGAAGTATATGTAGCAAAAAGTTGCATGAATAAATTGAAGCTTTGGTTGCTGCTTTTTAAAAAATAAAACAGTGCTCTAGTAACCTATCACATTGTCATTCCTCATACGCAGGTTAGAACCATAAGCTAAATTCCTGATTCCTACACAGGAATTATAGCTCATCTCCTTTTTTCCTCAGACACTGTTTTATTCTATAATGAGTCAATATGAGAACTGTTTTTCAAAGTATAAGAAGAAAAAATGACATGTTAAAGACTGTGTGTGATTTTGACCTTTTGTAGGTTGAGCAACTTTCCTGTTTTTCTCAAAAGATAAGCTGGGTAGCAAAATGCAGTATGAGAAGAGAATTAACATTATGTTAAATAAATATAGTTAAGGCCAAATTACTGTTAATTTTTGGCATTTATTTTCTCCACATAAATATGAATCTGTCTTCAGAAGTGGCAATAATTTTCCTGTGATCATGTCTCTTATTTCTTGTGTCAGTTCTTCAGGAAATGGCATCCTATGTAAATCTCTTCACTCTGAGAACAGCAGTTTTACAGACTTTTTTTCTCTATGCTTCCTGCTAAAATGCCTCTGGAGTCTGCCCAGCACTTAGTTTTGCTTTTGTTGTCTCTTTCATTCTGTTCCAAAGGCTTTTCTTTATTGATATGTTCCCTTGTGTTCTGTTTTGTTCAACTCCTTGCACTTCTTCATTACTTGAAAAGTAATATTGTGAAATAATTCATAGTGGAAGAACCATTGTGTATCAGTTCATAAATATTGAGGAAACTTGAAATTATGTATTCTTTAAGGAAGATTGTATCTTGAGGCAGTAATTATGAAAACAACTGTTTACTCTAAAGAATACTTCTAAAATGTTTAATGACATGTGCTTTGCACTAAATAGTGAAACTGTATGCTTAGGGAGATTTTTAGGGGTACCCATTCCTGCCACACCGTTGTGTCATTCCACCAGTGGATCTTCCCCCACCTGATTTACTTCAGATTGGAATTGCTGAAAAAGTAGTTGTTAATTTCAATAAAACAGTAACAGAACTTACTAAGGTGTGTACTTTCATAGATGTAGATAGGATGCATGAAAGTTATTTCACACTACTGCATTGAAGTAAATGAGAGATAAGGTTACCAGCATTTTGTGGGAGCTCAGGATTGGGGAAATAACTAGCCTAACTAGCCATGTGTTTTCAGAGCACTCATTAATTTTTTGTTGTTGTTGTTCTTTGTCATTTTGTCTTTAATAAATAGCATCGACATGACCCTGAAATAAGAAGCATCATTGCCAGGCATTTGAAGAAGAGAGTTCACATGGATATTCATCACCCAGACAATTACAACCATGCTGTACAATAAGTGATTTGGTCAATTGTGTTTGGTTTGTAAGTTTTCCCTATCATTCAGCAACTCAAGAAGACCAAAAGGGCCAGTCTTGTTTGCCATGGAAACAGCTGAATTTTGGGGCCTGGTTATTTTTGCTGTTTTCAGAAACAGTTTTCATTAGGAAGGCTATATCATCTAGCATTGTTTTCTTTTGTGTCTGCCATTTCTGTTTAAAAAGGATACTATTTTACCAACAGTGTGCCTCATGGATTGGTCAATGAGGATGGGGATTTTTTCATTTTTGTCTTCAGCATATTAATGTTTATGTCTAGCTGAATGTGATAGTTATTGTTACAGTAAGTGTTAGTTTGTTTGTGTCACAGAGCAGCAGCAACTTTATTGTTTAAAAATAATTTTAGAAATCATGGAGGAATTTCTTGAATTTGACAGGCCATGTTAGATAAGGTGTTTGGGCAGCCTGTCCTAGTGAAAGGTGTTCCTGCACAAGGCAAAAGGGCTGGAACTAGATGACTTGCAACTCAAAGTATTCATGCTTTAATGAATCTGTGTTTCTTGCTGTCCGAAAAGTCTTTCCAGTGGCATTAAATGACTTTTTTATTTGGTCAGAGAGAAGTGTGATATGCTAAAAAATAATAATTAGTCTTGTTAGACTTCCCAGAGGATGAATGAGCAGCTGAAATCAATTCTATTTTAATAATGCAGTTTATTATATTTATTTCAGGCATATTTTCTAGAAGCAGCTAATCCTGTAAATGACTTTCATACATTCTGAAATCCTTGGAGCATTAATTTATTGCTGCTTTCTAAGTCTGTTTCTTTCAGAGCACTATTCTTAAAGTTATGAATCTTCAAGTGAGATCCTGTCTCCAGTGGTAAAGGCTATTCAGTCTCTGAACATGAATCAAATATTATTTCCTACTAGGAGCTGAAAGCTGAGAGTTCATACTTGTCTGTTAGGAATATTTGTTAAAATCTTGCTCCAAGTGTTTCTATTAGATTAAAAAACAAACAAACAAACAAAAAACTTATAGTGGTATTTATTGTCTACATCACAGAACATACCAGTAAAATCATAAAAAAGGAAAAAACCCTAAGCATCTGTTGTTTGCTGCTGTCCTCTTTATTGGGAAAAAAAATTCTACAGTAAGTCCTACTCCTTACTGGGGAATAGCTTCAGTTTCTCAGATCATGCTTTTGGAGGAGTGTTCAAATTAATTATCAAGGGATTTCTTTTTGCTTTTCTGTCTGCTTTAAAAAGACGAGAGTCAAAAATATGACAAATGTTTCCTCTTATGGTGATGAACAAACATGCACTTTCCAAACCTGCTGAGTCACCTGCCTTTTGGGAAGTCTTAATGGAAGTCTTATTACATAATTGTACTTACATACTCTCTGAAATATTACTCTTTTTTTTCCACAAGATTCTTGCGTGCCCTAGAATTGTATCTGTGGATTCTTTACAAAGTAAAGAAATCTTTAGACACAACAATTCAGGATAAGTTGCACCTTTTTAGTATGATCTAACTCTAGTCCTGCTTTCAGTTCAGAATTAATAATGAAAGAGAAAACAAGCAAAGTATTTCCTGGGACATAATGTTTAAGCAGAGACAGTAGAGCATGGGCCTTTATTTTTTCAGCAGGATCTAAACTGAAAGTGGAAGCTCTGTTCTGTCCTTCATTTAAAAGTTTAATGTTTTTGTTCTGTGATTTGCTCATTTCCAACTCTGTCAGTTTCTGTCTTACATTTGCAAGGTAGTCTGCAAGCAGTGAAGTAAGTGTCTGTCATAGTGTGCATAGTTGTTCAGCTGCTGTAACAAAGACTGACAAAATCGTCAGAAAGGCAAACGAGTGCTTTCTTACTGGCCAGCATGAAACACATGCCCTCTGCAGTCCTTGCCCTGTGCTGGTACCTTTGTCTTACTTGCTAGTCTGCTATATCACATCTTTCTGTGAGTTCCTGTGAATTTTCACAGAGGAAGGGTCTAATACTGCTGACCATTGTTGCTGCTCTGTAACCTTGTCCTAAACTAGGGTCTGGTAGTTTCCACCTTTTCTCAAATATTTGAATCCTGGCTTATGTCTGCCTTATAAAAGTGCTGTCACTTAGTATATTGGGGATAATGTTTTATGTACAGATTAATATTTGTATTGACTTCCAGATGCTAATTAAGCTTCATTAAGATCTAAACTATTAAAAGTATTGAGTAGCATGAAGTTGCATCTTTTGTAGATCTGTAGTTTAAGCTTCTTAGGACAAGCCACATGACTTACAGATAACAATAGATGAGAAAAGTTTCTACTAGAAGAGAAGTTCATCACAAAGCAGATATTCAGCACAAACCTTCATTCACACTGTTTGAGATCTAAGTCTCAAATAGATTTGTGATTTTAGTGGTGGACGTCAGCTCAGAGTTGAATTGAATTCTGTTTGCTTTGTGTGAAATTACTAAGCAGCGAAGTTATGAATCAATATGATTATTATGGGTAGAATATTGATGGCAGCCTGAGATGAAAGGAGTTTGTTTAAGCCAGATGTCACACTAAAATAAATGAGGCACTGATGTGATAGTTAAAAAATGATTGCAGGATCAAAGTGTGGTTATCTTTGCTTATTAATATATTTTGAAAAGTTTTTTAATGTTATGATATGGCAATTCTATGTTATACTAACAATAACATACCAATATTACTAAATCAGTAGTTTGTTGAAAGAGAAATATAGTATGTATAATTGCACAGCTTTTATATATGGATTTTTTCTACTGTGTTTCAGAGTGCTCAGACAAAATATAAATTAGTAGTTGCAATTTTTTTTGTTAAAATACCTATGCTGATTTAAATTATAGATTAAGCAATACAAGGATATCTAATAGCATTGTATGGATATATATATACCTATGGATCGAAATAAAGAATTGCAACCCACCACTGGACATATTTCCTTTCAGCTCTGAATTGTGGGGTTTTTTATTCCCTGGGCACATGGAAACACTTGATTGGTTCAGATCAGTTCTTTAAATAGTTAGAAATATTTTATTTTCCTTTGCATTCCCTGTCTGTCCTTCCAAAAAGGGAAATGGAGTCAGTTCTTTTGTCTCATGGTATTATTCCCCATCTCTATTAAAATCCTGGCTTTGTTGATACTACCAGTATTATTCCTTAAAGAAAGCAGAAGGAACTCTTTAAAACTCCTTAAATATCTTTCTAATTGTGTCCGTGCGATTAAGTAAAGATCAAATGCACAGATACTCTCAGTCCATCTCATATGTCAGAAAGGGAGAAGTTATGGGGCAGAAGGAGGTTGACTGTGAAACCACCCTGAGCAGATTAACAACCTGGCTGACTTCAGTGAAGGAAGGGGTCAGAGCTGATGGCCGTGGAGTCCTCTCACCTGCCTGGTATATTGTGCCCACATGCCAGTCTACATCTGTGTCAAATGGGCCAATTTATACTGCCACTAAGTAAACCTACCTGAGTTTTGGAGCTGTCCTGAGCATTGTCCAGTGAGGCACCAAATACGAGATTAAAGGGGATGAGCTGTGGCTTATTAAGTGCCACCCACCTGCAAGCAGCTCTGTGAGTGCTCCTAGGCCTTTTCAGAGTCAAAGAAGTTGGATTAAACAAACCTTCCATGCTTGTTGAAGATAGGTTTCTTGACTTCTGATAGGTTTGGAGATTTATCAGATGTTTACCAAATTATCAGTCTAAGTGTTAGAAGTGACCCTCAGTTTCCTACTAGTAGCACTAGTGGAATAAATGACAAGTCAGACTGTGTTAGCTGTGCAGCCATATTTATTTATTTCTAGAAACTAGAGGGGTATCCCTGTATTGCGTGGCACAGATGAAGCCAATTGAGCAAGCATCAGGAGATTAGCAGTTTTACTTCTCTCATTCACTGTCCCTTTCTGCCAGTCATGCAACCCCTCTGGCACCCTGTTCTCTTTGCAAAATACAGTTATCATGCAGACAGTTATCTCCTATGCTCAGAAAAAGACCAGAGAATGGTGCTGTGAAGTTAAAAAATCAGCTGTTCCTGTTTGCACTGTTACAATTTACAGTTCTGTAGTCCTTGCTTAACAAAAGGTCGACTGCTACAAAATGCAAACTCTCCTCCCAAAAAATTACTTTGCAAAGGTACTGGAGTCCCTGTGCTTGGTTCTTATACTTATTTTTCCTAAAAACATTAATCCATTTCAGAAGATGTGGTCACTTACTGCTTACACAGTGACTGGTTTGTCCATCCAGCCCAAGCAGTAGAATTGACTGGGCTGTGCTCTGCCAAATTTGAGAGCCTGAAAGGAACTACAGCCTAAGCTTGCCACTTTTTTTTTCATTCCTTGTTGTTTTCTTGCATTTGAGATAACCCTGTTAAATGTAGCTTCGGGGAAGTAAGGCAGAACCTACCTTTTTAAGCCTTACCTGCCTTTTGGTACATGCTAATACATTTTAAAGTGCAGACTGCTGTAGGCTTTTTGGTGTAACTGTGCTGGTTGATCCTGTAGCAATTATTATTTTTAAGGAAAAACACACATGACTGATTTTACAAGTACACTTGCAATCTCCTTATTTTGTTTCCATTTTGGAAAATCCAGTCTTTTATATAAAATAGGAATCAAAGGGCAAAAATGCCTTTTTTCTTTTTAATGAAATTAATACTATTATTATTAGAAAAAAATCAATTTTGTGTGCTAGTATGTGCATATACATTAGCACTGTTAGCAAGGTCTTTGTTGGCTTCAAAGGATGAAGGTTTTGGTCTTGAAACCAGAATTATGTTAGGTGTGAGAATGCACTGTACTACGTTACCACTATAGTGCGTCATACTTGGATTGTAAAGACAGAAGAAATGTCATTTCAAGCCAGTATCGTATATTATGGGCAAGTAATTTAAATGTAGCACAGCACTGTTTCTGAATGATTTTTGAATGCCTTCAGGGTCATACCAATAGACCCCTGTGCCTGTCCTAATGCTACACTAGTGTAGTAACCTATGAACAGTCTTAGGAGTAAATACTGACTCCAAGGAATGATATTACTGTTATGTTTGAGTTGACCAACTGTGACCTCTTTAGGATCTGCTGCAGAAAAAAAAAAAAAAGGGCATGTTTCTCATACAGTATCTAGTCTGTCAGAAGAACTGTTGAATTCTTAAGCTTTTCAAGCCACACTGTTCAAAGGAATTAAATTTATTCCCTTTATTTCACTTCTCAGATTTGTCTGTTTAGCCAGGTCAAAACGTACTGCTAAAATATCATCATTTAAAAGAAAATTCAAATCCACCGTGTCAAAACCTTATCTTCTTGCCTCTGTTATGTATTTCAGTAGGCAGCAAGCAAAGCAGCCTCCAGCAGTGGTAGGAAAATAATCCACAGGGTACTTCCCATGCTACTCCCTGAGGCCTGGTATGTAAAGCCGACTTTCTCCATGAGACTCAGAAAATGAATTGCTGGCTTTCTAGCACAGACCTGTGTTAAGCCATCACAACTATAAAACTTCATCTCTGTCTTCATCCCTTTGAAATACAAATAACATTGTCTTAAACAGTCATCAGAAAGAACATAGAGAATATTAATGTGAAATTTGGCCTTTATAATGTAAAAAGTAAGAATAAGGAACACAATTAAAATTATCAGTCAGAGAAAGGAAGACTAGGGGGAAAAAAGGACAGATCAGAGAAATGGCTGGGGGATGGTAGGGTTATAGGCATCTTTCTGCTTGAGGCTCCAGCCTCCTTCCAAATTCTGATTCTCCTTGGGGAGAGCTTCTGAAGCATAGCAGGCCTGTTTGCCTGGAGCCATTACTTATAAGAAGCACAAGTGAACTCTGTTGCAAATGTTCTTTTCCCCCCTTATTTAAAGAAATGATGGAATCCCTGGAGATAAGTGTTTTAATCTGGTGTTTACTCAGTTTAGAATAAAATCCACTCAGCCCTGTATAGACAGCGCAGGGGAGAACGGTGAGGAAATGGAAAATGTTGCATAAATCTAGAAAATGAAATTTTGCAAATTTCTTCTGACTTGCACAGAACAGGCATGAGTCAGAAAACATCATAAGTGTAAATTAGGAAGCAAATGAAATATAGAAAGGAAAGAGCAAGATCCAATAGGAAGGCATATGGAAGATGGTGTTTCATAGTGGAAAATAGCTTCAGGAGAGAAATGACAGAATAGGAGATTAACTATACCAGAGAGGAAAAATGGAGACAGAAATGCAGCATAAAATAAAAAAAGAAAGCTCATCGCCTCAGGAGAGAATTCTTGTATTACTTGACAGATCAATAGCAGTGCTCAGAGGAGAAGCTGCCATCTCCTGAAGGTGTCACAGTGGTATATGATGGTATAGATTTATACAACAGTAAAAGACCTCAAGTTATCTGTGGGCTCACTTCCAACTGCATTACTACTGGAACAAGAAAGAAAATCAGTATGTTGAAAGAAGTGAATTGAACACTGCAGATTTTGGGATCAAGCAGCAAAATTAGGGAGACCTTGGTGATTCACTGAAGTTGGTCTGAGACTCTTTAAGTAGAAGAGTTGGCTTTGATGGAGTTCCATCACTGATAATGATATACTTACTGGTCAGATGAACCCAGAATGTGGTCCACCACTAAGGTTACACTATCCAAGTGGTCACTGTACTCCCAGGAGGAAAGATTCATAGATACTGGCTGCTTCTGTTTTCTCTGGAATCAATTTTCTTTGGAAAATCTTCCTTTAAAATAGAATTTTGTTTAGTTTTCAGTAACTGGAGATTTGGAGTCTCTGTCTGGTAGGCACAGTAACTATAAGAAGTGTCTCTTGTTCACAGCTCCCGTTGGATTGAGAGCTTTCTGCTTTTCTTACCCATCTCACAGATGCTGTCCTGCCACAGACATTACTTCGCTCACTCCCCACAGCTGGATTTGGAAGGGTAAAAGTGACAAAACATGTAGCTGAGATAAAGACAATCGGTAAAGCAAAAGCTGTGCACCCAAGCAAAGCAAAACAAGGGATTTGTTCACCATTTCCTGTAGTCAGGCAGGTGTTCAGCCATCATCAGGAAAGCAGAGCCCCATCACATGTAACAAAGACTTGGAAAGACAAAAACCACATACACACCCTTTGCTTCTTTTTCTCCCTGTCTCTGTATCCTGAGCACGATGCCTTATGATCAGGTTGTGATATCCCTTTGATCAGTTGGGTTCAGCTGTTCCAATGGTGTCCCCTCCCAACTCCTTATGCACTCCTAGTTGCAGGTGAGGTGGGTCAGAAAGTGGCTTGATTCTGTGTAAGCCTGTTCAAAAAAAAAAAAAAAAAAAAAAAAAAAAAGTACTGAGAGGGTGGTGAGGCACTACAACAGGTTGTCCAGAGAAGTTGTGGATGCTCTACCTTTGATTAAGGCCAGATTGGATGGGGCTTTGAGCACCCTGGTCTAGTGTAAAGTGTTCCTGTCCATAGCAGGTGGGTTAGAACTAGATGATCTTTAAATTCCCTTCCAATTCAGGTCATTCAATGGTTCTGTGATTTGTTTGCTATCAGCATCATTTTGGTCACAAGTCCAAAGCAGAACCGTGTAAGTCGCTATAAAGAAAGTTAATTTGTAACCCAGCAAAAACCAGTACACCAGATCAAAACCAGGCTGCTAATAAATATAATTTTTGTCTGCTAAATCTGAATTCAGGCATCTTAGATTAAAATATTGTGCCTTAAACAGAGTAGTGATCAGCTAGACACTGGTCTTAAATGCTGTTGGTGGACATTTTCAGTTCATAGGAGGTTTGTCAGGCAGGTTCAGTACCTGCTGTGGAGCCCTTTCTCAATTGCCAGAATATGAAGGGAGTAAAAATGTATGAGGCTAATGATGTGGGCCCAACACTTTCTGCAAAGCTGGTTCTCTGTTTTCCTCTCATCTGAGCAGAAACAGCCTAGGAAAAAGCAGGATGAGAGCAAGAGTGGACATTTTTTGTGAATGCTGAATAGAACCCAGAAGGGACACTCTTGTACATCCCTAATAGTTTACTGTGGATTTTTTTCCTCTCTGGTTTGCTTAGCCTGGTAAGTTGTTGTTGTTGTTATTATTTATTTATTTATTATTATTATTATTACTACTACTACTACTACTAATCCATATTAGTAGTATGGATTAGTAGTAGTAGTAGTAGTAGTAGTAGTAGTAGTAATAATCCATATTATTACTTTTTACTTCCATGTTGCCATTCATCAGTACTTCTTCCATTTAAGAGCTTCCTAACTTTATGCCAACTTCAAATTAATCATTACTATTGATGAATGGCTTTTTTCCCCATGTTTCTAATTCAAACAGCACTATTTTAAGTGCCTTCTCTTGAATTAGGAGTGTGATGCAGTGGGAATCTTGCACAAGAAGGTTTCTCAGAATCTTTAGTAAGAAGCTCAAGACCTGAAGCTCAGAGATTGTGAAACAGTGGTGAAACTCACCTAGGCAGACAAGTGTGATATGATGTGTTACAGTGGGCACATATTAATAAATATATATGCATGTGTATAGCAGCATAAATTTATTAGCAAAGCTGGCGTTGAAAAAGAATATATTGCATTCAGGTTTTTATGTTGTATTCAAGCTTTGAAAGATCTGCATCTGTTGCTCTGCTGCCTAATGGGGTGCTGGATGGTTATCTGTCCCAGGGATAAAACCATTTTTATGCCCAGCAGAATAAATGCATGAATTTCTCTTGGTACACTGCAAAAATGTAGTGTCTGGGATTCTTTCAGCTTTAACTTTTTCAGTGATAATTCACCATTTGGTAACACAACACCTCGCTGATACTTGCTATGTTTTTGGTTTTGTTTTTTCATTCTTACTATGAATTGTAGGAAGATTTTGTAAATTCAAAGAAATTGAAGAAGAAAAACCTTTTTTGGGTCTGCCTGTTTTGGTTACTTTGCACTTCCATACATCCAGATCTGAAGTCTGTGAGGTACCCATGTGATTCTAGCAACTCCTCCTTTCCCACAGAGGAGAAGCGTGGAGGCCATAAGGAACCTCAGACCTCCCCATGATAGGCTTCCTCCTATCCTGAAGGCCATAAGGAACCTATCCCATGTACTGGCAACTGGTTTAACCAGCTTGATCAGTCTTTCCACTAATCCTTGTGGCCTGCATGGAGGAGCTGACTGCCCTTCAGAGTTATTGGTGAAGACTAATAGAAATGTGCAAGTCTGTGTGAGAGAAAATATTGAGTTATGTTGTGCTGCTTTCATCTAGGATTTTGTTTCTGTAAATTACTATGCTTGCTGGGTGCCTGGACATTCTGTCTTAAAAAGAAACACATATAAGGAAGTCAACACAAGTCTCCCTGACAACATCTGATGGAAAATGAAGATGAGAAGAGAGAAAACAAGTCTAATTGCTTCATAACAAACAAGGCAAACCTAAAAACCTTTTAATGTATTTAGAAAAGAAAACTCCAGATTATTTAAACATCAATATTGATAGGAATATTGATATGAATACCTTGGAACTTCTGTGGGTCTCCAGTGTTTTTTTTTTATATTTAATAAGCTCTATCCAAGAAGTTGAACAAAGTTTGACTCTACATCCTTTTGAACGTGCAGATGTTACAGGGTGTCTGTTCAGGGCTTCTGCTTGGGCAAGTGTTTGAACGTAGTGGTCATCAACTGCTGCAGTCATCAGCAGACTGACTCATCTGAGGGACATTTCTATCAGCTATTTCAAGATTACTCAAGAGTTAGAAAGTGAGTGCACATGGGAAATCAAAAATAAAAAAAATAGTCATTTGGTGATCCAGATTGAGAAGCTGAGGTTCTTCTGAGTATATTAACAAGAAAAGTTAAACCTGACCATGTCTGGTTTTTGGTAGCTTCTTCCTGTATAGCCATATCACAGTTCAAAAGTAAATACATATATAAAGGAATGTTTTTCCCCTGTTCTTAAGAATTTGCTATGCAGTGGCTCAGAGAGAGAGAAGCCTAGCCTACTCTTCTCCCAGTTTATGGAGCAAATGCCTTTCCCTCACCATTGATTCACGTAAGCCAGGCTTCCCTGGCAGTTTCTGCTTCCCAAGACAGCTTGCAGAGAAACTGTTGTTCAGAGTGAATATTTTATCTGAGCAACTCTTTACTAGCTGCCAGATTCAATCCTGCCTGTGTCCATACACTGTCCTGCTGCTGCCCTCCCACTGCACACCCTTCCCCCTCATGCTCTCTGGCCTTCTGCATTAGCCTTTTTCCTGTTCCTGCGTTTCTGAAACTGTATGCAATAGGTTGTAACTATTTGCATAGGTAAAATAACAGCCTTGGGCCAGTACGGTTACACACCTACATTCTCTGGCTGTTCTATTAACAATGAAATAGTCTATCTCAACTGCAGTGAAATCTGGGGAAGATTGTTTTACTATTATTGCAATGCTCCTTTAGGAGAAAACTGTTACTAGATAGGAACTTGTCTGAACTGGTCTGGATGATACAAATAGTCTGCTACCCAGTAAAAATATTACTGCAAGACTTAATTATGAGGCTTTTCTTACACACCTTCATTTGAGACATTACCCAGTATTTATAAAGTTGGATTTAGTTCAGGAAATAGTTGTAATAAAAGTAACCAAGCTCCTGCAAGTTTGAAGTCTTGCTGAACTGTATTTCTGCCTGGGACAAGCAGGTCATTATGAGGTGCGGAAAATGCAGTAAGTAACAAGTCTGTGGTAGCTACTGGCAACAGGGTTGAATTCAGACTATTTGGCTCAATTTCTACAGGTATGTGAATCCCCCAGGAAAAGTCAGGTTCCAAGTTTTTCTGCCCTTTCCCGATGATGCCTTTCTCAGTTTCAGAAGTCTCACATCTCAATGGCTACATAGTTTTTCTGTGTATTACCTTTACTTTTACTTCCTTACCCTTTCTATTAAATGTCCTTTAATGTTTATTTTTTTTAATTCTGTTCTGGGGAGAGGAATGTTTGGGGAAGCCGATCCCCAAACCTACTGGCAGTATTCAGCCTGTGAAGGCCTCAGTGTTTGATAAGCACTAGGTGTACTATTTTAAAAAATATTTGTGTGAGAAGTAGTTCTGTAGCTATTCTAGTGCCATAACGAATGGCATCACTTAAGCCAAGACCTTAAAAATATGAATGTATGAAAATCTTACAAGACTGTACAAACTACAAAGCCTGTCCTCTTGCCTTAGTCTCTTGGACGTTCAGGAGGATGGATTCCTCTTCCTCTTTTCCTTAAGGTAGCATTTTAACAATGTGGGAGAGAAAGTTCAGGTAAAAAATAAAGTCAAGGAATGGAAAGATGTAATAAAAAAGGTTATATTTTTTGTCAGCAATATGCTTTACTGCCTTTATAAGCATCTGTACCTACCTTTGATGATCACCAACACAACACCATGCTCTCTGCTTACACTTTCAAGGAGCAAAGGTGAATGAGGTAGCACAACACTGTGCTTAGCACCAGATTAAATGTAGTCTGGATAAACAAACACAGTGTATTTCAAATTACTAATCTGAAGACTTATTTTGACATTTCTTAAGAAGAGATTGCTTAACTGGAACAGTGAACTCAGACTCCTTTAGCTAAAAGGTGAATCATATTGTTATTTTTATGTTTTCTATTTAGTCCTGCTGCAGTCCCCTAACAATTTACTGAATTTTTTTTAAAATTAATAATCCTCTGTTTCAAAGACAGGAGGAGCCATCTGTTATTACTGTTAACATGTTAGCATATTTTGCTAGCATTACTACTACCAGTAGGTGGGGAGTTACCTGATAAGTAGTACAAACTAGTATGTGTATACTCATCTTGACAGAAACTTTCCAGAATGAGTCAATGCAACTGTGTGCAGCTGAAAACAACCAGCTAACCTCTCCCATTTCCTAAAATGTGAACACTTATATTGTTGAGCAGAAGCTCTTTTTATGAATGCTAGGATGAAGCTTTGCTTCAGGTATTAAGTTTACTACATCTAGAGTTCTCCTTTCTTCTGTTTTTTTGACTTTGACCAAATAACAAATTAAATTTAATTTGTAGGCACAATGGTCATAACTTCAGTAATGATGGAGTGGTGAGCTAATATCTTTTGAAGGTTAAATGTATCTGCATGGAATTTAGTGTATAATTTTTAGAAAGTTACATGAGTACTTTCATTCTTTGCTGTAAACAGGGTAACATCAGTAGTGTGAAAACAGAATTAAACAGTCCAGTCTGGGGTTTCTTTGCATTCAGAGATGATTTCTTTTCTAAGTATTGACCAGTGGAAGATGGGACATGCAGGGAGGAGAAGTCACATATTGGCAAAGTACTGATATCCTGACGTTGTGATACACTATTAATTTGTTTTTAACAATCAGCAATATTTTAAAAGGTGAGTGCATTAGCTTGGAGATTGTCGCAGCAGCGTGAGCCTGCTGACTGCTGCTGCTCATCTGCACAAAGGCAACCTCAGCTGGCTTACTTATTTCAGTACCTGCCTCCAGACATTCTTGGTTTGCATACATTTCCACACATTAGCTGGCTTTCTCTTCAGAGACTTCTGTCTTCTGTTTGCTATTCTGTTCATCAAATGCAGAAAGCAATTCTTCAAGCTGGGAGATATAATTACCTTTCAAATCCTTTTTCATTGTGCTCTCACCAAATCAATATACAGTATTAATCACACACTAGCTAAAGTTTTTACTTCAGAACAGTAGTAACTCCTGCTAAATGAGAGAGTTCAGTTCTGCTGAGAGAGCCTGATACTAATTTGGCTGGGTATCAGTTTCACCCACTGCAGTCTCAAGCTGAGAATAAAAGCCTCTTTCACTCAGATGGTCTTATTTATTAGCCTCTTAAAAGTTTCCAAGGGTATGTGCTCAGGACTTTTCAACAGAACTGTTATTTTTCTCTAGTTTTACTCTTGTTCACATTCCTTTAGACAGGAGGAAAGTCTGTGTCATTTTAGTCAGGCCTGTGTAATTGCTTTGCTTTGAATACTCATTTCCAGATTGAAGTGAGCAGAAGTGACTGTAGGATCATGTCATAGTTAGTTGAGACGCCCTTTACATCAGTGAATTCCCTTTGGATGGATGAAGTGAGCTGTCTGGGCTATAGCCTCAGACTTGGGAGACCCAAGGTATTTACAAATGTTAAACATATTTAAAAGAAGAGATGCAAAACTGGATCTATTCTGTGAAAACAGACAAACAATAAAGAGAATTCACTCAATGCGATAATAATTTCCTGGGGGCTGCCCTTGCTAATTCAGGCAGCTTGCTTTAAAGTCAGTGCTTGTTTTTCATCCTGAGGGGATTGGACATGGAGAACTTGTATTCCATCAACAGCAGAGCAGAAAGTTGGATGGCTAAGTGTTATTTCTCACATCCAAACAGTACTGCCTGTTAGGCTGGCTCTCCTGTTTCCTTGAAGGGTTCACAATTAACAGCATGTGGCAGACGTTTGTGATGCTGCTCCCTCAACAGCCTAGCATGACACGGTGCTGTATATAAGTACAGATGGGTGGGATGCCAAAATGATTAAAAAGGATACAATTGCTACCCATCTTTGCTATGACTAATTGCTTAAAGGGGAAATAGTACATAATAAACACATATTTTTCCTCTGCACAGTTACAGTTCATTGAGACTAGACCTGACAAAATAAGGGGCAACCTGTGGCTTAAACCTAGAAGTAAAATCTAGGTGTCTAGGAAAGCTTCTGCAGAAACACAGGTCAAATTATTTAAAAATCTAGGAAAGAAAAGTTTTCACATTTAGGCACAAAAACTTCAGCAAGCCCAGTGTGTCAGTGAGCAAATGAGAACTGGAATGATTCATGACACACTTCCATCCTTGAAGGGCACCATGGCTGCCTCTTCTTTACTAAATTTGTGACAGAAGTAGTTGTCATTTGCTATAAACAAGTGTATTTAAAACCACTAATGCAGTATGTTATGTTGTGCACAATTAATTTTAAAGCCCATTTGCAGCTTGCTGGATGGTGCCTGCATTATTCAGATTATAAGCTTACTTAAATAGCATTTTATTTCACATTTAGGTTCAGTTTTATTCCTCTCTGGGCACCCCTGCTGCTGCTCCAGTCCTCAGCTCTTCTGTTGTCCATTGATTTCCTTCATGTTGCTGGCAACACTAGTGCTCTGCCCTTATCTGGTGGTGTGCTGCTGCCCCTGCTGAGGATGGAGCAGGAAAAGGTGTGGCAATGGCAGCAGCTGTTGAGGCAGTGGCAGTACAAATGCTGGGATGACCCTCAGAGCAAGCAGGTTTGTGTCATGGCCCTGCAGCTTTCCGGACAGCTGGAGAGGGTTAGATAACCAGGGCTCATTTCACAGATCACAGAATCATTTCACTTGGAAAAGTCTTCCAAGATTATCACCAATTTGATGGTTTTGTGGCTGAAGTGCTACTATTGGGTGAACATTTTGGGTGGGAGTTGTTTTTCTTTTCAGTACAGAAAAGGAACTGGCTTGTAATCAGGATAATAAAGTAATTCACAGGCTTAAAATTTAACACCTGGCTAAATCTAAATATGCTATTGGGTTTTTTTCTGCAGTCAGCATGTTTAGCAGCATTCAGAAACACTAAGTGAAGCCAGTAAAATTACTAAGGAGTGAAATGCCTAATTACAGAAGGCTAGTACTGAGATTGAGTTTATCATTAAAGTCAATTCATTGATCATAGAAATATATGTCTGAAAAAATGTATCTTAGAAAGACAGGGTACTCTGTAAGAAATTAAATCAATAAAATATTTAAGAAGGTATACACATTTCTGTAGTATTTCCCCACTGTTTAAAAAGTAAAATGTAAATGTTGGTTAATAAATGTAAAAAGCTACTACATCCCTTTTAAAGCTAAAAGGATGTTAAAGAAGATAGAGTAATCCTTCCGGCACTTTTAGAACATCTGTGGATCTGGAATTTCCTGGTGACACTTGGTTTGTAACTTACCAAACAGGTTTTGTTTCTTTTTCATAATCTCATCAGTCATAACAATTAGTTTAAACTTTTTTTGTTGTTGTTTGTTTTCTTTTTTTTCCTTTTTTTTTTTTTTTTCTGACCTCTACTCTCTTACGAACCTTAAACAAACACTTTATGGTTTGTGGACTGAACTAGTAAGCAGTTCAGCCAAGAAAAACAGTTTTTTCTCAGCTTTCATTAATGAGGTTAAATGCAGGACAGGTACTTTTCTGCATATGGAGAAACCAGCATAGTTGTACATCAGGAAGTACAACAGAAAGTACTGCTACAGAGGCAGGTTCTGTTTACAATGAAACCACCAACAGGAAAAGAAAAATAGCATGGGATTGATTTCAATAGAGAGAGATCTGGGATAAATCTTGTAAAGTGCTGTATAAAAGTCAGATGCTTCATGGAAAACTTGTCAGGAAATGAACCACATTTTTCAATATAAAGCTCTTTTTGACCACTGCTTTATCAAGACCTTTTTTATACTATAAAGAAATGGTCCTGATCTACTGATGACAATATTCCAGATGCAAAGTCATGGAAAAAACTAAAAACAAGAATTATTTACCTCAGACTTGGCTTAGTTCACAAATGTCTACATATCACAGAATCACAGAATGGTTTGGGTTATAAGGGCCTTTAAAGATCATCTACTTTCTACCCACCAGACACCAGACCAGGTTGCTCAGTGCATCCAACCTGGCCTTGAACACTTTCAGGGGTGGGGCATCCACAGCTTCTCTGGGCAACTTGTTCCTGTGCCTCACCATGCTCATAGTTATGAATTTCTTCCTAATACCTGAACTGTATCTACCCTCTCTCAATTTAAAGCCATTACTTCTTACCCTACCACTAAGTGACCTTTTTTCCTGGTTGTCCTTGATTTATTTTTTAAATGTACTTAATTCTTTAATATTAATACTTTTTTTTTGTCACTATAAGTTCTGTCTTCTTTTGGGTTTGTTTGTTTTACTGGGTGAGCAATTATCATGGTTTAACTCCAGTCAGCAGCCAAGCTCCACACAGCCACTTGCTCATTTCCCCACCAGCAGGACTGGGGAGACAGTCAGAAGAGTAAAAGCTAGAGAATGCATGTCTTGAGATAGAAAGAGTTGAACAGGGAAAGCAAAAGTCACACACACAGGTAAGGCAAAAGAATTCATTCAGCCCCACCCATTGCGACAGGCAGGTGTTCAGCCATCCCCAGGAGAGCAGGGTCCCATCACATGTGACAGTGGCTTGCCATCAGTCCTAACATACCCTCCTTCCATCTTCTTTCCCCCATTTTATATCCTGTGTGTGATGCCATATCATCTGAAATATCCCTTTGGTCAGTTTGGGTCACCTCTCCTGTCTGTGTCTCCTCCCAGCCTGCCAGCATGGAATACAAAAAGCAGAAAAGGCCTTGGCTGTGTGTAAGCTCTGCTCAGCAATAACAGAAACATCTCTGTATTATCAACCCTGCGTTCCGCATAAACCGAAAACACAGCCCCATACCAGCCATTGTGAAGAGAATTAACTCCCCTCTAACCAAAACCAGCACAGTAATTCTTTCAGTTTATGAAAGCCTGAAGAATACAAAATCCTGCTACCCAGCTGAAGTTAGTCAAGTTATTGATCTTTTTCCCTGTGGAAAACATCTGCAGGTATCTTCCTTTACCCTGGATTTATAAATAAGATTGGGATTACCTTATATACCTGCACGGGGGATGGGATGAATTCTTACTCTGTTCAGCCTGTTCCTCTGAGTGCTAGAGTTAATATTGAGCCTAGAAGGTCTTTGAACAAGTCATCACTCATCATAACAAATTACAAGTGGGTAATATACATGACACAAATTGCAGGCATCAAACTTCCCAAAGGTATTGCAACTGCTGACAGGACTTCCCATCATTTATTACCAGATGGGGAGAGAAAGGGAGCTAGAAATAAGCAAATGTTCAACTGTATGAAAAATTAAATTATGCCACATAGTGTTCTCTGAGGCTAGTATGTAAAGACAAAGGAAGATGCAAAGCTTATGTCCAGTTAAAGCAAGTGGAGTTAAAATTACCTGTAGCATCTAGGGTGGCCTAAAGTCCTCTTGTGCACCCCACTACACCCAACTACTATGACTTTTGAAGCCAAAAATACATTTCAAATGGCCTCAACAGGCCCAATGAGGTGACGGATGAGATGGTGTCCGAGACCAGTTTGTTCCAGACAGCTTGTTCCTTGTCCAGAACAGGGCTAATAATAGAATGACTGAAGAAATATGAAAGAAAAATATGTTTGAACTAGAAGACACTGATTCAAAGTAAGCTAAGGGAAAATGGCTTGGCATGTGTAGAGGGTTGGGATTGTATTTCCTCTGAGGACTGTCAGTTTAACCTTGCATTAGAGCCATGAAATGATGTGCATAGATAAAGCAAGATTCAGGCACCTTGTTGTTGGATGATCCCTTAACTGCAATCTGTTTGTTTCTACAACCTGGCCTCAAAAATACCACCTGCTATCAGTTGCTACTCTAAATTACCTGATTTTGAGCAGCTCAATCTGTTGCTTGAGTGAGGATTCAGATACAGGTGATACAAGTAAATCCCTATGGATGAGGCTAAAGGAGATTTTCTTTTGGATTGACACCGCTGTCTTTCTCAATATGCAGACTTGAATGTCTGCTATGTGAACACATATTCACCTACAAATGTTCTTTTCAGGATCTGAGCATTCAAATTTGTCTGTCCTCTTCCCCAGAAAGTGTGTGGGAGAAGCTTAGACACACAGCACTCTTCTCTCAGTCTTGTATGTGAAATCAAATGTTGCATGTGAAATAAAAAACAGTGCAGTGGGCTTTGGGGAAAGCTTTTCTTTTCTTCCTATTATTTTGTTCTTTTGGAGAGTTCTTAACCAATCGTGTGACCATCTCTGGCATTTGAAAAATTATGTCTTGTACAGTGCAATGAAACCTCTCTTTACTGCCAAGGCATTGTGCCTGATCTTTAATTTGTGTATATGTTTGCACAGGTGTGTGTGTCTAACTAAACACATGGATTGCTGTGCAAGTATACACTGAATGAAGGCATAAGATATGAAGATGTAAGGCATATATATGAAGATATAAGATAATATATTCATTTTTTAAGTATGTGGTGAAAATAATGTACTATTGCATTTTTAAATGCCTAATTTTTAATTTTTATAAATGGCTGACATTCCAGGAAGTGCAGGTGTCCACATGTGATGTTACATGATCCTGGAAGAATTAGGATAAAGATAAAATGGAGGAATTTGAGAAAATTTTAGTGGTGAAAGAATAGTGAGATGGAGGCAGCTGGTTCCTCTTAGCTAAAAGGCTTCTGTTTGAAGATTTTCTGGTAAATAAGACAGATCATAATTGGCTCTGTTGAAGTCAGTCAGTCAGTCAGTCAGTCACCTTCTCTAAAGAAATCTTCCCTGGATCTTAACATACCTTTACTTGTGGTGACAAGAATACACAACTCTGCAATCCTTGTGGCAATGCTGCTGTTAAATATTAGCAGCCTAGCAGAGGAAAGATAACATTTGTGATATACAAATTGAAATATGTTTAGTGGTTTGGCTTGTCACCAGTAGATGGCTGAAACCCATCTCTTTTCTCAGCCTCTTCCATTTCTGTTGAATAAAAACTACTTGAAGCAATTGTTAAGATAACTAGAATTTTATGATTTTTAAATCTGACAAGGTACATGCATTTGAGTGGAGATAGGTGAAATCAATCTTAATTACCATGCCAAGATTAACTCAGCATCAATGCAGAAAAAATACAAAGCATGGTGTTCCTCAGCCCGGGGCACTCCTGCCTCATTCAAGTTGCAGGATGCACAAGATGTCTCCTGTTCACTCTTCCCTCTGGCAGCCCCTTGGGGAAGGCCATTGTGTGTTTCTCCAGTGCTCACTGTGCCCGACTGGCCACCATCAAACTTGTGTGCAGCCCCAGAAGATCAGTGTGCTGGGAAGCGTCACCCAACCCAAAGCTAGAGGCTAAATCTGCATAGCTGGTAGTAGCAGGAAGAAGACTGGAGCAGTGTTGCCCATCACCATGACTCTCCTTCACTCTCCTGCATTGCTGTGACAGTGCATTTCCATATCTTTATGCAACAGGAAGGAAATCTGAGGCCCAGATCTCTTGCACTGATTCAAGTCTTTGCTGAGGCTGGTTTTGTGCTCCTGTAAATCGTTAACCTTGGAGTGGGATCTTGAAATCACCCCTGGACTGAGGTTACAGTGGATGAAATTGTTTTCTTGCAGTATAAGCACATAATGTAATTTGATCTCTATTTACTGCATGTGAAGTATCTGGAATCTATTCTATTGCTAGTTATAGAGACTGTACATCTCATGACAAAAATGTCTGCATTACAGTATCTCATAAATTGCTGTAGTAAGCATGTACTCTCAAATAAAGAAAAGTGTTCTTAGCTGTCTGGTAGTAATAAGCCCAAAACCTCAATTTATTTTACTTTTAGGTCCAAAGAGCAGACCAGGTGAAAATGTGGTATATAAGTACCAGAGGACTTCCTGTTATGGTTTAGACAAGATAATGAATGATTTGTGAGAAAACACTAGGTTATGACTTTGTGCAAGAGATACGTCATTGTTTAAGATGATTGTTGTGTGATGCTTAACTTCCTGTTCTTTCAACTTGCAGATGGAAATGAGCATCCTGATCTGCACTAATCTGTTTGTGGAGCTATCTCAGATTTCTTTGTTTAGTAGAATCAGTGTAGGTGGGTTTGTTTCAGAATTAGATTCTAAAAAGTATAAAGGCATTATTATATTGAATTCATTTTCCACAAGGAAAAATTTTCCCAAATAGTTGTATCATTTTAGGTAAGCTAGAAATTTAACTTTCTGGGGAGGAGAAGCCCTTGGTGCCTATTAAAAACAGGATTTTATTTCCATTTACTGCCAAATCTTTTTACATTGCCTGATGTAATTTATACTGAATGCATACATACTACTTTACAGGTGAGAGGAGATTGTGTTAGTCGTTCTGGGGAGGTTAGTGGAAATATTTGAGCTTTATTTTAGGTTTTTTAACTATGTGCTGATTTTCATTTAGAGCTTCTGGTTTTGCCTTGGAGGTGCAGATATATTGCCCTCCCCATAAGAAAAAACACACAGGTCTTGTAAGGCATCTTCAAAATTATATTTCTTAGCAAGACACTCCACAGACCCCATTTATGACAGAGAGAGCGAGTTACCCCTAACAGTCATTCAAGCTGTTCCAGGATTTCCTTACAAGAAAGCAACTCTATTCATAATTTTTACTGTTAAAAAAGAAAGACATTCTCCACAGAATTTCTTGTGCCCTTTACCAAGAGTGCTGAGTGGGAGATGCCCAGGAGTGGGTCCTCCTCCAGCACCATGCAAAGGCTGTAGTGAAGGAAGATGTGTGGCATGGTGTGACATGGCACAGAGTGGCTCAGTACAGCCTGACCACCAGCCTGGCATGCAGCCTCTGCCCAACAGAGCTATGATGGGAATCACTTCCTCCTAAATGTGCAGTGGTCTCCCAGTCAAAGCTTGCAGTGTCCCGTGAGTACATTATTAAGTAATTTATAATGCTTCAGCACTGCTGTGGCAAACAGGATGGGTACCAACAGAATGGACAACTTTTTAAAATGTCAAAACTTTATTGGAACAGTTTCTTCCACCATAACCTGCCATTTTACTATCATTATCCCTCAGTAGTTTTTCTATTCCTTGTCAGCCTTCCTGTTTTCCTGTTTTGGGATTGTTGGGGTTTTTTCTGTTTTTCTAGTCCCTATCTATTTATTGTTTTATTACACATTATTTTCTCATTCTACTTTTCTCAGTATAACAAAACATATTCTTCATCTCACTTGCCTTTTAGTGCAGTGCCCTGTGATTTTTTGATGTAATTTCTTTGGAGGAAAAGGTCTGTCTTCCTATTTGTTTACATTACACTTTCCACAGTTGGGCATTTGGATTAAGTTACACTGAAATCAATAACCCGGTGATATTTTGCTGCCTTTTACTTCCTTTAGACAAGTTAATATTTAACTCTAGTAGAAAGTCATACTGAGGAATTTTTTCCATCTTTTTCCCCCCACTGTGTGTGCACACATTGTGTTTACTGCCAGGACTCCAGAAAAGTGAACCGATCCATGATGTTTTCTTTCCTATATTACTATGTTCCCAAGTTTTGCATGGGCTTCCCTACCCATTTCACTACTTCACATCTAACACTGAATCCTCTGTCCCGTCTTCCCATCTCCCTACTGTGTGGGAAAAAGCAAGTCCTTGTGCTAAGCAGAATCTCATCACTGGTTCTACTTTTCACAGCTTATTTTTAAGACATTTTTTTGTCTCTAAGTTAATGTAGGTAATTTCAATTTCCCTAGAAGTCACTGTGTTTTGCAAGCCTCTGCTGATGTTCTCTTTCTAACAAAAAATATTCTATGTGAACCTTCATAAAATACACTGTGTAGAGCCACAGGAATTGGATTGCAGCAGAATCCCCAAATCTGCCCAGCAGCTGGACTCCTTTATGGCAGAAATAATGTGATATGTGGTCTGAGCAGCTCTGAAAACAGGATTTGCATATTGAACTGCAGCACTGGAATCAATTCTGTGAGAAAAAATGCCAAGGGCCTCTTGACATATATTTAAGTGTTATTTAAGAGTGTTTTATCCAACAGCCTAGTCCTTTTTTTGCAGGTTTTCATTTAACACCAAGTCTGAAATTTGATTCTACCATTTTTGTTTTGCCATTTTTAAAATACAGATAGAGAATTGTCTCTCTGGTAATTAGAGATGTTTAAAAGGCAGGGTAGTGAACGGTTTTTTCTCCAGCTGAGGTTTATTTGCATAAGCCTTTTGAGATTGATAAACTTTCCATTCTGAAACTATGCAGAGTCCAGGCTCCTGTAACTTGCATTGCTTTGTTGTGTTTTCCTGTCTTCTCCTGCCTGGCATTCTTCAGATGTCAGTTCTTGAGACTTACCATCACTCTGAGCCACCCTCCCAGCTTAGCAGTGGGCCTCTGTTATTGATTGGTTTGTACCACAACCTCAGAAAAAGATAAAAGGACTGTGGTATGAGACAAGAACAGTGACACTACCTCCTTAGTAGTTACAAAGTGTAAATAGCATGCAGTATCTTCATAGAGATCTGCAGACATCAGGGAAGATTTACACACTGGGCTGCATTTAAAATGTTTTCCCAGAGGGATATTGGCTTTATGTGCCTGATTTACTATCTGAGAATATGCACAAAGCTATAGTAAACACCTTGAGCAACCAGCACAGGGAATAACAACTGGATGGGACTGGCCCAGGCAGTGGGTAGTATGGAGAAGGGTTTGTCTTTAACCCACTTGCAATCATAGAACTGCTGACTTCTTCAGAGAAGAGATCAAATTCTTGTGCAGACAGTGACATGTATTTTTCATTCTTTCAAATAATGAATGTGTGTGCTGTTCTCACACAGGGAGGGGAAGAAAAGGAAAGTCTTCTGAGGGTGCCTACAGCATACATCTTTGTGCAGATTAAAAAACAGACAGTTGCTGGGCTGTGTAGCAAGGGCCAAGCCAGATGGAAGAAGATGTGTAAATACACATCTTTAAGTGAAGGATCAAAGATCAAAAAGATCAAAGATAAGATGGTGATGAAAACAAGATGCCTCTAACTTGAGGTGTAGTGGGGCATGGATATAATTTTGAATATAACTATTTAGTGTACCACATTAGGTGCTTTCAATTCTTTTTAAGAATTGGCCTAGGCTAGCACCATGAAATATTAGTTGTATCATAGTTCTTTCCTACAGTCTTGGCAATACCAAATATAGGAAAGAAAATTTGAGCCAATGTTGTTAATGCTAAAAAACCATTTCATGGTCACTTTTTGCTGCTGATACCTTTGCCAGCAAATGACACAGAGCACTCAGCAGAAACTGAAATAATTTTGGTAGAGTTATTTTTTTCTTTTTTTTCCCAGCAATTAAAGAAAGTAGCATTTAAACATTAGCCAAAAGCTGCCCTCTGCCAAAAATAATTTATACTACTATAACCCCAATGCCCTTATATAAATAATAATACAACCACTGATATATTCTGATGTACAAACGTTAAGACAAGGTTTTCTTTGGGATTGTTAGGCTATATAAGTAAGTTCCCATCAAAGGCCTCTACGCTGTGGTTTCTCAGTCTAAACTATTTTATGTATCAGGTTCTGTCCAAAGAGATGACATGCCATACAATCAAACATGTATCTAGTCTTTTTTACAGTTGTTTTTAAAAGTACTATTCAAGTCCAGACATACAGACCTTCTGGAGCAAGATGGAGTACACATGAAAATAATTACACAAAACAGATCTGCTTTCCTACAGTTCATTATGACAGCTACTTTGATGAAGTAGCTACTTCATCATTATAGCCACTAAACAATATTTAAGTAGCCAAAAGCCAAATACCCTCTTATAGACATACATAGAAGAAGACTGACTTGCTTGTGCAGATTCTTCTTTGTGTCCAAAGTGAGATTTTTACAAGTGCAGACTCATTTTTCTTCTAACTGCGCTCCAAAAAAAGTGAGGAAATATTTCCTATCATTGTTTTATCCATTTGTTTTATCTCACAAATGGATTAGTTTATGGCTTGATTTGGTGGTGTGAGCCAAAGCCAGATGGTGGTCACAACAGAACCAGAAACTGTTAAGTGTTTCCATTGCTCAAAAAAAACCCCTTGGTATTACCAGCTTCATCCGGGCTATGTGAGCCTCTGAAATGTGACTTCCAGTAACCATCACATTACATGTAGTAAGCACCCTGGCCCTCTCAGAGTGAAACTGTCTTTCATGTAAGTAATCATTTAACCAAATTTAATCCCACACAGATATGGCAATATTCTTGTGAAAGGAGTACTGAGTTAAAAATAAGACAACAGTTGAAAACCAGGAACAATGTGCTGGGACTTTGTGGAGACTAATACTTGTAGGGTGACAAAATGGGTATGTGCAACACAATGGGAAAATTAATTACAGCAAACCTCTGGTATTACATATTATTTAAAACCTTTGGTTCTTAAGTAGTGGGTTATCTGACTCTGGAAATGTTTTTCTTCAGCTCTTACTTCTCTGGAGTGGTTTTGTAACTGTGCAACTACTGGAAGAATATAGGAAAACAGTTGTATGGAATGATGTGGAGTGCAGCAGCTCTCCAAACTCAACACTCTGCCCAAAGCAGGCTTTGCTGTGGGGTCAGACATGGTTGCTCAGGGCTTTGTGTCACTGAGGTTTGAACTCCATGAAGGACAGAGATGGTACAGCCTCTCCAGGTAGCCTGTTCCAGTGTTTAGTTACTCTGCCATGGAAATTCCTGAGGCCTGCTTTCTCTAGCTGAAAACTCTCCTGTTTCTACTTGTGGCAACTATTGTCAAAAAAGCCTAGCTGCAGTAACCTCCCTGTAGGCACAGCAGACACCTAGAGGCTGCCTTCCTCCAGTCCAGCTTGCTGCCTTTCCTCACAGTGTTTGCTGAAGTCCTGCTCATGTACAACCAGGCCAGCATCATCTACTGCCCTTGTCTCATCCACAAACCAAATCATTTTGTCACAGATGATCACCCATCAGATCAGGCATCATTTAGCCAGTCTCCATCTTCTGCCTTGTGTGCTTGTACTTGCCTAAGAGTTCTTGCTTCACAGATGCTTCCCCCAGGGACTGAAAATGAGACAATCAGCCTATAGTTCCTCAGATTGTTCTATTTGCCCTTCCTTTAAATGGGTAAATTTGTTTTACCTTGGCCATCTGGGGCATTCTCCAGTCTCTATGATTTGTCAGAGCTGAAGGAGAAGAGCTGTTTGAGGATACCAGATAGCATCCTCAGCACCCTTGGGTCCAGACCTGCTGGGCTCACAGGCACAGGGAGGTTGACAGCTCACTTGAAAGCCACCAAGTACCTCATCATCTGTCACTAAATCACTGCCCTCCCTTGAGCAGCTGTTTCAAATATACTTTTTAACTTCCACTGGCTGTAAAGCAACTGGTAACTGTAGCAGCTTGGACAGAACTATGTTAAGTGTTTTGATATTTTGATTATCATTCTGTTCTGCTGTGACTGTCACTTTCCAGTGTTCTCTGCTCTTAGCATACTTCCAGTTTTCTGAGAGACTGCTCCAGTCTGTATCATTCATCTTAGAATGGTGAAAGTAGCCTTGTGGAGGACTTTCCCACATTTAAAAAATTTCCATGTGTGACTATTTTAATGCTAGCAAGATGCTCAGTTGATGGAAATAGGTTTGTGTTCTTATAGTTTCGTCCAAATTAACTGAAGTACATGAATTACATAGCTGCACTGCCAGTCTGGCAGATTTAGAATTTTCTGATTTTTCACACTGCTAGTAAAAATTCAGCCTTCAGAGGTCAAGAAGGGCAAAAGTCCTCTATATTGACTGCAGATTTTGATACATTAAAAGGTAAAAGCAATGTGATTTTAAAAATAAAACCCTAGCAGAATGTAGTTTGCCAAATAAAAGGCAGACATGCAAAAGCAATTACTCTTAAGAGTAAATTTACTAAATTTACTGAAAAATTAAGCTAAAAAATAACTACCAAGTTGAGAAAGTCACCCCTTACATGCCATATCTAATACATCTGAAAGTAGTTTCCCTGAAACTTGACCTTGTACCTTGGCCAGCTGAAGTAACGCTTAGAAGGTTTCTTGGTATTTCTTTCACATCTTCCCTCTCTTCACAGATCATGGCAGGAGGAGGAAAAAAGGTAGGAAACTCTGAACTAGGAAGAAAGACTGGGAGAAGTCTTGTGTTTTAAGGAACAAGAAAGCCTATGAGACTGGAGATACTGAAACTGGAGGAACAGACCTCCTTCTCTGCGCCATTAGTTACACAAGCAGGCAGAAAAGTTAAAAAAGCAGCAAAAGAAAATGCTTTGAGTAATTGCTGTGAAAACAAAATGAAGTTTCTCTTTGGCCCTTTGATTTTGGCTATATTTGAAGAGAACAAGAGCTCTCCAAAGGCCTGTTGCCCTAGGGAGCAGGGGTATTAACTCAGTGAAATACTTTGTTTGCTGCATTTCCTGGCACAGCAGCTATTTAATTTAAATTTAGTGGGGAGGGAGGAAGAAGAGACGGAGGGAAGAGTATGTGTGGAACTTGCATTTTGCCTTCTATTAGAAGTGCTTGTAGGAGATATAAATTAATTGTGTAGTCTGGATATTTATTTTTTTCATTGCTCTCTCATTACTACCTCATTGTTAAGGATTTATATATCACACAGGCAACAGCTCCTTAGTGCTACACAGGCACAGCAGAAAGAATAAATCCTTTTGGTCTCACTGTCCCCAATACAGGTTCATCTGGGTTTGCTCTGGTATAAAAGCAAATCTCCTCTGCTCTTGGGGACCCCTGTGGCAACAGGAATTGAATCTGCCAGGATACAAGGCTTACCAGTGTCTTATATGTTAACTCTTAAGAGCACGTCCATGCTCAGCAAAGATATGCCAGAGGGTAACATCACTGCTTGGCATGTTGTTAAAAACAGGTGTGCTATTTTTGCAGAACTTGAAAAGGCTTAGAGAGTGGGTTGGACTAACTCAAAATTAAGGTCGACAGCATTTCAACTCCTGCTTGTAGATGAGGTATTATGAAATCATCCTAATAATCTATTGGTTCAAAGGGGTAATTAAGATTTAACTGTCTGGTGAAAGCAAGATGTTTAATTAACAACAGTCTGTTGTTAAATGAGATTATGAGCATTACCTACAGACATGTCATATGCACTCTTCCAGTGCATTTTCCATACTAACATGATTTCACATCAACACTGGGAAATCTCTATTTCCAGCATCACTAATACAATTGATGTGGCTCTTGCCAAAATATACTAAAGAGACACTCATAACTGTTGATGCTAAGCCACAATTTTCACTTTGGCTTTCACACACTAGTCAGTAAATGACACTTTGAAGCCTTATGTCCATTTCTGCTCCCCGCTCCCACGTGTAGTAAAGGCAAGTGGTCTGAAAGGAAAAGAGATAAAGGGTTTTGACTGTAGGCAAACTAACTTCATCAAAGATACTGAAGATTTTTGTAACTAAGCATTTTCTGCTAAAAGATTCCTGAAATATTACTTGTTTAGATGAGAGAATGAAGGAGGTCACGTCCCTGAAATATTAAAAAAAATTAAAATATGCAAGATTGATATGTTTTCATGGTAGAGAATAAAACACAATTAGTTGTATGTGACTAGATCTCCCAGAAGGCCTAGGTTTCCAAGTCCAAAGGAGATACATTTAAAAAAAAATATAGCTAGCTCTATATCTGTCAGAAAAAGTTCCAGCACACTGTCTTGGAATATGTGACATGGATTTTAAAAGATGGCATCTGCTCAAGGCTCATCCTAACATGTTCTTAGCAGATTTTTTTTTTAATCTTTTGCCCAACATAGTGGTTTTCTTAGGAAACTTCAAAAACTTCATTTTTTTTTTTTTAAGAAAACAATATATTTTTAAATATACTAGTTTACTTCAAGGATTTGGTGTGTTCTTAACTTTTTCTTGTCAAGCTCTATTACAGATATAGAAAACAGACAAACTAAGACAAATACTAGCAGGTCCAATGTGGGGATTTTTCTCCGTGGATGGCAGGACAAGGAACTCTGCACACCTAAGATGTTCTAGAAACACGTGGCTTTATTATTACAAGGGTCATGGGTAAAGAGGGCCTGCTTCCAGCCACCAGCCTCGGCTGGAGCAAAGCCCTAAAGAGAGAAAGGGGGGAGAGGGAGATAGAAGAGAGCTATGGGGTAAAAACGGGGCAGGAGCAGGGGAAAAACGTGGGGAGAGAGTAGGAGCAAGGAAGGTGAGAGAGAGGAGAGGAGATGAGTGGACAAGAGCGGGGAGGAGAGGACAAGGCAAGAGAGGGGAAGAGGGGACAAGAGTGGACAAGACAAGAGGACAAGAGAGAGGAGAAGAGGGCAAGAGAGCGATCCTCTTGTGACAATACAATATATCCTTTTTTCTGTTGAATATTTTAATTCACATTAACCAACCTGCGTGAGATACAAAACCTATAAACTTTGCATGCAGCCTATAAGAACGACTGCATTACCATGTCATTTTACTCTCTATAGACTTCTTTCTTATGCATTTGTTCCTAGATGTCTTTTGCCAAGGTGGAAAGGCAACATTCTTGTCCTTTTTTTGAGCTTAATCACCGTCTTCCTGCCTGCCATGCACACATCTCGAAACTGGCTTTCATTCCTATTTCACTCAGGTTTTGTATCTGCAGTATTTTTTATCATGCAGTCATATTCATAAGTCCTTCCTGTCTGGTCTTTCCCAACAGTCCAAGAAGAATGAACCATGTTTAAAGCTCCAACAGCAAAGCTCAGTTTGAGAGGCACAGTATTTAATTGAGGGCACTGAGCAGAATATTTCCTGCTTTGAAGATACTGTACATAAGGCATGGCAAATAAGGCAGATAATGATGCAAACACAAACATCTGTATGAAAAACTGTCACATCCAGAAAAGGGAGAAAGAAAAAGGGGGGAGGGGGGAAAGGGAGGGAAGAAGGGAGAACCAAGAAGAAAAAATAAAATCCAAACTATTATCTGTATGCCAGAATTTTGCAAGCAGACTCGTTTCAGCTATAAAACAGAAAAATTTGGATACATATTCTAGAAGGATATAGTAATATCTTGATATAACTTGAAAGATCAGGTTAGTTAGACTCTTTAAAGCTGAGTAAGATTATCTGTAAAAAGTTTGCTAGTTTGATTTCAAGTAAAGAACATAATCTAAAGGTTGTTGCTTTTCATGTCTGTTAAGGCACCTGGAAGGCTGTTGTCTGTCAAAAGCAAGTTACTGTTAATTTATAACACTGTAGTCTAGGGCATTAAAATGCACTAAAATGATCCATTTAAAAGAAGATAATTTGAAAATGATGGAATCATACCTAGATTACTGAAACATTAAGCTAAGGATGAATAGTATTGCTAGCTGGAATTTGGAGGCCATTTTACATTACAAAATTTTCCTTATTTAAGTTGACTGAAGAGGTAAACCTGGATTCCTTACAATATTAGCTTTTCTGGTTATTCCATGACTAAAGAAAATGACCACTATCATTTTCAAGAGAAGAAGATATAAATTTAAAAATTGTTATATTTAAACACTTTTATGTGTAAGTTATATTAAACATATTTATTCTTTTTGATGGCTGCTGCAGCAGTTCAGAGCTGGCAACAGCACTGAATCTGGAGGGATTAAATCCTGCTGATCAGCACAGTACAGCTGTACTGTGTACAGCATGTACAGCATGTTGAAGCAGATGACCTCTTCTTTCATTTTTATCTTGTACTGCATTCATGTTATGATCTAGGTCAATTTTTGATTGTCAGACCACTTGAAAATGCACCAAGGTTGATCTGACTGGTGACCTTGATTATAACTGCAGTGTTGTAGGTCTTCTGTCATTTTTTTTTTTTTGTGCTCGATAGGAAGGAGCAAGAGCCAAACACATGCTCCCTTGTCAAACCAAAACTCAGGCAGGCAGGAGATAAAAGCACAAGTATCAGGTTTCTGGGATCAAATCGGCCTTCAATCCTAAAGGCTTTGAGCCTGGTGATCCTTAGTGATACAGGATAATTTGTTACACAGTTATCACCAGTAAACCAAGTAAATATTACATTAATACCACTCAAAATGCTTATGTGTTATGTGGAGACTGAACTAGAGCAGTGTATTCAATGCAGTGAGCTCTTTTGGAGGGGTCTGCTATAGAAAATTAAATGATGTTAGGGGATTTTGAATAGCATATATAGTACTTCAGTGATTTCAGTGGCCACTCATTACTTCCCAGCAATGGTGGTCAGCAGAACTGAGAAACTGAACCAGCTTTAAGCCACAGAAAAAAATTAAAAAGTAAGAAAAGAAAAGTAGTTATTCAGTAGGAAGAATGCAAACCAGTTTCCCTCCACTGAATTGCTTTCTTTACTTTTTATAGCTGGTGAAATTGTTTTTTCTTTATGTGTACTTGCAATACCCTTCAATTAATCCAGTAATACTGTTCCTCAGCACATTCAGGACTTGCTCAGGAAATAGAGAGTTCTTTCCATGAAAATGTCTTCCTAGAACATTTAAATTCTACCACATCAGGGTGACTCTTCTCTAGTCAGTTTTAGAGAGATGGGGTGTTTGTAGTTCACTTTTTCCAGAAGAAATTCTTCCTTATCCTAATGAAAATGTATGCTAAGCAGCAATGCTCTCTTACTTTTCCTTCTGTACGGAAGGTACAGCGAGCATACACAGGATCTCTCTTGATTCCATCTAAATAGTAATATTTGAAGCATCTAATCAAGCAGTATCCTCACTATCTATAAGCAGTATTATTAATACCAGAAATACAGAAAGGCATTAATTGCATTACACAACTAACTACAAAGCAGCCTGATAAAGATAGGGTAAAGGATGCTCTAACTGTCAAGTAGACTTCAAGCAACTGAGTAAGAAGTCCATTCACTGCAAAGAATATTTTATTATTTATCATTGCTTTTTCAGTCTTCTTGAACCAGCAGTCTTGGTCTCATAGAAGACAGACATGTAGATGGTGTTTAGGTGCAAACTCTTAAAACTTCTTTCTGCTTAAAAATGACTTCCTGGAAATTCCCAGTGCTAGATGCAGTGAAGTTTGTTGTCGCTTGTCCAAAGGTGGTAAAGCACAACCGTCTAGAAGAGCATTCTTGTAGAAAAGCCAAAGGGTGGGGAAGACAGGGTATTTCCCTCAACTGCCTTCACTCACAGGCTTTAATTACCTGTTAATGTGAAAGTCTCTGAAAACTCTCTGAACAACTTTCAAGTGATTTGAAGGCAAGGGTTGGCAAAAACAGGCTCCGTTTCAGATTAAACTGCTTGCCTTCCTAGCTGTTTGCATGGTCAACAGTAAGAAGTCCTTCATGTTAATGCCTAAGTAGGAAAAACCTCAGAACAAACTGCCTTTGTAAGAAACACATGCTGCAATTACAGCAACAGTTCACAAATAAAAAATTTAGTCTGTTCTGCCATTTGCTAGTGCTTGCCATGAATTCTACTGCCATATGAGGAATGAGACATCTGACAGTAACTATGCATGACAAACCTGAATTGATACAGGAGGAGATAATATAATCCCTCACAGTGTCCTCTTCTTTCATCCCCAAGCTTCTGTGCCACACTGCAGCAGCCAAACTAGGCAATGGCCTAACAGGAATTAAAGTCAGATGAACCAGTTTAGATGAACCTAAACAAGCATAGATATATGAACGAATGACCATATGGAGGTAAGGTAGGGCTTATCTCAGCAGCAGCTTAGGTCACGTATGGAAAACAACAGTAAAAATATGCTTGGCTTTCCTTCATCATTAGGAGTTATTTGTGGTATTTTCAGAGGGTCTTTAATTGTAGGAAGCAACAATACGATTTAAAAAAATAATTTTATTTTTTCCGTACTTAGTGTTAAAATAATCAGGATGCAAGTTGAGCTTGACAGAAAGCAGAAACCAGCAGTTCCATCAGTAATATTTAGACACTACTGCAGTTCTTTAAGTTTTGAGAAACTTGAGTGATTTTGGATACATAAACAAAACTCCTCATACAGTAAGAAATGTAAAATTACAAGTCTAAATCTCATCAGGCACAAAACTGAAGTTTCCCTGAGAAGATGTAATTACAAACTAGTGTATAAACATTGTATCACAATATCAGGGTGCTTTAAGAATATAAAAGAAATTCCTTAATACTCCATGCTGAAAACAAAATTTTCAAGAGGATTGAGAATTACATATAACAGAACTGCAGCAAACAGGCCTAAGTAAAATGGTAACGGCTGGCTTTGTATATCCCCTTTTGCATAGCTTTTAGATAATTTCTAATGTTATATTCCTGAGATCTTTCAGTACTCATTATGAAGTGCAGTCCAGCTGCTTTTTACCCTACCCCATCTTTCTCTTCCAGCTAGCATTACATTCATGGGAGAAAAAATAATAGCATTAATAAAAATTAATAGAATAACCATGAACAACATGCATTTTCTATGACTTAAACCAGTTTAGCCAAAGGAAGTCCATTAATTATACCTTCTAGATAAAAAATATTCCAAGCAGTTGGCTTTCCAAAAACTGCTGTCTGATTTTTTACTAAAGCTCCAAGCCTCAGTGTGCCACAAGGCATACTTGAGACATGCCTTTTCTCCCCCTTGTCCATGGACAAGGCACCATGAGCACCACCACACCAACATGGTGAGAGTCATTTATACCCATTATCAGCATCACCACCATTGCTGTGACACATTAAAGTACATTGCAGTAGAATATTTGTACCAATGTTTCCTAACAGGAGCATACATTTCAGTTCTTTTGCAGATACAGAGCTTTGTGCCGCAAATATTCCTCCAAGCATTTTACTGCAAAAGGGTCAACATCAGTATCAAACTTATTAGCAAACAAGTGGTGGTTTCGTAGCATCCAGTTCAAGTCTCCTACTCCAAAAACACAGACAGAACGAATGTGAACTCCACTGCAGGGTGGGTAGGGCGCACCTTTGGACACGTCACCCTCAAAGTACTGCCACTTGACAAACCTGGCCAGCGCATTCATGTCAGAAAGGTCGTACTTGTCACTGGAAGAAAATGCACCTGGGACTTCAGGGATTCTCTGAATTGTTGCCCATAGGTATTCATCTGGGCTGTAAGTATCTTTTGCCCACTCAATGAATTTAAGTATTTTACTGTTTTCTAGTACATATTCTACAAAGTTTCTGCTAACTACAAAATAGGCACTGCCAGAAAAAACTGGAGTGCTGAGGGGTGGTAGTTGTTTGTCTATGCCTGTGTTCTTTATTTTACCATCAATAATCTCATGGTGTTTCTTCCACCTTACTTCCTTATTAACAGGCATTTTTTCTGTTTCCAAGCTGTTTTCACCCTTAAGGGCTTTTAATTTCTCTACTATTTCCTGGTTGGTCTTTATAGGAAAGTCCATACCACATAGATTTATTAGGTATTTCCAGTTTGAACTTCTTCTGTAGAGATCTTTCATGCAGTTAATGTCTGCCTGCACTCTGCTCCATGAAGCATATACCACACTCTCTAACTGGCTGGAAATAAAGACATTATCAAAACATGAGACTATTCCCTTTACAGCAGCAAAAAAGGATTCTGGAGACTTTTTGTCTACATGAATGCAGTAAAAATTCTGTGGAGCATAGATTGATCTTAGAAGTCTGTCAAGCATCTCAATTTTGTGATAAACCACTATTGAGTAAGCAATTGGAAATTCTGCTTCTTCATTACTGAGAGGTTCCATAATGTATTTCCTCATCTTGGTGAAGGAGGCGCAGTCTGCAGTCATGTTAATATAATCATCTGTTGTTAGTCTGGGGCGTTTCTTAAATGACACTGATAATGCCTCAAGTTGTGCCTTTTGTATTTCTCCTATATCCCCATCAATAATCTTGGTACAGTTAACATTGCTAATAGGATCTTCTTTTGTTAGCTCCAGATGTCTCCGATTTAGGAAGTCTTCTTTCTGGTTAACTTTCAAAACTGAAATTATTATTAAAATGAGAGTTAGACACAAGAAAAGCCTGAAGCGCAAGTTGTGGCAAAACCGTAATTTCCTCTTCAGCATTTCAAATACCAGGTAACTTTGTAGGGCTTAAAAAAATGTCCTCCTCTCTGTTCATATGAGTTTAAACAACTTCAGAAGAAAATTTTGTGTTTCTCAGGAATTCGGCAAGTTTTTCAGGGAAATGGAAGGAAAAATCCTAAAATAAAATGGAATATGACAGTCATTCTTAATCTAAAAAGGTTTCTTTTAAAAATTAGTGATTAATAATTACATTACTATTTAGTAACAGAAAAAAGCGGAATAGTTCAACCAAAAATATTCTGTTGAAAATTAAAAATTAATGAATAATTTTTTTGTAGAAAAACACTGGGAGAAGCAGACAGTTTTCATGAAACCTCCACAGTACTAATGCTACAAACTGAAGTTCAGTAAGAAAATAGAGCTGATTCAGGTGCATCTAAAACAAAATTGAAGTCAGATACACTACTGAGAAGCAAATATTTCTTGTTAATTTGTGCTTTAGAGCTTGACAAGAATGTTTAATACCCACTTTAGGATTGAAATTGATTTCTTTATCATTAAAACTTACCACTCACTTCCTGGATGATAGTCATGCTTTAGTTCTCACTGGCAAAAAAGGCCCTGTAGCTTTTCAAGATTTTTATGTGAGATAGTCTCTTCAACATCCTGTGTATCAGCTTAGAAATACCACCAGGAAACAGCTGATGAGAAGGGTGAGAAAGAGAAAAGTTTTTATAGCAGGGCGCCTCAATTTTCAGAGTTGTGAGAAAAATTGTTACTGAATTGCTGAAATAGCTTTATAAGGTAAGAGGCAACACTTATGACCTGTATCTCAAGCTGATTTGTATCAAGTCACTGCAAGTGCACAAATCCAAGTGCACAGCAATGTTGTATTACCATAATTTAAACACACTTTTTAAAAATGATTCAGCAATTGCTTTTATGTGGAGGTGTGCTGCAATACTGAATTGCAACAAGATTTCTAGCCAATTTTATTTTCTACTTTATTGCACAAGCACTAGATAATTTTTGTTTGCTAGTTCTGTTGCTCTCTTTAAGCACCATTTTTCTGTTTCAGTACTCAATGTTTTTTGAAAGTGCTATCTCATGCTGGTAAATTGATTAAGAACAGGATACCCTTAAGTAACTTACATTGCTACTCAGATGCTCCTTCTAATCACAAATTCACTGCCTAATAATTCAGTGCAGGTTTGAATTTCAAATTCTAATTGCAGAAGTCCACACAGCTTACAGAGAATATCTTCCAAAACATGAATCTGTAAGCTTATGGAATACAAAGTATTTGAGAGATACAATGCTCCTTATATTTTTACTACTTTCAAGAAAAAAAGAGAGAATGCCTCAGAGTAACTTTTTGAATAGCTCTAAAAATAACAGCTACTCAGAAAAACTGGTAAGAAATTTTGTTTAAGAAAGATAAATGTACTGTGTCCACTACTTTTTTTTTTTTTTTCCATAGGCTGTTCAGCAAAAGAATTTCCTTTTCCCCCTTATTTTCTTTAAGCTACCCACTATCATTTTAGGTTTTAATTCCTAGACTGTGGCTATTAAGCTGCTACTTGCAGATCTCAGAACAGGTGCATTTAACAAACTGAGGCATGGCATCACACAGTTTTTTGCTAGTAATGCTGGCCAGGATGCTCTACACATTGGGTCCACCACTTTGCCTGTGGCACTGCAAACTGACTGGAGGAATGGAGCATGGAGGAAGGTGTGGAACACTGCACAAATGTCTAGCACAGCTATGAGAATCACCAATTTTTAAAGGAAGTACTATAGTCAAAGGTTTTTATTTCAACCCAACAGCAGGCAGAGACCATAAACTTATGACTAATAGCATTATGTAATTTTATATATGCAGTTTTATTTATGCTGAAGTGTACTTTGTTTTCAGAATTACAATTGTTAGTATTTTATCCTGCATTTCTAATTTATTTTAAGGAAGGCAGGTATTTGATCGCAGTATATTTTAGGTGTATAGTGAAGTCAAACTGAAAGAAAATTTAAATTTTTAGGCTTAAGAAAAGAAACCCAGTGAGCTAGCACACAATTACAGCTGAAAGCACACAGAGGGAAATTTTAAGAACGAGGTCTTACACTTTGAATTTGAAAAAAAAAATTAAAGGAAAATTCCAAAATTCTGGATGTTTGCCATGTGACATCAAACGCAATAGCATAATTTAGAACATGTTTTAACATGTTTGTAACTTAACACACACCTTTGTACTTGATGTTCTTCTTGTTTTGACTACTAGATCTAATCCACTAAAAATAATATTCATCACATATTGAATTAACAAAGGAAGGAGACTAAATATGTGACAATTTCCATTGGGTATATATTTTCATAGGATGAAGCTGATGATACCTGTTAACCTTCAATTACTGTATCCTGCCTACAAACTTAAAAACTAAGACTTTCTGGAACCTAAAGTGTACTTCAAATACAGTTACATTTGTCATACTTTATCTGACAGACATTGAAATCCTTTCTTTAGGCTGTTACCACTTTATTTTGTCCTATTCTTAGTTTTATAGGAGCACTAGCACTGAGAAATAACACATACTCAACCCATCACTGGGTTGAACAATAGTGATGGGATTACCAACCCATCACTGTTCCAATGGAGGGAGACAGTCTTAATTGAAAGTGACCATGGCAGTCTTCACCTTCTAACATTTTCAAAGAGTAAAGCTGGCTAAGAAGTCTTTCCTGGTCCCGTTTTAGAATAAAACTTGGCCGAGTGCAGGATAAAAACTCCCTTTCAGAAAGACCTTGTATACCCAGCTGGGTGCAATTCCTCTATTGTTCAGAGATCAGAATAATCAGACCTGGCATTTTCATTATGCCAGAATGAAAGATCTGCAAACATTTACACATTAACATGGCTCTTATCTTTATGTGGATTTTCTTTTCCCTACAAAATTCTCTCACTGGCATGCTGTGTAGCAATGTATCCATATAACAGGCCATTCTGATGCACCAGCCAAACTGGTTGTGAGTAATATTATCAAACCACCTGCAGTTTTGTTGTTAGAGCTCTCAGGAATTCATCAAGGTTACTGAGAAAACAACAGGATCAAAAATAATAAGAAAGCCTGAGAAAATGTCTGCAAACCCTAGATAGGAGAAGCACAATGTAGGATGCGTGCTTGACCAATTGGATGTCCTGAAGGATGTGTGCCTGCCTCATGAAAGCAGCAGCTCAGCCAACCTAGAGATGTGGGCCCACGTGGACAGTAGACCTAGAATCTATATCTGGCATGTAATGTAAACAATAAACAGCTTCTGTTGGAATAATATTGATTCAATTATTCAGTGGCCCATTTCCCCCCTGCAATGCTGCTTCCTCAGACCAATTTTAACAATAAATTACTATTTGTTTACACTCACAATTTTAAAGTTCTAAAATCTTATCATATCCCATTCACAAAAGCTGATCTTCAAAAGGGTAAGATTTGTTACCTTTCCTCTATTAATAAACCTAATCCACTTACTGAGCCTAGAACACTATTAATATAGTTTCAGACTACATTCAATTAATTTTAATATTAGTAAAGCTTGAGCTCTGCATAGCCTTAGTGCACACACTAGAGAATTACCTTGACAGAGAGAGCACTTTGCACTGTGGGAGAGGTGGAAGAAGGTTTGCAAAGCTATGGAGAAGATGCTTTATTTGGCAGCCTTTGTCTTACTCTCAACTGAGGTTCAGTTGTAGAAGTTACATACCTGACCAACTCCCTTTTTTTACTGCTTTCTTCTCAAGTCAAAATCTGTATTTCTGAAGCAGTTGTCATCAAGGGGAAGCTGATAGCATTAAGGGAAGTTAGTACAAAGGCTGAGTTAGTGGCCCACTTCCCTCTTTCTGGACAAAATTATTCTTTACTGCTGTGTACGAACTGTAGGGTATGACTAAACAAAACCAAGATAATTTCAGCTTGATTTCTAGCAAACACAAAATCTCATAGGAAACCTAAGTCTTCCAAACAAAAACCACTCAAAATCTCCAAAACAAACATACAAGCAATAAAAATCCCACCAAACTAAACACTCTTATTATAGTGTACCACAGCTGGGAGGGAGACGAGACCTGGCATGGAGGTTGGACTGGAGCTGCTGGTCCTACAAATGAGGAGGCTCGTGAGGGTGTAGAGCCAGCAGCGCACCGCTACCCCAGCAGCCAGGACCAGCCTCTGGCCACTGGCACAGCCCATCTGTGCGGCTTCAGCGCACCGCTGCTCTGGCACCACGATGTGCTGCTGGTGGTGGAAGGAGCAGCCCTGCCCCCGTCTCTGCCACCTACTCGTTGGGCCAGGAGGAGTGAGTGCAACAAGATCCAACCAGACGGCCTCTGGGGAGCTCTCCAGACAGTGGGGCCACAAAGATGGATTTGCTGGGAAGTCCTAACATTTTAAGAAGGCATATCCAGAATGCTTCAAAGTACACACATCCTATACTTACTACAACTACCATGCCTCCATTCAGATTCAGTCATGCAGAACATTCATTCTGATGAGGAAGTGATTTTTAAAGCAGTAAGAAGCTTGTATAAACACAAACATGCATAAACACAAAGACAGACTGCGTGTCATCTGCAAAGATCTGCCAGACACAGAAGTAATTTACTCAGCTTTCCATGACACCAAGCAGCACAATCTTGAAAGTCGATATGCCTGTAAATAAATCAAAGCACTCATATTTGTTCCGTTAGGTAGTGTTGAGTCGTGAGTCTTAGTGAAAATGAGAACTGGTCATAAGCTTCATAGTTGGCTTACCATAGGCCTTTATGGGACGCTTAGTTTTGAAATCATATACAGAAGGGTTTCCTGTGGGCACAGTTGTCTGCAACTGACAACACTCCGTAGGAGTACACATTTTTCCTTCAGAGATGCTTAATAAAGAAGGGAAAATACACTCCCTTTTTACAGAAAAACCCCCAAAATGTTAATCTTTTGTTAAATTGCAAGACTTTTAATGAAACTCCACAACTGACTAGTACTGCTACACCCACCAGCACATGGAAATTAAATACTTAGAGTAGCTAAAAGTAGATAGCTGTTTCTTCAGAGCTATAAAAAAAGATGAAAACAAATTCAAATCTCTGGGTTATTTGAAGATCTTATATTTAAGTGTTAGGAATACAACACACTAAAGTATTTCTGTTTCAAAAAATGAGTAACACTCACATAAACATACACTTTGTGTAGAGTGTAAAATGAAAAAGCAGAGTTTTACTAGCCTTCCTAGTACTCTTATACACTACTGTATCACATAAACCTTCTGCAGAACAGTTCAAAGCCTGATTACTATTTCCAATCCTGTCCGTCCTTAGAGGCCCCATAGATAGAGCCAACAGTAAGAAATTTCAACTAAAGAAAGTAAAGACATTATGGCAAAGTCATTCAGTGGCCAGTTCCTACCTTGAGAAGCCTGTGACTCTTAGTATGGACAAAAAGATATGTTTTACCTCAAGGTTACTAACAGTGAAAGTACAGACAAATCACAAAACAAAAAATCATGAAATCTTTAAACTAATGTTGGCCAATTTAACACGCAGTAGAACTGCCCAGTGTTCAAGGTAATTTGTACACTTAGGCTACTTCAAGGTAAAACAGACACCTATTTTTTTCACATAATTCTAATGTAGGACCTGTAATGTCACCAGGAAGAGAGCAGTTGCTGCACTCCTCATGCCCATATAAAAAATTTTGGTCATTGCTGCCTTGTGACAATGCTGGATTTCATAACAGGACACACTGGCAGGAAGGGCAATCTATAAAACCAGAAGGAAGGAAGAAGGAAGAGGCTGTCAATTTTTTGAGTACTTTGATCCCTTTTCAAGCACCACACAGAAAATATTCTGAGATTTTCTTTAGCCCTGTGGAGATGCCAGCATTTTAAAGCCATACCTACAGTTCATCAGTAAGCTAAAGAATCATCACTGAACTTCCTCCGATATTCTATCACAGTTTTCCAATATGAGGTTTCTGTTTGTTTTATTAAGTTCCTCTAACAGAACCACAATTATCCCATGTATAATAATGCTGCACATTGAAAAAAGTGGTGTCTCTGGAGCTATGAAGTAAACTTTACAATGAAAGTTATTTCAGTTGTAGTACTGGGCGTGCTACATTTCTGTGGCGCTACCTTTTTTCACCTCTTCTAAGACAGAATTCTATGTTGATAAAGTTAGGTGTTTTCCAGTTTCAGGAGCTTAGGAACCAGAGTAAAGGGAGAACTTTCGAATTATGTTAAAATCCAAAGCAAAACTGAGCGGGATTATTAGAAAAATGAAATGAAATCTTTTAATAAGACTAGCAGTGTGTGTTCCAATGTGGAAACAAATTTGAAGAGCAGGATTTTGCTCAGTAAACATAATATTTTCAGCAAATAGACTGCAAATCTTTAACTTGTATGTTTGCCTTGCATATTGTTTATGTTGGGAAAAAAGGGCAGACTTGGCAAAGGTATTCATCAGGTTTTTTAACAGCTTTTGGCTCTTCTGGCCTCAGGAATGAGTATTACCCCAGACAATTCAGATTTCATAGGAAATGTATTATGCTCAAAACTGGTATACACTATAGGCAGAATAGCTAATCACTGAGAAAATATTTTCTTTTGTATACACCTACTTTCAAAAGAAAGGTAAGTGAACTCCAACTTGACCTAAAAATACTACACTATTTTTCACAAAGATTTTCAAGTTGAAAGACAGAAAAGCTAGATGGTCCCCTCTTCTGTCACTACCATTTCTGACTCTCATTCTTGCCAGCTCTGTGGTCAAATACCTCATATTCCATTAAAAATGAAATTTAAAATAGCAGACTCCAAAATGGCAATTCCCTCCTGCTGCCACTCCTCCTTCCCACAAAGAAGTCTACTTTTCTGAGTAACACGGAAAGAGGGCAAAGTGCCAAAGCATAACTGAGACTCCTGTCAGCCCTCCTACCCAACCTGGGCCACAAAAAACTATTTTACAACCTTCTAAACAGCTTTTTTTATTCTGACCAAAAAAAGAGGTTTTTTTCAGGGTTTTCTCAGTGACAGAGAGTTTAAGAGACACACAGAGAGAAAAAAGCACCACAATCTAGGACTGCAACACCTCGGGAGCATCAGGGATGCCCCGGACCCCGTTAGCGCTACCCGGTTCCACACCGAGCCAGCACCCCCCGAGGGCACAGCCCGCCCCGGGCTCCTGCTGCACCGCCGCGGGAAAGGCAAACGGAGCGGGGCAGGACACACCGACAGAAACGGGGGAAACAAAAGAAACTAAGAAAAAAGGAGGTGTGGCGGGGAAAAAGCTGGAGAAGAAAGGAAAAAGGGAAATGAGAAGAAAAAGGGGAAGGAAAGAAAGAAGCAAAAGGACATAAATGGAACCAAAAAAGAAGAAGAGAGAGGGGAAGTGGGAGGGAAAGCAGGGGAAGAAGGAGGAGAGAGGAAAAAGGGTAAGGAAAGAAAAGAGAGGTGGGGGAGAAAAGAAGGAAAAAAGGACAGAGGCACCACATATGCGTCTCTCTGCCCTCCAGCGCAGCACCTGCCCGGCGACACGGCGGCTCCCGGAGTAGCGCTGCGAGGCTCCGCAGGGTACGGCGCCCGGGAAAAGCGATGCTCCGGCCCGGCCCGCGCCGCCGCCCGCTCCCGGCACGCCCACAGCGCCCAGGTGGGAGCCCGGCCACCTCCCCCGGGCGCGGCCCGAGCCGGACTGGGGCCGCTGCCCCGGCTGCCCGTCCCCTCCCCTCCCGCAGGCCCGCCCGGCCCTCCCGCCGCCGCGCTCACGGCCCCGCCCCGCCCCGGCCCGGCCTCGGCCGCCCCGTGCCTGTGGCAGCCCGGCAACTGCGCCTGTTTATCCCTGTATTGCTTTCTCCGAAGCCTCCCCCGGCAGTACCGCTGGAGCCCGCACAGGACCCGCTCCTGTGCCGCTCCCCGGGCCCGGGCGGGGCCGGAGCTCCTGCCGCCGCAGCCCGGGACTCGCCGGCCGCCACAGGTGGGCTTGGAAGAGCTCCGTGAGGAAAATGGAGAGACGGAAGGGAGGGGTGGGGCGCAGGGGAGCATTCCTGGCCGAGGAGCATTCCTGACCGAGGAGCAGTGCGCCAAACTCGGAGCGGCGAAGAGTTAAACGTGTCTAGGCAGAGTGTGAGGAGGACTCGGATTTCTTCTTCACTTGGTCCCTTCAAATATCTGTCCGACAGTAAACACAGTCCACGGGGGCTGGAGAGCTGTGAGACATGAAGGTGGAGCTTCGGGGCAAAACCCCTTATTATTTTAGTGAAGTACTTTGAAAGAAAAAACCAGAAAATTAAATTTTAAGGAAATAGAAAGTTCAAAGACGGCGTGTGCCTTCGTTAAAAAACCCCAAGTGCTGCAGCCTGTAGCAGATTGAACAGCACTTACAGAATTCCCAAAAAATCCCTGCGCATTGGGGTTGTCTGATGTGCAGCTTGATTTGGCAGCTGGAGGCACACTTAATGCACTCTTTTGGCCATTTCTCATCCCAGTCGTGAGATGGTACTGAGGGGTCCTGCATCTGCACTGATTAAGAGGCTGGAAGCTAACAAGAAAATGAGATTAGATTTCAGAGCTCTCACTGGAACACACTGCCAGCGGAAGAGGGAATTGCCTCCACACATCACCACATGGATCAGACAGCTTATTTTAGGAATAGACTGCAAGTTCTCAAATTCTTCATCATCATGTTGTCAAGAGAATGTTTAATATACATATACATATACATATACATATACATATACATATACATATACATATACATATATTTATGCTGGATAAAGAATTGGTGTGTAACTGTATGCCAGTTTGGCAGTTCTCCCTTTTTCCTCTTTTCCTGACAGATGTGGAGGTAAAAGATGATTTTCTAGTGTGTCTGTTATTTATAGGGCTGAACTTCTGTTCACTTCTGATTATTCTTGGAGCACCATGCCAGAAAGGCCTTTCATCTGGAAGCCCAGCTGAGGCTGGTAAGAGAAGTTTCAAGTGGGAGACAGAAATATGGGGGGGTGGGCAAGATTTTCTATTAGTTTTCCCCATGAAGAGCAATATTTTATAATTACTAATGATTTATGATTAGAGACAATGACTGTGTCTTGTTGGTCTTCTATGTAAATTAGAAAAAATAAATCATAATGTAAATTGAAGTATTTGTTCTCTTGCTAAACTGCCTGCACAACATCACAGTATTGCAATGGCAGTGCAAGTAGTAGAGCTGAACTACCAGTATTCCTAAGAGAATGAATTGGATAAGCTTTCGGGGCAGATGTTTGCTCTCAGTGCCTGCCCTAATTACTTACAAAGCTACAGATGCAAAGCTACTAATGCAAAGTCACCAACTAGAGCTGATATATATTGGTGCACTAATAAAGTACCGTCTAATAAGTACATCCTGTGAGAGAGGAAAAAAAGGCATTAAAGTCATTACTGTGTGTAATTGTTTCAGGTAGAGGACTGAAGTCAGGAAGTTTGTTATTCTCTGGCACAAGTTAAAAATGGAGTTCTCTATAGACTGACATGATTACAGAGGTTGTGATTCTGGGGTGAGCTTGCTGGCAGAGACCCATCGTGGTTTTAGCACAGTTTTGTGACATTTCAAGGACTATGTTTTCTTTACGGTTCCGTTCATGGAGAGTTTTTGTTAGCTGTTCCTGAAAAAAATGGATGAAATTAGTTTGTGTCTGTTTTTTAATCTTCTAGCCTTGAGTCTGGAATATGGAAATGACAGGGTCCACAAGCTGCCCTTTCTGCCATGTAACAGGCTACTGACAGATGTGACTGTATGGCAGCTGTAAAACAAAAGAAAAAGGTTATGTTGTTCACAATTTTGGAATTACTGACAGATAAAACTATAGAAAAAGTGGAACTTAGAGGCAAAATAAAGACAAAAGTGAACAAAAAGCAAGTTGCAATTATGGGAAATTTAAAATACATAAATGATTTTGCTGTGAATTTTGATTGATTTGAATGAAATCAGTTTGTACATGAATATTTTATTGATCTGGTAAGACTAACAATCCAGTGAGAACAAGTACATGCAAACAACATTGAGAAAGTTTCAAAAATCGTTTTCTGTGCATGGCTAAACTGACATAGTTAGGGTGCAGGAGAATACAGCTTAAATATATTTCCAATAAGGAGGACAGCTGTCTCACAGATATGCTTTCTCTAATTTGATATTAGTCTCTCATTTGTAATTTAACAGCTGCCTCCAAGCTTTTAGTCTTTGGAAAACATAAAGCATACAAAATGTTTCTAAATACCTTAGATTTGTTATGCTAAGTCAAAAGTTTAAGTGGTAGAGAATTTTTTAAACCTCATGCTTATTGCTAATTCTTGTAATTTTACTAGTTTTAAGGAAGTAAAATTTCATTTTTCTGAAGAGTCAGACAGTGATCCAACATTTTGAAGTAAGAGTTTCTCTACTAACTTTTGTAAAAAATTACTTGTCTTAATGTTTCTGTCATGTAAGTGTAACCCAAATATCTATTTCTTCTGGTAGTTCAGACCTAACATTAGAAAGATGCAAGACTCTAATATCTGTTGTCAGACAGACAGAGGATCCTAACCTCAATTTTGAATCCTGCTAGGGCTTGAAGGTTTCTTCATACAGAGTGTGATCTTACTACATTAGCCTTCTCTAAGGAAAGAGTTGCTGCAATCCAGAATTTTTTATTATCTGCTCTGTAAACATCCCTAGCAACATTAACTTTGTTGTAAAGTTTATGAGACTTAATGTTCTTGTCCTAGATTCCCAATTCTGCTTGCTCTGAACCTGAGTAGGAGAAAAAGTAATGTTCAATTTGCACATGAACTCTTCAAGGCTGAGCCTCCACATAAATTGGGGGTGAAGGTCTAATGTGCCAAAAAATGCAAACACCATGTGCTGAAATAAAAGGTCCAAAGAAGATGATTGCTGCTGCCAAAACCATTTTAACACAAAACATTCTCTGACAGAGGAAGACACTTCAATCCATTTTTGAAAATAAAGAAAAGCATATCTAAACCACATTGTAGTATGCTTCTCTTTAGAACAAAATGTCTTCTGACATGGGTTGGTACTAATTCGTAGGGACAAGGGTGGCTCATGCCTAAAGTTCATTTGGGAAGGTCATGTTTTCTTCTTCAGACTGTATGTAACACATATTGAAAAATACTATCTCACTTTATCAGTTGTGTGCTTACACAGAATTCTGATACTGTTTGAGAGGCAAATTTTTCAGGTAAGTTTAAAATGAGTTTAATATGAATGGACTATGTCAGTACTATATGATCAGGGACATGCTAGTACAAATTTCTTCCAAGACATTGGCTGGCAGTTAGTACTAATTACAGAATCAAAAATAATGTGGAGTGGATTGCAACCTTGAGTTGCCAAAATAACTGTAAACCATAGAGTGGGTAAAATAGGGGCCCCTTGTTCTACCACTGTGGTGAGTTTGACCTAGGCTTGCTGCCAGATGCCTACACAGCTCTCTTACTTTGCTTCCTTCACAGAACAGGATGAGAAAATATGACCAAAATGGATTGGAATAAAGCCAGCGAGATTACTCATTACTCACCTATTACCATCATGGTCAAAACAGACTCAACTTGGGAAAGATTAATTTACTGTCAATTAAAAATAGAGTAAAATGATGAGGGAAAAAAAAAAAAAAAAAAGAGGGGAAAAAAAAAAAGGACAAAACTAAAAACACCTTCCCCTTAGGCCCTCTGGCTTTTTCCCAGGTTCAACTTCACCCCCTCATTTCTGACTCTTCCTACTTCTGCAGGGACATGAAGAATGATGATTGTCATCAATCCATAACTGTTCCTCTCTGTCAGTCCTTCATCCTGGTGCTGCTTGTCCTTTCCATGTCCTTCACATGCTCACATGCTTCACACAAACTGCTATAGTGTGGGTCCTTTCAGTGGCTGCTGTCCTTCAGGAACAGACTGCTCCAGCATGGGTTCCTGCCCCAAGTAGCTGCTCCTGCCAGGAGCCTCCTCCTGCATGAGCTTTCTACTGCCTACAGCTTTCTTCAAAACACACACCTAGCTGCTCCTTATGTGATCTTCTGTGGGCTGCATGTGGATATCTGTTCAACTGGGATCATCCATGGGGTGCAGGGGGACAACCTGCTCCACTATGTTCTTCTCCAGGCCCTGAAGAAGAACATCTGCTCCAGCATCTGAAGCACCTCCTCCCCCTCCTTCACTGCTGGCATTGGTGTCTGTAGGGCTATTTTTTCTGTATTTTTCTCACTCTTCTCTCTCACAGCTGCTGTAGAGTGGTTGTTAAGCTTTTTGAAAAATGTTATCACAGAGATGCCACCAGTGTCACTGACAGGTTCAGCGTTGGCCAGTGGTGGGTCCATCTTGAAACTGTCTGGAACAATCTGAGTCCCATACAAGGTGTCCCCTGAACTCTTCTTGCACAGGCCTCCCACCTCACCCCTCCTACTTTGCCAAATAAACCAAACTGAACCACTCAGATTATTTTTTACTACTCTGGTCCAGTTAAGAAATATGACTTGCTGATTGCACTGAAAAGGTGAGAAGCAAGCCTGATGTTACCACATCTGCTGGGTGACTGAACAACTCTTTCTGACTGCTTTCACAAGAGTGATGAAAGCTCAGCCTGGTGTAGCCTGGCAAAGACAGTATTTTAACTAGAAGGAGAATCAGTCAAGGTCCTCCTAAGACACTAACAAATGAGAAAAACTAAAGTGGTTGGAACTATTTCAAGTTTTGTTTATGAAAATTATCATTTGTCTTAGAAAGTCACCTCTCCAAAAGTAATAATAAACCAATACTGATATTATGTATATAACTATAAATAAATACATACATATACGCAGATCTATGTGTTATACATCAGGAATTCTGAACTAATGTTTGAATTGGTTTCACTTGTCCTCTACACTTTTGAAACATTTCACAGATTTCAGAGCTTGGTCTCACAATCACTTACAGGTAATCCACCTACAGGCTTCTGAAAGACTGCAGACTGTGTTACCTACAATGCTCTGCTCAAGCCCTTCCTTTGATTGTTGATTGACAGTTTCACAAGTCAATTTTCCCAGCGAAGGTTTTATTTCCCCTTCTTTGCTTTATCGAAGCCCTTGTTACAGTTGCATGGTGGGTTGATCTTGGCTGGATGCCAGCTACAGACCAAAGCTGCTCCATTACTCCCCTTCCTTAGCTGGACTGGGGAGAGAAAACAGTATAACAAAAAGCTTGTAGGTCAAAGAAGGGCAGGGAGACATCACTCAGCAATTACTGTCACAGGCAAAACAGACCCAGTTTGAGGAAATAAATTTATTACTGATCAAATCAGAGTAATGTCATGTTAGTGAGAAATATATGTCTTAAATAAATCTTAAAAAACACCTTTCCCCTTACCTTTTTCCTATGATCAGCTTACTCCTGATTTTCTCTATCTCCTCTCTGCAAGGGAGACAGGGGACAAGGAATGGAGGCTGTGGTCAGTTCATCATGTGTTGTGTGTGCTATTCCTTCCTCCTCAGGGGGAGGATTCCTCACACCACCTCCAGTGTGGGGTCCCTGCCATGGGAGACAGTCCTCCATAAATTTCTCCATTGTGAGTTCTTCCCACAATCTGCAGCTCTTCATGAACAGCTCCAGCCTAGGTCCCTTCTAACAGAGCGCAGTCCTTCAGGAACAGACTGCTTCATCGTGGGTCACCCATTGGGACCCAAGTCCTGCCAGCAAACTTGCTCCAGTGTGGGCTTGTTTCCATGGGGTCATAGCCTCCTTCAGGCATCTACATACTCTGGTAGGGCATTCTTCTGGGGCAATAAAAAAAAAGGTGGGGATTTGCTTCACCATGACATCCATGGGGCTGCAGGGGATGTCTACTTCAGTGTAAAGTATAAGATCTGTAGCTAATATGATTTCATGCTATATTGCCTGGTATTGCTACTTGTAGACAGGAGGAAAAAAAGAATTCTGTATCAATGCTTCTTCCAGCATACCCAAACATAAATGTCAGCTTAGGACCATGAGCCTAAAGCTCCTTAAATGTTATTTTTATGTACAGAATAAGCCTTCTATCTTTACTTTGTTTTATCTTTAGCATTAAGTTTTCAACATCTACTCATAGTTTCCCCGTATGGCTTTCCTTATGACATTTTGTGTAAATTCTGTAAAAAAGGCAGTATTTTAATTATTTCTGGGGGGTTTTTGTTTGTTTGTTTGTTTGTTTTTGGTTTTTTGTGGTTTTTTGTTTGTTTGTTTGTTTGTTTGTTTTTGGTTTTTTGGGTTTTTTTCCTAGTTAAGAGTTTCACTGTATGTTACTGTTTGTTGTGAGTTCCTTTTTTATAGCAGGGTTGCTCTGCTGGTATCAGCTGAAAATTTTTCAAGATTTCAATTTAAATGATTTTTTTTACTAAAACTTGTGCAGGAAACAGAACATCCTTCTCTGTCCCTCTGGAAAGTCAGTCTTCATATAACATGTTCATAAAGGTACTGTATATGTGATTCCTGAAAAACTGCATGAAGTATGAAATCTGAACACATGAATTTTCCAGTACTCCCATAGGAATTCTTTTGTATCATGTCAGTTGTGGATAAAATTTATAGACTAATATTTTCCATCATGGGACTAGGTTCTCCATTCCCTAATGAAATAATAAACTGTGTATTTCCAAATGTTGAGAATTGTTAGGATTATTAGCCTTGCTTATCACTTGAAGCTGAAGTACTTGAGGCCTTGGGCTGCAAGAACTCTCTGAGAGTGAACCTTTTGATAAAGCTAATGGTACAACCCCAAAACTAGACAAAAGTGACAGATACAATCAGAATGAAGGTAAGAACCATGGAAACATTTCTAAGGGAACATGGTAATTTTTCAGACAAATGTCAGCCTGGCAACCAACGTATAGTTGGGGTGTGTGGTCTGGAATGGAGGGGTCCCTCCTTGGACCACACAGATCAAGCTCCTCTGTATGTCAGATAAAGAAACAAGTTATGTACTCAGCAGATTGGTGGCCTGTCTCCCTCAGGCAGGAACCTAGGGCTGAGCCCTGTTGAGATGGCATCTGTAAAATTCCTAACATGGACTAGGTGGCAGCTGCATAATTGCTGCAACACAAGATTGTCTTTCACTTGTATATTTAGTAACTTGAATCTATAATAAGAATGGTCCCCTGGTATGTGATTCAATTATTTCCTTTTTGGGACTTTACTGTAAGCTCATCACATAATCATATAAATTGCACATTACCATAAATTACAATGGGTTTATTCATACAACTAGACAGCTGCTTGTTGAGTAGTCCTAAAATGGTGTACTGCATAAGAGTGTAATTTCATTTTTTTTAGGAATTTCATCATTGTCCACAGGCTTTTGAAGATGGTCTAAGTTCTTGGAAAAGGAGCAATTTTTATCAAAAGAGTGGATATTGCTGGGATGTGTATTTTATTGTACCTCTATACAATGTTTCAGAGGTCCTTTTCCAAACGTATCCTGTTGATTTTCCAAACTCTGGTTTTCAAATCTGCCTTGTTTCTTTATGTTCCCAAGAGTGGGTGGTTTGGTTATTGTTCTGCCCTGGAGGGTACATGTGCAGTCCTAATTACAGACTAGTCAGTTTATGTTCTACATTTAACCACTCCTTTTCTTCTTTTGTGTTCTTAAGTTTAAATCTGTGTCTTATGTAAATATTTTATTCAGGTTTGCATGTCTCATGTCTGTAATAGATGCTGAGCAAGAGCTTCCCTAAGATTTTAAGACTGCTTATAAAATTGAAGTCTCTCGTAAGAACTTCCTATATTTCTTCTTCATACCTGATACCTTTTAACAGTTTCATACTTTCTAAGTCAAGAATACTTAGTACCTTTCCTTAGTACAGCTTGCTGAACATGTAGTTTCACTGATGTATCAATCAGTAAAGTAATCTCAATATCCAGGACAAAACAAGTTTCTTTGTATTGTAGTTTAACCCCAATTGGGAACTAATCTCCATCTAGCTGCTCGCTTACTTCCTTACTGCAGTATAGGAGAGAGGATCAGAAACCCTTCTGATGAGTGAAAAAAGTGTAAAAAAAGTGACAAAGTGAAAAAAAACCCCAGGAATTGAGATAAGGACAGTTTAATAGATAAGGCAAAAACTATGCAGACAAGCAAAGCAAAATCAAGAATTTGTTCCCCTCTTCTCATGGGCAGGCAGGTGTTCAGCTATTCCCAGGAAAGTAGGGCACCATCACTCATAACAGTGACTTGGAAAAATCAAATGTCACCACTCCAAACATTAGCCCCTTTATTCTTCTTCTTGTATGTTTAGCATGATGCCCTATGATCTGGGGTATCCCTTGGGTCAGCTGGAGTTAGCTCTCTCGGATGTGTCCCCTTCCAACTCTTTGTGCATGCCCAGCCAAATCATTGGTGGGATGAGGAGCAGAAAAGACCTTGACACTTTTAACTGCTGCTCATGAAAACACCCTTGAGTTGCCAACACCCTTTCCAGCACAAACCCAAAACACAGCACCATGCAAGCCAGTGTGGAGAAAAAGCACGCTTCTCATATTTTGTTTTTTTTTCCTGGCAGCTTCAGTAAACCTTTCTGAGGGACAAAATTTCTGCTGGATCTCTCTGGGTTTTTCCATTGGTCCTTCTATTTTTAAACCTTATCTTACCATGTAGTGTTCTGATAAACATAAGTGGTGGTGTTTTGTGGTAAAAGTAAATATTTTTTAGAATGGAAACAACCAAAAAGGCAGTAAGTATTAATCTGATGATCAGTTACAGGTAAGAACCTTGTCATAAATAAAGAGTTTCATTTTTTGTTATCAACACTGTACTTAGTCCTCACTAGCAGCTCAGTTACCTTAAAAGCTCAAAAGAAAGAAACTTTTGAAAAAATAGCAAAAATGTGTTTCTAACGCAAACCAAGACAAAAGAGGACTTGATATATGGATATTCTTGTATCTGTAGTTTCTGAATTAAATAGAGAGGACACTTATTTCTTCAGTGAAGTGCTTTTAGGTTTACTGATTAAATGTTCTGCATAGATGTAGAGGTTGCATTGCTGCAGTCATTGACATTACTGTCCAAGTCTTTTGCAACTTTTGCTTCTTGCAGCCACTTCCTGAGTAATATTTCAAGATATGATCAAGACAATTTATGGTCTGAACACAGAACATATAAATATCCATTTACATCTCAGAGTGAGGTCCAGTGATGACAGTTGTTTCTTTGGTGCTGCAGTTGCAGGTGTTCTCACTTCAGCCAGCCCTGGCACCATGGCAAGAAAGGTACAGTCCAGTGATATATATCACTTTCCTGATCCTGTAGGTCAGACAGGACCCCAGGGTTACATAACATATCATTGACAGCTAACTGTAGTGGGGAAGAGACCAAGGGAAATGAACCAAGGGGGTACACAGAACAAACCATTACAGAGAACAGTATATAAGCAAAACAGGAGTACATCAAATGAAACCAAAACGCACTACCACACTTCGGCATACTGGTGCAGGTTTCTGTATGAAGTAGTGTATTGATGGACTATTCTGGGAAACTGATCTAGTGTTCTCACAAAAATAAAGGCACAATCATGTATCATTCATCCTGTTTCTCCTTCCCTACACAAGCATGGCAAGAGCTATGTTCAAAGACAAAAAGATTTTAAAAATTCCTCATTCCCCTCACAGCAAAATTTTGCATTGCACATTCCAGTTGTGAAGAGGCATAAAGTGACCTAGTAGATGGTTCACACTGAACATACTGAGGATTTGGTAATTGAGCAAGTACATGTTATAGGATCTTTTCTGTATCAGTCATGATTCTGCAGAAATTGTTTAGGATTAAAAGTTACTTGAATAAAAATCACTATATATAATACCAAATAATGCACAGAAAAGAATTACCTCAACTTTGGAATTTATGAATAAAAAATCACTTCTTTTTACCAGTTTGAAACTGAAAAATCCATATGCCTGGGAAACATAAATGGACAACTTGCCCACAGGAGCAAAACTGATGTGGTTTCATTATACTGTGAAAAAGCGAAGTATAAAGGGAGGCATTCCTGTAATTTATTTTTATTTAAACCATTATTGTTCAATTAATATATATATGTACTGATTATTTAAACTAATCTACTGATTATTTATCTGAAATCAGAATTAGCTTGATCTTTAAGTACCCTTAAGTCAGTTGATGCAATCTTTTTGGATTTCTGTAAAGCTTTCAATGCTTTGTCCTAGCATTGAAAGGATCCTTCTGGACAAAATGCACAGCTGAAAGCTGGATAACCACATCATGGATGGCTGGGCAATGGCTCCCGGGTCAGGCACGGGGGGTTACAGTGAATGGGGTGACATCAGACACCAGGGGGGACTGGTGTGGCTCCACAGGGCTCCATCCTCAGCCCTGTGCTCGTCAGCATCTTTATAAATTACTTGGATGCAGAACTGGAAGGCACACTGAGCAAGTTCACAGATGATACAAAACTGGGAGGAGCTGCTGACTCCCCCGAGGGCAGGGAGGCCCTGCAGAGAGGCCTTGACAAATCAGGGCTCTGGGCAATCACCAACCATACCAAGTTCAACGAGAGGAAGTGCTGCATTCTGCGCCAGGGGTGGGGCAGCCCTGGATGTATGGACAGACCAAGGAATGAGACACTGGAAAGCAGTGCCATGGAAAGGGACCTGGGGGTCCTGGTCAGTGGCAAGTTGAACATGAGCCAGCAGTGCCCTGGGGGCCAGGAGGGCCAACCCTGTCCTGGGGGGGCATCGGGCACAACATCACCAGCCAGGCAAGGGAGGGGATTGTCCTGCTCTGCTCTGAGCTGGGGCAGCCTCACCTTGAGAGCTGGGGCCGGATTTGGGTGTTCCAACATGAGAAAGACATGAAATTGTTAGAGAGTGTCCAAAGAAGTGTCACAAAGATGGTTGAAGAGCCTTGAGGGGAAGCTGTATGAGGAGGAGTGAGGTCACTTGGTCTGTTCAGCCTGGAGGAGACGGAGGACAGACCTCATTGCAGTTACAACTTCCTTGTGAGAGGAAGAGGAGGGGCAAGCACTGATCTCTTCTCTGTGGATGCAAAGGAATGGCCTGTCAGGGGAGGTTTAGGTTAAATAGCAAGAAAATGTTCTTCACCCAGAGGGTGGTAGGGCACTGGAACAGGGTCCCCAGGGAAATGGTTCAACATCACACTTTACAAAATTTGCTTGTTTCTTTGGTTCTAAATTCCCCTGTCAGAAAGAGGGGAGTGTGGTGAACTGGAAGACTAGGGAAAGTGTAACTCCATTTGCTGATGCTGTGTGTTATTTCAGAACTTCTCAAAGATTTTTCCAAATGTATCAACCTTCTTGATCATTTGGTAATAAGTTAGCAACACTGACAACACCAAGCTATGTGGTGTGGTCAACACACTGGAGGGCAGGGATGCCATCCAGAGGGACTTTGATAGGCTTGAGAGATGGGCCCATGCAAACCTTATGAAGTTCAACAAGGCCAAGCTCCATGTCCTGAACTTGGATCAGAGCATTGCTAAGCACAAATACAGGCTGGGAGGAGAATGGGTTGAAAGCAGCCCAGAGAAGAATTTGGGTGTGTTGGCTGACAAGAAACTTCAAGTGACATGGCCACGTGTGCTTGCAGCCCAGAAAGCCAGCTGTATCCTGGGCTACATCAAAAGCACCACGGCCATCAGAGTGAGGGGGAAGATTCTGCCCCTCTACTCTGCTTTTATGAGACCCCACTTGGAGTGCTACATCCAGCTCTGGGAACATTTTGTAGCAAATGCAGGGGAGGGTCACTAAGATGATCAAAGGGCTGCAGCACCTCTCCTGTGAATAAGAGGCTAAGAGAGGTGATGTTGATCAGGCTGGAGAAGAGAAGATGCTGGGGAGACCTAAGAGCAGCCTTTCAATTCCTAAAGTGGGCTTATAAAAAGGGTGAGAGTGACTTTTAACAGGAATATTTAGTGATAGGACAGGGTGTAATGGCTTTAAATTGTTGATATAGATTAGATATAAGGAAAAAACGTAACTGTGAGGCTGGTGAGGTGCTGAAACAGGTTGCCCAGAGAAGTTATGAATGCTTCATCTCTGGAAGTGTTTAATGCCAAGTTGGGTGGGGCTCTGAGTAATCTAGTCAAGTGGAAAGTGTCCCCTCCCATGTTGGAGGTTGGAACTAGAAGATTTTTAAGGTCCCTTTCAACCCAAACATTTTATGATTCTAAATTCTTTCACAAGGCAACAGATTCAGAAATTTATCTTCTATTTTATAGGCCTACTATGGGCTGTAAACATTTATTAAATATTTGGCATACAAACAAATGTGTGGATCAAAACAAATGTTTATACAGATTCTCTTCCATGGCTTGATTTCTCCTTAAAAGTAGGAGACGTTAGTTAAAAGAAGGAGATGTTAGTTTGCTCAGGTTGTTTATATATATATATATATATATATATATATATATATTCTCTGCATCAGATAAAACAGTTTGAGTGCTTTTGTGCCACTTTCTTACTTGTCTACAAAGTCAGTTAATGATAGTTGAAGTCACTTGTCTGATGTGAGAAAATACTATTTCTTCTCAGCTCTCAAGGAAGGAAGGAGAAGATCTTTCAAACCACTCCAGGATATGTTGCCCTTTCTCATTCACTAGTAAATGTTTTGCAATATCTCAAAATATCTTTTCTATGTTAGTATATTCTGGTTGCCAAGTACATGTGCAAGTACAGGGTTGACAGCATTCATGACTGTCTGGTTTATTTTTTAGGCAATGAAGGATTACATTAATCTTTGTATTAAACCCATCTGATACTACACTGATAATGACTATGAAAAACCCTTAGTTTTGGGGGTAATTAGTTCTTTAATGTAAAGTAGGCTCTACTGAATTTTCTGCTCAACCTGTTTTGTAGCATAAATTATGGGTTCCCACTGCTATTTCCTTGCCAAGGTAAATAGTGTGGCGCTAAATAAGCAATCCATGTGCAGGAGGTAGGGATGTTAATGATGTAGAAAAACTGGTTAGAACATTTCCACATGAACCTAGTACTGATTTAGATGACTTCTTTTGAACCTCTGCAGCTCAGGATACCCTTGAGAAAGGAAGTGGAATCAGAGATGTCCTAAAACAATCCTGAGCTTTGGGGTTTTGTTTGGTTTGGATGGGAAGCTTTTTCTTGTTTTGTTTAGGTTTTTGGGGTGGGGAGGAAGAATGATTGTCTTGGGTTGCAGTGTAGGCTGTACACAAAGTATTTATTCTATCACCATCTTCATGAACTGTTGAAACCAGATGGGCTAGTGTTTTCCCAGCCCCCCTGCCTCTTCTGCTAATGGCCCATTAACGCCTTTGGGGTGTTTTCTGCTAATAACTTTTGGGGTGTCTCCTGCTAATGGCCCATGAGTCACAGGTAACTCCCTCCAGGGGTTATCTCTGTTAATGGGCCATCAAGGACCCATTTCACACTTCTCATCCCATTGTGAGATGCTCTGCCCAGGGGGAGGAGCCAAGCATTCTCACCTGGATATAAGCTGGGATTTGGGACAGTACAAGCAGCACTTACCCACTGGATTCCCAGAGGACCAGAGCTCCCAGACCTTTCTACAGGATCACTGCTTCAGGAAGAGCACTTCACCTGGACTGCTTCCACCATCCTGCTCAGGTTGTATTCTGACCCTGTCAGTGATTCTTTGTGTTATTGCATTTATTTTATTTTATTTTTACCTTTTTACCTTTCTTCTCATTAAATTATATCTCTGACTTGGAGCCTCTCACTCGTTTTGCTTTCAAACCACAACATTTTTTGGTGCCCAATGTGGGGCACGCGGCACTGAGAAAAGTCAGAACTACAGTTTTGTATTTGAGAAGACACCTGTTTGCTATGATGCTCAACATGCTTACATGTTTCTTATACCTATCTCTCTATATTTTTCCAAACATGGGGCACTATCTCCCGGTCTTAATGCTCCTGTGTAGACCAGGGTATGGTACTAAAATTGCCTTATTGGTCTATTATGCCCATTGCTTGATAAACTCCGTGGCAATGAACAGCATTCAAAATATATACCCAGTTTTAGATTCATTTTCTGGTCTAGGATGCTACATCTGGGGCCTCAACAATTTTACTCAGCCCCTGTGGGGAGGAGTAAAGAATGATTTTTTTCCAGCTTTTCAGGCATAACACAGCAGTTTTTGAAAATATGGAGTACCCTCTTGATACCAAGGATGGTATGATGTTGTTGTTAGTCCTGTTTTCTCTTCTCTGCACAGCCCTTTGTTTTTTCTGCACCATGCTTAGGATCAAAACACTACATGGTGTGATACAGTGTGTTCTTAAGGAAGAGGAAGAGGGAAAGAGAAGCAAAACAACAGCATCATCATCTACACAGACCATTACAGAGGAGAAAGAAGCCAAAAGTGAATCAACAGTGTCCACGTCTACACAGACTGTCACAGAGGAGAAAGGAGCCAAAGGCAAGACAACAGTGTCCTCATCTACACAGACCACTGGAGAGGAGAAAGAAGCCAAAAGTGAGGCAACGGTGTCCACATCTATGCAGACTGTCACAGAGGAGAAAGAAACCAAAGGTGCTGTCAGCATCTCCACACAAACCGTCACTGAACTGGAACCACCTAAACCAGTAGCAGTTGCCACCACTCAGAAGAAGAAGTCAAGAAGCAAATCAGTCCATGTAGTGACTGACGAGGATGCAGCAGGACCTTCGCAGCCAGCAGAAGAGACAGAGATAGAGATTATTACTCGCTCTCTATCCCTGGGTGAGTTGCGTGACCTACGAAGGGATTCACCCGCCAGAACAACGAGTCCATCCTGACCTGGCTGCTCTGCATCTGGGACGCTGCAGCCAATGACACCATTCTAGATGGAATTGAGGCCAGGCAACTGGGATCCCGGGATGTGGTCATTGACCAGGGGATTGGGAAAACCCAAGAACCTCTCAGCCTCTGGCAGCGACTGCTAACAAGTGTGAAAGACAGGTACCTTTGTAAAGAAGACCTCCAAGTGCACCAAGGCAAATGGAGCACAATAGAACAAAGTATCCAACGCCTGAGGGAATTAGCTGTGCTGGAGATCATTTTTTCAGAAAACGAGAGATTTCCTAAAAACCCAAATGATGTCCAGTGCACATCACGGATGTGGCTGAGACTTGCACGGCTTGGACCAGAGATGCACTCACGTTACCTGGCAACACTGCAATGGAGGGAAGGTAAGGACAAGGTGGGTGTCTTGGCTAATAAATTAAGAATTTACGAGGACACTGTCATCGCCCCAGTTCGCACCCATGTGGAAACGCGACTGGCTGAGCAAGTCCGGAGCTTGATTGAAGAAGGCCATCAGAAATTAAAAGAACTTAAGGAAGAAATTTACCATATCTCACCAGAGCCGACGAGAGTCTCTGCCATTAGGAGCAGGCGTCCCCCAGCCAGGGAGAGAGGATACACACCACGAGGTAACCTCTGGTCTTTTATTAGAGACCATGGAGAAGATATGAAGAAGTGGGATGGAAAACCCACTTCCACTTTAGCAGCCCGGGTACGTGAACTGAAAAGAGGAACACCTACCACAAGAAGCCCATCTAGAATCAAGGTTGCCCCAGTCCCTCAGAACTCCAGACAGTACAGGAATGATGATATGACTGATCCTCTGGAAGGGACCTCAGAAACATACGTACAGGAGGAGAACAATGTATGCCATGACCAGGAATAGGGGTGCCCTGCCTCTAGCCAGGAAGAGGAAAGGGATAATCGGATCTACTGGACTGTGTGGATCCGATGGCCTGGCACATCTGACCCACAAGAATATACAGCATTGGTTGACACTGGGGCCCAATGTACCATGATGCCATCAAGGTAGGTAGGAACAGAATCCATCTCTATTTCTGGGGTGACAGGAGGGTCCCAGGAACTGACTGTATTAGAGGCTGAAGTGAGTTTAACTGGGAACGAGTGGCAGAAACACCCCATCGCAACTGGTCCAGAGGCCCCATGCATTCTCGGCATAGACTATCTCAGGAATGGATATTTCAAAGACCCAAAGGGATATCGCTGGGCTTTTGGGATAGCTGCAGTTGAGAAGGAAAACATCAGACAGTTGAATACTTTGCCTGGTCTCTCAGATGACCCCCCTGCTGTGGGACTGCTGAGAGTCAAAGAACAACAGGTACCAACTGCCACAACAACAGTACACCTCCGCCAATACCGCACTAACAGAGACTCTGTGATTCCCATACATGAGATGATCCGTAAACTGGAGAGCCAAGGGGTGGTCAGTAAGACTCATTCACCTTTCAACAGCCCAATATGGCCCGTGCGTAAGTCCAGTGGAGAATAGAGACTGACAGTGGATTACCGTGCTTTGAATGAAGTCACGCCACCACTGAGCGCTGCTGTGCCAGACATGTTAGAGCTTCAATACAAGCTGGAGTCCAAGGCAGCAAAGTGGTATGCGACCATTGATATTGCCAATGCCTTCTTCTCCATTCCTTTGGCAGCACAGTGCAGGCCCCAGTTTGCTTTCACCTGGAGGGGCGTGCAGTACACCTGGAACTGACTGCCCCAGGGGTGGAAACACAGCCCCACCATCTGCCATGGGCTGATCCAGGCTGCACTGGAGAAGGGTGAGGCTCCGGACCATCTGCAGTACATCGACGACATCATCGTATGGGGGAACACCCCAGGGGAGGTCTTTGAGAAAGGAGAGAAGATTATCCAAATTCTGTTGAAAGCTGGTTTTGCCATTAAACGAAGTAAAGTTAAGGCGCCGGCTCAAGAAATCCAGTTCCTGGGAGTCAAGTGGCAAGATGGACGTCGCCAAATCCCCACAGAGATAATAAACAAGATCACTGCCATGTCCCCACCTATCAACAAGAAGGAAACACAAGCTTTCCTAGGTGCCATAGGCTTCTGGAGGATGCACATTCCTGAGTACAGTCAGATCGTGAGCCCTCTCTATCTGGTTACCCGCAAGAAGAATGATTTCCACTGGGGCCCTGAACAGCAACAAGCCTTTGTTCAGATCAAACAAGAGATTGCTCACGCAGTAGCCCTTGGCCCAGTCAGGATGGGACCAGATGTGAAGAATGTGCTTTACTCTGCAGCTGGGAACAACGGTCTGTCCTGGAGCCTGTGGCAGAAGGTGCCTGGGGAGACTCGAGGCCGACCATTGGGATTCTGGAGCCGAAGTTACAGAGGCTCCGAAGCCAACTACAGTCCCACAGAGAAGGAGATCTTGGCCACCTATGAAGAAGTTCAAGCTGCCTCAGAAGTGATTGGTACTGAAACACAGCTGCTTCTGGCACCCCGATTACCAGTGCTGGGGTGGATGTTTAAGAGAAAGGTTCCCTCCACACATCACGCCACTGACACCACATGGAGCAAATGGATTGCTCTCATCACACAGCGCGCCCGTATTGGAAACCCAAATCGTCCTGGGATTCTGGAAGTTATAACAAACTGGCCAGAAGGTGAGAATTTTGGATTATCGTCTGAAGAAGAAGAAAAGCAAGTAACGTGTGCCGAGGAAGCCCCACCATACAATGAGCTACCGGAGACTGAAAGACAATATGCTCTCTTCACTGATGGCTCCTGTCGAATTGTAGGCGCTAACCGGAAATGGAAGGCTGCAGTTTGGAGCCCCACACGACAAGTTGCAGAGGCTACCAAGGGACAAGGTGGGTCGAGTCAGGTTGCGGAGCTTAAAGCTGTCCAGCTGGCTTTGGATATTGCTGAACGAGAGAAATGGCCGAGGCTCTATCTCTACACTGACTCATGGATGGTAGCTAATGCTCTGTGGGGATGGTTGAATCGCTGGAAAAAGGCCAACTGGCAGCGCAGAGGAAAACCCATCTGGGCCGCTGACATTTGGCAGGACATCGCTGCCCGAGTAGAGAGACTGATCGTGAAGGTTCGACACGTGGATGCACACGTACCCAAGAGCCGGGCTAATGAGGAGCATCACAACAATGAGCAGGTGGACAAAGCTGCCAAGGTGAAAGTATCACAAGTGGATCTGGACTGGCAGCACAAGGGAGAACTGTTCCTAGCTCGTTGGGCCCATGATGCCTCTGGTCATCAAGGAAGAGATGCGACATACCGATGGGCCCGTGACCGAGGGGTGGACCTTACTATGAACAGCATCTCCCAGGTCATCCACAACTGCGAGACCTGCGCTGCAATCAAACAGGCCAAGCGAGTGAAGCCTCTGTGGTATGGTGGATGATGGCTGAAGTACAGGTATGGGGAAGCCTGGCAAATTGACTACATCACCCTTCCCCAAACACACCAAGGAAAGCGCTACGTGCTGACCATGGTGGAAGCCACCACTGGATGGCTGGAAACCTACCCTGTGCCTCATGCCACTACCCAGAACACCATCCTGGGCCTGGAAAAACAAGTCCTGTGGAGACATGGCACCCCTGAGAGAATTGAGTCGGACAATGGGACCCATTTCAAAAACAGCCTTATAAACACCTGGGCCAGAGAACATGGTATTGAATGGATATATCACATTCCTTATCACGCACCAGCTGCCGGAAAAGTTGAACAGTGCAATGGACTACTAAAAACTGCCCTGAAGGCATTTGGCGGGGGGACCTTCAAGAATTGGGAAATGAACTTAGCCAAAGCTACCTGGATGGTCAACACCCGAGGGTCTATTAATCGAGGTGGTCCTGCCCAGTCTGAACCCTTGCACACAGTGGATGGAGATAAAGTCCCTGCAGTGCATATGAAAGGCATTTTAGGGAAGACTGTTTAGATTAATCCCGCCTCAGGAAAAGGCAGACCCATCCATGGGATTGTCTTTGCTCAAGGACCTGGTCACACTTGGTGGGTAATGCAAAAAGATGGGGAAACCCATTGTGTACCACAGGGAGACTTAATTTTAAGTGAGAATAGTGTGTAACATTTTATTCTCTATGTGTATGCATATCTTTGTAAGAATATATTGATTTGGATATGATGTAGATGGTAATAGAATAAGGGGTGGATTATGTCTTGGGTTGCAGTGTAGGCTGTACACAAAGTATTTATTCTATCACCATATTCATGAACTGTTGAAACCAGATGGGCTAGTGTTTTCCCAGCCCCCCTGCCTCTTCTGCTAATGGCCCATTAACGCCTTTGAGGTGTTTTCTGCTAATAACTTTTGGGGTGTCTCCTGCTAATGGCCCATGAGTCACAGGTAACTCCCTCCAGGGGTTATCTCTGTTAATGGGCCATCAAGGACCCATTTCACACTTCTCATCCCATTGTGAGATGCTCTGCCCAGGGGGAGGAGCCAAGCATTCTCACCTGGATATAAGCTGGGATTTGGGACAGTGCAAGCAGCCCTTACCCACTGGATTCCCAGAGGACCAGAGCTCCCAGACCTTTCTACAGGATCACTGCTTCAGGAAGAGCACTTCACCTGGACTGCTTCCACCATCCTGCTCAGGTTGTATTCTGACCCTGTCAGTGATTCTTTGTGTTATTGCATTTATTTTATTTTATTTTTACCTTTTTACCTTTCTTCTCATTAAATTATATCTCTGACTTGAAGCCTCTCACTCGTTTTGCTTTCAAACCACAACAATGATTTTTAATTATAACTCCCAATGAGAAAAACAGTCATTTTTCATTGAGGTTGGATGAAGCTGAACTGGGAATATTGAAGAAGCAGCACACAGTGTTTCCACAATTTAATTATTTTAGTAATAAACATACCAGCTGCATTATTCAGAGCAAGCCTTGTATTACTCCTGGGATTCTTCTTTATACATGTTTTTTTGCATTCACAGCTTTGGTGTGATTAAGAACAAAAGTAGCACCCAGCCAGGCTTACTAGCAAGGAGAAGTGACTGCACTCTGCCCATAGTGAGGCAATTTTTGCATGCAGGACAACTGGGATTGTGTGCATGGCAAATGGGATGGAGCCCAAATATCAAGGAAATTATAGCTAACACTTTTCCGTTGCTGTTATGCAAATACTTCCTGTGTTAAGAAAACACAAGTTTGCAGTCAAATGGTACGTTTGAAGAGAGAAGGATTCCTTTGCAGTGGCTGACACAAGCAATGATTAGGGCTATTTCTTCAATAGTCAGTAGTAAGAAAATTGCTATTGAAAGAGTGGTTGCCTTATACAGATGGCAGTGCTGTCACAGACACAGGCATGCCTTGAACATGTATCACATATTGGTGTAGGTGCAGCAGGAATATCATAAACTATAGATTCCTTTTAACAATGAGAAATTTTCACCAGAATCTTTCTTGTTTGCTCACCTGTTGCTTATTCTGTGCTTAAGACTGGAACAGCAAGCCCAGGGAAGGACAGAAGCAAATGATCTTAAAAATAATAATTAGCATGCACAGAAAAAAATTGTAGCTACTTCCTTCATTACATCCTCCCTGCAATGTAAGTCACTAGGACAATAATTTTCATTTTCTGCCCTTTCTGATGTTACTGCATAGGTGAAAAACTTTTATCCCTTTTAGGCTGAAAGCTAACAAAATCTCTCCTGTAAAGAGAATAGAGGTCAGTGCCTAGGCAGGGTACTCCTGGACATAAAAAAAGTAAATCTACCACTGGGACAGTACATCTCTTGTGGTTTTGAGAGAGTACTGTTCTTCATGGCATTTCCATTAATTGATTCAGTGGTTACTGGCTCAATCTTTTTATTCTTTATGTCATTATGAAACCAATTCCTACAGTAAAGACAAACGATTTTGACAAACTGATTACTTTCTTTTGTAAAGCGTTCCCAAACTTAAGAAGCTTCATGAACATCAAATATCTGCTCCTTTTATCTCCATACTCATTCCCATTTGAGCTTATGCCCTTCTAACAGACTTTTCCCTCCGAGTGATTGCCTTTTTCTGTAAACCTTTAGCACCTTTTTCTTCTATTCTTCCCCATGGAAAGCAGAAAATAAGAGCCAAGTTGTATTAAGTTCTAGGTCAGGAAATATTTTGGAATCTAATTTTTATTTGCTTTACAACTCATGGGAAGCAGAAATTATGCAGAGTCACCAAGATCTGTAATTACCAAGTTATTCTTGGTATTTCTTAAATTTAATGAACTGAAAAATATGTTGCCTGTCCCATTGTTTCTTACTTTGTTTATTACTTTTTTATCAACTATCTCAGTCACTTCCTGTAACACATTTCTTACACACCATTTCCTAAATTTCTTGCCTACTAAGAAGTAGCTTGACACTGACCTCCCAGTTGCCTAACATCTATTCATCTGCAAACATCATGACAATATAGTAAACATCTCCTAATCTTCTGACCTAGATCCCTAGTCTTGTTCTTCTCCATTCCACTTTGAGATTCCTGATAGCAGTCTGTGTTGACTGTTGAGAAATGCGAGATATTTTGAACCAGAGTCTGTCAAACATAAGAGATTCTCATTTTGTTACCTTCAAGATGGTAAGCTGCCTGTGCTGCCTTGCCCTGTATTACTTTTTTTTGTGCTGCCAAAGCATCTCTAGGTAGGATTCTCCTGAATATTTTGCTAAACGATTAATTGAAGGTTGCTTTTATAATATGGGACAGACTGGTCACAAATATTTTGATGTGGGTCAACTGCAGCTGAAAAAAATATGCGTGAAAATACACCTGCTGTTCAGACGGCCATCATATTATTCAGCCTAATCAGTTCTTTACAGTTACTTAATCTGAGACACTTATTAAACCATTTTTGGAAAATCGACAAAGAGGGAGGGACTTAAAATGCATTTAAAAGCTTAAAAAAAAAAAAAAAGCTTGGTTGCTTAAGAAGTATTAAAATTTAGAGAATTTTGAGCACTAAACATGAAGCACGTCCACATGGCACAATACAATGCTGTGCAGAGACAATGAGAATCTATCTGAAAGCAACACTCTGTATTTTTCAAGGAGCTAACTGAGGATTTAGAAAAAAGACTCCAGAGAGAAATAGGGATTTAAAAGCTGAAGGAATTCTTGAGAATTGACATAAACTTTCAAAGGGCATCAAGATGTATGTCTTTATGTAATATTTCTATAATATCTGAAATGCACTAGTTTTGTCTTTCACACACAGTTTAGTACATACAAATGGTAGTTCTTAGAATTTTATGCAATTATCAGATGTTCAGCAGATAATATCAGTTATGCCTTATTAAACAGATATTCATAGTACCTGTTGCTTCACAAATGGTGAATGTGCAGGTATTTTTCCTAGAAGAAAATGGTCTATTGAACTAGAACAAAAGTTCAGACTGCTAAAAATATTTTTTTAAAAAAAGTAAAGGAATAACTTTTGTGGTTTTCTATTCCAGACTAAAATACAGAAAAAGTACTATCAAAGCAGGTATTTGTTAGATATTATAGCAAGAGGGTTTTGTACACATCTGTGATTTTATCACCTGGTTTCAGCGCACTAAAATAAGGAGTGCCAGAGCGTCCTTGAATTGAACTCCCATATCAATGAGTGTTTTGTTGTGCTGGGAATGGAAACTTTCAAAGAACTGGCTAAAATGTTACTAGTTTTGCTACATGTCACTCTTTTCTCTGAGTCAGCTCCTGAATATTTCACTGAGCCTGGTGTAACCAGAATTTCCAGTTTGGCTGGGACAGCCTGAAAATATTCCAGTGTCCAGCAGATATGGTTCTGTTATTTTTCCACACCACATGAAGGAAACAGGATATTCCTGCTCTCACCTTAAGCCTTGCATTGGAATGCAGGCTTTTGCAGCACAGTAGTAAGAGACAGTGACTCTGGCACAGGGTTGTAATGTGATACAAGTCTTATGTTTTACTGCAAAACAAGATGAACAGAGTATGTTCTACTCTGCATTAAATGTTGCTTAGTATGATGAGTCCCCAAAGCTTATGTTCAATTAGGTAACCTGATATGGGCCCTACTCAGGAGACATAACATATGCTCTCTTTTTTTATTCTGGCTTCTGTGGCCGTATGTATATCTTAGAAAAAAAGAAAAATACTTTTTCACTAGCAGTAACTATAGGTAAAGTAGCATAAGGAGGGAACATAAGAAGTTCTTCCCTAGCTGCTTGAAATAGCACCTGAGTTTCCTCATGGAATGTAAGAACTATCAAATTGTTCTTCTCTTGACTGACAATGCTAGCAGACATGCTCATCACTAAAATTGAATGATGTTTTTGGAAGAAACATGTCTACTAACTCTACTAAATTTTAGTAGAGTTAACTAATCTAAATTTCAGTAGAAGTATTTAAATTCTACTTGTTCAAGATTTGCCCCACCCCTCCAATATGAACTAGTATACTTAAAAACAAAAGAAAAAATGAGGACATAGTATGAAGGATGGCTAATGTTTTAGCTGGATCATGGCAGCCAATCATGATTACTGATGCAAATTATTAATGTTACAACTGCTTGAGAGAATGAGATAGAAGTCGTCAGTTAGACTTCTGTGAAATTACTTAACCACATAGTTCTCAAGGTATTCTCAATTACTGAGATTGTAAACCTTTTGCCCACACCTACAGACGCTGAAAAAGAAGTCACTGCGTGCCATCGTGTGGATATCACAAGAACAACATCTGTTCTGAAAGGATGGATTATTTTTTTGTTTGGTTGGTTGGTTGGGTTTTTTTTTTGTTGTTGTTTTGTTGTTGTTGTTTTGTTGTTTTGGGTTTTTTTGTTTGTTTGTTTTTGTGGGGGTTTTTTTTGTTTTGTTTAAAAAAAAAAAAAAAGCATGAGGAGGAGAGGGAAGAACACAAATATTTATGTCTTGAAATCGTGAGGAAACTCATTCCAGAAAATAGAGGGGGTTTGTTTTCATTTCTTGCTTTTCAGTTAAAATAAAGTAGCAATGCTAACGACCGTGAGGTCACACTGTCAACAGTTAATGGTCTGTCATTAGTTAAGCAACTAGGTAATGACTTCAGGATTTAGACTTCATATCCAACACACTTCCATTACGAAATATCACTTTAAACACTCTTGGTAACATTATTCTCTACACACTCAGAGACAGCAGAACAGAATAGACCTGATAGTAGCATACTTAGTTTATCTTTCTCTTACACTTTTTCTTCTTATACTATCACCGCTCTGTTGCAAGTTCCAGCTACAAATATGGTCATTCTCTAGGACAGTCAAAGCTACTCAAACTGAAGTAATGAATTTAAATGTGATCATGAAAAGGATGGCATTAAGAGAAATGAAAGAAGGAAAGAAGAGGATAAGTTTGAGGCAAAACCACTTAATTTTTTTTTTTTGCTTTCTTATATAAAACAGCTCATGTCCATAACTTCCATGAATAGTCAGTGCTTTATAATATGATATATAAGCCAGTTTCTCAGAACAATTCCCATGTTAAAAAGCTATTTACATGGTATACGATTAAATACAAACACAAGCCATAGACTTTTACATTGCTTTTCCACATTAAAAAATAGCAAACCGAATTCAAGGTAAGTCCTGAAATATTTTTATGACTTATCTCAAACTGTTGAAATTAGAAACTGTGTTCTAGAAGAGGGGAAAGAAAAGAAAGTGCCAATTCCCTTCAAGGACTTTCTGGATGGTGTTTCTGGATAACAGTTACATGTTTAAACACAAATATGCTTATGTGCAGCACAGCTGAGTGAGGCCCCAGAACTCAAATGGCCCATAGCATCACTGATACAAAGAGACCGTCTGCTGGTGAGCTGGCTGTTCTGTAATTTACCAAGACAATGGACATATTTCACAATAAGACTATTTTGAACTCATGTAATCTCAAATTTAAGTTGGATCAGGCAGTGCAATAGAAAAAAAGAGTGCTAATCACCTAAATACATTAATAAGCTCTATCAACATGAAGAGAAACTGGAGACAGGAAGTGAAGGAAGAGAAAAGCTCAGGTACTCTTCATTTCCCTTTGAGTGCACACAGAATGAGCACTGCTGTCTTGCTCTTTTTTCCAGAGGAGATGCCTGCACTAGCGGCAGTAATAGCGGACGGGGAGACGGAGCGCGTTGGTAAAGCAGAGTCAGTAAAAATGGTTTGGGTTTTTGGTTTGGTTTTAGTTTGGTTTGCTCTTGGGGTTTGGTTGTTTGGAGTATTGGTTTGGTTTTAAGCAAGCAACTGCAGTTCGCTGGAGAATGTCACCAATAGACCTGTTCTCGCTGCTTTTCCGAGTATCTGCTGTGCACTGAAGCATTTGGCCTTTTCTGAGCGAAAATGCGAATCCAGGGCTACCAAGGGAGCGACATTCCCCATCCCCACGCGTGGGCGCGGGCCGCGAAGGGCAGCTTTCCAGGTGAGAGGGTCGGGATGTGGCAGCCGGTGCACAGCAGTCACAGCTCTCACTGCGGTTTCCATCGAAGAAAACCCAGCTGCCCTCGGGGAGCCGAGAGTGACCGAACCCGTGGGCAGGAACGCGGGGCACGGCGCTGGCCCTGACCAGTGACGACGGGACACACCGCCCGGCAAATCGCACCGCGCCCCGCCAGCACCGCCCGCCCACCGCGGCCGAGACGGGCATCCAGCCCCGCCCGGCCCGGCCCGGCCCGGCCCGGCCCGGCCGGGACCGCCATCCAGCCCCGGCCCGCCCCGCCCCGGCCCGGCCGGGACCGCCATCCAGCCCCGGCCCGCCCCGCCCCGCCCGGGACCGCCATCCAGCCCCGCCCGCCCCGGCCCGCCCCGCCCCGCCATCCAGCCCCGGCCCGCCCCGCCCCGGCCCGGCCGGGACCGCCATCCAGCCCCGGCCCGCCCCGCCCCGCCCGGGACCGCCGTCCCCCGGCGAGGGAGGGCGCACTGGGCATGCGGCGCGGGCGCGTCCACTCTGGAGGGAGGAGGCGCCGGGACGTTGTGCGGATCGCAGGCCCGAGCGCGCCGCCCGGTTCCCCCCCTGCCGTTGGTAGCGCCCGGTGCGGGAGGCGGCGGTGAGCGGCGCGGCGGGCCCGGGCGCCGGCGCCTCAGTGCGCCGCCATGAGGCACCTGCCGTACTTCTGCCGCGGGGAGGTGGTGAAGGGCTTCGGCAGGGGCTCCAAGGAGCTGGGCATCCCCACCGGTGAGCGGGCGCGGAGGGCACCCCTTCCCGGAACGACACGGGCGGGGTGTCCACGGGGCTGGGCCCAGCCGTGGGGTCGGGGGTCCGCGCTGGGTCGCGGGAGCGCTCCCGCCGGCGAGACCACGGGCCGAGGGTCGGCAGCCCGCCCCTGGAGCGGACCGCGCCGTGCTCCTGCCAGGCAGCAGCCGTGTGACTAAGCTCGCCTGACCTCGGCGGCCGCCCGGCGCCCTGCACAGCTGCGCTATTGTCGTGACTTGCGCTTTCCGAGAACGCCCTGCCTTGTTACCTACCAGCGCTTTCCTGACGCTTTTTTCCCTGCCTCCTGCACTGCTTAGTCTTGCAGCTTCCCTCGTGCTATTCTCTGCACCCCGGTCTGTAAAGAGGTTTCCCTGAGTCATGATGTTTGTTCCTTTTCTCATCTAGTGATCGTGACAATGTACAGGATGTGCATAAGTGTCACATTCTCGGTGCGGTGGGAAAATATCCCATCTCATAAACCTCCGGTAGGAATAAGAAAGGGAATAGGCATTGAGAATCGCTCCAAGGAAGAAAGTTCAAGGGGAGTAAAGCAGAGTTTGAAACAGCAGATGGGTTTGGCCTACAGAGAATATATTTTCCTATTGCCCGTCTCTGTTTCAGTTGTCTAAATACAGGCAGATGAATATTGCAAGAGAATTTTGACATTACTTAGCCAGACACTGAAGTCAGTAGTCATATTGTGTTACATCTAACAGACATGAAACTTTATAAGACCGCTCTTGTAGTGCTGGATTTCTGACATCTGTTCCTGAGAGCATTTCACATTTTTCTCTTGATTGTTTATAACTAATGTGTTGGTATCAGGGAACAGGGAAAGAAAGCTGCTACTGTCTGTGAGGTTTGAATAAAAATTTGGTAACTGTCTATTCTTTCAAATCAGTTTGGTATCTTGCATGAAATGATCTATTCAGCTGGGAAATAGAAGTAGGATAATAATTTTGAGAGAAGGTTAAATTCAGTCAAAAGGAAATTTTATTCTACTGTAAATATGTAGTTGTCAAAGCAAATCTCAAATCCACAGTTGCCTCTGAAAGGGAACTTGTGCAAAATTGACTAAACAATTATCACATTTGCTTCTATATAGTTTATTTCATCACTACATATTTTACTGGTAAATAGTTCTGAGATACTATTTTATAGTGCAGTTGATTTTTTCCCCTCTCATTTTTCATCATAGTAAAGCTATGGTAATTGTCCTAATAGTGAAACATGCCCTGGCTGTATGTATGGTGTATTTATTAATTATTATTGCAGAAGAGAAAGAACACTACAATACAGTGTGTGTGTATGTAGGAGATGTAATAATTCTAGTATTGCCACAGTGACTGAATTTTATGAAGCTGTTTTTACACTTTGCCAATGGTATGTTGCATTATTATTATTATCATCATCACCAGTTTTATGTTTGTAAATAGTACGTAGGCAGAGTTTACTTTTAAGTATTTGAAGATCCTGTTACATAGTTGACTTATATGAGGTCACTCACTCTTTGTACAATTTTTACAGCTAACTTTTCTGAACAAGTAGTTGAAAGCTTTCCGTCTGATATCCCTACTGGTATATACTATGGATGGGCCTCTGTTGGAAATGGAGATGTGCATAAAATGGTTTTGAGCATAGGATGGAATCCCTTCTATAAGAACATTAAGAAATCAGTGGTAAGAATTTTACTTTTTGTGGGATTTTTATTGTAATAAAATACTGGATGAATTTTAACAACATACACAAAATTTGATGAATGATGTCTAGGAATTTGTGCATTATAAATGCATTTGTTATCTATATAATATTTATATTTGGAAAAGAATATACTCTTGGTAGCTAGAGAGTAGGAAGATGAAGTTGAGAAAGTTTTTCTTTCTTTTGTTCCACCATTTCTGAACTACTTCCAAAATTAAAATACAACATTACTTAAAATGATGGTGGCTTGACTTGCTGATCGCAAATTGAGCATAAACTTGGTTTATGCATTGTAATGCATTGAATTTACTGGTTATGAGAGCCCTAGCATAAGCTGGAACATAGTAATAGTCTGTTCACTGCAATGTATCTGCATTTCAGATAGGAGAGGTTGGGGCAGCTTATATAATTTGTAATTATATTTTAATTAATTCTTCTCTTAAATTATGAAATCCGTACATGAGATGCTGTGTGTAATGTGTAATGTACAGAATAAATATTTGAAGACATGTAAGGGTGTGAGGATGGAAAAATTAAAATCCTGAACTGTGACAGCTGTGGGGCTTTTTGCTGTCAGGTGCTGGTGCTTTCCTGAGTCTTGCAGAGCTGCCTTTTATTTGTTGAAAACAATTTTATTTGTACATGAATCTCTACTTCTGTTTGTCTTAGACAAATACATACTTAATTTTTTTTTTTTGCCAATAACTTTTCTGAGCAAGTAGTTAAAAGCTTCTCAAATGATAGCTGTGCTGGTAGATGCTGTGGGTTGGCCTATTTTGGAGCTGAAGCTGTGCATGAAAATAGTTTTGAGTGTCAGGTGAAACCGTGTCTTAGTCTGGACTTGCTCTTAAATTTTCTTATTCAGTTCCCTTAGGAGATAGTTGTAAAAGCTCTCCTTGAGGCAACTCCTATCAAAATCTTCATAGTTATTTGAATGTATCCACTTACTGATGAGATATTAACATTTTCTGCCTTGGAAATCCTACCTCTGAGAAGTTTTGAAGCATTTCTCCTGATGTATAAGGGTGTGGGGTTTGGGGTTTTTTTAATTGGTTTGTTAATTGGGTATTTTTGTTTGGTTTGGGGGCTTTTTGGTTTGGTGGGAGGGTTTTTTTTGCTAGTTTTTTTGGTATTGGTTGGTTGGTTGCTTGGTTGATTTGTGTGCTTGTTTTTTCTCTTTTTTTCTCTCTTTTTCTCTTTATGCACCTTTCAAGGGAGTAAGTTTTTTTAATTCCATGCAGAGTGCAATTCTACTTCATAATACAAACTAAAGCCATGGCCTTTTAATTTTTGGATTTTACGTGCTATACTAAATGTACATTTTATTTTTCATCTGTTGAGAATTTGAATGTTGGGTATTAGGCCTAAATGGTTACAGAGGGGGAAATAAACTCTTGAGTTCAAAATAATTGTCCGCTTACTTCTCTTCCTTTAGGAAACACACATTATCCACACCTTCAAAGAAGACTTTTATGGAGAAATTCTTAGTATAGTCATAACTGGATACATTCGACCGGAAAAAAACTTTGATTCCTTAGGTGAGTATTGGAGGTCTCCCTCAAACTAGTTTCTTTTTTGCCTTACTCATGCAAGTTTTGTGTTTTTACTACACCTCCTTCCATCATGAGATGTTTTATTGGTTAACCTTTGAAATTTCAGTAAAATGTTTTCGTAATTTAAAAACAAAAAACACACTCACATTTTCATATCACACTAAAACCTTCACTTTTCTTTCACTTGTCTGAGGAGTAATGCTAAAATCATGGGCTTGTCATTAAAGCCAAATGTACTAATTTCTTCTTACAATGCAGTTTTGTTAGTATTGAAACAGAACTGTTAATGTGTCTTTTGGCAAACGAAGACGATAGTGCTGATAATGAGTAAAAATGTATCTTTAGCATGCATCTTCTTTAAAAAAAGACATTTTAAAAGGGGAGAATTCTGCCTTTCAGCCTCATAGTTATATTCTAGTTCTGTGATTGTTGTTTGATATTTTGTGCCTTCTTTTTGCTTGTTGCTCTGTTCAGAATATAAACAATTTTTAAATATCCCTGTTCTTACTTTCTTCAGATGCGCTCATTTCAGCAATTCAGGAAGATATTGAAGAAGCAAAAAGACAGCTAGATCTACCAGAACACCTTAAACTCAAAGAAGATAACTTTTTTCATCTGCCAGAAGGCAAAATAGTAAACAACCGCTGAGAAAACCCATACAGCCTTTTTTTTTTTTTTTTTTTTAATTTCTTTTTCTTATTTTCACCCCTGAGATTGAATTTGCACTGCTGTCATAGACCCTTTTATGTCATATGTCTGTTAGGTGACTTTAGATCAGAACCAACCATACAAGATTATTTCAGTTTTCTTTGGTTAAGTCATCATTAGCCCAGTCATACAAAAGACCTAGAAGGCTGTACTACATCACTATAGATAAACTATGTATCCTAAAGTTACCAGGTGTTTAGAGATCTGAGCACATTCAGAGCATGACCAAAGTTAATTGTAATGCTGAGGTGTGGTTAGCTCATTTAATGAAGCATGCCTGTTTTTAACATAATGTTCTTCCAGCTTCTTTTCCCATTTTTTTAATGTCATTCTTAGATCTGGGTTTTAGCTTAGAAAATGTTGATATTGATTGACTCAGAGAATTCCTATGGTTAGATATGATTGGATAACAATAGCAGGATTAATTCTCTATAGTTCTTGTTTTTAATATGCTACACAGCTGTTGTGGTTGAAGCTGTTATTTTAATTGAAATTATTTATTTTAAGTTTATTTGACATGGAAGAAATTGCTGTTGCTCATTGTGTTGCTAGAATCTGAGCTATACTTCTTCACATTTGAACATATGATAACACATGATTTAAGTGTAGTTTAATTCTGAAGGTGTTTCACTTAATTTCAGAAAATTAATAAAAGCGTGAAAGCTGATAAACTTGAAGGTTCAGGTGCAAAAGATGCAGAAACAATATAACAAGACTTCTGCTCATTGCACAGTAAGGGAAAAGGTAGTGAGACACAAATTTGCATTGTATGTGCTGCTGGTATTTTTCATAGGAAAATCTTGAGGTTATTCACTGCACTGGCAATAAAATGTCTGACTTCAAGGTTGATATTATAGTAAGGCACAGAAAAATCTCATCAACACTCTGCACTAAGTGCAGGTAAGAGCCCAGGTTTTGGCAGACCAAATAGATGAATACACAAATGAAAGCCTTTGGGGATTTATTGCATAATATATCAACACTGTAGTGAATGTTAATTATTTTTTACAAATAGTTGCTGACAGTCTTACTCTGAAATGTGGGGATACAAGTGAGGGTTGGACTAGATGATCTCTGAAGGTCTCTTACAACCCTAACTATTCTGTGATAGGTAAGTGGAAGGAGTACTGTGAGAGTTGATGGTAATTTGAAAAATACTTTGTGAAGTATTTAATTTATAATTCTGTATCTGCTCTTCTTTTCCTCTGATAAATTTTTCAATCCCTTGATGAATGGAAACAGGTTAGCTACAGTGACTGTCACATTCGTAACTTTTTTACATCACCCTGTGTGATGAGAATATGTCAGCTCTGAGAATATATCTGGGACATATTCTGAAATTCAAAGTGCTTCTTTAAATATGTCTCAGTTGTGACTCTTTGTCTGAACTATGATGTTCAGTATGGAATGCACAATTTCTGTACTGAAATTTGATGAATTTACTCCCTGTCCTATCCTATTTTAATCCTACTTTTCACTCTACAACTTTAGAGAGTTTTAGTAAGGTAGCTGCTTGAGTCTTTGTGGCGGGTGCTGTCAAGATGATAGTTTCACTTCAAATTCCTTTGAATTATAGCCAGTATCATGGGCTGTTATTAGGGGAGAGGTCTTGAGGAAATCAAGGGCTTATGTTTGCTCTTTAGGACTTCAGTAGAAAACTTGATTTTGGTTAAATGAATTGTTCACCAGATACAGTACATTTGGGAGAGAGGGACATGGGACAATATACTTTCTTTTAAAGGAGAAGAGAAGCAATTTAGTGAGCTTTTTACTGTATAACGTGTTGGAAACTGTGTTTCTAAAAAGTCCGCAGAAGAATTGTTTCGCAAGATTGATGATTTTAATTAATTTTAAAAAAGGAATTTTAAAAAAGAGAGATAAAAGGAGAACTTTTTTTTGCTAAGAGTTTATGCATTCTTCAGATTGTAGCAATGTTAAAATCGTCTATTTTACTACTCCTTTTAGAGAATAAACAGAAGCCAAACTAGTCAACAGAGTATGTTGTTAACAATAGATTGTTGTTCATCATGGTACTGTAGCTAAACACTCATAGCTGCCTTTAAAATTGATTGTTGCCAGTAATGTCTTGGGTCTGTTGTGGAAACTATGGTGCCTTAATAAATGCCGCTATCAAAAATTCAATTCACCATTTGGTTATAGAACTGTTGTGCAATGGATAGAGAACAATAGCAAAGGGAAAACTTGAAAGACTTAAGTTTGCTCTCAAATCCTGAAGTAGCTGAAGTATGATATATGGATACACTGAACTAAGAAACTGCTCTTTCTGTGTTTGTCTTCAAGGGCAGTGTACATCTATTTGGCTGAGTGTACCTGACCATGTTATTTAAGATAAAATGTTATGTGTCACTCTTTAGGCTCAATACATAATTAATTCCTATCACAGTGTAAACTTTATGAAGGCTTATATTTTTGTATTATGTACAAGTAGCTGTATTTTGGTTGATGTTGTTGCACTGTACCATTACTAAAGGAACTGTAATTGACAAAGTTATCCTTGTCTTGGGTTTCTTTTCCTTTACCACTCCTAGCAATGTTAGTTGTCGCAGTTTTAGGCAAAGCTTTATGGGGGTGACTGCCTTATTTTGAACTTCTTAATCTTCACATGATTTTGGATTCCTCTTTGTGACTAAAGGTGCAATGATTAAATCCCAGGTGAGTTCCACAGAACTCTGTCAAGGTTACAGGGTAATCATGAGGTCTTTAGGAGTATCTAAAACAAAAAAATCCACTTAAGAAATATGGCTTTAAAATTAGTCCTTCTCACAATTAATTCCTTTGTAAAAATAAGTCTCAAGTGATTAACAGCTCTAAAGCTGTTTACTATCAAAAATGTGGAGGAATTATTTTAAGGCTCAGCTCTTAGCCATCTGACCGTACTGACAACGAGTAACAGCACTTTCATGCACTTTTATGTAAAGACTTAGTTCTTCACAGCAAGGGGCTATAAAGAACATCCTCTTCTGTAGTATTATGTATCCAGCAATGCTAAAAAATTGCTTTGTCGTGTCCCTTTAAGTGTGCTTTAAGGGACACTTTAAGTGTCGCTTTAAATTGTGTTCTACTGAGTGCTATTTATTCCCTTTGGCATAGTTTGAAAGTGCTGAACCACTTTAAAAGATAAGTGGAAAATTTTTGTTGTAAATGCTCTCTGTTTATTTCAGTTCTCTGTAGCCCAAGAAGATTGTAAAGAAGATGGAAGAAGTCTTTTTTGCCAGTGTACTTCAGGACTGTATTTCACTTTGCAATAAATTCAGACTCTCTGTTTGTGATGATACACTATTTAAACAACTGGAATTAGATTAATTAGGTGTTGATGATCTATAGAATATTTCTGATTTTTTTCTTACAAATGAGGAATACTGTGGAGGTACTTGTAAGAAGTCATGTCATAAATGCAGTTATATTGGGAAACATACTGCAAGATTATGACAAAAAACCAGCAGCTTTGAGGAACACAGATGCACCAGATGACGCCAAAAAATCTGGGTACAAGAGCTACTGTATTATGAATTGCTTTCCAACTATAATTCTATTGTAGTAAACTACTGGCACCCATCCCAGTGACGTTAGATAGATCTTGTTTGTGTGTTTGGTAGTGATTGGCATGGTTCTTGGTAGAAGTGCAAGGGCACACTTGGAGCGGGTGGTTGTAATAGTTACAAAGGACTCACATACATATTGGCAAAGGATTCGCTCTCTAAAGCGTGGTAATACATTCTCCTAAAACAGTGTGCATCTGGAAACCTACAAAATAGTCAAGTAAAGCTTTAGAAAAAAAATGCTTGTAGAAACCATGCCTTTGTCATGATCTTTGTGGTCTGAAATCTAGAGCTCAGCATGGTAGGAAAGTGTTAAATAGAGCACAGTAATTCTGTAAGAAAGGCAGCATAGAAAATCCATGAAGCAGTAAGAATTTCTCTGAAACACTGACTTCCCTCCTATTCCCGCTCATGTTCCTTGTGCTTGGAAGTCCCATTTTTAAATATGTATTAAACTGTTGCCATCCTATCCCATATATGCTGTATCATCATCTCCAGTCTCAATCACCAGATATTCTTGTAGTAGTTGCTTATGTGGGAAGGAAAAGCTTTGGGTTGATTTATAGCCTCTTGTACCCTCCTCCATTAACAACTGTGGCTTTGCCTTGTTTTATCATCCAGATGCATGTAATGGTTGCAAGTAAAAGGAAAAGCCAAATCAGCTGGTGAGAAAGTAAGGGGCTTGGATTTTCCTCTCTGGTGATAGAACAGATTATAGTACACAGTCATCTGGTAACTGCATTTTAAAAAACTGAAATTATGTGAGGTCAAGTAGGATGAGCCTTTGTTTTAAATGACCTGGTAAGAAGTGTAGGTTGGAGTACTGTTTTTGGAGGTATTGTCATTCTTTTCCAATACCACAGTTTACTCTCGTAGCTGTGATGGTATAAGGCTAAAGAAAAGGGGGTTGTTAGGGCAGCTATAGGTTTTTTAATTAGATTAAGAATAGTCAGGAGCAGAGAAGCTAGCAGGAACACAAATACAACTTACTTCTAGCCTTAGGCTAGAAACATTTTTAACTTAAGTATCTAGAAAAAATTGAAGACTGGTTGTGTGGCCTGAACTGGCTTTTCCTAATTGTATCCATTTGGTTTAATCACATTTTTTTCACTCCACAAATCTATATGCGAGATGCTGTTTCAAAGCCGATGAGGTGATTTTGGAGTGATGATACCAACTGCTGTCCATTGAAATAGGTACTTTCTAGTCAACTGTTTCATGAAAAGCGGGGGTGTTTTAAAAAATGTAGGAGAAAAGATGACATGTTGCAAATCAGTTGCAAGTAAGCCCGTCCTATTGTGGTGATAGAGCAGAGACATTATGTTGTGTGCCTTCAGCTCAGCATCCTGCTTCTGCTTTTTTCTGCTTTTCATTTTTAACTATCAGACTAGTCAGTCATAAAGCCTTTAAATGCCAGTGCTGCTCTTCATCAGGGTTATACCTTGGGATTTTTACTACAGTCAAAGCAACCTGGGCTGTCTACCAGTTTGAAGTCCCCACAGCTAGGTGGGCAGCAGCCTTCTTCAGTGTACAGTGACATGTTAGCTGGACACAAGAGTAGAACAAAAGTAAGAATATTAAAAGATAACCTATCCTTGCAGGAATATTCTCTATTGTTCAAATTGTGTTCCATAGTTAAAAGCTCAGTGTTACAAATGACAGGGGAAAATGCCTCCAAATGGTCACCTCTTATCCTGGTATCTCCTGGACTTTGTATTCATCTGCAAAACAGCCTGAGTTGTACATTTCACCCAATAAACTATCTGTGTGCACAAGGTACACACCCAAATACTGTCTTTGCTAGAAAAAACTGTTAAGGCAATATCACAACACAAAAAAGTCATTTAACTTCCCTTCAAATACACACTGAGCACTTTTGTTTGTCTTCAAAAAGAATCACAAGTGAAATCGCCAGCAGGAAAAGGTCAGTATTAAAAAAAAAAAAAAAAAAAGATTCCTAAGCTTGGTCTTGAAACTCTGTGTACCCACAAAGCAGATTTTGTGGGTGTTTTGAAATTTGTGAAAAAGCTCTTAATGAACTGCAAGGACTATGATGGACTTTTGCCTTTTTTCTTTTTCCTTATTATCATCGTTCTTTCATCTGCCCTGAAGAGGGGTCTCAGAGACAGGGGGTTCTTCAAATAATGCACATAACAGAAAAAAGCTGCAGACTGTCAGGGCAAATGTGAGACATGAAACCCAGGCCATAGCGCTGAGCCCCTGTAGACACCAGCAAAGTGTCAGGTGTCGCAGCCTGTGCTGCATAATTGAGGGTCTGAAAGAAGCAGTGAGCATGGCAAAGGAGTTCAGGAGGGATATAACTCTCTTAAGCTAGGCTAAATGTTTAATACTTCTATTTGATATGCTTCATTGGCTTTTAGTCTTTGTTTAAGGAAATAAATTGAGGCAGACATTTATTGTGAAAAACTCTTCATAGCCTTAACCAATTACTTTCATAGGGCCATTCTCTCTGATTGCCTGAAAATGTAAAATGTTTCTCCTTGGCCTTTGAACTACTGCTAAATGAAAACAGCAAATGACTGGGTTTAGTCATATAAAGATCTTTAACTTGTCAGTTAAAATTTTACTCAGGAAAGTACAACAGGTTGTTGCATAATGCTGCAGGAGAACTAGTTAATTAATAACAAAACTTCTTGACTTCATGGGAAGACTGCCAGTTTGGAGACTTCATCTCTCCTGTTCCAGTCTGTCATTCGTTGGCCCTTGCATGAAAACAAAGTCTCATGTAAAGACAAATGCTAACTCATGTCTTGTTGTTGAGCTATTTTGCTGCACTTTTTTCTGCTTGAATGTCTACTACCATGCTTTACTTGAGTATCCTGTAAGTCTCTGTTTAAAAAATTGCCTGTAGCTCTTCTGGTTGTAAGTGAAATGTGTAAAAGTCCCATGTATATGATGTGTGAATCTGAAACTTTTATGCAATCATGGATCAGAGGCTACTGTAAACTAACCATATTCTATAAATGGAGTATTTACTCCAGATAAAGCACTCCATTTTATTATTGTTATACTTGTTTGGATTTTAAAGACAAAAATGTACTAATTCAGACCTACTGAACTAGTTTTATCAAAATAATGTGCTTTCTTGGTGTTTGTTTCTTTGGACGTTTCTTTATGGTTTTCTTTCACCTAAACACCTTCTCTTTTAGAATCCCATTCAGGCCAGGCTCTGCCTTAGTGTCACATTGAATCTTGTGACTATCAGAACATTGACTACTTTGTCATACATCTAGCTCATGTCCTCTATTTCTGGAAACCAAGAAACTTATCGCACCGTGCCATTTCTCAAGCTAAGGTTTGATTAATTTAAGAAGCTACTGTTGTGCTCTCCCCGTTCAGTCTATTCCAGCACTAAAACTCTTCATAGTTGTTGGAAACCATAGGTACAAAACCTGAAAATTGCAAACCTGAAAATTGCTGCAGAATTTATTAATGGGAAGACAGTAACACCCTTCCAAATAGTCACAGAGATCTCATTACTGCAAGATGTAGGTGGCTTGGTCTGGCGGCACTACGAATACATTATTTTTTTAGACCTTCTTTTTTTTTTTCAGATACCTCTATGAAAACATTCAAAATGGGTGACAAGGAAACATAGCTAGTCTAATTTAGTGCAATTCTGAACTGGAAAAATTAAATTCTCAGTCCCCAGATCTGCCTATCCTTCCTATACTAATCTTCTATCCTTTGAAACATACCTTCAATCAGTACTGTTTTCTCAGCTATGAATTTTTTCTGGACCCTGCTGGGATATATCATGGTCTGTTCATAGATATGTGTATTTTAAATAATGGAATTATTTGTTTTGTTGTTTTGAGTTTTTTTTCTCTGTGCAGGAATATGTCTTAGAGGATGAGTCCAATTTCATACCAGAAAAAAAAGATGCAGATCTGTCATATCCTGATATTGTACTACAGCACAAGCTAAGAAGAGATCCATAGCAAAGGAAATCCTCGCCTCTTTCTGCTGCAGCAGTTTTTCTTTGAAGCCTCCTAAGTGAAAGTTGGTTCCAAGTGGCTGGAGACATTTGTCCAAATTACAGCTATTCCAGGTATTCCACCTGCAGGCACAGGTGGAATTTGAGACAGAACTCAGAACTCAGAAAAGGGAATCACATGGAGGAAAATAATAGCATGGTTGTGCTTCTGTGTTTTGGGTAAACATTTCTGCTTTCATGTGCCTACAGCAGTGCTTTTTTTAAAGCTGGGACTTGCCACATTTGGCATCTTCTGCAGAGCCAGATTTTATGAGATTTTTTTTACCTTTTCTGCTAGGATCACAAGGTTATTCATTCACTCATAAAAGTGCTTCAAATGTGTACTGCTGCTTTATGGCTTTTACCCATCTGTTCTATGAATGAATGTTGGTTCCCCTACCAACAAGGAACATCTGCTAATTTTTAGACTCTGTACAGCAGAACAGTAATATGATTCAGAATTAGATACAGGACACGAGTGAATGACTGAGTGTGCGAAGCAACAATAAAGGTTAGAAAATACTTCCTGACTGTTACAGGAAGGAACCAGAGGTACAATACAGTTCATCAGTTCATCAGTTCTGCTGCTAAAATAATCTTGATTGCCTGACTGTAAGTCAGAAAAATGGAAGCAACCTGGAAAGTCTTCTGAAGATCCACTGTTAGCCAAAAATAGTATAAGAAACTACAGCCCAAACTCACTCGTTCTTTCACTCACTCACTCACTCTGGCCACCTACTGCATTAAATAGAATGCAATTAAGATAGTGAAGAGTGGAACTAAGGAGCTGTAGTTAATTCTGTGAAGTTTCTAAGCTGTTACGTGATACTGTTCTGTGATTTGAATTTTAAAAATAGAAAAACAACTAAACCACACACAATCAATTTTTCCATTTTGTTGTTAAGTTTGAAATGAGAAGGTTTAGTTTTTGTTCAAAACTGTAGAAACACAGTTGAGTTTGACCTACATACATGCTAGAATAGCAAGGAGACAGAATCACTGGGCACTTCTATTCACCAACACAAGAATTTGTAGTATGTTTTGTTTTTCTCCAAGTTGTAGTGAAAATAAAACTTAGTGACTTTGAGAGAGGCCCATTTACCTTCAACAGGTGATTTGCACGTAGCATTCATTCAAATCCAAAAGAGGAAGAAAAATATTTCTGCTCTAAGAGGAATATCTCCACAACTGGTGACAAATATGGACCAAGAAAAACTGAAATAAGTCCTTCTAGAGTGGTCAGCTACATGCACATGACCTGTCACACTTTCAAGCACTTCAGTGAGCATTTTAGATCATGATTCTTTACGTGTCTATTTTTCATGTAGTAGAAATAATTGAAATGCTTACATTTTTTGAAGCTCATTAAAATAGTTTTAATGATGTCCAATAACCTATACATCAAAGCATTCTTAAAAATTGCCTACTGTTAATCTCACATAGATGTATATTTTATGGGTTCCTTATTTTAAGTAAACATCCAAGTCATAAAATTCAGAATTATTTTGTTAGAAAATGAGAAAAACAGACTGATTGTTTTGTGATGTTATTTAGCTTCCTGGGATGTAGTATGCTTTGTAACTTAGCAAATTATAAATTAATAATTCAAAAGTAAAGTTATGGCAGTCTAAATTGTTTCCTAGTAGAAGTCTTATAACTTATTTTTAAATGTGAGAAAGTAGTAATTTTCTAGAATTGTCCATTCTGAAAGAAATATTATTTCTTTCTGAGATGCATTTAACCAGGTACGAGGACTATGTGTTAATTTTGCCTTACTGATAATTTCCAGTATTCAGTAGTATTCATCTCTCTAAAAAGTATATTTTAAAATAAATTCAGTGTTCATACATAAACAGTTTTATATTTTTCTATATACAGATCTCTTTCAAAATGCGTTTCAAGGCTAAAATTTTCAGGAAGCCAAAGGGCAATTCTTTACTTATCTCCCATAACCAACAAATGGAAGTTCCCCCTCCTGTGACACTCTCAGCAAAACTTTTCTTTTGATCTCTTTTAAGTGTTCCTACTAAAATATATAAAACTGAACTGTGCAGTGGGAAATAAAAACAAAAAATACCAGTATCCCCAACATTTCTTCTTCTTAAGAGCTCAGTTCATAAGTGGCCCTTACATAAAAAAGCACAATGCAGCCAACAAGGGTAGCAAGGCAAGAGTTTCTTTTTTTCTCTCTAAAAGTATTTTCTTGTTAGACAAACACTTAATAAATGCCACTGTTTTCCTTGTGGGTAGGGTTTAACTCACCCAGAAGTACAAAACAAAGAAAAACAACACGGAAATAAATCCTTTGGCTTTATATCACCATATGAGTCACTGGCATGGTAAATGCAGAGAAATTACTCTGGGGTCTTATAATTAGAAGTCCAGCGTGAAAAACTGCTTGCAGCACCCAAGAAAACAGATATCTGTATAAGTGTGTGTGTATATATAGTGACGTCTTTCAAACGTGGCACATAAAATTTGATGCATTTTTATATCTTTTTCCTTGAAGACTGCACCTACTAAGGACTTTATTTAGGTTGTTTGAATCAGTTTCTCAGTAACATGTCAGGCTTTAACAGCAGTCTGAAGAATGCATGCCTCCTGTGATGTATTTCAAGGAAATACATAAGAAAATTCACATGTTGATCAAGTCTAGAGTCCTTGGGAAAAGATCACATCCACTAAACTTACTGTCTTTACCTTTGGTTTGAATCGATTGCCCGTGACTGGGTCTAGTGCTATTCAACATTCCTTGCGCATAAATGCGTACCTAACTACAGGTACCTATGCAGAAGGTACTGGCTTTTGAGTCATGTTTGCCCATCTCCTGCATCCCAAGAGGTACTAAGATGCCTCAGTTTAGGTAGCTGGTCTAGCCCCTATAGTTAAGAGATTGGATAAATTCACCTTCAGTACTTTTGTTCTGTATACATTCAGGGCTTTTATCCAATGCAGATGTATGCATATTTATTAATATTTTTAAAGTAAGTAGCATGGGATTTGAAAGAAATGAAATTAAATTAAATTAAATTAAATCTTTCTTAAAAATAAATGAATGATTTTACTTTATGTAAAGTACTTACTATCATCAGTGAAGATGAAGTTACCTGCATGCATGGGTCAATAAGTGCAACACAGGCTACTGAACCGTTAACAAGTTAAAGTAGCCACATGCACTGAGTAAGACAAGAAGTCTGGGGAAAATTCTGTGCTATTATGAGATTAAAATTGCTAACATAACACATACTTGCAAGTGGCAAGTTCATATGGTGAAGAAATCTTTATAAGGTGGTTCTAAAGGTTAACTTTAAAAAGGTCTCTAAAACCTATTATGTTTTAAATGTAGTGGTATTTGTTTTTTTAAGTAAATGAACCCCCAAAATATAACAAGAAATGTATCCATTAATTGGCTTCTTGTTACATGCCATTAGTTGGAATCGGATTTATTCTTGATGTAGAACTCATTAACTCATACCACAGTGCTATGAATTATTTCTTGTGCTGTAATTCTTATGCTCAAATTCCATTCAAAACATTTTGATTCCTTGGAGTATGATATGACCCAATGAGGAAATATAAAGGAGTTTAATTTTTCTCTGGTGAAATTCAGAGTGAAGTTTTTTTAAAAAATACGATTAGATAAAACTGAAAAATTTCCTTGTAACATCTTACTGTGGCAAAGAAACATACACCAAATACTGAAGTGCTTTGTCAGTGTTAAAAAAAAAAAAGTCATTTTGATATTATAACTTTGAGACACTATTCCATTTAATATCTATACAATACAGTATTATGTGTATGTATGTTTGCATTAATTCTGGACCTGACTAATATACCTTAGGGAATTACAATGCTTTTTTAGTAGCATAAGCACCAGGGAAGTGAAATACTTCAAATTTTGGGGGGAAAAGGAAAAACTTGTTTTAAATAAAGCATTTTAGATGTAAAAGATTGTTGGTGGTTTGTGGGTTTTTTTAAATCATAATTTTTGAAGTGTCAGCTATTTAGTTAAATTTAGCGTTATACAGTACATGGTAAATATATAACAAAATTCTTATTATACTATGCAGAGAATAGTATTCCAATAAAATTTTTAAATAGATGTCAAATATGAAAATTTACATCTGTGTCTTGGCTCAAAATAGAGTAATGTAGGAGACTAGCAGGCATATCTGCATTCTGCTTTGTGGAACCTTTGATCTAGAAATTTAATATTAAAGAAGTGTCATCTTCCAGAAAGGAGTAGCCATTCATAGGATTGAGTTGTAAACTTGGAGAGCCTTGTAAGTACATGATTAGCATTAAAACCAGATTTCATTTAATTGCTTCCCTTTGTCTTCCCTCTCATTGATTTCTCCAGTTGTGTCTTCTGTATGGAATACCACTTTATTAACTGGTATAACTGTGTTGAATTCTAAAATATCAGACTTTTAAAATTCTGTAGCAAAAATAGTTGTTTACTTTCTTAGGTTTTTTTCTCATATCCTGTTTTTCTACTCTGTGGAAATGAAGAGGGGACCTGACTCCACTGAAAGTCCAAAAAGCAGCTTATAACAACAGGTGAGGAAAAAAAGGGATTTAGATGCTTAGGAGTTATAGGTATTCATCCTTCTCTGTACATGCATGGGACATGTCTTCTGAATCTTGAAACCACAGTAATTCTGTGGTGTAAGAGACTTATTCCTCAACCATCTCCTGCTTAGATCCTGGTAAATATGATTTATGTTTTGTGCTCTGTCTTAAAATTTTCTGAAGAATGAACGTTGGGAAGGAATTAAACATAGAGAGTAAAAGATTGAAGGAGAAAAGAAGAAATAATAGACAGTAAGACAGTAGTCTGTAGTACATCTCCTTAATACAAATAAAGGGTGAAAATGATGCTTTTCTCTGAGGTTTTGGGAGCTTTGTAAATGTTGTAAACTTAATTAAGTGTATTGGTAAGAGCAGATACATAGGTATAGTCCTCAAAGTTTAATGTTCTACACATTTAAGTGTTATATGTGTGCATATTTAATAAACCTTTTGATGGTAGGAAAAATACAAGTAATTTATTTATTGTAGCCAATTCAGAGCTGTTTCAATATTACATCATGTTCTGAAAATTATTGACATTTTGGAAATAAGGTGTCAGCTTATAAGATGAGTTCTAGGTGAGCACTATTGTTTCTTGTATTAGAAGACCACAGTAGAAGTAGTTAGAGGAAACATTCTATTCAAGAGCCATGAATAACTGATACCTTCTTTTCTTAATAATAGGATTCCCAGAAACTGGGCAAGACATAAGAAGTTTACTACCTCAGGAGATTTTTTGGGTGCTATGGGGTCACATAATGTATTCAAACCATTTAAATTCTTGGATCTTCCTCAAACCTGCCTTATGTTCAGTACTCTTCCTAGTCCACAAATGGACAATTCTTAAACATTTTTTATTTACGACTCTGCTTCTCTCACTCCAAGCTCGGAAACCTTATGTCTCATAGGAGATGTCAGTGTGCCCTAGTATGCTGGGTATCATTTGCTGTCCAGTTCTGCACAAACTTACTGCCTGCCAGACTTCAAGCTGCCTCTGCTTCTGTCACACACTCTCCTGATGACTTGGAATGGCAAAGGATCTTGAGAGATGCCTGGTATCACCATGGGTTTTGGACCCTTGTGATCATAACAGAGTTTCTTTGTTAGTTAAATTGTTCCTTACTTTAGATGATGAGCTCTTGTGGCGTGGGGCTGCTTGTGTCCTGCACTCTACAATGCACCACAGGTGTTTGAGTTGGTTGCCATGTGTCTTTGCATTGTGGGAGAAGTAGCAGAGTTAGTAGTGGTAGTAATAGCACATATCGAAAACCAAGAAAAAAATTTCATGCTTCAAGAGACCATGCAAGTCTGTAAGGCTCTAAATGAGATGAGCATTAGCTTTATTGTACAGATATTTTATTAATCCAGGCAAAAGGTCACATGAATTCAGGGGAATTGTACAGTATGGAGGTTTTTCCTCGCATAAGTGCAGTTGTTTGATTTTGAAATGAAACCAGATATGTATACTCAAGGAAAGTATAGCTAGCAGGTATGCTAATGTTAGATTCTCTGATCTCATTCTGCCTCTGAAGCTTTATAGCTCCTTTTAATAGTTTCTAGGTGTTCACTTCCAGTAAAATCTAGACACTACAGTAAATTTTGTCCTGTTTTCATGAGAATCAGCTTCAGGAATATGACAACTGGTAATTAAAAAAAGAGATAATGTACCATCAAGCATGAATTTTTGCAAATAATCTGTGTAAGTTGTGGAAAATAATGTACACTAGATACTACGATTGTATTTCAACATTGAATGTTTATTTTCCATAAAAGTCTGAAGTTGAGCATCACATAAAATACTGCAATTCAATATTATATTGTATAATTATCAAACATTGAGCTGAGGTCTACATGCAGTGCTTGTGCAGTATTTTGCTTATGTTTCTGATGGCTCATTTTATTAATGCCTAGGACATTATTTATTAATTATTCATTAATTTTAAAATCAGAGTCAGAATAATAATGTGTGTAAAATATTCAACTAGGTTAAGATAATGTGGCTTAGACAAAAATAATTTGAGTCAGTGAGAAATGTAAAATAAAAATTTGCATATGTGAGCCCATTTGCAAATGTGTGAGGAAATAATATGAGTAGATGCAGCGTAGCTTACACGATGCGCATAACTATTGTGTTTATGTCTTTAGAAGCTACAGATTTTATCACAAGAAGATAAATTTGAATATCTTGTATTTTTAGAACAAGTATTTCATAAGGGCTCCTGCTGAAATGATTTCAGAGGTATATCTGAATTTTTCTGTATTACAGAATAATTTTATTTCCATGCTTTATAAACGTATTTCACCAGAAACCACCTTCTGGTATATCTCTCTTGTCAAAGGAATATAGGAACATGCAGGTTCATACATGAAATACAGAGGTTCAGATATAATTTCTGGATTAAATCCTTCATTTGCCAGATGCATTTTCTGATGCTTGAAAGTTGCAGTAATTTGCATAACATTCTACAAAAGAAATAATTCAAGTAAGGTGCAATTCCATTTCAATCTTATGAGTGAAAATATGTGATGTACTTACTGAATAAAATAGATCATACAATTTACTATACAATTTCTTCAGTTCAACATTTATCAGATACACAAGTGCAGTGAAATCTAAATGTAAATTAGTATTTTATTTCTTATTCATTTGCCTACTAAAGCAACACACAAGATTGAAAGTTTCTGTTTCAAAATATGTATTTTCTTTTAACTTTCCTTAGTTAAAGTTAGAAGTCCTTCACAAAATCAGTAGAGTATGGAACACTCAGTGATGCCTTGCAGAGGGCTGACTGATTTTGTGGTACTGGCTTTCTTCTGATTTCCTGCTCCTAAATTTAATTTAAAACATTAGACCCCTACAATGTTAAATGCCTTCTTGTATTATTTTGCCTTCTTGTATCTTGTCTGTATAAGTAGTTTCTATACAGCAATTATTCAAATGCCAATGCAAGACCAAGTTGTTCTGCACAACAGAACAACTTGTTGCTGTGTACAAATAGAAGTGGTATATAAATAAATCTCCTTTCAAATGTTATTTACATTAATAGAAAAGATTAAAACAGACTGTTCTCAAGCATTGTTATTATTTATATGGTGTTCTTAATGTAGTGAGCGTTTTCTTTTAGTTTCCATGCTGAAAAGAACCACTTTTTAGTTCTTGTTGGAAGAGAGCTAAAAAAACTCAGATGGAAAATGTAACAGAGACACAGAGTTTTGGACACAGAGTGTTTTTTTTGCATCCTTATTCCTCTGCTATTCTTTTAGAATCAAGTAATACATATTGAGAACAGAAAATCACTCTGATTTGCACAAAACCAGTCAACCATAATTGCAAATCATATTAGAAAAAACCTATATACGAACTGCTGAAAATTTTTCAAGACTGATTTTGTTTTTAATCCAATTTTGCATGAGAATTTCAAGTATTTGCTTGTCACTCTTGATTAGAGTGACCTCTTTCTCAGGACCTAGAGACAGGAATTAATTTTCTTCTAAACAGAAAATTGTGAGTTCAGCATTTGTCCTGTTATACTCCCCTAAGATGTTCTGTAAAGTAACAACATTTTTTCTCATCTTGATTTTTTTAAAATAAAATTGAATTTATCTCCTTTACTAAAAATATCCATGGGGTAAATATTAGTTAATATTGGTACTGCTAGTAACTTTGCTTACTTGGACTCCTCCTCAGTTACCTAAAAAAAGCTTTAGTCAGAGAACATGTAAATGTGAACAGGTTTAATCAATTCTGCATATATAAACCTTAGAGCTCTGTATATATTTGCTCAATCTAGTGGAACTGTAGACAGATTTTTTCCAAAAGCTTTTCCTAGAATGGGACACTTACATCCTGAAGCATCATAGATAGAATAATCTATACTTACTGCATGTGAAGGTACATTTACTTAGTACACTAATCTGTCAGTGAAAAAATGGGTTTCTCAAACTCAAAATTCTTATATTTGTGCCTTTTAGACAATTTGTCAATATTTAAGGAAAGGCAAGACTGCCAAATTCTACAGATTTTCAGATGATGAAATATGGAGCCCTTTCCTACCCTTTGTAGTCCATGCTCTGTTGCCTGTTTGTAGATCAGCCTTGCACTTGTAATCCTTGCACTTTTATAGCGGATGTTAAAGAAGGATTGTATAACAGTTCTACTTTTGTATTTAAAACATATGAGTGCATTTTAATTCTCATATTAGGAAATCTTCTACATAAAACTTTTATTTTACTATCTGTTGTAAATAACCTGGTGTTTCTTTGGTACCGTGTTAGTAACAGTGAATAATAATCTCTTCAAGAGCAACCACATAAGGAGAAGATTTGAAATGGATCATGTGACCCTTTTATAAGAAGATACTTTTATGAGTAAGAAGACTACATATGTGTTTGCTTAGTCTTCTATTGACTAGAAAAAAACACTAGTTAAAGAACTTTGAAGCAAAATCCAACAGCCAAGTTATTAATTCCATTTAGGATTCTTAGGTATGGATGGATCCTTACAGCAAAATAGAAGTTTAGTGCATCATATATTTGCCAAAGGTCATCATAGTAAAAAGGAACAGTAATTTAGGCTACTATTATCTTTTGTTTTCAATTATTGAAACTGTTTGTAAAATGCATTCTGCAATACATGATTAGAGAGACCAATTTCCAAGTCAGAGAGAATATATATACAAGTAGGAGACGACAGATTGTCTTACCATAATTCTCACAAAGCGTGGTTTGGCATAACTTGGAAGGAAGTCCTCAACATGCTTATAAAATCTTTCTCCATTAAAAGTGTGATAACGTTTAAGCACAATAGCTGCCATCCCTGTTTTTCCTTCATAATCTAAAAAAATTGAAAAACTACAAGCATGAGTGTATGTGAATGTTTTATAGCATTCAGAGGGATTTAGTATTAGTCAGAACAAATAAATGGATACTGTGAAATACCTGTCCTGTTTTCTCAGACAGCATTGAGTATAAAGTATATGATATTTCATTTATATGATATATGATATTTTATTTACTATACATGGCATTGGAATACTTTGAACATGACTTTAAGTGGGTTTATTCAATTTAAAAAATGTCACTGATGTATTTTTATTAGAAGCTCTCTGTAGCTGGAAACTGCCTGCTAGTTTTATTCCTACCTGAACACTGGTAACATAATGGCCTAATTAAATCAGAGGGACCATTAAAACAAACAAACAAACAAACAAACAAACAAACAAACAAACAAACCAACCAACCAAACCAAACCAAACCAAACCAAACCAAACCAAACCAAACCAAACCAAAAAAACTCCTCAATGCACTCACAAAGACTAATGCAATAGATGAACATAGACATATGTGAGACTGTACTTGTTCTACATTATGTTAAATGCCTGTTGTACGCTGTACAGGCAGTGCTGAGTGCTGAGTGACTGTGTCTATTCCACAGACAAATTTGTGACAAAAAGGGTAAGTGGCTCCTAGTAAATTACAGGCATCAGATTACGTTTGACATGCAAACAGAAACAAAACTTTTTTCAAAAATATGTACCAGACATAGTTCCTGCATTCTATTTATTGAAACACAAGTATAAATTCTAAATGGATAAAATATCTAATTTGCAAGAAATCAGCTGCCACATTTAAATCTATTCAGAAAGAAAGAGCAGCCTTGAGATGTGCCTAAAGGCACTGGAGAGAAAAAATATGGGCATACCTTTTCCTGAAAATAAATCTGCAGTTACTGAATTGGTGATATGTGTGTTTGTTTGTTATGGCAAGTTTGTTATGGCAAGTTTGTTATGGCAATATTTGAGACTCAAGTCAATATACAAATATGAAAGACTATGTTATCTAGATTTTATTGACATTACAACCAAAAATTGATGTAAATCTTGAGGCATTTTTAATGGGCTATTTACTGCCTGAGGTAGCAATAATACTTTCAAGGAGCTCCTGTCAGCTCCAACTGTAGATGATAATGAGAGATGCTTTGAACGTTCAACTACAGTTTTATTTGCATGCACTGCATGACTGCCACCTGCTGATCAGCCATTGAGATGATGGCCTTTTAATTTTATTTTTATGTATCTTCTTTCTTTGAACCCATTGTGTTCTCCATCTCTCAGTGCTGTCTCTTGACATCTTCTTCTTAATGTGACTAGTTTTTTTTAATACTAGGCTTTATTTCCTTCAAAGGAAATTATGAACAGTTACTCAACATCACAAAAACTTTTTTCTTTCTCAACCTGTTCCTTCAATGGCTTCATCTTCTGACATATTTTCTAATTTTGTAATTTGGTTTCCTACAACTTTTTATCATGGTATTTTATATTTTTATAAAGTATCATATATGATTGAGAACATTTCAATTATGACAAAATATATATGTTTTTGGACACTATTCATAAGATAACAGTTTCAGATGTTATCCTTTTATATATATTCTATTTTACCATTTTTCAGATAAAAGTCTGTAGCCAAAGAGAAGCATTGTGTAGTTTATAAGTTTCTATTTCTCACTAATGTGAGATAAATTTTTCATCAAATGTTTATCCCAATGTTTCTTCCATTCACTACAAAATTTCAGCACATCATGTTTATTAAATACAGCATTTTGCTGAAACTGAAATTCTAAACACTGTAGAAAAGCCTGCATTACCAAGCTGAAACCACTTACATACTTACATGTATTTGTGCATGCAGTTGCAAAACAGAAAAGCTACAGTAAGAAATTACTATCTTCGTTTTATACTCTTAAACTATAGGGAATGTCTTACCTTTTACACTTACACCATAAACGTTAACTTCTTGGACAAAATCCATCATACCAATGATCTCTGCAACTTCTAAAGTGGCAACATTTTCTCCTTTCCACCTGTTGAAAATATTTCTTATATTAATATAGATGTTGGTTTGTACATTTTTTATTTTTTATGTAATGGAGGACTACTTTTAATGTAGGCTGCATACATTCTTAACTGAAGAATGTAGATGGGCAGACAAATCCTCCTCTTGTTTAGTGCCATCTCATTTGAGATCTCAGCAATAAAAGAAGTGCCAAATTTGAAAAATTCTACTATGTTGCAGTGAACTTTGGGGGATGTGATTTCTATCCTTAGTGTTTTTGTTTAAACAAAGTTGACATTTGTCAGGTTTGAGTCTGGCCTGTGTTATCCAAGTCCTACGTATACGTGATTTCTTCCAAGCTCCCTGGATTTACCCTTAACTTTGTGTTATACCTGAAAGTGTCTCCCACTCGGTCAGTGAAATAGAGGAACCCATCCTCATCCATCTCCAGGAGGTCCCCTGTATCAAGATACACATCTCCTTCCACAAACACATTACGCAGGAGTTTCTTCTCTGAGGCTTCTTTATTTCCAACATATCCAGAAAATGGCGTATCCTCAGTAACTTGAAGAACCAGAAGACCAGGTTTACCTGCAGGCCATGAAAAGGGGATGCAAGTAAACATATATAGAGTAAGCTACTAAGGGCATAAACTATCATAATAAAAATCCTTCGGAAAACCACATCTGTTCTTGTGTGTCTAATTGCTACATTTCCTTAGCAATTCCCTGAACAGAAGAAATGGGTGAGTGGAAAAGGGAGCATAATTTTAATTCTTTCTCTTCCAAAAATCTGGACCACAGGGAAGAGATTTTTCAAGTGTGTTGCACATCACTTACCTGGTAAAAGCATTTACCCATTGAAAAGATGATTTATCTGTCATTTGAAAAGGATGATGGTCAAACAACACATGTAGAGAGAGGCAAAATATATCGTACCTAAGATCTTGTGCTTTGAAGTTTTCCAGAAGATAGGAATGCTACTGCCCTAGCACTGGTGTGTTGGTGTAAGAAAACCAGTTTTAAGCCACAGCGTGTCTGGGCCCCTGACCATAAAGGAGCCACTGGGGTCTGAAGCATATCCCTACTGGGCATCACTCCTTATTGCTGCCTGTCTAAGTCCGATTTGTAATAAGGGAGAATCTACATTGACTTCACTGAATGGATTCAAAATACCTTGAAACATGTTTTTTTATTATTCTACATCTGTGATAAGTACTTTATTCTCAGTGTGCTCCTGAGACTAAAAGATAATTCTATCTTCAAAAGACTTTTACTTTACTCCTTCAGCAGATGTAAGGAGATGTTTTCAAACAAAAAAAAAATTCTTCATAGCTGTGTTTCTGCCTCTTAAATTAAATCTTCTTCATTTTTTTTTTGAATACTCAATGTGGAAAATGGAATGAAAGCTCATACTACCTTTTGGAAGAGAAGCTGGCATTGCTGCAAATACAATGTGTAATTTATAACAAAAGAACAACCAAACAAAAATGTTGAATACAAAAAAGGAATTGCTCTAATCCCAAGTCAATTTTACAGGAGGATCCTCTAATCTAGTTTGTGAATTTACTGTCATAATGATCTACATTGCACCAAGTGATAGCTTCAGAGCTATCTAAAAAATATGTAAGAACCTGCAAAATTTTTCTAGTCTTGTCATGAAACTGGAAATGTTTTCGATTTCACTGAGAAACCAGTAATTTTTTGTCCAGTTTCTAATGTAACTGTAGTTAGGAAACAAGCTCTTTTGAAGAAAAAAGAATAAATATTTTTCTTGATTTGAATATTATCAGCAAATCATGTATATCAGAAAATTGCTACTTTTTTCCAGTACTGCTACCAGAATATGTTATAGTATATTAATTATATTATATTATATTATATTAATCAAATATAAACAATAATAATTGCTGATTTGATGACCAGTACTACTGTATGTCATTGAGATCTGACATTATCATGACCTATTATAATTTAGGTCATCTCTACAAGCCTCTCTTCTATCTTCAGAAATTTTATCTCTATGATAATTAACTCTACATACTAAAACTAATGATGTTAAATTCTTTTTCTCCAGAATTGCTAACTTTAACACGATGGATTCATGCATGTGTCACAGACACATGAACATTTGATGTGACTTTGATAAATGCAGTGCTGTCTTTCGTGAGACTCAGTTTTCAGGATTTTTCTCAAAAATATTCTGAGCTAGGAGGCTGCCTTATTTTCAGTCTGAGAGCTTCAGATCTTTGAGGGATGTATTCCATTTTAAATAGGAGTTTGGAAAGTCTGTGCAACTCTAGATATGAAATAGATAAATCTATTTTTGTCACTAAATATAAAAATATTTTCCATAATTTGAAATTAAATTCCTCAGAATTTAAATCTGAAACTTAGAAAGCATCTTTAAACATCTGGCCTCAGAGCACAACATTTCTTGGAATAACTGTATCCTTTTAATTTTTTTCTTTGAAAAAACAAACACTAAAAATCTGATTTTTTCAGGAATAGGAACAACTTTTTCTCAAGTGAGAATAAAAATAATATGGGCCTCAAATATTACTAATGTTCCTATATGATTGCAGATTTTTTCTTTGAATTATTTTATAAATATTTAGGTATATTGTTGTATATATTAGCAACATATCCCTGTTTGGATCTATTTTCCAGTGTTATTTTTAAGTTCTAGGTGTGTGTCAAAAATCTGTTGCTCACAAAAATATCTTCATCTAAACTGAGTTCTCTGTTAGTTAATAGGTAGTTAATATTTTTCCTTACCTATGGGTGCTTTTTTACACCTTCCATTTTCATCTTTTATAACTTCTTGTTTCCAGATGTCATATTTCAACAACTCAAAAGAATGTAGAAACTAAAAAAAAAAAAAAAACGCACATATGCACACTTAAAAACATCTCTTTCTTACTCACTTTCTAGCTTTGATAAAAATTGCTTTGAGTTAATGAATACTCACTATTGACTTTTGAAGACTTGAGACAGCCTGAAATAAGCTGACAGTATCCTAAGATACATTTGTCAGAAAGTGTTTATATCATGATATGCAACACTAAACATACATGTAGAGATAAATGGGTATACATACACAATAAATGGCTCCTTTATTGATAAAAAGAAGCCCATTGCCTTGAATATGGTCATATTCAAATCGTTTATATGAAAGACAAAGTGCATTTGATCAAATTGTCAATTTTGCTTTAAAACTGCCATCCATTTCTAAGTAGAGGCTTAATATTGCTGAAATGCAAATCAAGATGATTCTCTGACAAAAACATCCAAAATAAATTTACAGACATACCAAAAATTGCTCCAGAGAGATGCAAGTGGAAACTTACAACTTAATGGCCTAATTAGTCTTTCCTGCTTCATCTATCCACATGGTTAAAATTGCTAGAAGATTGAAAGTTTTATAGAATTTTATCATGGGCATGCCAAAGTTTTTTTGACATCTCAGATTAAAAGCAGAAATCATTTGGAAGTCATTAATCTGTTCTTGATCTTAACTGATCGGAATCTTCAGAATTGTTTGCATAGTATTTCACTGTACTATAATATTCATGATTCACAGAAACTGTACAAATTGGAAAAGCATTTGAGACTGTCAGGGTGTTTTTATGGTAGAAACACTGAGAATTTCAATAGTGGTTGTATATGTAATTTTATAGCTTATTTTGAGATTAATATTTTTCTCCTTTATTTGATGAGAATTTTTTGTTGTTGTTTTGCTGATCATATTTCAAAGAAAGTGTGACACTAGTTTTAATGAGTGGAGATGCAGTCAAAGAGCAAATTTGTGTAACTTTGCTTTGGAATATCTATCTCCTGATTCATACCAGAAGTCAAATCAAAACTAGTTTCTGGCCTCATCATTTAATATATGTGGGTTTTCAGGATGATAAGTAAACTTCAACAAAAAATCGTCCTAAGTCAGTCCTGTGGATAATCACTTCTACACAGTCTGTTTGGATTTTTTTGAATATATTCTATTTATATTAATATAAAGTTGGATACACAGGCTTCTATGTACTCATTTTGTATATTTATTGTGGCTTCAAAATGTATGTGCAGAGAATAGAGCCAAGGAAGGGGCTAAGAATAAGGTTCCTGTTTTCATGAACCAAATTTTACTGTATCTGGAAAGAAGGAAGCGGTTTCTTCCTTCCTGTTCTTTATAATTTCTGCCTTTCTTATGCTTTTAATTTTTTTTAAAATTATTTTATGGTTTAATTATTGTATGGTCTAATTGGTTGATTGGTGTCTTGATTTGATAATCCTTACCTTTGAGAAGATGCCAGCACGGCCCACAGCTCCTATTTTATTACTATAGTTCAGGAAACTAAGACTTCCTTCTGTGGATCCATAAAATTCAAATATTTTAATTGGGCCAAACCTCATCAGAAATTCTTTCCATACAGAAGGTCTGATACCATTTCCAAGAGCAATGCGCACTTCATGAACTCTGTCTTCTTCTTTCTGTGAACAGACAAAAAGAAACTTTCTGTAGCTGAGAAAATTGTGCCTAAATACTTAAAATTGATCTTATACTTTCTAACAAAACAATTTTCATTTATGAACTGCCAGCTTGACTAAAATACTTCACAGAACAGTATTTTTTTTATAAATCGCATAGAAAAGCATCAGAAATCTTAGTCTGAGGTTGAGGGAGTTTTGCAGGGTGAAAACTTTATTTCTGTAATTCTTTGAGTTTTCACTTATGAACTCTATAACTAGGATGTATATTACAAAGTTTAAAAGAGTTTAGCTATTAATAAATAGGTTTTATGGAAGTGGCATTTCCCATAGAATGGAATTTCCTTTCCCACCAAAGAGAGGTTTTCCTGTATCAACAAAATTGTGCCCAAGAAGACACTTGTGATGCACAATGGTCAATTTCTTTTGCAATGATACTTGGTAGAAAATTTTGCACATCTGCCATGTTCCTTAAGGAACCTGATAAAGCAGCAGAATAACTAAAAGCTGCTTAAAATATCCCATACGATTAAGTTCAATTTTAATATTAAATCCAGGTTCACCAAAAGATGATAATAAAATCTACAGTCAAAATGTAGTTGCTAATGTGTTATTGTTACATGTCAATGATGTAATTATTGCAGTAAACTATTCAAAAGTTTACTTACATAAGTGCTTTCTGCATGGGAGCAGACTGAGCTATCTATAGCACCCTATCTATAGGACTGTAGTCAAGATTCACAAGCCCTTACTTTTTCAGAGGTGTAGTTAGGATTGAATAATTAAGTTACTGTTATGACTCAATGGCAGCAGAAAAGAAACTTATTTCAGGTCAACAGAAATGGCTTCTTCAAACCAAATACATGCATTTTGGTTTTGTTGCAGTGATATTCTAATCTTTAAAACCGTAAAATTATGTTTGATTTCTAAATAATATTAAGGTAATTTAAAGATGGAACTTTGCCTTGTAATTACACTGAAATATTTTAGCAGAATTTCTAAATGTTGACTTTCAAAAATGTCCACATACAATGGTTTTGTGAACTATGTATTAACAGAGAACTTCATTTGATTCAGAACTGCATTTTATGGCAGGTTTATTATTTGCCACAATAGGATCAAGTGTAATGCAGACTAAACCTCACTTGTTAAACACAGGAGTGAAACAGGAGTTAGATATTCCCTGCTTCTGCCTAATCACATGTGTTTTCTTTTGCAACTTTAATGGTAAATCCAAAGAAATAAATGTTTTGATCACATATATGTATCCCAACCCAATTATAAATCAACTGGGAGGCTGACTGGGAGACTTCTTCAGCACTTCTTCAGCACTTGTCTTCAGGGTGAAATGATACGTTTCGTATTTTTCCCCAATATATTTTGTGATACTGTAAGACTTGAAGTAAAAATCTCAAGAGTTTGAGAGATTACAAGCAAAGGGAGAAACTGTTATTCTTACCTTGGTTCATGCCTGGTACAACAATCTGCAGGATTTCCCTGAACTACCTTGAATTTTAAATGTCTTTATTTAGAAGTTACATGGTCTCCTTTAAAAACACTCTTTGACATACTTTTTCATTATTTTTTTATCTTCTATAAGATAGCAAAAGCCTTCTGTAAGGTTTAATATTTACTTCTGATAGGTACATGAGTCTGGGTATGTTGCAGTAAATGTAATTAGTCACGGAGTTTCTGTCCACACCAAGAAATCCCTGAGTGCCTCCTAGTTTCTAAATCCATGTTCTTTCTCAATTTGTGAAACCTGAGCATGCTCAGTGAAAGGAAGGAAGGACAAACACCCTGTGTATGTATGACATAGAGCATACTCCAACAGGCCCCTCATGTTCAGCTCTAGTCCTGAGCCACACCAGACCTATTAGCCTGCACAGGTTTCTTTCAGTGTAGAAGAACCTGTGTGGTACAGCAGAGGTTATATGTGGAGGTTGCATGTTATATATGTATATAACCATCTGGTTATATGTGTTATATGTGGTCATAGTCTAGTAAGATATGTGATCTTGACATAACACATCTTGACAGAACTCCTGATGTACCTGAGCCACTTCTGTTAGCAACCTCACCTTCCTCAACTCATCTAGGCCATCTCTCTGTTTTTCCATCTTACCAGTTCCACCTATTTCTTCTCTGTTAAATTTTTGTTATTGAGCCAAGAAAAAAAAAGTTGGCTGATGCTTTTTCTTGCAGGAGAAACCTTTACACAGCTGGTTTGGCCTAGCTAATTATTTCATGGATTTTTTGATCCATGGACTACGTTTGTACAGGCTTGGGCTCTGGCCAACAGCCATCGTGTCTTCTACCTTTTAATGCTTTTTGTCTTTGATCCCTCTCCTACATCCAGACCACCCAATAATTTGATTCTGTTCAAACCAGCTGAAGAAATATTTCAGATGTTCCCTTGTTCCTAGTCCTTGTGTCAATCTCTGATCAATATCATTGGAGATCATTTGAACTTTGTGCTTGTACATGATGTTTTCTGAGGTAGGCAGGAGTACTTCTTGTCACCTCCCTTCAGCAATATCCTAACTCCCAAGTATAAAATAAATAAAAAAATAAACCAAGCTTTCTCACTGTCACTGAGAAATGAGAGTTGCAACTTAAAAAATATTTTCAGACTTACTTGTCAGTGTTTGGTGACATTTGACTTTGTTCTAAACCTGATTATGATTTAGCTCTCATGATCTTTAGGACTGTTATCCCAGGGAGGACCAAGATTTTTCACCATGGTATTGGTAGTTTGGCTTTATACAGATACATCCATCATCATATATACAGGCATGGAACCGAATGTGCCTTTGGAAGACCTCTAAGAAAAGGATTTAAACTAATAAAAACTCGTTAATCAGTTTCAAAGTTAAAGCCTCTCTTGATAAGTAACTGCTTTGGAACAGAGCACTGAAATTGTTTAATCATTTAATCTGGTTTGGACTCTTGTTTGGCCATTGAGTATGATTAAGCTTTTACAGCTTATACCTTTTCCTGGCTAACCTGTGACTTGCTGGTCACTCAGATGAAAAGCCAACAAGCTTGGCTTTGCAGAGGCACTTCTGTGAGTGTCTGGGTATAGGTGTCCTATCCTGCCAGGCTTGTTCCTTTGTCACCACTGCATTTACTGATATAAACTTGATTGCTATTGGTAACAGCAAGGAACACAAGACCTAAATTCTGTATGCACTGGAAAAAAACCTACCAAACATTGAAAATACTATACTGTTCAGAAATGGGTGAATCTATCTGACTTCCAGATTTGCTGTATCTTAAAACTGCATTTGCAGACAGAACTTACACAGGGCTGATTGCAGAGATAGCGGCAGAGTTCTCCTATGTATAAAAACATGGTAACATTGTATTTCCTACAGTCATTCCAAAACTGGCTCGCAGAAAATTTCTTCTTCAAAACACAGGTTGTTCCTATGTGATGAAAACAGATAAGGAATTTCAAAATAACATTTAAAGTAAATCCCTTTTCTTCTACCACTATTGCAAAAATAAAAAAGTTACTTCAGTTACTTAATTCAATTACTGATAAATTGAGCTAATTAAATAAATTATAAGCTATTTCCAACAGGATCTCTCTGTTAAATGTGACTTGCACAAATAAGCTTTTCTTCTTTCTCTCAGTAGGAACTAAAAACTTAGAGTGGTAGAAGCAACAGACACAAATCTTTTAACCATCTCCCATTATTAGGTCAAAGCCTAAACATTCTGTTTCGGTCAGGATCATGAACTGGTTTAGCTCTGAAAAAAGATCTTGAAATGGGGGAAATGGTAGCTCACAGTTTCTCTATTTGCATGACAAGTGGTGGAAAGGAAATGGGGTGAGTCTTCGGTGTTTCCATTTCACTTCCTTTTTTCTGTTCCTTGACAACTGAGAATCAACATTTTCTTGTTTCTGTGATCCTGATTTTCTTTCAGAGATTTCCATTCCAAAAGCCACCTCATCCTATACCTCTCATATCTGACACCCGAGCCCTTCCTAAGTGTTGTCAGTCAAGAATTTATGAATTTCCCTGTTTCTATCCTTTCAAAATTTCCTTTTTGCCCAAGTCCTCTTTGTCCCACGTGAAGCTTCCTAGAGCCTTCCAAGTTTTGAATCCCTTCTAGTCCACTTGTTCCCAAATTGGTTGTTCCTCCCTGATCTTGAAGCCTCTCAAAGCTCTTCAGCCTCATCCTCCTCAAAGGTTTGTCATGCAAATCCCAGACTCCCAAGTCTCTATCTGAACACCTAAGAAAGCTGGTACTCTACATTTTCTGTTCCAAGACAATTCACAGCCTCAAACCTCTTCATACACTCATTTTCCATCCCCTTTGTGTTTCTGTTAGGCAGAAACAGTCTTGTCAGCAGCTACTGTAAGCCAGCATGTTTGCCTGCCTTCCTCCTAAATAAACAAAACACTGAAATATCTTTTAAAACACTCCAGTTACATACTTAGCATGCCAAAACCCAGGATCTGGGCAAGACTCTAGGAAGGACATACCTGGGAAATGTCTGGTTGTTAGCTCTCTACAAATAACTCCCATCAAATTTAGAAGGGGAGATTTTGTCCTTCCCCTTTTTCACTTTAATATGATGAATCTAACTCTGTAGGTCTTACCAAACAAGAGACTGAAAAAGCTCCTCAACACATTTAGTCAATCTTATTCTGAAGGTTAGGCGTCCACAATGCATTTTTACCTTCTGACACTAAAAATCAAGCCTCAGATGCCTGTATGAACATCTTTATAGACTTTTGGCATAGGGTACAAATATGATTTCAGGTTAAACCTATGGAACATGTGCAGTGGTGCTAACAATACCTAGACCTTAAGTCATTTTGTGTCAGATTTATACAACAATTTGTGTCTGTTCTAGGTTTCAAAAACTATGCATACACCTTAGATGTTGCCCGCAAATTACAAAAGTTTTTTGGTAACCATAGTATTTGAGTTACCAAGCAGTTATTCATCTAATACTAGCATGTCAAATTAATGAAACTTGACTAGAGTTTATTATATTACCTAACTGAATGCATCCACCAATGCCAAGGAGGGAAGCACTGATGTGGTACAAGGGAAGACTGACATACATAATATCCTGAGAAATTGCACCACACTGAGAAAATACTAAGGAGGCAGCCAGAGTTCTTAGATGAGTGATGATAGCAGCTTTTGGGAAACCTGTCAAAGGGAAAGAGCAAATAACTATAAATGTACTGAATGCATTAATAGTTTTGCTGTAAGTAGAATTATATTGGGAATGTGCAGGGAGCATTTTCTCTTCTGAGTCTTTGTCCTATTCTTCACTGTTTTATGAGTATATCTCCTTAGTCTTTCAGCTCCTTCACTCTTTCTGCCTGTAAAGCTATTCAATCATAGAATTATAGAGTGGTTAGGGTTGGAAGGGGCCTTAAAGATAATGGAATCCCAACTCCCCCTGTTATGTCTGTTTTGTCTGCAGGACGAAGTCCATGCCCTTCACAGGCTTGTGCAGGTCAGCTCTGCATACAGGTTTCTCTCGCCAGAAAGCAAGAATGGGAAAACTTCTGAAGAGCCATGGTGTCTCTCAGCTTTTATTTGCAATAGAAGCAACTTCTACAAAGTTTTTTGGATTGACTAGTGGATAGATTTCCCCATTTCTTCCACTCTAAAACTAACTCCCATTTCAGAGTTAAAAGCAGAGATTCCACCATTCTTCCTTCCTGAGAAACTCTTAAAGACTTATTTTATTTGCTTTATATTCAAGAAATTAACTTCAGCCATGGAGTATCTATGTAGAAGTTCAGTAACTGAAATTTCACCCTTGTTATGCCATGGCAAAAAATGGTTTAAAGTGACTGTGCTTGTAAATAAATTAATTTCTCCCTGTCCTGACTTAGAAACTCAAGTTCTGTCTTTTTGTCTCTTGTTGCTAAATTTATACTGCCTTAATTTTCAGAGGTTTAGCTGTACTTTGCTAGTATATATCCTCACCTGTACTTCCCGATGTGAAGATATGCAGAGCTGTGTTTCTTGTGTCAGTGACAGCTCTAAGATGAAATGGAACGGGATTATCGGGCACCTTGTCTAGTTTGTCTGGTAGAGTGTGAACACACTGGTAAGGAGAACTGGTGCTCATCAGCCAGACAGCAACATTATTTTCCAAGAGATTCAAAATAAACTCTTTCTCTATTAATTCCAAGCAATCTGCCAAGTTAAAAAACAAACAAACAAACAAACAAACCAAATCTATGCTAATTATTAATATAAGTACAATTACAGACCTGATTACCAGCACTGAAATTCAGGTATGAAAAATCATACATCACACTACTGTATGAACCTACTGCAGCCATGGGAGGACTAATCTGCATACTGGACAGTGAAAAATTATCATGATGTTTAATTACCCTATATTTCTCATGTGTCTTTAATTGTATATTGGTAAAATGCCATGAATTTAGTTGGTGGCTAAGACATAGGATTTAATTTAATCACATTTGTTTCGAAGCTTGGTGCACATACCAAATAGCAAATCCTCACAGGTTCATATGGAATTATGGTAGTATTGCCAGTGTGTATAAAAGATAGAAAAACAGGAGTAGAAAGTTAAGTAAATTGCTTAGTATTGCATAACATGCCATGAACAGGGATAGAATTGCAGCTCATTGTGCTGTCATCTTTGCTCCAAGCAATGCTACCTTGGGATCACTACTTTAAAGTTGTTATAAAGTAATATAAATTTTTATGTAAGTATATTGAGCTGAAGGAAATCATTACTACAAAGGGAATCTGTGTCTTCTTGTAGTCAGTGAAGTTTTATATAAGCTACAGAAATCAATAAATAGAAATGGAAATGAAATTATGCAAATGTATCTCCCAGGGTTGTTTTCTTGCTGATGCTTAATTATTGCTCCTGGTACCTTGTACAGTACTAGGAGAGTTTCAGATTTAAGTTTTTATTCTACTAATTAATTGCATGGGGCTTATTTTGTGCTTATGCCCTTGAAATTTAAACATTCTCCCCTTTCTTTCCATTTTAGACTACATCATCTCTTTCCTTACTTTTCCCCCTCCTTTTCATCCCTCCTTTTAGGTGTGTGTATATATAAAGAGCTTGCAGCTTTGAAGGGCTCTGATTTTTTATTTTTGATAGAAGAAGAAAGCAGTGAAAAGTGAGCAGTAAATGAAACACAACACAGAACTTACCTTCTCCTATGACCAGTGCTTTTGCTGCACATGTGTTAATGCAATGCAGCAGAGATCTTGAGTGGATACTGGTGTTGAGAAAGGCCACGACAAAGCCCAGCTTGGCCAGCCCAAACCAGACATGGATGAAGTCAGGTCCACTACCCATCAGCAGGGCCACGGTGTCCCCTTTTTTCAGATTCCCATAGTGTAGGAAGGCCTGTGCAACCCTGTTACTCCTCCTGTCCACATCCCGATAAGTGTACACTGTCCCTTCATAGATAAGGAATGGTTTGTGAGGTTTTTTGTCCACTGTATGCACAAAAAGGTCAATTAAGGAGCGAATTCCATTTTTTGTCCACTTTTTTACTGTTGCCTTTGACCTCTTCCGCCTCAAGAAATAGATCAGATCTTCCCAGAAATACGGTAGAAAGATCTTCAGAGAGACACATAGCACTGCTATTCCTCCAGCAATTGTCAAGAACCACGTGCATAGCATGCTTGTAGCTGGGCAAAATAGATTTAGTGATTTCAGACATATAAAACACATACATTATAATATTTAACACTGAGTTTTAAGACATAGACTGGAAGTTAATAAACTAATTACAATTCCACCAATTAATTTAAGAACTGTTCAAAATACTTATTAGCATTTACTAGAATAAAAATACCCACAAGAGTACAGAAAATAAAAAGGGAGTTAAGGATGAAAAAAGGATTGTGCAGGATTTTTAACTTGCAATCAAAATTATGTCTAGATGTTTTGCTGTGCCATGGAAAATCCTAAAAAAAGATGGAAGCAAATAGACCATACTTTCATATTATACGTACTATCATACGTATAATATGAAAGTATGCTACATATGATACACCTGTGAGATACACCAAATGTTGTTCTTTGCTGCCTAAGTTGTATTTTCTGGTCTGATAGAATTTGAGATCATTTGAGACCAAAAGTTCAAACAGTCTGATGAACACATTGCAGGCAGTATACTCTGAAACTTCTGCATCTTCTGAAGTATCCATCCAGTTTTCACCATAGGATTTTGGGGCATTTGAAATCAACTGTGATTAATAACTTTGCAATATTTATATTATTTACACTTTTTACAATATCAGCCTGCAGTCTCAAACAAAATCATTCACAAACACATACTGAAATTTGAGAAACAACCTTTATAGCATAACAATTATTAACTTCTCGAAAGTATTTCAGGCAAAAATTGTCATATTTTCATACAGTCATAGTGGAGGACTTGTGAAGATCATGCAAGATTCCTAAAACATATAATATACATAGCATTGACCAGTCTCCTTTTTAAAGTTTCAGCCATAATTACTACAAATATTTGAAATATCTTATGTAACAATCTACGATTCAGGAATACTTCAGTAGACTGAGAGGCTTTTCTAAATGGGGTGGCCTCCACTCTGTAGTTTAGAAATATTTTACTGACAAGCTGTACCTTTGCTGTATTCCTCAAACTTGTTTATATTTTAAACCATATTCAATGAATATACTTGTAAAATTCAGTGAAATTCTTGCAGAAAGCAAGATCAGGTATGTAGCATAAAGCATATGAAATATATCAGTAAAAGAGCAACTTAAAAATGAAAGCATTGTTGCATTAATTGCACATAAACATACAAATGAAGTTAAAGCATGTAAGGCACAATACTTTAACATTCTAAACAAAAATTCTAAACCCATCAACTTCCGAAGTCTTTTAGTTTGTAAAAAGACTTTCTTAGTTACCTTGAAATCTGTCAATTCTTCTTGATTACATTGTGTTACCTATCAGGGCAAATGTCTTATCTTTCCATGCTAGAAACAATTAAAGTAGCTGCAAGCTTAGTCTTACAATAGATGTGCTGTGTGCCGGACCCTGTGTTTCAGCTCATTTGGCTTCCTTTCTGACTTTCTGTCTTTCTCAGAATGTTATTGCTTAATGGCCAAGGGCACAAACAGAAGGTGACCTCAGTGCCATGGCTTCTCTGTTTTGGAAGCCTTTACTCAGCTTTTTTTGCCACATGCAAGCATGCAAGATTCACTAAAATGAATCAACCAGTAAATCTGCTAGCTCTGGGCAAAGTCGAAATGGCAGACTTCATAAACTGAACCAATAAACACATAATCTTAAGAGAAAATAAATAAAAGGGATAATGACATTAGACTAGGTTTCAGCCCGAGATTTCTGTTAGCATTCTTATATTACTTCTATTGCCAAAAATAGCCATGGTGTATAAGTGAGAACTCAAAGCAGAATAAAACATAGGAAAAAAATAAGCAGGCTATAGGAAAAAATATTAGTCCTCAAAGCTGTGTCAAGATTAGTTTTGATTCACCGTTTCCACACTTGAATGTGATTGGAAAGGCCCAAAAATCCTTGTCCTAGAATTGTTTGAGCAAAATACTGTTTATGGAGAAGAAAACAAAGAAAATAAAAGGAAAATGTAGAAGAAGAAGGAGTGAATTTTAGGAAAGATATTATTGTGAAAGGGCATACATCTCTCTGAGAAAGACTACAGTCCTACAGCCAGCTGCAATGCAGAAATCATACTGTTGTCACTGGCTGTATGCCTGGAATGAAAAGCCTGATACTTGATTTTGACTGCAGTTTTCTGGCAATACAACCTAGCTTGCTTTGATAACTGCTTATAAGGTTTCTCCAAAGAATTCACAAAAAGTACATGCACAGGAAATTAAATTACACTCCAAACGAAGAGGCTGCTCAGAACAATGAAATATTTTCTCAAATTTAGACAAATTCAAAACACTTTGGAAAAAAAATTCACACATTGTGATAAATAGGTCTTGATTTTTCTGTAAATGCAAACCAGTTGTTTCCAAGGAGGTGTCAAATGCATGCTTAATTTGCAGTCTAAGCAAATCCTTTGTATCAAGGTTCAGCTTGTTACAATCCTTTTTACAAGATCAGCTACTGAGCTACTGTGAAGTTCTGGCATGGTTTGGTTGTTTTGTGGCATTTGGGGTTTTTTTAGAGCCTGTCTGTCAAAGTATGAAATCTGATTGTGTTGTCTCTTGTTTGCATTATTTTCACCGAGTTTCCACATAGTGGAATTTTTTTGCATGTGTACCGAGATTTTTATCTCTGCATGATCAGAAATAAACTTACTCCAGTAAGTCCATAAAGAATTTTAGAATCATAGAATGGTTTGGGTTGGAAGGGACCTTAAACATCATCTAATTCCAGCCTCCCTGCCATTGACAGGGACACCTCCACTGGACCATGTTGCTCAGAGCTCCACCCAGCCTTGGATGCTCTAGGGTATTTTCCCATGTTGTCTCTGGTAAATTTACTCTGAAATCTTGGAAAGTGCATTTGAACAATTATCTCAGAATAACTGAGTAATTCCTTTAGCCTTATTTTAATTAATGTGCAGTCTGGTTATTTCCAGTCCTTAGTCTTAAGCTGTTTGTCTGTTCAGAGCATACTATGGCAAAGAAGTATTATTCCAATTGAAACTGACTGCTAGCTCCTCTCAGTTGGAGCTCTCTTTTTCTTTGTCTGGCTCTGATCTGGAATTATTCCCTTAGAGAAAAGGAAAACAGGAAACAGAGCTGCCACCTCAGACATAGAGCTACTACATATCTGCAGCTTTGCTTGCACAAGAAGGGTAGCTCTGAGAGGCAAGGAATGTACTGGAGAGAGCAATAGCGCAAAAATTCAATCATTTAAAGAGCCAGCAAGACTATCCAGATTTGTTCTCCAGTCCTAGGAGAGTGTAAATAGCCCTGTTTTTGGCCTCTATGCCTTCATGTCCTATCTCTCTAAGGCATCTGAGATGTCGCTGAAATACCTGAGAAACAAAGACTTTCTGTAATTGCCCTCATCGTTAATGTTACACTGACCTTAAAAGTGCTTACAAGACTGTCTCATATGAACCTTGCAAGGTGGAAATAGTATTTTAAAAGATTTAGTGTTTCGAACAAAACCTCTGCTTTGAAATTCGGAAGTACAAAATTTAAATCTAATTAATTACTTAATTGGTCACCAAACTCACTAGTTTTGTTTGTCATGGCTTTTTTGTGCCATCAAGTTAGAAAGCAGGGAAAACCAGTGTTTTGTTTACTTATCTCTCTGCTTTGTTCGTCTGTTTTTTTCTTTTAAGCTGTTCCTCTGTAATCAGAAGGATTGAAAACATTTCCTTGTAATGAAAACAGAAAATTCTAAGTGTCTATTGATTGTTCTTAGGTATCTCTTTAGAAAATGAAATAAAATTCAAAAGGAAGACGTCAGTTATATCAAAATACACAATGGATTATTTTTCAGTATTTTCTGGCAACCACATGAATAATAACAAACAGGGAAGGTTTCCAAATAAGAGGGAGCACAAATATTTACTAAGAATTAAGGTAAAAGTTCTGCTTTCCATTTACATTTCAAAGTAATCTGTCAGCTTCTTCAGTGAAACAACATGCTATCTTTACTAAAAGCAATCTAACCAATAGGCAGCAAAATCTGAGTTCCAAAGCTCACCATACTATATAATCAGTAGGAATAGACTGAGAGGTTTCTCCGAAGCAGAGCTTCAGAAAATTTTAATGCAAGCAAACAAAAAGATATTTCTAAATTGACTTCTGATGCATGCAGTGGGCATTGTTTTACGTAACATAAATTATATATAAATGAAAGGCAGACATTATAATTTAGATGAGTTTATACCCAGTGGTTTTTCTGGCATCTGAATGATAAATGAAAGCATTTACTTACCAACTTTCTTTTTCTATGTATTTTGACTAACGTCCTGTATGCAACTGGATCCTTTCTGCCTCTGTGTATCACTTGTAGAAAGGCTGTATAGGTTGTCTGAAAACCTTTTTGTTTTCCAAGCAGATGTTCTCTTGAAGCTCCACACCTATAGTATGTCACTGGTGACTGTGCCTAGACATACAGGTAGACTCCTCTCTGTCTCCTGAATATCACAGGCCCCCAGTTCTCTAGCTCCTTGCTTTGCAGCTATCTTGAAACATGTGAGTAAAAGGGAATCAAGCACTGTATTTTGGAACAAAGTGTATTTGCTCTCTGTATTGAGAGTTAATTGTTAAAAGATTAAGTAGTCAATTATGCACTGTTGGTTTATATGCTTAAAAGGATGATAAGCAGCAAGACATAGGACTGTACTGAGGGAAAGGACTAATCCTAATCTGTTGAAATTGCTGTTTCAGCGCAATAGAAGCAACTTAGTGATGTTTCCATATGCTCTTACATACAGTATATACAGTACACAGCAAACATGTCTGTAACGTCTGATATTGTCGTGTAGTCTCTGCAACAGAAACAAAAGTTTTTTATGACTAACACATTTTTAACATATAAATTAGTCATACAAATATCAGAGGACATTCTTGTTATATAGTGTAAATGCTGAAAAAGGACAGTATAGTACATGGGACTGGCAGTCCACTTGATTAAGGAAGTAGAAAAGATTACATTAATGAAAACACATACCCACTGTTGACTGACAGATTGAATGATGACAGATTGACCAACTTGCTAATTTCTGAAACTCAAAACTACAACTAAGCAGCTTTTAAAAAGATTTTTCAATACAGGGGGATTGCCTGATTCCTGTTTGTGTATTTCAAATTTTTAAATAAAACATATCTTTTATATATGTATTAATATTTCCAGAACATAATTATGATATTCAGTTATTAAAAAAATCTGTAGGCCATTAATTTTTTGTAAAGTAAAACACTTTTTTTTTTAAATGCATAATAGCTTACATTATTTAATTAGATTAGAATGTATTATTTAAGGTTATGGACTTAGTTCCATTCATATACTAAATATTTTATTTTGTTTACTCCATTTGGAGGACATAATTTTAAGCTGGTCATACAGTATCCTGGCACTTTATGGAAAGATCAGACTATCATCGTGACTGGAGAAAAATATTAAAGACACTTAAAGAGAAGAAGATTACTATGGACCAGATAGCCTCAAACATAAACGTAATTCATTTGTTGGAGAAAAGAAAGGTCATGAAGAAAATACTTTGGAGTAAGGGTCAAGCAGAGGGAAGATCTCTCATTATTCTTTCTAATAACGGAAGCACTGTTTTGTGATTTTGTTACTGTTCTTGTTCCCTTGTGAATAAATTATTTTAAAGGTGGTGGGTTATATTATTGAAAACAAGGACAACACTGGGAAGTAAAAAGTAAGGTCAAGAAGATGGACAAATTTCAGGTGAAAAAGAGTTACAAGATCAGCAGAACAGAAGAGAAAGAAAACATTTATTCTGTACCATAATGGCTTTGAGTCTTTCCTAGCAGTCCTAGATTTCAGTCATTTGCCTAATAGCAGAAACTGGACTTGTATCATACATTCCAGTATGGGTCCTGCAGATAACTAACAAGCATAAGCAAAGCAGAATTGTACTACCTTCCTTACTTTCTAATTTAATATCTCCAAAATGAAATTATTAGACTAGATCTTTACATAACTTAAATTCTTCCACAGAATCACACAAAGGTTGAGCTTGGAAGAGATCTCTGGATGGCATCTTGTCAAGGTTTTCTGGTTCAGCAGAGACAGTTAGAGCCACTTACCCAGAATCATGTCCAATCTGCTCTTCAATTCTTTCTCCTGTCACAAGACACTGCTGGAAGGAGCCTGGTTCCATCTTTGCAGCATCCTTTTTAGGACTTTTTAGGTTCAGTCCTTTTCGCACGTTGATCAGGTCCTCTCTGAGCCTTCTAGTCTCCAGGGCAAAACATCTCAGCTTGCTCAGCCTATCCCCCAAGGAGAGATGCTTCAGTTCCCTGATGATTTTCATGACCCTTTCCTGGAATTTGTCCAGCATGTGCAGCTCTCTTGTACTGGGGAGCTCAGAACCAAACGCAGCGCTCCAGGTAAAGGATCACCTTCTTTGTCCTGCTGATAAAACTCCTAAAGCAGTCCAGGATGCCTGCCATGACCTCCAGGGCTTTGTCTGTAAAGCTGATTTCCTGCTGGATACCTGCATGTGCAGGTGCCTGGGGAGGCCTTTCCTCAGGGGCAGGACTTTGTGTTCCTCCCTTGCTGAACTTCTTGGGCTTCTGCCCTGGCAGAGTATGGCCCTGGGGGGATGAAGAGAAAAACACCAAGTTGTGGCTCTGTTTAGGAGGGATCTGGTTCTGCTATAGCAAGTTTGCACCAAGCAATGCAGGCTGGTAGGAGAGGAGAGCCTCAGGATATGGGGGGCAGAGGGTGTGGTGAGGATAAGGACAGGCCTGGTGTAATAAGCACTGGAACTCAGGCTGGCCCTTAAGACCTCTGTCTGGGAATATCTGCCTGGGATCAGCTGCAGAGATGCAGGTCTGAAGCTGGGGAGCATTAGTCTTTGGGGGAACAACAAAATCGCACCTGGCAAAGGTAGAAGCACCCAGGAGCACTAACTTGCCACTCCTCCTGGCCAGAGGCTGCATCTGCTCACCCCTTCTGCCATGCTACTCATCCATAGGGGCTGGCAACACATGAGGAAGCAGAGGCCATGCACCAGGAAAAGGAGGAGAAAGCACAGATGGGGACAGCAATGCCAATAGCACTGTTAATAATACTAAGATTTTGTGGTTTTCATCCATTTAATTTCCTTGATAGACTGCCGAGGGCCTTCTGATTGACTTGTGGGCTGGCAAATATTCCAGCTCCCAGCTTCATTTTCATCATTGTTTGGGGCATTCTTCCAGTACTGCTGGTGGGTTGGCCTCCTGCAGGACTGGAAAGAGCCTTGGCCTGCCAGGTGAATGGTCTCTATCTCAGCTGGACATGGAGGGACCTGGCATGGCCTGCCCTGAATCCTCATGAGGCCGTAGACTCTTCCTGTAGTTGGGAACAGAGGCACTAGGGAGATGGCTGGCACCCCCATGAAGATCAGTGTTGAGGTGATGGAGTGCTCCTCTTCAGCTCCAGCAGGGTTGCTGAAGGGGCTGGACCAGGTGTGAGAGACCCCCTTAATGAGGCAGCAGGATAGGGACCATCCAGGGGGCTGCCCTCCTGCTCCTCAGCAGCATGGCTGTTCTCCAGGTCTGGCACATGAGGGGCCTCCCTGCTGCACTGCTGCACAACAACACTGGTGAGGTTCCCTACAAAGCTCACCATGTGGTTTTTGAGGCTGAACCTTGGATGCTGGATCAAGAAATTTATGTTCAGCCCAAAGCAGCGCAGGGTGAGCATTACATAGTCCTCCACTACGTGCAAGTGCTGATTCTCAAAGGTCCGTCTCAGTTTCTGATGTATCCAGAGAAGAAATGACTGGAGGAAAGCTGGTGGTCACGGAAAAGGGATGCCCAGGTATGCATCTGGAAGCTACCTGCAGGAGGCTGGGGTATATGGTTCTCCACAGGCTGTTGTGCCACTACTGCAGGTCTGTAGGCAGCTGGATGGCCATGAGGCCTTCCTGCCTGGTGGCCAACAACTGATGACACTGCAGATGGTGTCAACGAAGTTCCTCAAAGTCATGGTCCATCTGCACCTACCAGACAATGGAGAGGTTCTCTTCTTGCAGAGGGGGCACTTTGGCTTGCTCTCAGCCCACTGCAGGATGCATGGATAGGCAGCATTGTCCCAGCTGTCCAGGCATGCAGGACAGCAGTTGCCCAGTTCCATGGTCATGCTCGGTAATGCAGTGCGATAGTGGGAGCTGTGAGATGCTGGAAGCTGTTGCCTGCTGCAGTAGTGGCTGTCACATTAGAAAGGGAAGAAATGTTGCAATCATCATCTGCCCTGGGGAAGGGTGGAAGTGCCCAGGTCCCTCAAGAAATAAACCCTCCCAGCTCTGCAAAGTAACTTTCTCTTCCAGCTCACCTATGCTGCTGGGAGCTCTCCTGGGTGCCTCAGCTGCCTAAACTCGTCAAGGCTGAGGAAGTTCCTCTGATGGATCTGGTGTAGGACACTAAGACCAGCAATAAGAAACTCCCCTCAAACAACACTGGGACCAAGGGCCTTGCTCAATACTCCAAACCTCAACAACTGACTCAGCTGGAATCCAGGCATGAGTTGACTGGGTGAGACTTGGTGAGATAAAGCAGTAAGGTCACAATCTATCATTTGGGGAAAATCAGTAGCCAACACCACAGTCTGTTACTTAGGGACATTTCAGTGTTGCAAAAAATTCAGTAAAAAAACCCCAAACCTCCTAACAACAATATACATTAAGGAGCAGGCATTCTTTACTTGGCTGGATGCACAAGGGGATATCTCCTCCAAATGCTGTGTATGCTGAGTACAGGAAACTTTCTGTTTCTATACTGTATTTTCACATAAATATTCATATTGTTTTTTCCACAATAAACATAAATATGATAATAATTTCCCCAAAATCATGAGCATATTTTCCCTCCCCTCTATGCATGCATTCTTCTGTCCTAGGGGGTCTCTTTGGTGATCCTTCTTGGTGGATGACCCCAATGTTATAGCTGGCTCACTGACACCAGGTGCAAGTGGCAGAACACTGGGACTGGTGGACTTCCAGTTCTCCTTCTTACACAATAGGCATTGTGCAGTTCCACGGGTCAGCAGATTTTGAAGAATAAGCATTGTGTTAGCTCACTGGGTGTAGACAATTTATCATCTGGTAACATCAGTACATGCCTTGGTGGCATCAGCTAACTTGAAGACACCAAGGTAACTCCAAATGTTACTCGGAGTACTATCCAGCACTATGTAACATCACAGTGGGCCATCCTCATCCAGTGCTCTCTCCAGGAGCGCTCTGGCCCAAGAATACATGTCTGGGATTACTGTAGTGCCACTGCTGACACCACCCCCTATCTTTTTTCTCATGCTTCTTACCAGTGTTTAATACCAGCCACCAAGGCCTTTCCCTGTGTTCCAAAGCCACACCAGGTCCCTGTGACCAGGGCAATCATTTCCAGGGATATCTGGCAAGAGGGCTCTCTGGATAAGAACTCATGCCTTCCTGAAAAATCTACAAGACAAAGTCTGCAAAATGGCTGTGACACTGACAGCTGCTGCTGCCAGTCACATCAGAACTTCATCAAACTCACATCCACTTGCAGCTTCTCAGGACACTCAGGCAGTGACAATTCTGGAAATGTGCTCTCTGTCTTACGCCAGGTACTTCTCTCCAGACTAAGTGGGAATACATATTTAGCAGCTTCCAAACAGGTGGATATGACAGTTTGTGTGCAAATGAGTGAATCAATTTTATTTCATAATAAAAAAATCTCTGCCCCTTGGTTTGACCTTTGCATCATTATTGTGATCTGTTTATTCACTTTGTAACAGAGGTTTTGGGATGCTCAGAATGTACCAGGAGGCCTTCTAAACTCTGTGTAGAGACCAACAGGGTAATACAAGTATATAACTATATGCATATAGTTAAAGACAAGATTACCTACCATATCACATGGCCATAGTCCTTGCTCACACAGGATGGAGTGGAGAGCAGATTGCTTTTCAGACATTAAAGTTGTTCCATTTATAAATTAGTGTGCTACAGGGAATTTGCTGGCTCTTACTATTTGTATGTCCCCAGAATCTTCTTTTCCATGAGATTTTCAATACAAGTTGCCTCATGCTATCAAGAAAAAAAGACTGTTAGATGTATTACATTATCAAGAGTCATTCTCTAATTTGATTATATGTTTATAACTTGCTATATTTGCAACATGACCACAAAGAAAAGCAAAAAGTGCCAGCAAATTAGAGAAAGGCCAAAGAAGTATGTAATTTCAATGATCACTCTTCCCTTGCCCCAAGTACACAGTAAACTATGTAAAAAAATTCACATCATGTAATGCATTCTTTGACCAAAAATCAAAGTAATACTTCAGGCTGCATGAAAGAAGAACAACTCAGAAAAGGGGATACGCAGATGGTAGAATTTGATGTCATGGTGGCTTTGGTGCCCCTGTGAGCTGAGAGGAACAGATACTAATTTCCTGTTTCCAGGTTTCTTTGGTCTCTGTTGCAGATAAAAACTGGAATACAATTTAGATTAAATCAGAACAGAAGAATTTTATTACTACAGCTATAGGAGAGAACACAGAATGACAGAGTGACCATTACTGCTGATAGGAACTCTGTCCAAAGGAGACAGACACAGAGCTGATAATACCCGTCGTGCAGGTTATACAACCTCTTCTTTGTCAAAACTGTGTCAGATAAGCAGGATATGATAGATAACAACAGAGATTTAAATCCTTCGGATAAGTAGGTTATATGCAGTACATCCATTTACAAATAATCTACTCCTTTTATGAATAATCCACCCCTTTGTAAATAAATCTTGCTGATTAGCAAGACCCTTCCTTAGCTGCAAATGTCTTTTAACCAGGGAGAACTGTAGAGACCTATGAGACATTATTTTGCTTCCACAACATTGGATTCTTTTTTCTTCCTTTCTAAAAACAGCAAAATCAGAGAATGTAAATGAAGTCATTTTAGTTAGATATATTATGCGAACAACCTTGAAGTCTGCAACCTGAACAAAATGTAGACAGGAAGATACAAAACAGAATTTTTGGTGCATCAACTAACATTGAAAAAATGTAAATGTTATTCCTAAATCACAATACTGTCCATGTTACAGAGAACTACATAGATTTAATAATTTCTATTATTGTGAAAGGATGCATTTATGTAGTAAAAACGTGGACACAAAAGGACGTAAAACAGTCTATTTTGAATTTTTTTCCTCTCTTCTATAACAAAGAAGAAAGAAATGAGATTGGAATTTAAATAAGAAAAAAATCAGCAGTGAAATAGTAATAGGTCTCAGAAATTCAAAGAAATTTGTTTTCTTGGTTTTTTACTTTGGTAAAGGGGACTTACTAGGACAATTTGATCTGTTAGTAGATAAAATCTGGAAATTTTTGAGATATTAAAGTTAGAACAATTTGATAGTTTCTCAGGAGAAAACTGATTGTGCTTGTGGTTTAGGTTTCCTTCAGTAAAAATACAGTGTTTTCTGGCTTTACCAGAATCATTTTTCCTCACAACGGCCAGAAGAGCCAGCAAGAGGAAGAATAATTCATTTCCCAGGCAGCTGTACTGTGTCAGATGTGTTACTTCTACAAAGCAAAGAGTAAGCCATGCTTTTGAACTACATCCGAGTAGCAAAAGCTCATCTAGATGCAGATACAAGAGGCCCCTAATTTACCCAGTACATATTTTGTACTTAACTCCAGCATCTCAAGCTTGCAATCCATTTCTGTTTTCAAAAGCTGTTCCAATTTTTTCATTTTGTGTTTTGCTCTAACAGCTAACCTGTCTCTTGGAAGAAATTTGTCCCAGGATGGTCTTGATCTGACATTATTTTTTCATATATTAAACTCACCTAAAAAAATAGTCTATCAAAATTATCACAACTGGTGTAAACTCACAATTCATAAAATAATAAACCATTTATTATGCTTATTACATATATTAGTTTATACAGAAAAAGCAAATCTGACCTTGCCTTATGTCCTGGAACAGAGTTAATTTCTTCCCAACAGCTGCTAAAATGCTGTGTTTTGGATTCAGAATGAGAATGGTGTTGATAACATACTGATGTTTTGGGTTTTGCTAACCTGTGTTTATCCTCAGTCAAGGACTTGTTTTTCCTTGTCCCATGCTCTGCCACTGAGGATATACACAAAAGAAACTGGGAGGGAGCACAGCTGGGACAGGTGGCCCAAATTCCCCAAAGGGATATTCTAGACCATAGAATGTCAGGCTCAGTATGTAAACTGGGGAAGTTTACAGAAGGGGAAGAAACTACTCAGAAGGGGAAAGTCTGATCAGGGGTCAGGAACAGAGCTTGGCACCAATCAGTGTGTTGTGAGTGATTGATTTGTGCATCACCTGTTTTTTCCCTTTTTATTATCATTATTGTCTACCGTTATTACTGCATCTTACTTTATTTTTTTTCTTATTAAATCCTTCTTATCTCAATGTACAGGTTTTACTTTGATTGTTCTCCCCATTGCACTAGGGTGGCATGGAGGTTAGCAGGGACATTGAGCAACTGGCTGCATGGTGCTTATTCTCCAGGTGGGCTTAAATCAGGATACTTTATAAACCCTCATCATGAGCAGTGCTCATCTCCATGAGTGATCATGCAAACATTGCAAATCTGCTTGTTTGCTTCAAAGTCTGTTTCTGAAACCTCAGTTAATTGATCAAATTCTTCCAACTGGAAAGAGATGGGATCAGAAAACTGCTCCTGACAGACTGCGGACTCAGTCTCTCCTTTCTGAGTCTACTTGACAAGTAGACTCTATGTGCCCCTGTGCCTGGAGGTCACTGCTGCAGTCCAGGTTCCCCAGCAGCTTCTGGCCCTACATCCACCTGAATGCATTGAAGCCTTTCTCAATCACTGTTTGCGCCCAGGCTGAAATATAAAGGGAATGTGAAATATCTTAAAAAAACAAAAAACAAAAAACAAAACACAAACCAAACCAAACCAAACCAAAACAAAACAAACAAAAAAACCCACACCCACCAAAACAAACAAACAAACAAAAAAACCCCCTCAATACCTCAAGATAGGTTGCAGGTTTCTCAAAACTTCACCATGGAGCACAGAATGAAATGCAGGGCTAGAAGTAAAACGGTGAGAGTCCAGAGCAGAATACCCTGTGAGCTGCCTAGCACTGGTTAAATTATTTAAATGGAGAGCAGTGAGTCAAAGTGACCCCAATGCATTATGGTGTTCTGCTGTTCTGATGCTGCTGGAGCAGGTCCCTCACCAGGAAAAAGGACTTGCAAGGGAACCTGTGGCCCACAGCATGATTCTCTTGGCAGCAGAAAACACTGGCATCATCAACCCTCCAAAATACTTTGTTTCTTGAAAAGCAGTTGAAGAGCACCTGGTGGGTGCATCCTTTGTGAGGTTCCTTTAAGACCAGCAGTGAGGTAGAGGGTCTGAATAGAAACAGAAGTCCACAACAGAGATACAACAGAGGAAGGTCCACTGGCAGTTCCTGGGTTGATTTTTGCACTTAGGAAGAGGCAGGAAGAATATATACTCCTTCATCTGCAGTGCTTTCACTCAATAGCAAAGGGAAAAAAAAATCCAAAACTAGACTCTATACTCACATGCATTAAAAATATCCTCCAGGGTATTTTGCCTATGTGGGTGAGGACATGTGAGCCAGGGAGGGTGGAGGATGAGCAGCAAACTGAGGAAGTCAGCAAGATGTGGCATATTGTATGCCAAGCACTCTGTGCTTGGGAATTATCCTTCTCTCATCCTTTCATTTAGGATGAATGTCCTAATTTGTAGCTGAGGAAGTTTAGAAAAGGGTTGAAAGCCTTTCAGCAGATACATGTGATTGCAGGTACAATGTGGGGGGTTCTTTGCACAAAAAGAGTACAGATACTACCAGGAATGGGCAGAGCAGTGTTGGCTGTACAATACATGAGGCATACAGCTAATTAACATAACAAAAAACAATTAGCAATCTTTAATCGTTTTTCTGCTGAATGCATCCAAGCCACTGAGAACAGCCCACCTCAGAAGCAATATGAAGCCAAAAGAGAGGGTAAGTTATCATGCTTGTCACTTGTATAATTTCAGTTCAGCAGCAAATTATACATGGATAGAATGGCATATTTTCCTGCTGACTTTGCAGGGGGTTTCCATTCTGTGACATAGACCAGAATTCTTATTTGGAGCAGCCATTCACAGGGACTCTGTATGGTCAGGTACCTAATCAAGAGTCAAAAGAAGACTGGAGAAAATACAGGTCTGCTGCTGAATGGTTCATGGGACCTGATAACAGATGACATGGAAAAGATGGATGTACCCAGTGCCTCCTCTCCTCAATATGTACTTCACAATGTTTTCCAGCAATGTGTACAGTGTTTTTAACCAGGCTGCTCCAATAGGTGTCAAACTCAGCAGGATCTTTTGGGGCAAATCAGACTATTTCAGATCTGAACTTTGATTGCTGAGGATGATTGTATCTCACACTGAAAGCATTATTGACATGATTCCATTTACTCCTAGTGACTTGAACGTCCTCCTCTCTGGGTTGTTGCTTCTGCTCTTGCTGGCATAGTACCTCAGCAAATTCTGCCAACCATGTCAAATCTTGAAGCCATGCTTGCTGCACAGTTTGTTGAACCAACACCTCCAGCAGCAGCTTGACTTCTATATAAAGTCTCCCTGACTGCTCTGCAGGATTCCCTAGCAGCTAAAACTCCCAGCAGGGAGCTAGGCTGTAGAAACCTCCAGGCTTCCTGAGGCAGCATGTGCATCAGAGCTTGCTGCTACTCACTCTCCTGTCCAGGCCCTGGCAGTGGGGTTGGCAGAGGGTGGGGGGCACTGGGACCAGCTGGGCTGAAAGCACTGCAGATGGGAGAAAGAGGAGCATGCCGAGATGGAAGAAGGACAGGAGGAGCAAAGTGGATCTTAGGGTGGTTTACTCCTAATTAAAAGGGTCAGAGCAGGCCTTTGCTCCTTCATAAAGCTTGTCCACAATAATTTTTCTCCAAAGCATGACATTGAGTAGTAGCTGATCTTTTCAGTCTACCTAGGTCCTGGACATGTATAGGTCTCATGCATGAAGTACAGTATGCTGTAGTGGTCCCGGAACAAAATAAGCCCATTTTTTGACTGAATGGTGTAGATATACACTAGCACTGTGTTAGTACTCTCATCAGGAATATGTTTAGTTTGAGACAGAATCACCTAAAATGTTAGAATTAATTCTGAGTAGTTAATTATTGGAAGCCTAATTTCTGTTTTCGTCCATTTTTACAATTATATTTTGGAAAACCATAGGAGTTTGAAGGATTTTCAAATTAATCTGTATTTTAAAATTGTGGAGTGCTATTACTCTGGTTTGGTGATGCAAAAAATCCTACATTAAAGCATGGACAAAAACTTGTTCAGTGTAATTGATAGATTTCATAACAGCTCCTCCTATAGCAAAGCCTCCATGTAGTGCCAAACCTCGGGCACTTGGGGGTGTCTTCTCACAAAATTTGTCTCTGACTTTTTTCAGCACGGTTAAAACGTTGCAGCAGTAGCTCTTTACAGTAAGAATCACTGATGTCACATGGGGATTTCCTCTGATTCTATCAAGCAGTCCCTGAATCCAGCCACATCTGGCCACTTGTTTCTACACTAGTGATGTGGTGAGGGTGTATGTCCGATCAGCAAGGCATGACCAGCAGCACGATGAAGTCCCAGGACTTCTCAGCATGCTGCTTTTTCCTTCGGAAAGCACTGACAGCAGTACTTCTGGCTTTGTACGTGTCTCCTGTAAAAGTGCTTAGCACATACTAGGCCTATTTTTCTTCATGGATCATTCGACCCTTATGCAGGTTCCCTTTTTCCATCTTCCTTTGCTGTAGGACATGTCACCCACACCCAGGAGGTGAGCGGGCACCAGAACTGCTGCCCAGGGCAGTGGTCACAGTACCAGCCTCAGAGAGTTCAAGAAGTGTTTCTACAGTGCTCTCAGGCACATGGTGTGACTCTCGTGATGTCCTGTGCAGGGCTAAGAGCTGGACTGAGTGATCCTCCTTGTGCCCTTTCCAACTTGACATATTCTCTGATCCTGTGATCTTTGTAGCCCAGTTTTCTGAGAGATGTGTATTCCTGTCCCCAAAGGACTCTGGCTGCATACTTGTGAATTTATTGTCATTAGTTAGCTCTATGACACAAGCCCTATGCCCCTCCATTTTGTTTAGTGCTTCTTTTAAGACTGATATAATGAGGTACTTGTTCAAGAGCAGCACAACCCAAAGAAAAATATAATTAGGCCTAAGTGGAAGTTTCTTCCTGCCATGAACCAACTGAAAACAAATTACTCCAAATATAACTTCATCTCTGCTATTATTTCAAACAACCTAAAAAACATTTCTTATGTTTCCCTGAAAAGGTGAATTCTTTTTAATTTTTGCATTACTTAAAATTAATGTTTCTTCTATGTCACATGTACCAGGTGCGTTTACTTTGAGAGATTATTGGTTTGTAGGTACTTGCTTAAATCCTCGGTAATTTTCTGAGTTTATATTTTGCTCTGCCTTTTAATGAGATGTTATTAAGTGTACCTTATTTTTGTCTCTGTCCTTAGATACCATGTCCATATCAAAGCTTTCATATGGTTTAAAAATAGACTCACATTTATAATTTAAGTAAAGTTTTAATTCCATGATTTCTTCCCTCACAGAAAACTGGTTTGAATCTGTGTTGTTCCCAATACATTGAAATCTTTGAAAGTCAGAGTAATATCTTGATTTAACTAGCAATCTATTGAAAAAGCCCGTGCTTTCAAACTTGCAGAAGATCTAAGGTTACCACTGTCAGTAACAGAAAGTCTGGGAAAATAAAAAAAAAAAGAATAGAGAAAAAAGAAAGAAGAAAAAGAAGGGTTTGTCAATATCAGGTACCAAGATAAAACCATAAGTACAGAAAAACTCTGTGTTGTTTACACCTCATACCTCCAGGACCTCCCAGCATGGCTCACCCTGTCTGGTAACAACTCCCCCTGCATTTCCAAGGATCTCACTGCTGAGCTCAGTGTAACAGTAGTTGGTGACGGGTTTTGTCATGCATACAATGAAATACAGACTTGGTTTGAAGGATATGAAGTACTTATGTCGTAGCTATAGCTTCTAGCCTTTAGAAATATCAGCTGAATTCAACATACCAATTGCAGATAAAAGAACTTGTGATATATTTAATGGTAAAAATGAAAGACAGAAATATTACACAGATTTAGTTTGGAAAGGGCAGAACTGAGTGGATCATCCTACTGTTCTTCTTCACAGTTTTCTTCTTCTTTATATGAATAAATCACAAATTCTCCTCTGGTTAAAAAAGAGTTAGGGGCATGATCTGATAGCAAACCTTTCCATGCAAAGGGGGACCGTTTATAATTCAAAGTGTAGGAGAAAGTACTGGTAGACATATTTAAATCCATCTTCCAAAGTAAGTATGTCCTTCGAATGTGTAGTATAATTCTTCATGAGACAAGACTGAAATATAGACTTCCTTGAGCAAAGGAACTTGTCTTTGAAGAAAAAAGAAAAAAATCTCAAGCTATTTTAGGAGATCAGAAAAAATAATGAAAAAGCAACTGTGAAAGGCAGTCCGAGATAGTCACGACAAATCTCAAAGTGACTTGTGTCATCCTGGCCACCCTGGTCACAACAGGATGGTCACAAAATCAACCTGAAATTCTGATGCATTCAGCTAATTTGGTTTATGTTGCAAAATCTTTCCTGGGTCTCTCTTGGCTTGGAGGCTGTCCAGTTCACCAAGGCTACCATGTATCCACACTGAGAGGTTGTTGCCTGTGCAGGCCCAAAGGACAAGGAATGCAGCACTATGCTTCTCGTGCTGTCGTCTTCTAGAACCAAAATTTACCAGACAGGAAACAGAAGGACTTACCAACTTGCTCATATGGTAAAATGCAAACAGTTGTAAAATGGGACAACCGATAAAAGCCAAGTCAGACTTTGGGAAGCTGTGGAGATGTGAGAGTATCTGTCCTGAAGAGAAGTTAAATGATTGCCCAACATTACTGGAGGTGCTAATCTACTCCTTTTTAAAAAGACTCTAGATTTGAAAGACAAAATTGTGAGAAAATTGTACAGGGCAATTGATATATTGCATATATGCAAGAAGGAAGAAGGAAGGGGCTGAGACCTTTCTTAGTTAAACTTATGTAAAAGGGAGGTTGAATTACTGGGACAAATGCTCACAGCTGCAGTGAGCCAGAATTTTTATGACCATGCTGTCCATGGGTGCTTCCTGCAGTGAGAAGGTCTTGAGGTAACTGAGACAAAGCAGACGCAGGGTCTAGTCCCACCTGAAAATACAAGGTCTTAGGACCCATAAAGAAGTCCTACACCATATTTTTAAAAAATGCAAGCCCCCAACCAGTTAGTAATTTGCATCCTAACTGTATTGTCCCAATAGGAAAGTATCTACAAATTATTTGAGAGTTGTGGGTTGTTCATCAATAGAAAGGAAACAGGAAAAGTCTTGAATTCCAGAGCAGAGGAAGTTCTCAAGAGTACTCAGTGAATATTCCTGCCAAGCTCTTTTCCTCCAGGCAGACAAACGTGACACACTGAAAAATGCTTATAAGCTTGCAGCATTCCCCAGTATGTCAGATCTCAGATGTTAGGGGAAAAAAAATCAAGACAAATATTCACATTCAGTTGAATTCAATATGAACAGATTAGCCTTTTCTACCTTAGATGTCTGCCAATACTGGGTGGGGAGGGTGTGGATGTGGTGGGAGGGAGGGAGGGAGGGAGGGAGGGAGGGAAGGAAGGAAGGAAGGAAGGAAGGAAGGAAGGAAGGAAGGAAGGAAGGAAGGAAGGAAGGAAGGAAGGAAGGAAGGAAGGAAGGAAGGAAGGAAGGAAGGAAGGAAGGAAGGAAGGAAGGAAGGAAGGAAGGAAGGAAGGAAGGAAGGAAGGAAGGAAGGAAGGAAGGAAGGAAGGAAGGAAGGAAGGAAGGAAGGAAACATTGAAAAAAATTAAGAAAGGAAGAATCTTGTATGACAAAACAAAGATGATCTGTGCATGTACGCAATTTGGCAGACTTGAAAAGCACACAGAAAATTGTAAAACGTTAGTGTTGTTTCCATACTCAGAATGAAACCCTCTCCTGATGGAGAATTAAGATCCTCTAATTCATGTGGTGCTTAGCAAAAACTGGCACCGACTGAACTATAAAGACACTCCATGCTGGAAAATTGTAACCTGGGGCTTCATTCTCAGTCAGGGAGTTGATGTTTCTCTAATGCATGGGCAGGAAGGTGTTTCTAGTGGTATCAGCTACAGCTTTGCTCTGACATAGAAAAATTGACTATGCTAACACTAATATACTCAGATGACAAACAGTTTGTTCCCCTTCTTGTTGTAGGTACTTAGGAGGGAAACAAAGCATTGTGTACATACAGCACAATCAGTTAGTCTGGAGAAATGTTATTGTTCTCACAAGCCTGAGAGTGCTTAGAGAACGGTGTTTGTGTTCTTGCACCCTTTTTACCCACACAACATTTCCTGCTTTTGCAATGTAACAGAAGTATGGGGAAGTATTTGGAACCTTGCACACATTACCTCTGAAGTCATGAGAATTTCTATGCTAAAAAGGCCAGAGGCTAAAAAGTGGAAAAACTCGAAAAGTCTGTTCTCTAAAGAAGCTTTCCCCCCCAGCAAATGTTACCAATAATTAGGAAATGGAATGTGTTGAAGTGAAAGATAGTTGGGTAACCTTGTCCTTCCCAGCTCTTGCTGCCTCTCCATCTAGCAAACAGAAAGGGCAACTTTCCATGACACAACCAGGAACACAAAGAAGGATAATGCATAGGACCACACTGCACAGAAGTATTTCTTTCATTTGATTTTCTCTGGACTCTTTTCTTTCCCTACTTGTCAGCAATGAGGAAACTGGGAGCAGAGAAGTCAGCCTTGTGGCAATAAAATTACATCACATATCGAATAACCACTGATCATGATAAAAAGTTGCTAACAAGAGAGGTATCTACAGAAAAAGTTTGACAAATTCCTATACCACAGACCACACTAGGTTCTGAAAAGAAAATTAAAAGGGGTGAAGATTTGTTTGATGGTACGTGTGAAAGGGAGCCCCTTCACTGTCTCAGAGCGGCAGCGCCCTGTAGGACTGCTCAGCCTCCCGGGGCATCAGAGCACAGCGGAACAGCCAGAGCACCACCCAAAGGGCAGCTCCTGTTGGTACAGCACAGCCAGCAAAAGTGACCCTTCTGTGCTTCTTATTCCCCCTCAGAGTATTTTCATGTCCAGATACACAACTCAGTTGAAAACTAAAATAGATGATCTCACTGATGTTAGCCTGGTAAGTTTTAAGAGTGTGAGTTTTCCTTTGTGCTTGTTTGTAAAATTGCAACCCTTGCCTTTCTAAGGTTTGTTCCATCTTCCAGTCTAATGCCTTTTCTTCAAGTTAAAGGGATTCATTGGGCCCTTTGAAATCTTTTTTTCCTTAGGAGAATTAACACCTTTAGCCATTCTCTGAAAGCCAATTCTGAAATCCGTCCTATTTTTTCATTTGCTTTGCCTAGATATCTCGACAGACCTCATGTGTTGGAAACAGAAGAGTGTGCTCCATGTGCATGAGGGGCTTGTCTCTGCCCCAGCTGACCGATGGGAAAGACAAGGAGCAAAGCCACCTACATACCAGATCAAAACAGAGGAAATAGAAGGAACACAGATTTTCTCTTTATGCAATAACTCCTATACTGTTTGAAAGTAATGAAGCAGCTAAGTTACCTGATATTATAACATTCTCTCGCAAAATGTAGATTTTAATGCCATTGACCTGTGGTGTGCTGGGCATTACTCAGCTATATACAGAATACAGGAGACTCCTCACCACAGCTGCAGCTTCTATTAATATTGGTAATGTGCTCTCACACAAAACTACTGCTACTATTTTCAAACAAGAAACAAAATGTAGCAGGAATAGGAGACATCCCAAGACATTCCTTACAAATAATCGTAAGGTTTAGGTAGTTCTTAATTAAAGGTATAAAAGGTAATAAAGGTATAAAACACAAGAGTTATTGAGGCTGGAACTGGATAATCTTAGACATTCCTCACAACCCAGACCAGTCTATGATTCTATGAAAAGAAAAAATAGACATGTAACTGAAAGAAACTAAGTTAATGTTGGGGGATAGATTTGTTTCTTTTTTACTAATAGAATTTTCCCCATAAGTTGCTAGGAAACTAACTACTGGGTACTTATAGGTACTCAGGCAGAGCAGACGAGAGGAGTTGTAGCACCTGGCTACACTTCCTTGGATCTCTGGGAGTTTCTCTCTGAGGGGGATAAAACAGGACTTTTGGGGGCAGGTAAAGGATGGTGATGGGGGCAGCTACGTTGTCTCTTGCTCTCAGCATCGGAGAGAGAACGGCCAGGCTGCTGCTTGCTGCGAAAGGAGTTCACTGTCACCACCAGGTCCGATCCTGGGAAATCTACCACCATCTGCTCGCGTGCCCCAGAGCTCTGAGCTCGCCTCCCCCTGTCCTGCTGGAGCCGGGCTGGCCCTGTCCCCCTGCTGCGCTTCTTCGGCGCTGCTTTGAGCCTTTTGCTATGCTGTAATCCTGCACTCCCCCTGCCCTACTGGGACATCCTGCTGTTCTAGCTACCATCGGGGGAGCTTCTGATCATCCACCAGCCCGGGATTTTCCACCATTCCATCTTGGTGCTCTTGGAGTCCCAAGAGATCAGACTGCCTCGGGCTTTGTGAAACAAAGCTCTCGAGGTTCATGGTTCTGTTTATTATTAATGCTGTAGCTGTTGTTGTTTGTTTGCCTTGTTACATATACTAGTAAAGAACTGTTATTCCTATCCCATACCTCTGCCTGAAAGCAGGTATTTAATTTTCTAAATTGTAATAGTTTAGAGAGGATTTGAATTCTCCATTCTTAGGGAGGCCCTGCCCCTCTCTAGCAGATACCTGTCTTTCAAACCGAGACAGTTAATCAGCTACTTCTGCTAGATAATGCGTTTACTTTGTCTTGTACACTTGATTTGAATGGACAGACTGTCCAGAAAATACCCTAGATTCGGTGGATTCTATGCATTTATATTGATACTGAAATTGGCAAAACTTTCTAACATACTTTGGAGTAGCAATCAGGCCTTCTTTATTCATAAATTTCTTTAATTGAATGCCCTAGCATTGGGTAAACAAAGTTTTTATCATACACACTTGATTACATATTCATTAAATGCTCCTGTTTACTTTATATATATATATATATATAACTTCACTTTACAGAGTCACACCGCTTGTTGGAAGTCTTTGTATAGTTCTTTGGGATCTTCTTTAGTGGTCTCTAGCATATGGTGACCTTTCAATGTGGCTGTTCCTTGACCCCTGCTTTTATTAAGTGCAATATTGTTATTTTGCATAGCCTCTACTTGGTCAACCCTGCAGAGCTGAGCTGGCATCCTGCTTGTGTTTTGCATGACTTCTGTTTTGTCTTCTTCTTCAAGGCTACATTGTTCCCTTTATTTGATAAGAGTAAAATGCTGCTTTGTTCTACCACCCTCATCAAGTGAGTAAAATGATGTTCTTTTCTACTGTCCTTATCAATATGAATAGTATGATCATCCAGCATTGCAGATTGGTTACTATTAAAAATATAAGCACCTTCATGGTTTGGGGGCATGAGTCAGATTGTTGAACAGCGTGATTTACAACAGACTGTTCCAAAAATAACGATGTCAATGTGTCCCTTTGAGATATCTAAAGCACTTGGTCAGACCTGAAACACTGTTCTGATCCAGTAATTTCTGTGGCCCTGGATTTTTATTTATGCTGTGCAGCAATTGTATTTTTGGTATTTTTAAAAATAAATCAGTCAAAACATAAGACTACCCTACAAAATCCAAAATCCCTTCTGTTAGGAGAAAAGGGTTAAAAATGGAAGAAGGGCGACTTTGCAGCTGGGAATGCCAAGGCCTGGAGAATAACAGTGTGGGGAATCCTGTATCTTATACCCACTGCTGTTTACCCTCTGTCTGTTGAAGGGATAGCATAGGTGTTTGGAGAGACTTGAAGTCAGTCTTAAGGACCTGGTCAAGAATTTTGTTTCGGGGGGAAAGAGGATCAAAGTTTGGAGATCACAAAAAACTGAGAGGTCACAGCTTGGTGATAAACTACATATGCACAGACCCTTGAGAAACTGGTGGAAACAGCAGACCCACTGCCTGTCACCTGCCAGCTTGGACTGAGCCTGACAGTGGTTGTGCTCCTGCTTGAATGTCTCTGCCAGGGACTGCCTTGGGATCACTCTGGTTAACAAAGTAATGAAATAAATTTACTCTTTGCATTTCAGCTGTGGTTTTGTGGTTGTCCTGGCTGCCGGCCTGTGTCAACTCACACACATCCTTCACTTCACATATCATTTTGAAAACATATTTAACCTCAGTTAATACAGGATTTGGCAACTAGTGTAATATTGTTGGGAGGAAAAGGTTAAAAATGCAAGATTTGATGAGGAGGATGATAGGTTTGCTCAAAGTGGCCTTGTGGCTGGGTAGACTAAGAGTATCTGTGTGGGAAAGTTCACATATTTGCTGCTGATTATCCTCTATTTTGAGAAGCAGAGCTTCTGTAGAGATAATACAAAAGCTATCAGAAACTTAAGAGGAATCTCTCACAAACAGGCCCAAGTGTCCTGCTGGAAAGAGACCAAAAACCTCAGAGGCCACAAAAGCACAGCACTGTAATGCACAGTGAGTGAGGCCTGTTGGCATCCCAGGACAGGCAGTGGGTCCCCTGCCCCACTGGCATCAGACCAAACCTAGCTGTGCTTGCAACCCCATTTCATGCATTTCTACAGCACAGTGGTGTCTAGGGACTCTTCAGTTAGTGACCTAATGTAATAAATCTACTCATTACATTTCAGCTGTGGTTTGGTGATCACCTTGGTTACTCGCACGTATCGATTCACACAGAAACACAGGGGGTTATTTAGATCTCACATTTATCTAAACAAGAATATGTAAGTTGTCCTTTAAATAACCTGATCTGAAGTTTTCTTGATCTGAGGCATACTTTGAGTTTAAAGGTTTCTATTAATCCAGTTTGATTTACAAATATATTATTATTTCTCAATTCCTGTATTCACATGATTGTCAGCTGAGTATTTTATTTAGACCAAAAAAAAAAGCATAAAATATTTCTGCTGCAATACCAAAATACATTTTCCTCCCGAGTCCAAGCAATGCAATTGTTTGGGTAGTTTGTAATAGGTCAGTTTTGACAGGTGTGCAAGTAAGAATAAAAGTAATACTAGGGCAAGGGTAGAGAAGGCATTTTCTAGAAATGTCTTCAGGTAAATCTATTACTTGTCTTAGCAGGGAATTTATTTTAAAACAAATAACCACTTAAAAAGTGAGTAATACAAACTCCTGATGCTGATTACATAAACATCACAATTCTTTAAAAACTTTTTCCCTGTAAAAATAGCCTCTTGGGGGCCCGAAGAAAAAACAGCCCTCTAGTGTATATTTTATAAACTGGATTTGGGCATCCATTTTGCTTTCAGAGAAGTAAAGAGCTGCTCACCTATTGTACTTGCTTGGCATCTACACAGCTAGGGTAGTTTATGCCTGGCAACCTTAGCAGTATTGTAAAATACAATAATGTTGTCCCAGGTCAATAGCAGCTTATTTAATGAAGGATTGCTAGTCACCAGTGAATTCTCTTCAGGAAGCAGACTTACCCACTGAAGAAGGTTCAGACTTATTCAGCTAATCTTCTTGGTATCAAATTTTAAAAGCACATATTGCATTGATTGCATTGAAATATGATACATATTTCCATCATTCTGTAGTCATAGTGTACTCTTATGTTAGAGAGATTACACTTCCCTCCTCTTTTTACTAGCTTTATCTGCCATTTTATTTCTATCTTTAGCTGAAGAATCATTTTAAACACAGATTTTTGGAAAGATTCCTGCAAGCCCCGTAGGTCCTAGGCAGTAAGTTTCTGCAGATGCAAGATATAGACAATCACCTGGGGATTGGCTGCCTCTGCCTGAGAAAAGGAGTACCACTGGTGAGTTCTCATGTCAAGCACTGCTTTCCACAGTAGCCCACATTGATCTGCCTCAACAATTACAATCATCTACTAACGTGACATCTTGAACTTACTCTAGATCATCAATCTTGCGGAACACACCTAGTGCAGGTAGCTTGGCGTGCAAGCTGTAGGTTGTGGTTTGCCTGGTGGGAAAAGGCTTCAGCCCTAAACAAGCTGTGAAGGGGCACTGCCCTCCTGTCTAACAAAGGGCAGAGTCCTGGAATGACAGCCATTGCCCAGAGCCTCTCTAGGGTCTAATGAATAGCGAGAAGTCCCCTGACTAAATAAAACCATTGGACTAAGAGGCACATGAAAAGAACATGAAGAGTGTGTGAAGAGAGTGTGCAATGACTGCAAGGGTTAAGGATTTCTTTATTCAGGGTCCCTCCTGGGGCATCCAGATTGTGCTCTGATTGTGTTGCTTCTCCACAATTTATTACTTAGGGAGCCAGAGGTCTCACTCTGCTATGGGAACCCAGGGTCGAGTCAGGAACAGAAACTTATCTGACAGTGTGGTTGTGAGGTGTTGAGACAGCCAAACAGGGCACCATCTGTTCACTGGAGCCACTCACTGCAAAGGGGCTTTGGTTCCAGCAGTTAAAACCTTGGATGGTGTGACTCTGACTCCCAGAGTGACATCTGAATGATCATACAAGAAAATGGCTTTAGCAATCAGAATATATCTGCAATGTCAATATTTGAAAGCTTATTTTGAATAAAACTCAACCAAAACCATCTCAGTTAACAAGGAAGGATGTTCTGCCGGATTTTGTGTTCGCCAATAACTAGGGGCTTTTTGGAAATCTGAAAGTGTCATGAATGAGCATCTTAAGATGCTGTATGATAGAGTGTTTCAAGAACAGCCTTGCCTGCCGTGACTGTGAGCTTGTGAAGCTTAGGCTCTTGAGGCCAGTAAGGAGGGTAAAAAGCAAGTTCTTAACTCTAGACTTCAGGAAATCAAACTCTGGCCTCTCCAAAGATGTGCTTGGAAAGGTCCCAGTGACCTTCTGAAGGGAAGACAGGCCCAAGATAGCTGGTTAATGTTCAAAGGTTGCCTCCTCCAAACTCAAGAGCAGTACCTGAAGGCAAAAATGCCAAGAGGCCTGCACAGATGACTATGGAGCTTCTGGCCAAACTCAAACACAAAAAGAAAGCATATAGAAGGGGAAAGCAAATACAGATAAACTTAGAGGAATACAGAAATGCTTTCCAAACATCCAAGGAATTAGGACAGCAAAAGCCCAAATAGACTTTAATGCAGCAAGGACATCAGAGACAAGAAGCGTAAGTATATTTAATAACTACATATAATAAGTATATGAGTACGTAGGTGATGAAAAGGTGGGGCTGTTGCAAAGGGACCTGGTTATACAGAACATGGAAAAGGCTGAATTGCTGAATGATGCTTCAGTCTTTAGTAGACAGGATGATCTTTGGAGTTTTCAGATTGCAAAGACCATGGGAGAAGTCTAGAGCAAGACAGATGTACCCTTTTTGGAAGAGAATGACATCAGGTAATACTTAACTAAACTGGACTTACAGAAGTTCCACATGGTATGATATCACTGTGAGGCCACTCTCAAAAATCCTTGACAGTGGCAACCAGAAGTGTCTGATGACTGAAAACTGGAACAGCTGTGACTGTTCAGCTGGACAAAGAAAGCTGAAGAGGAATCTCATCAATGGACATAAACACATCAAGGGAGGGTATAAAGAAGATGGACCCAGGCTCAGTGATGCTCAGTGACATGCCAAAAGGTAATGAAAAAATGAAACACTGAATGGTCCCTCTGAACATCAGGAAACACTTCCATATTGTAAGGCTGACTAAGCACTGGCACAGACTACTCAAAGAGGTTATGGAGTTTCCAACTTCAGAGATATTAAAAAAGCATCTGGACATGATCCAGACCAATACTCTAGGTGGCCCTGCTTGAGCAGGAGTGCTGGACTAGATGACCTGAAGAGCTCTCTTCCAGTGTCAAGCAGTCTGTGATTCTCTGATTCTGAAATACAATGCACAGGCTTGGATCTCCTCCTGACCTATAGAAATGATTTTGGATACCCAAACAGGATTCATTGTTCTCATGAGACTGCGTTTCCCACTCAGCCTGGAAAGGCAGAAACAACTTTTTTCAGGCTCCATTGGTACTTTTGTTTCTCAGCTAAAACAAGAAAGTACAGTAAGTGATATGACTGATAATAAAAAGTCAGAATTAAAAATAAAGAGAAATATTAGCACAAAAATGCAGGTTCAGATAATGCTAAGTAGCAAACTTATATGGATGTGTCCTAACCAAAACAGCCCTTAATTCTCAGTACAGAATTGCCTGGGCCATGAAGAAGCAGTGCTTCCCTGACAAAAGTGATAAAACAGATGGCGTCATGTCTAGATTTTTGAAGGTGGTGTGAGGACTTCTGTGGTTGGTACTCCACAGGGTAAAATACATTTGTAGACTACCTGTGGATTTGTAATTGTAAGCTGCACACAGGATTAAATATCAAATAAGAAATACTGTTGAGCTAGTGAGGGTTCATGACAATATGAAATCTCATATTAATTTTATAGCAATTATAAGTTAAAGTACGGTTTGAACATTTTAGAGCAGAAAGGCTGGCTACTTTAACACATGATCCCTGTGGGTCCCTTCCAGTTCAGAATATTCTTTACCTTCTCTTTCCTGAGCTATTGTGTTTATACAATAATAGCACTTAATGCTCCTATTACCACAAATGCATTCTTCAGCACAATGCCACATCCAACAGATTAGAAATAGCACCAAAAAAGGGAGAGTTTATTTGACAAGTAGCAAGATAGGATTGCCACATTTTCATTTACAGATTCGCTTAGGGAAAGATGGCTAATTTTCCTTACTCTTTACATACAGTTTTCATGAGGCAGAATTTATTTGGAACACATTACTGAGCGTATTTCCTTATATTTCCTTATTTTTCTTACGCAGTTTAGGTGTAAGAGATAAGAGATCACAGAAATCATTAAGATCAGCAAGCTACTTAGGCATATATTTTCTGGCTACATTAAGATTCTAGATAGAGTGACATCAATTAAATTCCATTTTTATTTGATCTGTGTGATTAGCTGTGAGATAAGGATCCAGTAGGAAAAGTAGAAAGACTTTATATTCACCTCCATGTACAGAGGTACATGTACTTTTTGATTAGCTGATCAGCACTGGTTGCTATTTCTGTAAAGCTCAGAAACTGCATGGATGGTATTAAAACATGTTTTTTGAGCAAATGGCTGAGGTTTCCAGTCACAGCATTTCAAAATAGTTCATATTTCTGATGAACAACTGGCCTTTTGAAAAAAAAGGCAATGCAAAGTCATCCACATACTAACCAAAAAATTTCGTTTCCCTTCTCCCATATTTTTTGTGTGTCCTCCCTTCCCCAGATATAAATTACAATTTAAATATATATATTTAAATACAAACAAATAAGAAGCAAAGCCACATTGAGAAGAGTTTATTTTCCCCCTCGGGAACTCCTTCTTTCCATAGCTTGTAAGCACAGCTACAAAAGTAGTATATTAGGAAATTATGTATTTTAAATTGTATGGTTACTCTTTGTGACATACTAGTGATACGTTGTTCTTGCTTCAAACTAGTGATACTTTTAGTGCAACACCTAAGAAAAAAGGGTCAAAATATTTATGACGCTTCCCAAACATGTAGCCTGCTCTTTGCTCAAAGATCTCAAGTTGTGATGGAGTACGAGGGTATGCACGTATCAAAGGGACTAGTTCCTGAAATTGCCAGAGTGCCCAAAAGAAGAAGGGGATGGGCCATTCCTCCTGAACTACCCATGCCACACTACAGCCTCCATAGGGGGCAGCCAGGCAGCTGCTCCAGCTCATTTTCCAGGTTTCTTGGATACTTCTGGCCATCTAACCCAGCCAAAAATTGCACTGGTTGTGAACCTCCCACATTTCCTCTTTTCTCTAAGAAATTATTTTTCTCATATCAACTGATTGAATGTGTTGTTCTCATGACCTTGCAAAAGATTCACTGTGTGTCTTACTTGGGGAATAAAGATGGGATGTAACAATCTTCTCTGAGTCACTGGTGGTTAGAAACATCCCTGACACTCAATCAGTGGTCATTACCTAAGCAGACCTCCAAGAACACCAGATTTTTTGTTCTAAAGTCAGTGAAATACTTTAGTTTTCTGATTAAATTCAGAGTTTGAGCATAATCTAGGAAAACACTAAATAAACTAGCAAGCATGAGATCCAGACCTACTGTTGAAGTTTAATAATCTTCACATGAAAACTCACTAGAAACCAATAACTTACCACCATACACCTGCATTTTTATTTTATTCACCTTTTTCCATATTCACAGCTTTGTCAGAAGTTAATGAAAGTTACCCAGTTCCTAATTAACCTCTGTTCATAAAAATACTGCATATGCTAATTAAAAAGAAACTGAAAAAAGAAAAGAAAGGAAAAAAAGAAGCTTATTCTTATTTCCTTTCCTTCTTTGAGGTGGTCTTGAAAACCCATCTGTTCTGGGAAGTACTCCACCTGTGAGCAGTTGCCTCCCTGGCTCCTGCTCTATTTGCTTGTGTGCCTTAAATCGGAAATTCTTTGCCAACAGGTCTGCTAATCACTTATTATGCTGCCTTTATTGGAGGTGGCTGTATTTACACTAATAGCACTACTAGTTCTGTATTGTTCAGTGTCACAAATAAAGAAATGTGCTATGAAACTGCCCAGCAGCCCACTGTGAGTCTTGTAACACAACTTCCCAGCAGTCAAATTGCAGCAATCATACTCATGCAATGGTAGTTGTGAACAGAAGTCATGACACCAGCAATGGTGATGACAGTATGTCAGGTTATTTTTTTTTTCTTTTGCTATAACAGAAAGCAGTAGAAATTAATTTGGCAGTCTCTTATTGTGTGTTTTCTGTTTCAATTATACACACAGCTTACTTAGGCAGAGTAATAATATAACCACACTGCTTTGCTCAACACGTGAGATAGCTTAGTGATTAGAAAACAAGGAGAAAAGTCACAAGGGACTAAGTCCTGTGATTGCTGGAGTCAAAGGAAAAAACCCTATTGGTTTTAATGGAAAAGCGTAAAGCCTGTGGAATGTAACCCACAACTCCGAAATAAATTGATTAGTACTAGACATTAGTATTTTGCCTTTTATACTTCAGTATTATTATCATCAACATGACAGGGGAAAAAGTCAAGCTTTTGACTTTGATTGTAAAACTGGACCTTTTTTTGCTATGATTAGGACTTATTACCATGACCTGTATGATATTCCAGTGGTTTGGTTATAGCTTTGATCATCCATCATCTAGTGAAACATTATACCTTATTTGACTATGTTTCCTATGGTATACAGGAAAACAAATAGCAAACCTGAGATGGCAAGAGAGTCTTAACAGAGGTATTATCCAATGTTTAAATAAAACAAATAATGAAATACAACATTTTAAATAATGGAACCATTCTGTTTCAAAATGGGAAACAGATTCCTGTGGGACATACCTAAAGCATATATTCCATGTGGGTAAAGAATATAGCTGTCTATGAAACAGATCAAAATTATAAAAGCAGCCATCTAATCAGACCACTCAGTAGATAACAATTTCACTCTGATAACTACATTAAATCTTTAATTACAGAGTCACAGTAGACAATTCAATGTAATTGCAAAACACCTTGCAGCAGCAAGATGTCTCTCTCAACATCAACTAAGAAAGCTATAGTTTAATAGCCACTTACTGTTTTATAAATCTGATAAGAGTAGTACTTGATGATTCCCAACAAGTTATTTAACCTTTGGATGATGACTGCCTGCCTCAGACAACAGGATGTATCCTCTGCAAGAAAAAATGATAGCTGCGCATCATGTTCTTGGAATGGGTTATAAACTGAAAGGGTTTTAAATCTTTTTAAAATCAGTTGCTGAAAATATAGCAGTACTACTTGAGAAACACACTTTGCTACAACTGTACACATTCCCTTTTGTTAATCAAGGCTTGTCTGCAGAAGATACAAGCTTATGTCCTTTGTGCTACTTGCACACTTACACTCTTTCTGCTTGTCTTTTTAGCCATGATAGCCTCATATCTTCAGAAGCACTAACAGCTTGGAGGCAACATCATACTACTTCTTTTAAGCATTTCCTGAGTGCTGCCCACTGGAATTGGGGTTTGGGCTATTGAGCAGCCCCTCTTCCAACCTCTAGTCCAGGATACTACCTGTGGTCCCCAGCAGGTAGGTGCTGTTTAAGCAATACAGGGTACACGTAGTCACTCTGTTCACATGCTTCTCTGACAGCCTTCTTGATCCCAGCAAGGATCCTAGTTGTGCCATCCTATTTCTCCCTTGTGTCATTTCTCCTGCTCACTTTCCCCTAACTCTTTGTGCAGTGCCACATAAGATAGAAATGTTGTGAGGATTTTGCATAGCCCATGTATCCCGGGAGAACATCTGCTGTTTTGCTTGTGGGTCTTCTGTGCACACCTATGTGTGTGCAGAATTTACTGTGCAGCTTATTTCCTATGATTATGTAAAGAAATTTCATTACTAAGATCTGAGGAACCCATGGACAAAAAAACTCCAAAGCAATACAAACCAAAAACCCAAACCCACAAAACAAACCACTCCATCAAAACAAAACAAAACAAAACAAAACAAAACAAAACAAAACAACCAAAAAATACCCCAAACCCCATGTCATCTCAGGCACGCAAACACTGCAAAATGAAATGTATCACTATTTTGAAAATTTCTGCCTTTCTCTCTTGTAAACATCTGCAACACCAACACAATTAAAATATATACTCCCAAAAACACAAAGCAGTTTCAGGGTGCTTAAGGGAGAGCTGCTCACAAGAGCGGTGCCATGGCAACTGAAAATCTGCCACCTCCTATAAAACCTGGAGGTGAGACAGGCAGGGAGGAGCCAGGACTCTGCAGAAGACCAGGAGAAGCAGCAGCACCTGGCATGTGCAGGGGCATGGCACTTGCAGCTGTGCATCTAATGATCTCACTGTCCATGGAACTCTGCATCAGACAAAACTACAGGATCACTGTCTTCATATCCCTGCTGATGGGATTACTGTGGGACCATGGTAATAATCCTGTTTTGACTTTAAATTGGAATTTTAAGGACTAAATTTAAACATTTAGATATTCACACTTTACTACATAGAATTTAGCTTGATGGCCTCATAAGAAGTCCCTGTGTGGGACTCCATGTCCCTCAGGTAGTCAGACTAAATGAGTATTATTTCAGAAATTTTGCCTCCAAACTGAATACTTCATACTTCATACTTCACGCTTCATACAATACTGAAATTCTGAATACTTCAAAATTATTCAAAATTATGTCACTCCACCACTCTACCACTACAGCCTTTGCTGATTAGTTGTGCCTGATGACTGGGATAATAGTCTATCGTTTTTCCAGAAGACACAAGATTATGTTTATATTGAGAGTAAAAGTGGATTTTTCCTCTGCTTGTTTCCCTGTTATGCTTACTTCCTGTGTTAGGAAAATGATGCTTTGTGCCAAAGCTTTGCTCTCCCAGTAAAGCTGCTAGTCTCCTTTGTGGTATTCAGTTCCCTACTTATTAACTTTTGAAAATGGTGGGATTTATTGGAAAATTAAAGTTACCCAGTTCCTATTTTACCTGAAACAAGATGTTTCACTATCTACTCTATGCCAATTACACTTGCTGAACATTTGGGAAATGTAACAAGACATTGGCTACCTTGAGCTGAGCTTGGGGAGGAAAGAAACATAAATCTTGAATATCTCAAGGCTGCCTTTATTTTCATAAATATTTTCTGTTTTCCCAAAGCAAGTAGGTTTCTCTAGGCGCTTCCATGCACCTATGCAAAGAAGGGTTTAAAGGCCATCTAAATGAAATCACAGAATCACAGAATCAATTAGGTTGGACAAGACCTTGGAGATCATCCAACCTATGAAATGTGCACTCTTTGTAGTCTTCTTACATGCAGCTCAGTGACACCACAAGAAGAAATGGAGAAGAAAAAAACACAGGTTACAGTTAATTTTCAGAGTTATTACCTTGGATATCAAAATACTGTGTTTTATAAGATGTATCAGTAAAGTCATGATCATTTCAGTCTTTTCATCCCTTTCACCTGCTTCTCTAAATTATGAATCTGAGGTTTTATGTTATCTTAATGCACAGCAGTGAAATTCCATTCTGACTAAAAACCCCTAATTTTGAGATGAGTTTATTTTTGTTTATACCAGTAAGCAGAAGGATAAAGAAGTTTTCAATGTTCTGTCCTCTGATGTGAGATGTAACCTCCCTTTACCTTACAGGGAGTGCCGTGAGTTTATCAAACCGTAAAATCTGAGCTTTGCCTTTCTGAAGAATCAATCTCAAAATCCATTGTTTTGCCTTGTGTACATGTTCTCCCCTGGAGAGTCTGTATCATACTGCAGTAGGACTTTGCTTTATGTGTCTGAAAACAGGACTTACAGTCACACATGCCTGTGAACACCTGCCACTTCATAACAACTCATTTTTCCTTTGGGAGGAAAAAAAAAAAAAATAATAAAAAAAAAGACATGGGAGAATGGAAAAATATTTCCCACAACCTCCATACAGTTTAGAAAAGAAACAGGATTTTAAACTGGATTTGAACTTTGTCCAGGTTTAAAAGGTAAAGCAGCTCTTAGAGTCAGGGATTCTGGGAGAACTCCCCTGCTGTTAAAAGGCAGTTGGAATGAAACTCTCCCTGTATGAGAGAGGGTATAACATCAGTATCATTGCAGTCCTGGTTAATTATATAATCACACAGCTCTTCCATGCAGACAAGTCTTATACTGAGTCAAAGTACAAGTTTACATGTACAAGATGAGAGGGTTCAAGCCTTTAATCAGATTATTGGCAGCAATTATTCAAGCCTTTCTTATTCCTTTTCAGTTTTCTTAATTTATTTGCAGCTCTAGCTGCAAATACTGTGATCTACTGTATTTGTCATATGTGAGGTCTAGGCATTCTGAAATAAAGGGGTTTTTTCATTTGTCATGTTAATTTGAGCTTAATGGTATCTGCCAAGTAGTAGAGATACAAAAAGGTGGGCCAAAATAGTCCCAGCTTCTCTGCAATTGGGGAGTTACAGGACAGTTAATTAATTACATAATGCTATTGATAGCAACAACAACAATACACTGCTTCTACATTTTCTTTTTCCCTATCCTACCCCTCTTTCTCTTTCTGTCTCCCAGTCTTTTCTTTCATTTCCATTTTCACTTTTCCTACTGCTATTTTTTTCTCTTATTTACCCAATCTCCCCTGCTAAATTTCCTTTTAGTAACACAGTTGTATCTCTTATTTATAGCCAGTGCCATAAAATGTTGGTTAATAAGGCAATAGGATAAAATTGCAACAAGACAGATGGCTACTTACACACTATTTTAAGTAACTACTTACTAGAAACTTTTCAAATTTCAAATTCTTTCTATAAGATGAAGAAGAAATTAGACAAATATGTGCATACAGTTTAAAATATGCCTAAGAGAGCTGCTTGTCAAAGGATTTGCCAAATGTTGAGTACACTTTAGACGGGGTCTGGGGACCAAATTTCACATGACTCGCAGATAGGTGATGAGAGCATATGACAGAAAACTGGGCTTCTTAAGGTGGCCTGAGCTCACTTCTTTAGACCCTTTAAAGACATAAATGGCTGTCTAAAGTTAGACACTTAATGAAGAGAGGATGTAGCCCATCTTTCCTCCCAAAAGATTATTTAGACTATTTGTACAGATAAGGACCTGGGCAAAAGTAAACTTGTTAGGAAAGAGATTGATGAGGGAATTTGACAAAGAGTCTGTTTTAGTGGTTGCAACACTGCATGTGACTTCACTGCGAAAGTGACCTGATCTTTACAATTTCCTTTGAAAAGGGACTGTGCATTTAACCTGAAGTGAAACTGATGTTCTGCAAGAACTGTTGCTGTAGCTGGTAAATTCTTAATGTGTTCCCTGCTTGCTGTGTGTGCTTTATCACTCTTGCTCTGACAGAGCCAATATGGAGATGATACTCTTTCTAATCTTTCGAACTGTACTTACATATCTTTGCTATGCTCTGAGTGCTCATATAAAGGCTGTTCCCTAAAGTGACTACTGATGTTGAATTATTTAGAAAGAGCAACTGCAAGCATTATTCTGCTCTTTCAGTTGTGCAGCCTAAGCCTTATTAGCTGTTGTTCAATTAAAAATAATTTTCCACAGACTAAAGACTACAGCACTTCTGCATACATTCTCAGGGTTTTCTCAATGCTAAATCATATGTGCAAAATGCTTCATGTTTGTGTATATGGTCTTTCCTTAATCTGATTTTAAAAAGAGACTCTCCTCAACATACACACATCCCTTTTCATGTGGAATTTTCTCGACCTCTCCCCTCTTAACACTAATGATCAGAAATCTTGGGAACGAGGTCATGGGTTTAGCAGTGGGTATTAATTTCTGGCTCAGTAGCTCAAAAGCATCCCTAAGTAAATAACACCTTTAGATTACTGTGTGAATGGATGCTAATGGTACTTATTCTGATTTTTCCTGTTACGATGCTGAGCACCAAATTCCCAATCCTTTGTTCCGTTTAAATGATCAATTCACTACTCAGAAGAATTAAATCCTTCAGAGCGATACCTCTTTGGCAGGGGTATACAGGTACACAGTACTCTGACTATTTAACATGTCATTTTTCCTGAATAAATAAATAATTCTACTTCTATCTGTGTAAAGCCAGTAGGTACATTTAGTTCTAGGAATCAAAGAACAACAATTCAGATTCACTTTTTTTTTCTGAAATTTTATCAAGTGGAAACTTGCTGAGGGATTAAATAGCAATCTTGTAACTTTCGTTGTCAGACTTATTTGATGACTAATATCACTCACAGAAGAGAATTGGAGATGGAAGAAAATGAATGTATAGATTATAATAATCAGTGCCCTTATTTCTCTATTCAAGACTTTTAGCTGTAATAAATTGTAATAAGGATATATTTTGGATTTTACATTTGAGTCTCTGGTCTGCCTTTAAGAGACAAAAAATAACCCTTGGGCAAGACATTCAGCTAATGTAAAAATCTAGATCAAAATTATCATAACTTATGTTTGCTGTATTTATATTATGGGTTTGGTATTTTCACAGAACTCCATTTTCTTTTGGGTTTGATCCCACCAAAATAATTGAGGATTTTGCTATCAGTTTTAATAATAGAATGTCCAAATCCTTAGTGGCCTGAAAAATCCATAAAGAGAAAAATAAACTTTTCAATCCCTCCAAATCTTTATTTTTTAAAGTTATTTCTGTCTTGCAATAAGTGCTGTTGTATATAAGATTGCTCCAGCCATAATCCCTTAGATATTTGCTGAAAAACTTAAAAGACATTGATTTTGTTGAGCCAGACTCTCAACGAATTTGTCAGTATGCCAAATGGGAACTGTCACCAAAAGCATTCTACCACCAAACTGCTGACTCAGATACGTCAGATTGCACTATGGGTATGATAAAGTAATGTTTTTATTTAGCATGGTGATGTAATTCAAACACAGTTTGAAGAAGGGAGTTTTACAAATTATTATAGCAATTTCAAAATTATTATGAAAGCAAAATCACATAATGGATCAGGTTGGAAAGGACTGAAGGGGGTCACCTGGTCCAACCTCCCTGTTCAACCTGGATCATCCCAGAACACATGGCACAGGATTGTGTTCAGACAGTTCTTGAATATCTCTAGTGAGGGAGACTCCACACCCTCTCTGTTTAATTGTTCCAGTGCTTGGTCACTGCACAGTAAAGAATTTCTTCCTCATGTTCAGGTGGAGCTTCCTGTGTGTCAGTTTGTGCCCATTGCCTCTTGTCCTGTTGTTTGGCACCACTGAGCAGAGCCTGGATCCATCTGCAGATACCTCCCTTTAGACATTCACAGACGTTGATGAAGTCCCCTCTCAGTCATCTCTGCTCAAGACTGAACAGGTCCAGCTCCCTCAGCCTTTCCTCCCAAGAGAGATGCTCCAGTTCCCAACCATCTTTGTCACTCCACTGGACCAGCTCCAGCAGCTCTGTGTCTCTCTGGTCCTGAGGAGCCCAGAACTGGACACAGCATGCCAGATGTGCCCCACCAGGGCTGAGTAGAGGGGCAGGATCAGCTCCCCAACCTGCTGGCAATGCTCTTCCTGATGCACCCCAAGACACCAATGACCTTTCTGGCCATAAGCCCACACTGCTGCCTCATAGGCAGCTTACTGTCCACTAATAAGTAATAACTAATGAAGAAGTCAACAAAACAATTCAAAGCACTTAAGATGTTTCTTACTTCAGCAATTACTTTTGAAACACAAAATGATCCTAAAGAAAAAATGTTATGGCAACATTCTGATCCTGTGTGGCTTTTTAACTTTCAGTTGAGTGTTTGTAGTAAGATTTTCTTGACTTCTTGTGCTAATGGACTATCACTAAATATACTAACACCAAGGAATGACTAGACTTAATCAAATAAACTTCCTAAACATGGTGGGAGGATGTTGGGGTTCTTTGTGGTTTTTTGGGGGGTTGGGGTTTTTTGTGTGTGTGTGTGTGGGAAATACTAACAAACAATATTTACTACATAGTTTCAAGTGGGAAAAGATGCATGATAACAAACACAGTTTATATAGCTTGGTTTTGACCCTTTCATTTCATAGGAGTGAATATCAGCTTATTCACTGCCAAACATGAAACGACCATGGCAGCATGGGCATTGCTACCTTAAGAAACATAAATTGAAATGAAAATTTGACATAATCTGAAAATATCTCCTAAGAAAATGATGGTCTGAAATATAGTGTAGCAAATTTTTGGATGACAAATAAAACTAGAATCCTGCTGCCTTTAGCACTACAGAACTGAGAGGAAAATGTGTCATCCCATCTCTGAAAAAAAACCAAACAAACCAGACCTAGTATTTAAGTGGTTAGGAATTTAAGAGGAAGTAAATTTGGAATTTCAGTTTATGGAAACATTGACCTGAAAGAAGTGAACTAACTTACAACTTCAGAACCCTTGCTCTCCCCCCAACTCCACATCCTGCTTTTCATTGTCTGGCAAATATCTTTCAGCTAACACACGATAATCACTTACAAACTTAAAGATTGAATTCAAGGTAATCAGTCTTCCTATGGATTTCACTTGGGACAGTTGGATATGCGAATTATTAATTAGAACACTACAAGAGGAAAACATCTGTTGTTAAATATGTTAAGTGCTATTGTTCTATCTAACGTTTTTCATTATTAGAAGGTTAAGCAGATTGAAAGTTCTCTACAGATCTGGGGACATGATCTACAATGCTGAAGAATCTAACCTATAGTTAAGTAAGTCCCAAAAGTTTAAATGATCAGTTTAGATTCATTGTCCTGTTTGCATGAACACCAAAGCAGATAAAGATGATAATCTATAACCCAAACAAGCAATTGTGGCATCTTTTAATACACACATATTTATATACATATATATACTACAAGCTCAACATTCCTATGTATGGAAAGCTGTGCAATGTTGAACTTCATGATGCTTCATTGCAGGGTCTCCTTCACAGCTGTCCAGGCAAGCAAGTTCTCTTTTTTGCATGAATTTTGGTTTTACACAGTGCCAGGCATTTAGCAGCAAAAATTTTAAGATACATTTTGTAAGTCTTTTTTTAAGTAGAAGCTGACAAACTCTTTTCAATAGTGAAAGTAAGAAGCATTTGGGCTTCTGGTTACTTTTATCACTTTGAGAAAGAAAGTGAAATACTAACAGGAGCTGTTTCCAAGTACAAAGTTCAAAGAAGGGAGTTACCATTAAAAAGTCCTTGGAGATTTCCCATTTAGTCATTGTTCACTGCTCCACCCACATAGCCAACATGGTTTATGAAGCATAAGGGAAATAAATAAACTTGCACACCCTTAACCTAACGAGAATTGAATATTTCATAGAAGAAAAGTGGAGTAGATTGACCAGAGAGGTTGTGGAACCTCCTGCCCTGGACATATTCCAGAACCGTCTGGACACAATTCTGTGCCATATGCTCTGGGATGCCCCTGCTTGTGGCAGGATGCACAGGATGCAGGATGCAGGATGTCTCCCTGTGGTCTTTTCCAACATGACCCATTCTCTGACTCTGAGAAGGCAAAAGGTACATGAATCCATAACACTTAACTTTGAGACACTATATTTCTACAAGTCAAAATAAAAGCTGCAATACTTGGTAGCTGTTTATGGTTAAAAACATCACTCAATAGAAAACTTTGCAGAATACAGGAATCAGCTGAAAAAATAATGATCATTAAGGACAGAAAAAGAATCAAAACCTAAATAATTGCAAAACCTGAAATACTGATAAGTATGAAAAAACCCCAGTGACACAAGTTTTCAAAGTTTTATGTAGAGTTTTACGTAGATCTTTTGAAGTCTTTCTACTGATAATTAATTCTTCAGTACTCTGTATGTGGGAGTAGTAGTGCAGTTTTCTTCTGTTTGAAATTATTACAAAGATTAGTCCATTTTCTATTTCATAAAAGCAGTTACAGCTTAAGAGAGAAAGTTCAAGGATCTACAAGCATATATGATAAAAAGCCCAATGTTATCTCAGACTCACTAAACATAGGTAGTATATTCAAGATTTAGGTGATTTATCCAAGTAAGCAATACAGCCATGAGAGCTGTACTTACATATAATCTAGAATTTCTCCCCATGCTTGTGCGCTATAGGAACCCCTGCAACAAAAAGGTATTTTTTGAATGAGTCATGTAAAAAAGCTCTTTTATAAATTCAGGCTTTAGCAAAGCAGTGGCAGCTCAAGAGCAAAGTTTGGATTGATCTTGATTATGCAGGATCATTGTAGTTATTTGTATTGGGGTTTTTTATCATAATGACAACCATATTCCTCCTAAATGATCATAAATATTGTGTGATGTATTCCTGCAGACCCATGCCTGCTTATCAGTTAGTTCTTATTTCTATGAGAAATCCACAGCAAGTTAGTGGGGCCATATAAACAAATGGGAAATCAACCCTGATGACTGAAAGTGTTAGTAGGAATCAGAAAATGGCCCTTTCTTTGCTCACAAACCCAGTGACAATCACTTTATTAGAAAAGTGTTTTTGCAGTAAAAATAACCTTGCTCTGAGGTACACATGGATACCTTCATTCTCATTTGGCTGAGTCTCTACATGTACTTACAGGATATACTGATTTGAAAGATGAAAATCGAAGCAAGAAGACATTACCTATTACAACCAGGCCAGTAGTAGGTGACGACATTCTGTTATTTTACTTCTGTATAGCTGAAGAAAGTCTAACACCTTGAACATACCTGGTGAAAGAAACAGCGGTTTCGTTCCTTACAGATTTCTTTAAAATCTTTTGTCTCTTACGGTCTTGATTGCTCTTTTCTCCTGATGGTGTAATTCACATCAAATGAAGACGAGTTTTCTTTTAGTGTATGAAGAACTCAAATGAAATTTGGAAAGCAAGAGTACTAACAAGAATGTGAGCCTGGAATATTTATTTTCAATAAATGAAGTAGGTTCCTTAATAGCCAGGTGATTTTAGGTGGACATCCAATTTTTAGACATGCACCATTAATTTTTCCTGGCCGCTTCTTCAAATTAATCTTCAATTTTAGGCTACAGAGAGATTAATTCTATTCATGACTGTAAAATAAATAAATTCTGAACTTTTCTCTGCATTTCAATGTTTCTTTTCTCTGAAAGTTGTTCATAAATAGCATCTGAATATCAATAAAAAGTGAGTGATAACACAGAAAAACTCAGCAGAAATATTCAGTCTAAAATTATACCATTATCTATAGCAAAATGAATGGGTTAAAGAGAAAAATTTCTTCTGACATAATCTAAACATAATCTAACATTCTAACATAATCATATTCCAGTGTTTTCAGGAGATATCCTAATCAGAAGTATGGTAAAAGCTAGCAATTTTGTCATGTGTGCAACTCAGGAATATATAGTCAAATTTTTTCCCATAGTTCTTCAATGACTTTTGCATGGAGACACATTTTCAGCATCTTTGTCCCACTACCTTTGACAGTCTTCTGTTCAGACACCAAGTTCTGAATCCACAGAGATCACTGAATAACAGATTAGTAGCAAAAATTTTTGAAGCATCGTGACAATTGTCTCAGTTATAAAACGTTTTCCAGGTGTACAGTTTCAATGTTGGGAGTTTCAATGGATGGAGTCAAAAGAAGAATCAAACACTCCAAAACAAATTTTCCTGAATATGCTGGATTTTAGTCAGAGGAGGAGAAGGAATTCTGAATTCTTACAAACTTGTTTCATGTCCCTCTGGTTTTGCCTGTTCTGCTATGCTTATTAATTTTTTTTCCTTCTTTTGCGACTGAAAACAATTGCTAACACTTTTTTCTTTTAGCATTTTCCACAGACTTAGAAGCAGTAGATTGCTAACTACAGAACATTTGCTTGTTTGATGCCTAATGCAGCATCTAATGCGAGTACAGTATGCCTAATTATCACAATTTACAGGTGCTGAAAGACATTGCATTTGGAGCCCTGCCTGTGTAGGATGGCCCTTTGCCTGGGCTGATTAAGCTGCCTGTGTGACTCTGTTGTATCTGGTACCAGAGTCCCCTTCAGTGTATTTGACTGGCCCCCACACTGCTTGTGCTGGGCCACAGAGACAGGAGATAGCCTTGGCACAGAAATACAGTGTACCAACATTTGCTCTCCCATACAATGATATCATATAGCAATAGAAAGAGAAATACACTGCAACTCTGTTTCTGTGCAGTTATAAAGGAATTTATCTGGAAGAAAAAGTTCATGTAGGTTTGGTCTCTACCTCTATCCAGAAGAGGATATGTCTCATCATTTAGAACTTCTATTTAGCTAGGGAATAATGCAATATTTTCTAGTCCTGGTACTAACTGATAAAGACCCACGCTTTGAACATATTTCTGAAATAAGTGCAACAGAACTTGCATGTAATTGCAAAAGCAACTCTGTGTTTTGAGATAGTAAGATATCATACTGCTATCTGAGCTATCCACTTCTGAATACTCTTAGAAACAGAATTTTCTTTCCCTCTGCCATATATATGAGCACAGCTTTGCACACCTGTGCACCTCAAGAGCAGGATTTTATCAGTAAAATGGTGCCAACACCCATTAAAAATGCACTGTGTCTCAAGGTTAAGTTCTCTAACATGAATCCTGAGTATATTTTTCTCTAAAGAATAGATACTCTTTAAATAGAAAAATCACGAAACAGCACTGAGAGACTAAAACCAGATGATTCACTATCAGAGGGGGAAGAACCCCAACCATGGGAGAAATCTCTCTACATGGAAGATGTTGCAGTGACATTAGATTTCCCTGAAAGACAGTCTTTCTCCACCAGATAGTAAACTGGGAGTTTTATACTTTATTTTCAGAGAAACTTGAAGCATGCACTCCGACCATCATACTTCAATTCAATGTCTTTATGAGAAAATGCATCTTTGAGAGGGAGAAAGCCACAAATACCAGAGGAAGTCTGCAGGGTGCATGCTACAGACCAATACCTAATTTTGCTGATTTGGTTGTTTGGTTTGTGTCATAATACATTTTGTAGAATTAAAGATGCAAATATATACTCTAAATTTCATTTTCCAGATTACTTCAGATATGAAGCAGAATTCTTATACTCCAGATAAGGCAACTTATTGTGAATTAATGACTGTATAATTAGTGGACATGTAAAATCTTTATAAATGCAGTCTCAGTTTAAATCTGATGGGTTTTTTTAAAGGTGAATTCAAATAATCTTTCTGTCTAAAATGATGTTACTACAGCCATTACTTATTGGGGATTGAAGGAGAGACGGGAAGACTGACCATGATCAGAATCCGATTTTACTCAGGTTTTCCAAGAACTTATATACCATTGCAGTAAGGTTAATAATTTCTACAACAATAATTAGGTTAAAAGATCATACAAACAACTCATACATTTTTCAACATATTCAACGTAGGGGGTTGATTGAATCTTCTTCTTTAAGCAGGTTTCTAATCCCATCTTCTCATGAGCTCAAAGTTCTGTTTGTCCTCTCCAAGGCATCCTAGTCACCAGACTAGATATGCTAATTAAGTCTGTCTCACTCTCGTGAATCCCCACAATTACTCTGTTATGTTAAAGAGTATGAAGCTAGAAGACTAGTCAGGAAAACATTCAGACAACATTTACTCTAACATTTTACTTATTTTTTCCCCTTCCATGAACCAGTTTGCAACTATATACTCTAAGCAATGAAACTAGCAGGAAATGAAAGACTGCTTTAGAATTTCTCCATTACTGTTATTCTGCGGGAATTTCTAGTGATTAGATCAATTCAGTTGCATGCCCTGAATAACTCCGGGAAGCAGAACTGATGCCATCTAGTTTTTGACAGCTAGGAGAGCTCAACACTGCTCAGTTTTCAAGCAAACATGTGGCAAAACATAGCTAACTGCCAGAACTTTGTATGCTCTCTGTTTGGCAGTGCTGGGATTTTTAACTCATGCAAATGCTTCTCTCATTTTCACATCCAGGTTGTAAAAACCTCTTTTTTCTTACATACAATTTTCTTTGTGGACTTGTCTTAGATTATGTTATTCTCTTCAGGAAAACAGGAAATAATGGCAACACTCCAACTACAAGTTGTTAGCATGCTCTGCAGTCTCACAGTTACAAGAACAATTGAAAAAATACAGCTTATTGCAGAACTGTTCATTAAGTAGCACAAATGCAGGGATATGGCTAAAAGGATGGGGTCATGGCTGAGAAATCCAGAAATACTGAATCTATCTGTAATCTCACTTGTATGAAAGCTGAAGAAAGTGATTAATGGAGGAAACAGTTTCCCACCTTTCAAAAAGCACACCTGTTCTGTTTAGAATAATAATGTCAACAGTACAAGGATGATAGTTTTGTTCAATGGAAGAGATCAGGATGATAGATTTGTCAACTTGTAGACAAAATTTGTCTAAATTACTGTGGGTCATGCGAGTAGCTGTATGAAGAGCTCTCTGATTTCTACAGCAAAACTGAGTGACTAGTTCTGCTCAGTTATCTAAATTGCTCATGGAGTGAAAAACAAATTAAAAATAAAACTGCAGAAGGGTAGGATGACACGAGCAATCTTTCTTAGATACCAAATACTCATTATCATCTGAAAGCAGTCATCAGAAGTCTAAGTAATTCCTATCAAATAAGGTGTGTTTTCTTAAAAGCATTTAGGACACTTTTAAAAGGCCTCCTGCCTTGTTCTGCTTTGTTTTCAGCAACCAAAAAGCTTCAGGCTTCGTGTTGGCATTTTAATATGACATAACTCACCTCTTCTTGATATATAAGTATGAAAGAATATAAATCTGTAATTACTAGACAGAAAGCAGAAAATGTCCTTCAGACAAATATAAGAAGCTAATAAATTTTAATCCCCTGTAAAACGTGTCCTTAATGACCATGATCAAAATTATTTTAATATATACCCTTTTATTATATTCATAAGCTGATCAAATCAGTAGAAGTGGAAAACTGTGTGGTTCTGGTTTTTAATATAATTTTGCTCACTTGTGGTGAGACAGGAACATAGTAACAAAAATTGCTTATTTTAATTAACAGATGAAATAGAAGTCTTTGTAGTTCCATGCATTTATAGAGGAAAAAAATCTCACCAAATTAACATATCACAGAACTGTTTGTCTTGAAACAGCATGCTACATTTTACCTCATGGATAAGTTATGGTCTGGAGAGAGACTTTTGATTCAAAGTATTTCATTACCCACTGCTACTCAGAAGACTCTAAGCAGCAGCTCTTACTGCGTTTGCAGGTTTCTAGAAATCCTTTCAGAAGTTTCTTTTTAAGGCTGAAGAAAGTAGATCTTCATATGTGTAACTTTACAACTTTCCTTCAAAAATTGGTCCATGCTTACCGGATATGTAAAACCTAAGGAAATTAAGAATGAAATTACTAATGTGGGCCCAAAATATTATCTGTGCCTATGCTGGACTCTGTACTCTGAACTTCCACAGATAGTAGCTCAGATCAATACCAGTTCACGGATTTCAAGACAAAAAAAAATTACTTGGATTATCTGATCTCACTCGTCTGGTAGAGACAACTAGAACTCTAGTATCCTGCAGTGACTGAGAACTCTGTACTGCTGTCCTTATGCAAAAGTTTTGACAAAGTGAAGACTCAAGAAAAATGTTAAATATTCTGCATTGTCAAAATGATACAGCTGCAACTACTGACAGTTTCATCAAAATTCATCACAGAGCTGTGCACCACTGGCTTCCTGGTAGCATAAACTGGTTTAAACATGACATACAATAAGGTTTCTCCCCACACCATCAAGAATGTAAGTTGTGCAGGCAAAAAAAGGTAAAAACTCATCAGCATAAAGCTAATTCCCATAAATTGTCTGAAAGAGTCTCAACCAGAAAAACATGTTTATACCAGATCATCGCTCTGCCACAGTGTTTTTGATCTGGATCTAGGATATTGTTAATACATGTCTTCAGTCACACATACGTAAAAGTAAATAACAATATTTTTCCCATCTCAGATATTTTGTGGAATAAAAAAACATTGCTATGGGATCTCATAAATGTCCTATATACAAACATCATAATCAATCCCATCAAACAGTGATTATGCAAAGAAGAAAAGTGTTTTTGATTACCCCCAAAGCTCCAGATTTTCTGCAGTTACCTCACTAGCTCGTATGCTATAAGCAGCATAACAGGGAATTCAGTATAGAATTTTGGCTTGGGAAGGGTTATTGCTCTTTAGAGTAGTTAGATTTGTGCTGGAAACAAGTGTTGATAACTCAAGGATGTTTTTGTTACTGCTGAGCAGTGTTTAGACAGCATCACACACAGCCTTTATTGCTCCTCACTGAACCTGACCAACAAGGTGCACAAGAAGTTGGGAGGGGACACAGTCAGAAACACTGACCCAAGGGATTCAATATACCATGGTGCCATGCTTGGCATATAAAGCTGGGGGAAGAAGAGGGAAGGAACCTTCATGTTGAGTGTGATGGTGTTTGTCTTCCCAAGTCAGTGTTACACTGATGGAGCGCTTTTTTTCTGGGAGGGTTTAACACTTGCCTGCCCACAGGAAATGAGGGCGTGTCTTGTCTTGCTTTGCTTATGTGCACAGCTTTTGCTTTACTTATTAAACTGTCCTTAGCTCATAGTTTTCTTAATTTTACTTTTCCGGTTCCATCTTCCCTCTCCCACTCCGAGGGGCAGCAAGTGAGTGGCACTTGGTTGCCAGCTGGAGATAAACCATGACAAGGGCAATCTATCAAAATGACAATTGCAGAAAATTAGGTTGTAACAACCAACCTACTACCACAACTACTGGCAACTCCTGTCCTATCTGTGTAGTTTTCGTACACCTGTGTGTAGCTGGCAGGCCCCAGAGCACTATAAGGAGACCCTGGGAGTGTGAGGAGAAAAACATGGTCATGGAGATTCATAACTTGTCATTTACTGAGGGTTTACTTATATAGCATTGTTACAGGGTACATGCAGGTGTGGAAAAAATTGTTCAGATACCTGTTAGGATCAGCACAAAGAGAAAGAAGAAACTTTCTCTTACTTTAGGATGCTTTTTCAAAAGTAGAGTAGTCAGAAGTTCTGCCCACTCTTGGAACAGGGCCTGGGACTTGGTATTGCCTGTTCACCATATATAACCAGTGTCACTGCTATCTGCAGTTCTTAAAACTTCCTTTGCAAGAGTTCTGTAGTCTTGCCTGTTGAGGCAAAATATAACATGAAACAGTTCACTTTAAAAATCCAAAAGGAAGTTTTGAGAAGACCTGATAGTATTAGATTATTCTCATCTTCCATTTTTCCATCTTGAAAATACTCATACAACCAGAAGCTAGTTAAAGTTGTAGATTCTGAATACATTAAAAAGAAATGCCAACCACTCTAAAGATTCAGAGCTGAGCCAGATGGCACATCTGACTGCAATCTATATGAGCCACTGTACTCCTACTGCTGTGAAAACCAGAAACTGAAGCATCAGTGGATGAAGCTAGTTTACCAGGAATCTCTCTTGTGGCTCTGACCTACAGCAGCCACTGTCTCTAAGTGGTGTGACTATTGCACATAGGTTTGAGTAAACACATGAAAAGCATTTCATAAATACCATGGAAGATAAAAAACAGAGTGAAATAAGGACCTTGAACAAAATGGAAGAAAAATGGAAGCGGAACATTGAAATGCTATGTTATTTCTTCTCTGTAACACGGCGGGCACACAATAGTTCCTTCTGTGCTTGGAATTCAATGTGCATGAGTCAGCCTGTCCGATATCAGCAATTACAGCTATAAATGCAGAGCTATTATGCACTCATGTTGTGTAGCTTGGGAGTAGTCTATTCTACCAGGAACAAAAAGGTCTTGAGCAGCTTAGGGTTCTTAACCATTCTCAAGCAGCAAGCAGGCAGTCAACTGTGCAGCCTTGCTTCACACAGCAGGACTTCAGCCCCAGCACTCTGCTCCCTGGGGAAGAGCCCAGGGTCCTGTAGGAGAGACATTCTCTTGCATGCAGCAGTGTTGCAGATGAAGTCCCAGTAACCTCCCATTTCCATCAGCAGGAAACCTTTGCACATTTTTTCCTCACAGCTTTCTTTCCACAGTCATTCATTTAAGCTGATTTATAGCCTTCTTCACTTCTTGTCCTCCTCCTCAATTCTTCCCCCTCAATTTTTCCCGGAGGCCTGAGAAACTTAAACATGGAAAGTACATGTTGGGGGAATTAAAAATCTGGATTTTTTTGCCTTCTCAGCATGGATGGGAATGACCAGGTGGATGCTGCCAGTGGCTACTCTTTTGTGGTCCTGCTCAGTGTGCATATCTGCTGCTGGCTGGCCCAAAAGCAGCTTGATGTGAGAAACAGAACTCAGAGCTCATATGCGATGAATAAAGAGAAACAAAATGAGAGGCAAGGAAGGTGACCCTCTGGCCCAGGCCGACAGGCTCAGCCCTGAACAGGGGTTGAGAAGAGGGGCTAAGACAGGCTGAGAAAGCTGGAGCTGTTCAGCCTGCAGGAGAGAAGGTTGCAGGTCTCATAGCAACCTTCCAGCGTCTGAAGGAGGCCACAGGGAAGCCGGAGATGAACTCTTTGTCAGGAAGAGAGATAAGATGAAGAGTAATGGGTACAAATTAAAAGAGAGGAAATTTAGTTAGGAAGAAATTTTTTAGTGTGAGCAGTGGAGCCGGAGCCCCTCCGTCACACAGGGGCCAACAGGTGGTCACTCCTGGCGCACCACCACGGCCCCGGCACGGCCCCAGGGCGGCACGGAGCCGGCACGGCCCCGCCAGCCGCGTCTCCGGCGGGCCCCGCACCACCGAGCGCAGCCGCTCGCCCCCCGAGCTGCCAAGGGGCTCCCCGAGCGCCCCGCCCGCAGGGCAGCGAGCGGCGGCCGGCCGGGAGGACGCGCCGAACGCCCCCCGAGCGCCCCACCGCCGCTCCCCCGGGCCGGGCGGGCGGGAGGATCCGCCGGCGGGAGGAGCCGTCCCTGGACACCGCCTCCCGCCGTCATCTGCCGCTGGAGGTGAGCGAGCGCGGCAGAGCCGGCCAGGGGCGCCGGGGGCGGCGGGTGGGTGCCGCTCTCGGGCCTGGCAGTGCTCGGCAGGCGCCGGCGGCCAGGGGACGGCCAGGGGACGGCCAGGGGGCGGCCCGCAGTCCCGGTCCCGGTCCCGTCCGGCCGCGGACAGCGCGGAGCTCGCCCTGCCCTGCCCTGCCCCGCCGGGTGTCCCCTGCCGGGGGCGGGCGATCGCGGCGTGCCCGGGACTGCGGCGCGGGCTCTCCGGGTTTGTCTGGTTCTGTTTTTGTGCTGCTGAGGTCGGCCCCGGGGAGGAGGGCTGGCGGGAAGGGGGCGGGGGCCGGGCCGGGCTGGGGCAGGGGCTCCTGTCCCCCCCGAGCCCCGCCGGCACCCGGGGCCTGAAGGGCCGGCCGAAAACGTGTCTCCTTCCCGTGCGGTGTATGTGTTTGTGTCCGTCTGTCTGTCTTCGTTTGGGAGGAGGAGATTTTTCTGATAACTTCCATGGACTTTTAAGTCTCTTAATTGTGGGATTGAAGCACTTCAAGGAAAAAGAGCAGCCCCAGTGTGAGGGAGTGGGGGGAGGTGGGTTCCTGCACACCTGAGGCGCTGGCCATTCCGGGGCTGAACTCTGCCGCAGCCGAAGGGGCTGTCCAGGTGCGCAGCCCATCCCCTGGAGGTCCGGCTGGACGCTGCGGGGAGAGCGGGGCTGGGCTGAGACATTTCTGCCCAAGGCGCTGATGTTGCTGAATAGCGTCCGATAGCAGGAAAGTCTTTAAATAGCAAACTAACCTGTTAGTACCATAAAATGACTTCTGCAAAGTAGCAATCTCTCCAATACCTTGCCTAGGTGATCGGAGGGTTTGGGGTTATCCTCTGACCCCCTCTTTTCTCTTTAATGTTGTCTCTTATAAGCTAAGCTATGGTACATGCTGTTGCTTTAGGAAAACTTGGTATCTATGTTGTTATCTCTCCCTAAGGAAATGTAAACAGACTCATTTCATGTTGCTTCTGAAAGGATATTGCTTAAGGTGAAGAAACAGTTTGTTTGTTCCTTCTGTTTTGTTAGAGAGTCATGTATTTATTTAGAGGATTTTACACTAACGTTTGGATAGCATCAGGTGAAGAGGGTTTTAGATCAATTTTAAAACCACAGAAATCCTTCTTAAAATAAACCTAATATAAGGAGCATTGGAAGTTCTGAAATTTATGAATGTGTATTGGAGCGCCCACGGGGCTTTTTTATGGAGCAATGTAAATTTATAGGATATTTATCTCATGGTTTATTATGATGGAGATACTTTATAATGAAGTTCATTAAATTGTGTCTCAAAATTCTTCCATCTTCAAAGCGGAGAATACATGTTCTGATGAATGCCTAATGTAGTTGTTATTCTGACTCTTCCAAAACATAAATAATACCTGATTTGTCCCATCTCTTTCTCCACCCAAATATTTTTTCCTGTCCATTAACTATTGGGTTTTTTCCTTATAGCCATTTCGAAACTGATTCAGAAACCCCAAAATTTAACACAAGTATTCAAATCTCTTTTGTTTTTAAAGATCAGTGTCCAATAATTAATTTATTGGGAGAAAATAAAACAAGATTGTAAAAATGTTCCTCTTAATTATTTTTATTTTGCTGTATTACATCTCTTTCCTTGATTCTTCCCTACCTACAGTTAGATTAAACATGGAGTTGAAAATCATGTTCTAAGTCTAGGAATTGATCCTTAAGCCATTAAAAGCAGTAGGAGGTTTATTTCTCCAAGTGTATTGGGTCCTAATTAAAGGCTGTCTCTAGTTATATTTTTGGATATTCTTGATATTGGAAGAATTGAAACATATGCCTAAGAATAAACATTTGTTCACATGTTTTACTATAATAGGGTGTGTTTGTGGAGTGGTGTTGATTTCTCTCTTTCTCATCTAGCCTGTAGGGTGCAAAAGGCTTTCTTTTTTTCACTTTTGACAGCAGTAGAATGAGTTAGAAACTATAAAAACTGCTTTCTATGTGGTCATGTAATGTGCTCCATGTACTGTTGAAAATGTGCTAACTGATTCTTGCAGTCCTGAATGTACTGTGCCTAATCAGTGTGTTTGTATTCTGTGTAACCAAAGTGCATTAGGTGTGTTGGCATCCTTGGCTACTTTGGAGTAGAAACTGGCAACAACCTTTCTTTGGGCATCTGGTTACTAGGCACTACCTCCCCCTTTCCCCCCGGATCATGTTTGGTTTTAAGGGTAGATGGGGGCTGGCGCAGCTTCCATGCCCTTTTCAGCACTCTGCACAGTACAGTGCTGTCTAGCAATTGCTGAGAGCCTGCCCAAAGTTTTGTCTTACACAGTGATTGAAGAATGTATACTTGGTGTCACAGTGTGATTTCTCTTTCTTCTGTGAAACGTGACCTGCTTAGTGGATAAGGGAAGGGCTGTGGATGTAGGCTACCTGGACTTTACTGAAACCTTTGATACTGTCTCCCACAGCATTCCCCTGGAGAAACTGGCAACTCACAGCTTGTCCAGCTGCTCTCTCTGCTGGTTAAAACAACTGGCTTGATGGCCAGGCTCAGAGAGTGGTGGTAAATGCAATTACATCCAACTGGTGGCTGGTCACAAGAGATGTTTCCCAGGGCTTAGTAAATATTTAAGATTTTTATTGGTGATCTGGATGAGAGGATTGAGTATACCCTCAGTAAATTTTCAGGTAACACCAAGCTGGGTGGGAATGTTGATCTGCTTGAGGATAGAAAGGCTCTGCAGAGGGATCTGGACAGGCTGGACTGATGGGCAAGGCCAGGGGTATGAGGTTCAACATGCCATACCAGGTCCTGCACTTGGGTCACAACAGCTCCATCAAGTGCTACAGGCTGGTGCAGAGTGGCTGGAAGGGTTCCAGCAGAAAAGGGCCTGGGAGTGCTGGTCAACAGCAGCTGAATATGAGCCAGTGTGTGGCCAAGAAGGCCAGTGACATGTATCAGCAATGGTGTGTAACAGTGTATCATGCCTGTATCAGCAATGGTGTGGCCAGCCCGAGCAGGGCAGGGATTGTCCCCCTGTACTCAGCACTGCTGAGGCCACACCTCAAATCCTGTGCTCAGTTCTGGGCCCCTCACTGCAGGACAGACATTGAGGTGCTGGAGTGTGTCCAGAGAAGCGGAACAGAGATAGAGAAGGGTCTGGAACACAAGTCTTGTGGGGCATGGCTGAAGAAGCTGGGGTTGTTTATTCTGGAGAAAAGGAAGATCAGGGGAATGCAAGGGTGGCCGAAAGGAGGGTGTAGCCAAGTGAGGGTCATTTTATTCTCCCAGGTAATAAGCAATTGGGCAAGAGGAAAAAGCTTTAAGCTGCACTAAGGGAGATTTAGATAAGGTATTAAGAAAAATTTCTTCACTGGAAGGGTGGTCAGATGTTGGAGAAGAGTGCCCAGGGGAGTGGTTGACTCATCATGCCTGGATGCATGCAAAAGATATGTAGACAGAGATCAGTGATGGATTTGGCACAGTCAGGTAAACAGCTGGACTCTGTGACCTTAAGTGCCTTTTCCAACCTAAATGATTCTATGATTCTACTGCTTGTAGTTATGTGATGCCGAATTTGAAATTTATATATTGTAGAAGATAAAAAGCAAACTTCAGTGATCTGGCAAAATAAAATGTGCATTTAGGAGCATATTGATGAGCAGTTGGGTACATGTTTTATTGATTAAGACCCCATGTTGCTTAATAGCAAGCTCTACATCAGTTAACTGCAACGGAATGCTTTCTTTAGTTAAGTCTTTGCTGGCAGTAGCAAGCAGGAGTTGGGGATATGGTCTTCATGTCTTCCCTGCTGGACATCCTGCCTTTCAGTGCTGGGTACAGTTTAGACCATTCCTTCTCTAAGTGTGATTTGTATTTCAGTCAGTTTTGTACTGTCACTAGTTATGGGCTCACACTACTGACACTCTGAATTTTATTTTCTCTAAATAGATAAAGTATCTGATTTGTCATTTCTAATTCCTGCTGTAGTTACGTGGTCACGTGTTGTCTTATTCTTCACATTTGTACAGTCCTGAAAGAGCCTTTTTCCGCATATATGAGCAAAAAACTTGAAGTCCTTCAGTGAGCAAGAAGTTCCATTTTTTTACATTCCCTCTTCATTCTCTAGTTGTGACTAGAAAACCGTATCAACCTGTGGCAAGGGTACAATTTGCCATTTTATTGTTATTTCCTCCTTGCAGTAAAGCTGGTCTGTCTTATTTGTCATCAGTGAAGTAGGAGGAAGTTTCAGGAGTTGCAAGTGCCTTGTATACTTTCATTATTGTCTAGATGTGCTTGTGTTTTGTATTTTGAAATATGAAATTTTTAGAAACTAAAAGTAAGAGTCAGCTCACAGTAGTTTCTTCAGTGTGTCACAGCTATGATCTGCATCATAAACAAAACTACGTTACTTGGAAAAATTTTTTGTGGTGCTGTGCATTTGCATAGTCATAGGATGCTTCTGTCTAGTAGAGCAGGTGCTGGATGATGACCATTTTATTAACTGCTATTTTTTGTTGCTAGCTCTTTTAGCTCAAGATTTATGTATGTTGATTGCATGCCACCTGGCCAGCCTGCTTTTTGGTATGCTTTGGTTTTTTAATGTGATCCTTGTTACTGGAGTATTTTAAATTCTATAGATAGTGATTTACCTTTTAAAATGTTTTCAAGACCAGAGAACACACACATTACACACCCTGGAGCTGAGGCACAGAAGCTGAAAGATTCATTCAATGCTCTCTGTGACTGCAGATCAAGACCCAGTGTTGGTAAGATGATTTTTATCCTCTTCTAAAGGAGAGCAGTTAACTGTGAATCATAAAACTCATCCTATGAAAAAAAAAGTATCAGACTTCTGGATTCAGGTTCCATTTGGCTTCTTTTATCTTTGTGCAAAATTAGGAGTTGGCAGTATTTTGGCAAGGGAAAGTATAAATTGAAAATTTAAAAATTGCCACAAAAATTGAAAATAAAAAAATTGCTGCAAAAGGACACCTGTCTTGATGTCCTTTTGTGGCACTTTTAGTTTATGATCACAATTACATTATACATTATGAACACAAATACAAAGATCCTTTGATTGCACAAATACTTAAAATCAATACCTTTAACAGTAGAAATCTTGGGGTGATCTGCAGGAGCTGACAGTTATTAAGCCTCGTTAACAACTCCGGAAACTTAACTGTGTCATTTGAACTGGAGAAAACTGCTGCCTTTTAAGATTACAGCTTGATGAACAGTGCAGTGTAATGGGATGCTGCCTTCAGAACCAAACAAATCTGACTAAAAATGCTACAACTGTTATGGCAGTTTGCCACTTTTTTGGCTGTGGTTACACAACTGTTGGTAAGACTTTATGATAGTATCAGATGACTGAATGGATCTGAATTAAAAATAACTTTGCAAGAACAAAAGAAACCAATGTGAAGGGCAGCTGTCTTTCAACTGACTCTTTTGCTGAGGCCATTTGCCGGTTCAACCTGCACTTGTTGCTGTGGTGGGGGGGATGTAAACAGCAGGGGACAGGCATAAGAGAAGTGAAGTTCATAGACTGAGACCTGATAGTTTCTCTGGCTCTTGAGAAGATGATTGAGTCTGAAAAATTGCTGTCGGTGTTCATTTAATCTCGTCAAAAGAGAGAAACTTGTTGCTTGGTTTTAACAGCTTGGTGTTCCCTTGTCCCCGGCCTGAATCTTGCTTTCTGCTCCCATCAGGGCTTTTTCTTCTTGTTGCTGCTACTTTATAGCAAAATTAGCTACTTTTACTACTCTGTAGCAAAGCCCACGGTCAGATCAGTGCCTGCCAAGGGAGTGAACGTACTGGATTCTCCTTGCACTGTACACAGAGATTCTCATCCTTCACTATCTGGGAAAGTAATTTGAGTTTTTTCTCCTGGTGAGTTTGTTTTCACAAGAAGTTCTTGGCCTGAGTACCAGTGTGAATCAGCTAAATGCCAGAGGGTACTTCCATTCAGCTAGATGATAGCTACAGGGGAGCTATAGACCAGTCAGTCTCACCTCTGTGCCTAGCAAAATCAGGGCATAGATCCTCCTGGGAACATGCTTGGGTGCATGGAAATAAGGATATGTTTAGTTACTGCTGAGACAACTTTCTGGTGTCTGCAGATGCTCTCCCCTTTTATGCCAAATTAAAGTCTTGGTCTTAATGTGTCATGAGTCAGAGCTTTTTGACAAGAGTAATGCAGTGGCCATCAAGGCCATGGCCATGTTGAGTCTGGCAGGGAGCACTACCAGAATCAAAACTATCTCAGATAAGACCACGGAATTTCATTTTCAGTAGCGCTGTCTGAGTTAAGTTTTTGGATCACTGTATTACTTAGTTACTTCAGTGTCAAATTTGACATTCAAAACTCTGTCAAGGGATGAGTCAGCTGTGTTGTGATCCTTTGTCTTTAATGTCTATTTCTCTTCCTATAGGGTTTTATAAATTTGAGAAGACTTGCTACTGATTTGTCTGAATATACAAATATTTTTGTATGCATAATTCTAACAAAACATTGCTAAGAAAATATACAGTCTATTCAGCCTTTTCTCTCCATTATGTTTGCTGGCCATATTAGAAGAGATTTATCTGAGGATGGAGGCATGAAAATTGCCTTCTAGGCTGTTAGAGATGTTGCCATGCAGGGCAATCTTTTGGAGTATGAGTCAAAGTAAAGATCATTATACCTTTACACTCTTAATTGTACAGTGCATAATCAGCAGATCCACACCTCCAGGTGCTGATTGGGATCTCTGTATTTCTTTGTGATATGTTTTGTGTGAGATACTTCACTGAGCAGAGGGGGATGGTCTGGTGTAGAGATTGCCTCTTACTCAGCTGACCCAGCTCCTGGTCACCAGGCTGCAGAGAGATTCACTGGTGTTTCTGTGGTTACACGAGTAGCCTGCAAAGAGGAAGGCTCGTGTGTCTTACCTTGCATGAAGGAGCACACACTTATGACAAAACTGTGTTCCCAGCTTATACCAAAACTCACGTCTTTGCTTGATTTTGAGTGATGTGGAAGTCAGTATGGATAACTGTATAAGGTATGTGACAGTGCATGAAGGCCGGCACACAGAGAAACCTTTGACGGACTGGTACTTTAGCTCTTTACACCCCACTCAACTTTGAGGAAAAGAAAATTTCACATTCTGAGTGGTAATGGTAGCTCCCGGGATGGAAGAGAGATGTCCACCAAGTTTAGTCACTTTGGTCAACATGAAAACAAAGGAAGTATTGTGAAGAGCTTTCTGGCTAGAAAACAGTAAATCTTCTCATGGGACTCCACAGTTTCTGGTTTTGTTTTTAGTACAAACATGATGATGTAACAAAGTCATCTGTTAAATAATGGTACTTGAATGTTTAATGTTATCAGTTTTTGTTTACACTATAAACTTTTCTGCCAGCTATTCATAGGTTGCTGTAGTAGGACTCTTAAATACTGCAATGGAAAGAGCAGTACTTAAATTATATATTTTTCAGGAGCAATAGAAATCTGAATTGGAAACTTACTTTGCTTAGAGGGTTTGCTGATTTTTCCACTGAAATAGTTTTGAACTCCTTGGAATGTGGATGAGTAAAGTTCATAGTCTTTTTGATCACTTTTTCTATGATTGTTAGACTTCTGCTGAAATTCATGGTGCTGCTTGCATACAGAGATGTGGTGCTTCTGAGACTACTTTTACTTTCACGCCCATCAGTGTGATGATTCTAAGTGTATGCAGAAAGCAGAGATGGCATTATTAAAGATGTGTCTGTTTTCTAGGCAGAAGAACATACACAAAATGTTACTACATGGGGTGCAAATAATGGAATCTAAGTATAAGATATTAAAAGTACCTAAAATTGAAGCACAAATATCTGTGTAATTTTAAGAGACCTTCTAATATTCTGATATAAGTAGACAAAACCATGCAAAGTTTTAATGTTGATAATGAGAAGGAGTTTGAGACTGCTTCAATAAAACAATCCATCTAATTAGAAGGTCTTAATTGACAATGTGAATGGCAAATTACTTTTGTATCATTTATATAGGAATACCTGCTAAAATGTCTGCTGTTGAACTTTTTTTTTTTAAAAATAAGTATATTTTCAAAATCAGGTCTAAGGAATAGTTTATTTTTAGTTTACAACTACAAATATTTAGGTTAAGATGGTTCATATGCTGCTTCACATCTGAAATGTATTTCTTATTCAAAGTCTTATGCTTAAGTTTTTGAAAGAAAAAAAAAATCCAACAGAAGGAAGAGTGTTCTACTTGTTAGCCTGCAAAGCTTTAATTAAGTCTTGGAGTACCATCATCTCTGCTCAGTCCCAAGCTCTCTGTCGGGGATTATGTAGAACACTGGCAACTAATTTTGATCTGTCCTGGAGAAATATTTTAATTGTCTGCATATGAAAGAGCAGATTCAGTGTACTGTGGTGTTTTCATGCAAAATAGCGAAGAAACATACGAGTGTTTAGCAGGACTAGGTGTTTTGTATGGCTGTCCCAAGCCTTTGGTTAGTGTTTACAAGGTTGCTTCTCTTTCTCTAGGTTTCTATCCTGCTAGAGAACATACCAGGTTTTATTTGTTGGTGTCTATCTAGGTGTGACTTTAGTTGTGTTTTTCATACACTTATGTTGGAGTCGGAAGTGTTATTGCTAACAGACAGACCCCATCTAGCATTGTCTTGTGTTTTTTTTGACTGCCTCTTTATAGCAGAGTAGGAAAACTGGAAGCTTTGAGCAGCAAATGAATACTTTGAGTCATCTACAGCCCATACAGCCTGCACTGAGGGCAGTGTTTCCTTCATTTTTTCCTTCTTACCTCAGCAGACCAGGTTGTTATTATTGTTATAATTATGTGAGCACAGGCCTTCCTGTTGTGCTGTTATTAACAAAAGTAAGCACTCAAAGCTTTGGGATAAAAGAAGAAACATGTTCGAAACTACTCTTCAGAGTTACTGGTTCCCAGCTTGAGATCATTGCATTCTGCTAGCAGCTGAACTGATCAATTCACTTCCTCTTTTCAGTAGCAACCCAGTAAGTCAATAAATGATTGCTTTGCTGATTAGCATTCTGACTTTTCTTTATAGGCTTGTTTGTAAAGGGGAAACTGTGACATGTGCTTGTCACACTCTTAATTTTAAAAGATATTCTGCTTGCTGTGGGAGGCTGATAGTGTTGTAAGACAAATGTACAACATAAAGAAAGGAGGTTGCTATCTCTTTGTTTCAGCAATGTACATTAGCAGTATTTTCTTACTATATAAATAATTTAAAATGTTGTTTAAAATGGAAACAAGAGCCACAATATGCTCAGTCTCTGGGAGCTCCAGCATCTAGATTTAACTGTATATCTTTGGGTCCTGAAGTCTGTTGTGCTAAAGCCCAAACAGAATACGTCTTGCATATTACTGGCTTCTGAATTTATAAGTCTTTTCTTAATTTGATGAGTGTCTGAAGCTACCCAGCTTCTGTTTTGTGTGCTTTATGTCACAGAAGTGACAGGAGCTCTACATAGTGAAGGGATGACGTATCAAACTGATCATCTGAGACCAGTACCCTCTTTACCATAGGAGGAAATGTTGTGTAAGGATTCTTACAGTAATTGCGTTCTGTGGAACTCTTCTTTGAACTTGCTCAAGAAAGATTGCTGTAGTTTAAGTGCATTTGTGATCAAACTGTGACTTTGGCACAGCCCCAAAGTAGTCGTGCATCATAGGAATATCCTAGCTCATATTTTTTGGTGCTTGAATTTATTTACCTGTGATGTAAAAATGGTAATTTTTTAATGGCTGTTTGACCATATGTGGAGATCAATTATTAACTAGTAAGCAGCCGTGAACATCTGCACGATTACTAAGTGCAGTTATGTTCATCACTCATCTTTACTCCTTACGCTTTGTGCAAACTATCTGCAATTCAAAATTGGGCTTTGCATCTTACCAATGTTGCCAAAAAGATTTTTGCTTTTTACACATTTTCCATGTATTCATAGCTTTGTAGATTACTATTACATAGTTATATAGCTCCTTAACAAACTGTAGTGTTGTCCTACTCCTTCACTTAGATTTTAGAACAATAACCTAACCATCCTGGAATCTTATTTAGTCTTGCCTCTATAGTGAACTAAGGACGTCTCATTTTCTCCATGTATCAAAGACATAACAAATATATAGTAAGGAGCTGGGGGGGTGGAGGGGTCTTAAATAAGGACAGAACCAAAAGTGGAGGGATTACTTAATTAACTATTCCTCTAACTGGATTATTTCTGCTAAGTATGCTAATATTTTTAAACTTATAAAATTGTTGGGGTCCTGTGTTATGTGTGCATTTCACCATATTTGCACCATATAAAGGACCTTCTTTAAAGGTAACCACTTTTTATCATTTAATATTGTTTGGCTTGTGATTTTAGACATCACCACTTGGATCATGCTTCCAAGCTTAGTACGAAGTGACAATCTGTGACAACAGAAATTTGAAGCCTGATGAAAACCCTTTTGTGTGATCTCACTGTTGGTGTTCCATTTGTTAGCTTGGTGCAGGCTTATTCTCACCTGCACATTGTCTCTCTGAGACCTGTAGGAGCTGAAGTGGTGAGAGCTGAATGTAGGTGTTCTTTGGACAAACAAGGGGAACCCTGCTTGGGCATAGGTGTGTGCCCTGATACAAAGGCTGAAAGCGGTCTTCTATGTGGTCATGGCTTTCCTGTACTTGCATTTTTGTGCATTTTTGTTATGTGGGCAAGGCCTCCTCTGGCCCTCACTAGTGGTTTTCCCAATGGCAGTCTTGCCAGTGCCCTAGATTAGCCTTGTGCACAGTGGTGTGGGCATATATGCCCCAGGCACAGCTGGCAGAAGGCAGGCATCATTGCAGTGTGACTGATGGAGAGGAGCTTGGTGTCTAGGGGACATGTAATGTGGTACCATAGAGAATTGATGCATATCCATAGCCTATGCCTAGTTTGGGTCTATGTTAAACTTAAAAAAGTAGTGAAAGTCACCTGTGATTGAAGAACTGTCTGATCTCTTTGGCTGTGATATGATGCTATAAAGAGGAGTGTAGCTTTGTATGTTTCGTTTTTCTTACATCAGGTTGTATTTGAGTAATTTGAAGTTCTCTTTGAACAAAAAAGTTACTAGGAAGCAAACACCTTTTTTATTAAGTTGGGGCAGTGTGAATTGTAGGACAAAACCCTCCACTGTACTAATTAGTATTGGTGGCTAACTTGGACACAGCAGTGTCAAGATGCTTATACTTTTTCTAAAACTCTCGGGGACTTTCATGTAGTTGTTTGGGGTTCAAGGAAGAGCTTAAATCTAAAATAATCATATTCAGTTCATTTTCATCTGAAATTATCTGGTATGTTCATATGTTGTTCATACATGTATTATAGAACTTTGAGTTTATATAGTTAACAAATATGATCTGAAATTCCCTCAGTCTTGATGTTTAGAATATTTCTGACTTAATGTGGAGTATCAGGATAGCACCATTACCTATGGCAAGTATGAAAGCACACAAGTACATTGTCTGTTTAGTGTGGTTAAACTGGAGGTTAAAATGCATGTGATAATTTTAGATGAAAGTTATAACTTTTTTTGCTTGGTTTTCAGTTGTTGGTTTTTTGGGGTTTTTGGAGTTTTATTTTTGGCTGTGGGGTTTTATGTTGTTTTGTTTAGGGGATTTTTGTTTGTTGTTTAGTTTGTTTGAGAGCTTTTGGGGCATTTTTTGGTTTGTTGGTTTTTGGTTGGTTGGGTTTTTTTTTTTTTCTTTTTTTTTTGTCAGAGCATCTCAGCATTATGCTAATGTTTACTTGCTAAAGAAGAATTTAGTGTAGTTTATCTGCAAATAAATGGTGGCAAAGTCCATGATGGTTCATGGTTCATAAATGTTGAGTTAAAAGCAAAAGATGCTTTAGGATATTTTTGTTGGCTGCTATTGAACAATTTCTTGATTTTTACATAGCTCTTCAAAGAAGAAAGAGTTTAACTTCAAACTTGAGGTGTAATTACAGGGACATAAATTTCTTTCAGGGCTTTAACTTGTCTGTCGAAATGTAAATATTCTTCTCAGTGTTTGCAACACTCTCATATTGTGCTTAAGCATCACAAATGACAAAATTGGCTAGGAATATGTGTTTTTATGAAGTAGTTTGACAGAGTAAGTAATTAGGTTTAGTAAAAAATGAGACTTAATTTTTGCATTTGCAATAATCTCTAGGGATCCTAGTGGCAAATGTCTGGCTGGAATTTAATAACTGCTTGGATTTAAACTTTGTTTAAGTAGCAACCACATTAAATACTTGGATGTTTGCTTGCAGAGTGCATTTGACACAGTTGAGATTATTGCATTTAAAAGCAGCCAAATTTAGGTGTTTTTGGCTAATTGAAACCAACAGCAGCTGTTGATACAGGAGATGGATGTTCAGAGTCTTTCTTTGGGATCTCAGAAACACTCAGTATAAACATTGACTTTGAATTTGTTACTTCCACCTATCAGCTGCAAGTGATATTTAGAATGGGTTTTGCAGTGTCTGAGAAATACTGTGTAGTATGAATCTACAAAGTGAGAATGATAGTATATCTTTAATATACAGAAGGTTGGGATTTGCAGGAGCATCTCCAGACTTGGAAGGATGAGGAATAAAATCTTCAGTGGTTTTCTTAAAGCTTTTGAGGTTTGCTGGACACAGTGTCTTCACCATTGTCCTGGGTTAGGGCAAATTTGGGACGAAACTTCCAAATGGGTTTCTCTAGAAAGCAAATTCAAGTGGTCCTTCTCCCAGCTGGTCTGGGAAAAGATTTTCTTAGAGAAAAGTGGGGAAAACTGTTTATTCAACAAGCAAAATGTTCACAAGCATAAAAAAATGAATAATATTAAACAATAAAACCTCTTACCATCCTGAAGAGAAATGACAAAATTGAGAACATCCTTGCCGTGGGTTGTAGGTCAGCTCACCCAGTCTCTCATCAGTGCTTCTTGAGCTGGAAATGCTGTCCTGGGCCCCACTGGGTCACAGGTGTGAGCTCCTAGTGTTTTTCTGGTTTTCAGTCCAGAGCAGGTTTGAACAGTTCTAAGAAAAAGAAAAAAAAAGCCAGTGCAGGGAACTTCTCTGCCTCAGCTAGCTAAACTAACAAAAAGCAAAGGAGAGCTCTCTCCCTCTGTCTGTCTGTGCTGCAGACAACACAGTCCATGAGAAGGATGCAGGGGAGCAAGTGCATTTTCTGAAAACAAACTGTGCACTTCTTCTCCCCACCTTCGCTCTCAGGACTAGTCATAAGGGCGAAGAGGTCAATATCCAGCATACAAAGAAAAGACAGTTGGGGATACAAGCATTACAAAGTCACCCCAGGACAATTAAAATTAAATGTGAACCTTCAGACACAATTTTTATAGAGCACAAAATGAAACTTTGCTTTTTGTTGAAGAATTGAAGCTAGCTGTTATGTGGAAATGAGTCGTTCAGCAAGATGCAGCTGGTTCTTGTAGCCTCAGTTCTGGTTGCGTAGATTTGTGGTATAAGGCACTGGAGGTAAAAACATTTTATGAAGTGCAGTACATAAGGCCTGGCTATTTAAGTTTTTACTTTTTATTAAAAGCTTGCACTTAAATTGTCAATCCTCTGCAACAAGCTGTCCCTCAAAACCTGAAATATGAGGAGAAAATCAGGGCTAACCCTCTAAGACCCATCAGGTTGCTTCAGCACATTCTGGCAGAAGTGAGGATCCCAAAAGCCTTTTATGTGAGAGACTCTTAAGAACTAAATATGCTTATGTAGTTGTATTGCTATTATTATTTTTATTATTATTATTATTTAGTTGTAGGAACTGTACCTTTAAGGGCTAACAGAAGAACAGAAACACAGTATAGTGAGTACAGGGAAGGTTAAGATCCCATGATTGAGGCCCATTTCCCCCATGTGTTTCCTGTGGTTTGTCGCTGTGTTGCAGGAGAGCAAAGCCTGTTGCCTGTCTCTGTGCAGGGTAAACAGGGTAAGAGGCAGTGTGAACGTGCTTGTGCTGTAGGGTTTCTCAGAGACTCCAGCTGCACACAGTCAGATTTCACTTGTAAAAAGTCTGTGTTATCTACTGGGCCTTGATCATATATTTCCTGCCATATATTCTATAAGGTGACCTTTTATTTGTACCTGTGAAATATTGGAATAAATTCTGTTCTGCCACAGACGTTCTCTTGACACACAACACTGTGTGCACATAAGTGAGAATCAGACCTGGTATTCAGGGAATAATTAGCAAAGCCAGCAGTGATGTTGGGAAGTTACAATGTCATTTGTGATACTTCCATCTGTTCATTTACCTTATCTTCAAGAGAATAAGGCTCTCTGCAGGGAAAGCAAATATTTTAACTTAGTGCTCAGATAGTGAACCATCATTTTAGGTGTGTGCAGTGGGTATTAAATGCCTCCTTGAAGTTGTAACTCAATAAAGTTTCTTGGAAACGAGTTAGAATTCCTAATGTACTTTTTGTGCAACTCAGACACTGAAATTGAAAAGTACTCTTTCCAGTTGCACTGTTGAAGCATTAATAGAGATTTGCTGTGCAGGCATGAAACCAATAAGTACTCCCTTTTCAGATTTCCTTAGATATCAAGAAAGGTAGGCAAAGCTGTACTCCAGATCTGTGCAAACACTGATGGTCAAGCTTGACAACCAAACTAAGGAGAAATAAAGATTCTTATTTGTCATGGTGCTTCAAGAAGCATGCTCTGGTCCTGAAGAGATTGTAATAACTGCAGTTAAAACTTCAAAATACACCGTTTTCATATGGGATTGTAAGAAACTGAGCTGCTTTTGTGAGTTTTTAAAAGAGATCTCCTCTGTGTTTATTGCTGGCCTCTCATAAAATGTGGTACAGGTCTGGAGCTACAGCACATTGCAGATACAGCCTCTGGGGCCTTCTCTTTTTTTAAATCCGTAATTTCTTAAATCCAGGACTTTGTTTTTGAGTCTATGCTAAATACAGCTTCAAAAACTACAATTTCAAGACAAAATAGTTTTTAAAAAGTTTCCTGTGAGATAGCTGTAGCTTTCTTTCTCAGGGAGTTTCCTTAAATACAATTCAAAGACGAAGCGCCTGTTATAGAGTTGTGCACTGCTGGTAACTCATGCATGTCATTTGACAGTAAAAAGTTTTAGCAGTGAAAAATCTTAGATGGGAGAGATAATGTCAGGTTGAGGATGGTGGATGAAAAGCCTTCGTTTTTCTAGTCTGTTGCAGTACCACACATTTTTTTTCCCCTGGCTTTTCTGCCCTGCATAAAGATGCACCAATAACTCACTTGCTGTAGCAAGGTAATTTTCTGGAGTGGTGAACCTACCTCTCCTACTTCTTGTGTTTATCTTTGTGTTTTCCTTAGGTCTTGAGATTTGGATAATATACTTGTTTTTGGTGACATTTATAGAGATCTGTGTAACCTGGCTCCTGTGTGAGATGTGAAATACTTTGAGATTTCTCTATTTATTCTCTAAAATGAGGATAAGAGAGGCATCATATATATGAGAATAAATACTGCTTTTATTTAAATAAATATATGTAAATATAGAATAAAACTAGCTTTTACAAATAATAATGAGGGCTGAATTTTGTCAGACTAGAAGACACTGGATTTGTACCTCTTTGTGTTCTTAATAAGTAATGCAACAAAACTAAGATGTGCATTTACTAACAAAGTGGTATGCTGTTGTTTCCTTAGGATCAGTTTTGCTGTTCCAGTTCTATGAGGTTACTTCTGAAGCTGCTGCAGTAGAGGTGGAGGTTTTGTCCTCCATTTTGTGACACAAGTACTTCCACCTTTAAAACAAACAAACAAACCAACAAACAAAAAAAACCCCACAACAAAACCCCCAACCAACCAAACAACCCCCCCCCACCAAAAAAAAAAACCAACAAAACAAAAAATAACACAAAAAACCCCACCGAAACAGGACCAGCTTCTGCAAGCAGCCAAGCATCAAAGCAATTTCCCTAAGGCCATAGTAATGCAGGAAGTACAGGAAACACACTATTCCAGAAACAACTTGCTTCTCTTATTTTTGATCTATTTCTTGTGATACTGAAAATTGTTCCTAGTTATTTTATAAATGTTGTCCAGAAACGCACCTCAGGGGAGTAGATGTGCACCTTAGTCAGTCTTGGCATTATCATTGCATTTTTAAAAATATTACAGGCCAGTGGAAATAGTGTGCATGGTGCCAAGTGATAGCAGGAAGCTATATTGGGAGAATGTGACAAAGTTATAGTGCGAGAAGGTAGTGGTGAAGTTTTCTCGTGTAGGAGCACACCTACTACATCATACTGTCAAAATATCATTGATTTAATGAGCTGCAAAGGCAGCCCTTGGACTTGTATCTCAAATTTAACACTGATAAAATGGTGTGTTCTGCAAAAGGCCTACTTGGAATGTATTTATGGAATGTCTTCATGTTCAAAAATATTAATAAATTTCTTTCGACACAAGGTGTTGGTGTGGGGGGGAATCATGCAGTATTTTTTCCCTTATTATTAAATATGTATATTCCTGTTAAGAATTATATAACAACAAGCTGCAAAATGAGAAGAACGTGTTTCAAGCTATCCAAAGAGCATTAGTATACTTAATGGTGAAATTTGGAAATTAAACTAGAAAATGTCTAGCAGGACTGTAGATCATTTGAAATCACAAAGATAGTCCAGATGTTAAAAAATATTTTTTTACCAATTACACAGAGGTCACAAAGGAACAAACCTGATGAATGACATATCTGTAGCTAGTAATCATGTCATCATGTCCAGGATGATGCAGTGTGTGAAAAATTCAGGCCTCTGTAGGGTGTCTCCTCTTCTGTGGGATAAGAAACAGAGGCCTCAGGCACTGCATGTTGATTGTGGTGCTTCATGTTTACACCTTGCAACAGACACCATGAGACTGAGGTCTGTGAAAAAAAACAATAGGCAGACTCCTTCTCTGCTTCAATAAAGCATACACAGATTAGTTCTGCTGGTATAGGATGAATATAGGAGTGAGAGAATGCAAAGAGCTTTCAGTCATAGAAACACTTTCATATGAAGTATTTTGTTTGTATACAAATAACCTGTGTCAATACAGAAGTAGGAGGACAACACTTTCCCTATCCAGACTGCTGTGAACACAACCAAGGCAAGTAGCGGACTGGAGCACCTATCCTGTAAAGATGAGCTGGGAGAGTTGGGATTTTTCAGCTTGATGAAGAGAAGGCTCCAGAGGTACCTTATTGCATCTTCCAGTAGATGGGGACCTGAAGGGGACCTACAAGAAAACTAGTGAGGACTTTTGACAAGGCCGTGTACTGACAAGGGCAAAGGCTAATGGCTTTAAACTGGGAGAAGATAGATTAGATATTAGGAAGAAATTCTTTACTATGTGGGTGATGGGACACTGGAATGGGTTGCCCAGAGAATTTGTGAATGTCACATCCCTGTCAGTGTTCAAGGTCACGTTAGATGGGGCTCTAAGTTACCTGGCCTACAGAAAGGTGACATGCCTGTGGAGTTGGAACAACATGATCTTTAGGATGTCTTCCAACCCAAGCCATTTTATGATCCTATAAACTACTAAACTGAAATTCATGCATGAATGTGCTTTGCTGCAATTGTGGCCATGAGATATAAATCACAGTAGTGATAGCCTGTGTTTACACCTCAGGGTCTATAGTTAAGCTTGTATGTGATAGGGAAGAAAAACCTATGCATACAACGTTTGCATTTTCTGTTTTCTTTAATTTGTGATCTCTTTTGTGTTGTACAATTGACAGAGGAAAAGAAAGGATATATGATCAGTAGGTGCCCATGGTAAAGGCTCTCTGTTATAAAAATATAAAAAAACCCCAGTATTGCAGAGGTAACTTCACTCACTCAAACCTTTTCTGCTTTATTGTGATGGGGCTTCTCATCCCCATGAGAATAATTTTGGACCCTGGTAACAGAGGTTGGAGAGAAATTGAAACTTATGTATTTGCAATAACAGTGCAACACAGAACTTTTGTCAAGTAGAGGTTCATATCTTACTCCTTTGACTGCTTCCCTTAGTTCAGAGGTTGCTTTTGTAACCATCAAATTATCCAAACAGAGAATATATAAATGTAATTATGCTGTATCAGTGCACACCTAGACTTCCAGATGTGTCTGTTCTGCTTGGAATAATACCATTTGGAGAGTCATAATAAATGTGAACAGTTATTCAATCTTAGTTGCCTGACTGGGTTTTAAAATATGCTTTACCAGCAGCTCTACTAAAAATCAGTATATTTGAAATAACCATTCAGGATTGGGATGTTTCCCAATATTGACAGCATGTACAGTAGTAAAAGCAGTGTTTAATATCTTCCTGAATTTTTCAATATGTATTGTTGCTTTTGTTTTAGCGAAAGCTATGCATAAAGTTAGTAGTTCAGATTAGTTCATCTGCAAATATTGCTGTACTTGATGTATTCCTCACAAAGATGCATTAAAATATGCTGGGGGGGTTTTGCCTTTCCCCACCCCCCCTTAATAAAAGAAACGAAAAGAGTTTGTTTTCTTTGCTCTCTTTCTTTCAATGTAACTATCAGCTCTTTCTTTACTTCTTAAATAAGTTTTTCTCTTCCCTCAGTATCCTTTTGACCATACAAATTTAATGACACCAAAGGTCTGTTTCTAGCAGACCAAAGCAGAAATAATTTCCCATGCATGTGTTTCCTGTTAAAATGTATTTTCCTTCTACTTTGGTTCCCTTGCTCTTCATCTGCTCCTGCTTTCCATTCCTCCTTTCTTCCCAGTTCAGTTGTGCACAATCTCTTTTTGAGTGAGATTCCTTTCTTCCCTTCTTGCCTTTTTCGCTCTTTGTTTTTACTGTTTTTCCCCTCCCAAATTGGTCCTGTGCTCACTTGCACCCTTCTTGTCTGTTTCGTGTATAAAAGTCTTCAAAGTGAAAGAAAGAATGCTTTTTAGCTAGATTTACTTTTCTTCTTGCTGTGAGGACAGAAATAGTGCAAAGGAAACAAAGTGAAAGACAGAGAGAGGGACTTCCAGGAGCCTTGTCTAATTTCTGAGCAAAGAAAGGTATATACTCTCACAGAGATGCATACCATGCTGGTATGAAATGCCCCTGGAGATTCCTCTTCTGTCCCCCCAACCTGATACATGTCAGTTCTTGGGGGCTGTATTTGTTATGCAGAGTATCTGTGCTGCCTGTAACTCAGTGTTATGGAAGGAGACCCCTCCAAACCCAAGTTTGTGACCTGCTAGGCCCACTCATGCAAGAGGTTTTTCAGAGACAGGTGTATGAAAATGGGCACCTACTGTAAATGTCTGCCAGCATTTTTGGTAGATATCAAGGATTAGTTATAAAATTAATTTTTCTAATTAGTTAGGTTAATTAGAAAAACACACCATTTTTGCTACAATTTGAAGAAACTCCCAAGAGAAGCATCTACCAAAAAAATAATGCTTGACTACCACCTTACCCCTCTGAGGGAAGGTGGATTTACCATCTGCTGCTGTGTTGTCTGTGCATCTTTTTCTGTCATAGCCTTACTTCACCATCACCTAGCAACTCCTTCATTTTCTCAAAAAAACCTGCAAGCTCAGACCTGTATCTCCAAACCAGTGTTTTTTACTAAAAATCATTTGCTTTGAAGTGAGGTATGGATAATGGCCTGTTTTCTTCAGCTTTTATGCCAGACTGGTATTAGTCACTGCTTGTTAACAGCAGCCTTTTTTAATGTGATTACACCTTCAGACTGGCCTTGTGAGGCCTTTTAATGTCTAGCCTTCCTCTCTGTTGCTTTTGCGTGTGCATGCTCTAACTCGCACACAGACACACACACCAGCCAGAGCTGATAAACCTCAGCAAAGGTTTTTAGCTGATCTAGAACTAAAGGTTTTTTTAACCTAATGGCTGCCTTTTACAACCATTTGAGTAATATCGTGCTCTGCAAGAAAATTGTTCATGCCACCATCACCATTTTTGTGACGACCTGTTCCTGCAGTGAAGGGACCATCTGTCTGCTCTCTGGCTATCTTTGCTGCTAGAATGATGATGAAGGGTAAGCAGTCAGGGTTGTCTGGCTGGCTCTTGTCTCACAGTATTCTTGCCCTTTATTTGGCAGTCCTTAGTTACTAATGCTGGGCTACAGATCAGTGCACTTATAATGCTGCCATATTGCAAGCAAAACTAAAGACCAGTTAATTTTTATAAAGTAAAAGCATTGCCACCTAGAATGAAATTTTAAAGAATATCACTTTTCTCTTGCATAGCTAATCATCAGGCTCCTTCTTCCCAGGAACAAGATAGAAAACAGAGAGGTTCAGGGGCTCCACATTGTTAACAACAACTCTTGAACGGCAATTTTCTGCAAATATATTTAAAATATGTTTGGTTGAGCATACTGATCTTTGTTGTCTCAGACTAAAAACCCCCAATCCAGTAGCCAGTAAAATCATGGGCTGAAAAACATATTTAATTTATTTAATTAGATGTTCCAGCAAATTAATGCCAGGTAAGGAATATAATAAAATAGGCTATTGCATTGTACACCTTAAATTGTAGGAACACTTGGTTCCTGGGAGAACGCATTGACTGAGTTGTTGAGGTTTTTTCATTTCAGTCTATGGAATCTTTATAATATTCGTAGCCATTCTTGTCAGAATCTTGTTCTTTTTCTAGTTAACAATTCATAAAACAATATACATTGAGCAAAAACTCTGATAATTGGTGTGGGTTTTTTCTTTCTAAATGCTGAAAGCTGTATTTTTTACCTTTTGAAAACTACGGTGTGGGCTGTTAACTGACTTACAGATAATACTGGATGTCTTTTCTAACCTAATTATAATGATGCCTCCAACCAAATTATAATGAAGCAGTGAGAGATAGAGATATTGTTTCAAAGGACTTTTGTGTGAAGGAAGGAGATTCTTATTTAAGCCTCTCAAGAATTGAGTGACCTTTTGATTTGTGGGAAAACTCACACTCATTTTCTTGGAAGTGCTTACAGGTTCTAGTGTCAGGTTTTATACAGCTCTTCTACAGAGTTATCACCCACTGCTTACTGTTGCTGTCTTCTTTTTAAGTCAGGTTCACAAGTACATGGACATTTTTGAATTGAAAAGGCTAATTTATGTGCAAATATGTTCTTTACTTACAATGATAGCTTAAAATTTTGAATTTTCCTATATTTCCAGCTAGGTTATTTGAAAAAATCCAGCTAGTCATTTGCAAAGAAGTTCCTGGGGAAGGAGATTGTGGTGATGCTTCTATGTTGTTTGTTAACTTGCACTTTTTAATACAAAATGTTCAAAATGCTGCAACTATATATGGAGTATAAACAACATCTGAATAATAATAGAGTGTTTCAGAACTGGCAAAAACATCTAGTAATGAGTTCATTTTACTTTCTTGCTGCCAAAATTGTTCAGGGACAGGATTTTCAATTTGGTTTGGCAAGTGAAAGGCTGCTGGAAAACAATTTGCTTATGTCATTTGGCTGGAAATATCTATTTGAAAACATTTGTATTGCCATGTTAAAATTCTGTGACTAGGTGTCCATACTTTAAAATAACTATGCATGTTTCTTACCAAGATACACCTCATGTTGCTTGATGTCAGTAGGGTAGGTATGTGTGTTGATGTGGTTTGGATTTGTATATGACAGTGGAGATATGCTCATAATTGAGCTGAGTGCCAAAGCATACTGTCAGGAAAAAGAAGTAGTCACTTGCCCATTCTGATCTCTTCATCCAAGACATGGCTTGGACAACACTGATGCCTTTTTCTGGTCTTAAAAAATTGAGAGCCAGATATGGTTAAGAGATAAGGGTTTTTTGCCTTGTTATTTTAATAAGGATCCTTATTGGTGCACCACTTTGCCTAGATGGAATGCACCGCAATGCACCCACGCAATAGATCGCATATACAGATTGTAGATCTTACAAATTAGCATATCTAACAAGGATGGCCCAATAGGAGGCCTGGATGAATGGCATGATATTCCCTCATCCGTGGAGTTCCCCCCTGGATGGGCCAAATCTCTAGTTTACAGGATATGTTGTAGGGAGGACCTGGTTTTCCCAAGATAGTGTAGGGTTTTCCGGCTTCCAGCTGCGATGCCTTAAGGATGTTTGGTCTTCTGGCCTAACAGAATACTAGGACTATACTAAGTTATCAGACTTAAGGAATTACAAGTATGTATGCTAAGAATACTGAGGATGCATAAAAGTTATATAAAAGGTATACAAAAGAAACTGTAAAAAATTGTCTTGGCACCGACATGAATATATGGCTCTTTATAAGGGCAGTAGTAACCTTTACATTTAAGCCGCCAGTGAGAATTCCAGTGAGAGAATGGAATAACTTCATAAAAATTCTGACAGTTCTTTTGGTTCCCATATTGCAGTTAAACCCTAGTGGCTGTAAAATATCTGTCCTGTTTGATGATAGGAACTCTGACAAATGGCATTATTTCTTTACATGCTGAGCAGTTCTTTACTGAACTGGTTTCAGAAAATTGTTATTTTATTAATTATGTTTTTTGATTTTTTTTTTTTGTCCTATGCAGGTTTTGAAATAGTTGTTTTCTTCCATGAAGCTTTCTCTGTGGTTTAAATAGAAATACGTTAGAAAGCTCTTTTAAACCAAGAAGACTCCAGCTTTTGTGCTTTATAGGGCATTTCATAGAATGGGATAATAGTTTCCTTTTCTATAGCTTTGTGAGTGATTTCAGAAATGTGTCTGAGGAACATCTGCTCTATAGGAAACTGAGAACTCTTAATTTAATCAAAAGACTTTTGATTATGTAGGATTTGTTCTCTGTTGAGGCTGGTATAAAACAGTTTTTTCAAATCCTTCTCAAGAATAAAGTGAGCTTTCTATTAAATGCTAACCAAAATGAAATTGTAGGGGTCTGACGAAAACTTCTACTTATTACAGTTTTAGCTTTCCTGAAGGAAAATTGTATGTGGGGGGTTAATTTGTTTTAATCAATTTTGTTACTCAGTAGAATAACTTAGAGTATCTCTTATCTTGAATTTATATTCAACTTTTGAATTTGGTGCTTACGTCATTCTTCTATCCCCATTCTTGAGTGACCTTATTTTTCACACAAGCTAGACACCTGAAATACAAGTTGCTGTATGAATATACATTTGGGAACCTAACCTTAGCCATGCATTTCTATTTCCCTCAAGCTAAAGTTGAACTCAGTTTGGGTCCTGTTACATGGCCCATTGGGCACTGCTTCTTTCCATCTGTTTCTCAGTCTTGTTTCCTGGTATTATCACTAGTGAAGTGGTGACTCTGAAGTTATGCAAAAGTCTGTGAATGATTGCAACAGCCAAGGCAATTGGTCTCTCCTCCATTGTGAATCAAAGGTCTAACAGTTTTTATTATCTTCCTCATTCCTTCCCAAGTTTCTTTTTGATCTTAGGGATGACTATAACAAAGGTGTTGTAAGGAGTTTGATTATAGTTAATCTTTATTGGTAGGTTACTTTTTTTCTTAGTTAAATTGTCTAGATGAGTTCTCTTGGGGCAGGAGTAGCACTGGTACATAATAACGCTGCTATCAAATGCATGCTTGAAAGACCGGACCACAGTAACTCTATCTTGGACTAGCTGAAATTGTTGCAGATGTTCAGTTTGAGTAATACATAGTGATTCAATGGAAAGCAGGAAGAGTTGTGGCAGTAACCAGATCTTTTCTTTCCTTTAAGATATTATCAACTACTTTTTAAACAGTTGTCTAATCTATCAAAAGAATCTCAAATATTACCTGGCACATCCTCCAGAGTAATCTCTCCCACTCTTCAGCTGTCTGTTTGCAGCTGTATAGAATGGCTCTCAACTGGAGACATAAATGGGATTTTAAAATACTTTAATTTCTTAGATAATTTAACTGCTGGACGTCTTAATTTAGCTAGCATTCATTAAAAGCTATATGTACAAAAGTTATGCTCACAGGACCTAGGAAAGAAAACATAGAGAACTATCATAATAATCCACTTGTGCATTGAGTTCAGTGTTTCCATGACATTTGCTTCTGTAAACTCTGTTGTAAATAACTACATGCTAATATGCAAATGGCCTAAATAATTCCCAATAGTGTATAATTTATGGGTTTCCTGCACAAATTATGCCACCGTTTAGTGCATGCAAATTATTTTAGGCACAGCGTTTTTATGTTGTTCAACCAAAAGTCTCAATGTTCTTTAAAGCAAATTCCTATTACCATTTTTTATACTTGCCTCTGTTGTAAAGTTACCTTTGCATAGCAGTTTTGAGTGTGGTTAACCTCCTTTTGAGGTGGAAAAATGTGGCTGAGTAAAAAGATATAGGTTTTAAAGTAGAACAGTACAGCTATTGTGAAGTTCTTGTTGTTACAAACATATTTCTTATCAAAGTAACTTGTCCTGTGCTTTTCTGCTTTTTAACTTGCATGCTCAGTCTATTCTTTTTTATACTTAATCTTCTCTAACTCCATTTGATCTACTTTTCTTTTCTCAAATGGGTATTTCTGGAGTTTCAGGTTACTAAAGCTTTTGGGTTGACCAAATTCCTCTTTTATATCTATTCTCCATCCAGCAAGGTGGGATTGTTTGCATCTCTGTTTGTGTCATTCCTTTCGAAATTGACACTTTGACTGATCTCCTTTTTGCCATACATGAGATTTCATTCCCTGTGGTTCTTACCTGCTGCTTATATGGCAAAAGCAGCTAGCTGTGCTTTCCTTTCAAAAAATCATGACCGCAGTGCTACGTGATCCCTGTCACTCTATTCTGCATGTATCATCAAAGACAAATGTAGAATAATTTTCACTCTCCTTGTGCCTTTTATTTTCCATATCAACCATTTGTCTCAGCGCATTGCAGTATTTTCTTGGACAGCATTTTTTGGTGGTTTTATCTCGAAGTGCAGTATCTGGTATATGTTAGTAACAATAGTCCATTGCCATATCAAAGTCGCGAAAGTAAAGGAGCAGAACTCTGATTCTGGCCTTTGCCAAATCTATGCCCTTCAGTGTGGTACTACCCTAACTTATATTGCATACTGTTGTATGTAGCATGCAGATGTTCCATTCTTTCAGTTGCTTCAAAGAAAACCACATCTTGACAATTTTTATTAATTTGTAATTCCAAATGGCTTATAGAAAGCTTGCTAAGTCTTCTAAAAAGCACTGTTTGTAAGTACTGCACATGAAAGCAGAATTGTGAAAATATAAATAGCAATTGGGAAGTCTTCTTTGGCTATGTACAAATAGTTCTTTCTGCTTTGTATACTTTCAGACTGCTACAAATTAATGAGAAGTTAATGGGACCTTTTCACTTTGTTAACAGGCCCTCCCTTTACAGTTTCTGCAAGATATACAAAGTGACGTCAGTTATGTCAGAGATCAAATGTTTATTCTTTCTGATTGCTGATCTGAGGTCACTGATTTGGAAAAGTGCCTTAGTTATTAAGATATCAACACCATCTAGTACACAGTAGAAAGTTTGCTCTGCTTTTACGGGTGGTGTTTGGCAAGACGTAAGAGATCTTTATGTGCGTCGAGGGAGAGCAGAAGGCACAATAGTTGACAGTAAATGTTAAGTGGGCTAATAGGGACTAGAGGAGTGAGATAGATTTGAGGCCATTGGAATGAAGCCCTGAATTTGGAAATTCGTGGAAAGGGAACAAAGCTCAACACACATCTTCCTTGAAAGTAATCCGTCACATGCAGAATTCACAAAATACAGAAATGAAAATCTATGTGCTTTGTTGAAGGAGCACAGTATGCTATGTTTCCAAGGACTTCTACACTCTGGATTCTTCAATGAATTTTCAGTTTTATTTGCATTGTTGCAAAAAAGTTTCCATCTTAAAGAATCACAGCAGATTATTTTTGAAATTAAGGATATGATTTGTAGCTATAGTTTGTGATGTTGTTGTGGCTGTTTCTGTGACCTTGGATAATACAATGGTAGTGTGTTTCACCTTGAAGAACAGGTTAGTGCACTAACTACCACTTTAAATGGAAGAGGAAGGGACTCTTGTAGGTCGTCAAATCTTCTGGGTAATCAGATGTATTCTGAGTATTTGTAAACTGTGATGGAGGTGGTATTTTTTGAAGTCCTACATTTTATTTTTTTTCCTCCAACTGAAAGCTAAAGGAGGAAGATAGATGACCTGACCTTTCTTGCAGTAAATCAAAGCATTACAATATGAACATATGTTTTTAATAGTATGAATATTATGATAAGTTACTTTTTAAATCCAGCCAGCAAACTAAGAAAAAAAAAATAACTCCTATTACGACATTTTGAAAAGACACACAAGTACTGTGCCATATTCCTGAAACTGAGGGGAGGGCAACTGTAGAAATCTCAGCATTGTGCTCAGATTAGTTGCTGAGAGACGAAAAGATCTGGCAGGTCACTGAAACTAATGCGTGTTATTAAAGCTAGGTAAATAAAGGTGGTGTGAACAGCTGACATGACTTAAAGTAGATGAACAGTCTAAATGGCAGTTTTGTGTTGGTTTTTGCTTGCTGCTTTCTCTGTAGCATTTGTGCTGGCCTGACAGTATTACAAAGACCAGGAGGAAGATCAGATTTTTTTCCCTTTTATTTTATTTGTGAATTTCATCACTTTGATTGAATTCACTACTTCTGATTTTCATCTCATTATTTTTGAGCAAAATAAAAAAGAAATCAGATAGACTAATCAGGGCTTCTTTTTTTTTTTTTTTTTTTTTTTTTTTTTTTTTTTTTTTTTTTGTGGATTGTTTGGCTTTTTTTTGTTAGGCATCACAGACTACACAATTTCTGATCTGCTTTTTTTAGGTATACTCTCTGAAATGTTCATCCAGCATCAATTAACAAGAACAGCATTTTCCAGTTTTCACAAGTGCAACAATAGTACTATCAGAAATTTTACATATATTTTACTTTCAGTCACCCTTAAAACTTCTGTAATCAGTTGTGGGTTGGGAGATCTTGACAAGGTTTCAAACCTAATTGTTCAGGGTTTTTCTTTACTTTTCCCCCCTTCTTTTTAAAATTCATATGACATTTTTTTCCCACTGCCAGATAGACAGAAAAGATAGATTTTTTAAAATTACTTTTTTAGTGGCATAAATCAATGGTATTTATAATGCAGTAAAAAGTTTGCTCTACTTTTGGAGTATTGCCTGGAAAGGCATAAGAGATCTTTCAGTACTTCTGTGAAGAGTGGAAGTCACAGCAGTTGATAGTAGAGGTTTATTATGCTGACAGGCATTACAGGGATTGGGTGGATTAAACACTCTCAGATTTTCATTCTGATTTTTTTCAGATTTGAAGCTTTTAATGACTTTTAAATGATTATTGAGTCCATTGCAACATGTAAACATTTACTTCATTGTCAGGATACATCAGTTTAAAAATATATATTATATTTTACTTCTCAGATGTTTCAGATATGAAAGCATCCAGGTTTGATCTTAGATATCCATGTGTCCTTCTGGTACAAAGTGAATATATTCCATAAACTAGTGTCTAGGATTTTTTTTTATATACATATATATATATATATACATATATATACAGAGAGAGAGAGAGAATGACATGAATTGTATATATACTTTTTCTTGTAACTGAATGACTACATGCATTACCTCAATTTTTATTTGACGGCTATGTAACTGCCCAAGCACTCAGGTATAAAAAATGTTCTCTGACATAAAAGACATAAGGTTTTTGGAGAGAGGGTTAACTTGTGATGACTGTTGAGAAAGCTGTCAGATCTTTAATGTGTTGCTCCTTTTACCACTCTGCATTAAATTATGCTTCCTTTCACTTGTTTAGATCTGTGCGTTGGCACTCTGCCTAGCAATGCTTGCAGGTTCCTAAACATCACACTTCATTGTCTGGTAAGCTCAGAAGGAAGACAATTAAACTATGAAAATTATAGTTAGCACTATTTTAAGCATGGAGAAAAGCTCCTTTAAGAAGCTAAAATATAATAAAACTAATGTAAGTCTGACTGTTCGCCTGAAGCTAACAAGTCATTTGCCTCTTGAGCCTTCTGAAAATAGTGCTGATAGTATGCTGATATCTTTAGTTGGATTTTGTGTGGAAACAAGATACATGTAGGCAATTTTTGTATGTCAGAGAATGTTTTTTGTGTCCCAACTCCCTTCATTTACAAATAATCTGATAAATAATCCTTCTGATCAAATTCTACTGGAGAGGTTAGGAAAAAAACTATTCACCGTTTTGATTGACCTAAGTTTGTCAATGGTCCAGAGTACCAGGAAGATTCATGGAATAATAAACAAGATAAGATGAGATCTAATTTGGAAATCCAGTGCTGTTGTGTATATTTTATTAGTTGGCAGAGAATCCAGACAGGAGGGAGACTTTATAAATGCATCACCTGCAAGGGAAATTTGTTCAGTGCCTAAGAAGGCATGAACTCAGGTCTTTCTAATTTCAAAGAAGTAGAGGAGTTAGCTTTAATAGTGCCTTTTGATCTTGGACCTGCCTTCAGGTAGCTCCAAAAATACCGTGAATGGGTTTTGGGTACTTGAACTCGAGGTGCGGGAAACACAAGAGAACAAGTATGAAAAGAGTAGCTTTTCATTAATGAATATGTGTTCATGGATTTCCTCCACCGCAGGGCATTTTTAGCTTAGAAGATTTGCCCCATCTGGCAAAATTTTGTGTAACAAATGTCTTCAGCTTCACACTAGAGCTGAAATCTGGCAGTGTATCACTGAATCCCCAATGTGGTTTGGTGGAAGAATGCTGCCTTATAGATCTGCAAGTCCTTTTAGTGAGTTCAAGAACTGACTCCAAAAGCTACTCTCACAGCTGCCATAAGGAAAAAATGTCTGGACAAATCTGATCAGTAAAAAAGAGTTCTGCAAGAATGAAATGACTGTGGTTTTCATAGTTGTATTAGAGGATGTTTCTTCAAAGTGGTAACAGTGGAGACAGGAGCTATGAAGGAATTTGACCTGATGATTCTTTTTAATGGAATTCAGTATAAATACTGTTTGTAGGACTAGAAATTCTTGTCAACATCCTTACATCCTTACATGTTGTGCTGACAAACTACTGGGATCAAAAGAGAATACAGTCTTGGTGTGTAAACTCCCAGTTACTTAGGACAGCTAAAGTTAGTATTCTGATAATCTTTTTTTGTCTGGTTCTGAGTTAGTATCATTGATATGAATTTATATAAGTTTCTTCATGCTTTTCTGAGAAGTCACCTGCCATATTCTGAGGATTTTGTGTCCTCCTGGCAAGAGAGAACTGTTCAAGGATTAGGAAACAGCTAAAAAAATAGGTAATCTGAAATGCACAGAACTATGAGAATGAAGTTTGTGGATTGAGTCCAAAATTGTGTATTCCACCCCAATGCATTCACTTGCCAAAAAACCCCAAAATGTTTCCTGAAAATGCATTTATATTTCAGACTGAAAACTCTGCACCATACTGTCTATTTTATTTGTATATTATTAATATTAAACATTGTTTCTTGTATTCTTTAATTTCTAGTATTCTCCTTCCACCCACTGGAAATTTTAAAATTTCATTTAATCTTGTTTTGTCTTGCTTTTTACTCCTCATATTTAAAATTAAAGATTACCCCTGTGAGAAGTTATAAATATGTTTTCTTTTGCATGATGTTTCTAACTCACTGCAGAAGCCTTACAGCAGTACACCCAGGGATATGTCTGTTTTAAAAGCAAGGAAGAATATTTCAGTTTTTAACTATCAATCGGAACAAGGCAGTATATGTAGTGAAAAGGTACATGGCTGTTATTTGGAGTGTGATTCCTCAACAGCATGTTTTATTAGTGTTTTCAAAAAAGGATTCGTTTAAGGAAATTATCTAAATTTGCTAAAAAATCCATTCTCAAAAAAAAAATATTTCATGGTAATGGAAAAAAAGCAGAACTGGCAGAACTGATTTTTGGTTGAAAAAACTAATAATGCATGGGCCTATATGAATCTAGCAAGAGCATTTTTCATGGCTGATGGCTTTCACTGAAGTCATTGGCAGTTCTAAAGTTAACTTGAAATAGAGCTGAGATGCCATTCAGGTGTAAGTACCAATACTTATTCATGTGAGCAAGGCCTCAGCAACTGAGGCTGTGTAAAAACAGATAGTTATTTATAATCTGGATAAATTAATACCTTATGCTGTTAGTAAAAGATAGATTTTGGCTATATAAGGAACACGGAATTAAAAATTCAAGAACAAGAAATCAAAGCTGGGTTGGAAGCTCCCATTTGCTGACTGTCATCTCAGTTCTCAAAATGCCAGCTATGTGGTAGGCAGAGTGGTGTTGACATGATGGGCTTCTGGCTGATCAGGGAAATTAAAAAGGTGTCCCTGTAGCACTAGGGGAAAATGCATATGGCACTTTTCCCCTAGAGTGATGGAAATTGCAGTTTGTGTTAGTTGAGAAGCATGTGGTTCTGTGATTCTAGTGTGAGAAACAAAACTGTGAAACACTTTGGGTTTTTTCTTCCTGAAGCATAAATTGAATAGATGTGATTTTTAAAGTCTGCATTTAGTACTAGGAGGTTTTCAGAGCAGAAGCCTGGAACTGAAGGCTGTAAGCTTGTGTTTCAAGAACTGTACATGTCACAGTAGTTTTTGTTACACATAAGGTTTGTAAGGTGTTCAAGAGTATTTGGCAAAAATACTCTTTAAATTCCTACTGTACCTTAATGTTTCTCTTTCTTTGTCATCAGTTAGGATAGCATCTAGGGAGCTAAAGGGGAGATCTTTACAGCCATCTTTCACTCATGGTTTAAGCCCAGCCAGCCACTGAGCCCCACACACTGGCTCACTCTCAATCCCTTGATAGAATGGGGGAGGGAATCAATAGGGTAAAAGTGAGAAAACTCAGGGGTAGAGATAAAGACTGTTTAACAGGTAATTCAAAAGCTGTGCATGCAAGCAAAGCAAAACAAGGAATTCATGCACCATTTCCCATGGGCAGGAAGGTGTTCAGCCATTCCTAAAAAATGGGAAAGCAGGGTCCCATCACAACTAGTGATGACTTGGGAAGGAAAACACAGTCACTTTGTCCATCCTCCCTTCCTTCTTTCCCCAGCTATATGTTGTGCATAATACCATATGCTCTGGGTCTCCCTTTGGTTAGCTGTGTTCATCTGTCCCTGCTGTGCCCTCCCCCAGCTCCTTGTGCATCCCCAGCCCACCCCCTGGCAGGGCGCAGCAAGGCCTTGGTGCAGCAAGGCTGCAGAAAAGGCCTTGATGCTGTGTAAGCACAATTCAAGAGTAGAAAACATCCCTGGATTATCAATACTGTTTCCAGCACAAATCTAAAACATAACCCCACACTAGCAACTGTGAAGAAAATTAACTTTTTCCCAGCCAAAGTCAGCACACTACAATATTTTTGAAACTAAATGTTTTCTTCCTCTACCCACCCCTACTCCATGTCTTACTTTATTGTGAGCTTTTCCTTTGTCAGGTACAGACAGAGATTCAGTGCTTTAGCTACAGTAGTTTCCTGCTATGGTAACAAAAAACCAAATAGTTGTACCTTAGCCTGGAAGTGAGTCCAAGACTGTAAGTTGTGGCCTGTCTTTGAGTTGTTAAACTTCAACAGAACTGAGACAGTAGCTGTTGCTCTGTGTATTATAAAGCATGTGAAAAGACACCATGAGCCACTTCAGTAGCTCTAGGGTGGGAAGAAAACACACAAAGTAATACTTGTTTTGCAAAAAAAAATTGTAGCATGAAACAAGACATGGTTGTCACAGCACAGATTTTGAAAGTTAACACAACCATAGTTAAGATAAAGCTGTGTGTTCTGTTTCTCAAAAGATTAGAACTAAAATAATTCTACTCTAGAAGCCTTTAGGAAAGAAACTGACACATACAGGAAAAATTTAACTTCTTTATGGTGTATGAGTTTTTATACTTGGTAATTACTGAACTTGGTCTCTCATTGTCTGTTTTCCTATCATTCCTAGCATTGCAGAGGTATATTATCACATGAGTGAAGAGTTATTGAATAATTTGTCTGTCTATGTTGGGAAAAAACCAAGCTTTTCTCCCATGTCTAGCATGAGTGTTTTCTTCAACTAACTTACTGAAAGAAAGCTCCCATGTTGCATTTATATTTGGCTTTTGCTGAGTATGTGTGCTCATAATTTCGGAAGTTTTGTGTCTAGATCATGTTGTATCAATAGTCTTAGAAGTTATGTGGAGAACAACAGCTGGCTGGGGATTGGTGTTTTAACTCAGCAATCAGTTATTTGAAAGTCTTCTATAGTGATGAAAATGACATTTGTTTTCCTAAAAAAGCTATTTTGGCAAGTTCTTGATGCCTTTGTTTGTGTACTGATAGAGTTGTAAGCATGGGTGAATGTTAATATTAAATGTGTGAATACAAGTCAGTGAGATGAATGACATACAATTTTAAAAGCTATAAAAACGAAGTTGTTGCCTTTAAGTAGGAGTTCAATGTATAGGAGACTGCTAATGCACATCCAAATGAAGGAATTACTGATTAAGAAACATTACCTGTATAGAGGCTACAATGAAGAATGCAGTTAGCTGCAGGAGGAAAATACTGATGTAATGTAAGAAGTGAGAAGTGTGTTTTTCTAAGGAGGCATTATTTTCTTCTCAGAAACTCCAGTTTTTTGTTTTGTTTTGTTTTGTTTGTTTTTTTACTCAGGCTCAGTTACTTCTCCAAAGAAAAGGAAGAGGAGTTTTTAAGCCTTTTATTAAAAGGTCCTTTGGTAGTGTTGAGTATACTCTTCAGATTAATGGAAAATTAAAAGCAGTGAATGAGGCCTGAGAATTCTTTTTTAAAACCAATTTTTTAGTTTTGTACAAGATGCTATTTGTACTGCTTAAGGACAAAATGAGATTTTCCTCTCAGTTGTGGTATCATGAGATTTTTTTTTTATTTGTTATCTGTGACATTTCAATGTGCTGTCTTCCAAGTCGTCACAGCTATTTCTTATAAGTGATTGGATATTATAAAGCTACAAGATTAAACATGTAATTACACAGCACTCCAGAGCATGTATGTGTATTGCTCTACATACATGTTTTATTGAAGAGTTGCTTGTGCCACAGGGGTGAAATATCTAGGGCAAAAAGGAATGACTCTGAACTGATTCCTTCCTGTGTAATACAGCTAGTTTCTAAGTGTATTCACCAAGTTATAGTATGTTCTAAGTACAGTAAGTTCTAGGTATACTAACCAAGTTATTTGACATGATTCTTGAAAAGCATCTCTTGTAGCTGAATGCTTGCTGGGACTGAAGAATAGTAGTAAAAGGAAATCTACAGCTAGTCTGTGAGACAGAAATTTTTAAAGGCATGGTGATGACAGATTTTTCTAATAATAGGTTGTGGAAAACATTTAACACCACCAATGAATGGCTTGATCTTCACTCTCAGCTCCAGATGACCTGTCCTGTTTTTTGTAAGGGTAAGTATAATTCTGTTGTGGAAGTATTAGTAAAATCTAGAATTATTTTAAACCATGTCATTCTGCCTTTGGCAGACAAACTCGGAGTGTCTGACCAAGGTGATCTCTATCTTAGTGGTTTATTCTTAGTCTAGAATGGCTTTACAGCTGTGATAAGATGTAATGTCAAATAGTTAGGGCACAATGCTAATAATGCCAAGACGGTGGATTCAATCCCTGCACGGGCCATTCACTTAATAATTGGACTTAGTGATTTTTGTAGGTCCCTTCAACTCAGAATATTCTGTAATTCAGTGTGATTCTGTGATCTCCTTGTTACTCTAAGGAGATATGCATATTAATGCAGCCAAGGATCTTAGACTGCTGAGACATACCAGTGAATATCTGGCTCACAAGCCTCATTGTTTTGCCCTTTCAAGAACATCTCAAGCAGTAGGCTGAGGAGAAGATTTCACTGCATACTGGTGTGGGGAAAAGAAACAGAGTCATGTAGAATCAGTCATATGCTGGACATATTCCTGGGCCAAGCCTCTCCTTTTAGTCTGTGTGGAAAATACTTACAGGAATATCCTAGATATGTCACTGATCTTGGTAGTGTGCTGTCCTCTGAAAAGTTTGAATTTAACAAAACTGGATAATAAATTATATGATTTTTCCGAACAATTACTTTTGTAAAGCAAATACTTTCTTCATAACTTAAGCTTCTGTTGTCAGATGTCGTCTGTTACTGAAAATGGAGATGTTACTGCTGGAAAGCCAAATGAAGAGAAAACATATAAAAAGGTAAATAAAACCTTCAGCGTTTTTATTGTATGTTTTTCCCTTCATGTCAGTAATTCAGACCTGCTATATGAATATATTTCAGAACTGACTAAAACCAAGAACAAAAGGGACACGTTCCATGGGGTTTTTGAAATTTATCCTGTGTGTGAAATCATAAGGTATTTCTATCTACTGCAGAGCTGACTATTTAAAACTTGCTCAGTCCAGCTTTGAAGTATACCATCTTGCTAGATGGATAGAAATTCTTTGCTCTCAGCAACAGATACATCTCTGGGCATAAACACTGTTGTAAGAAATTTACTAAGTTTCCAAATGCTTTGAATGTTATATGATGTGTCTAGATTACAAACCTGAAAAGCAAAGCACCTTTCTAGCACTTTGCCAAACAGACCACTATTTGTTTGCTAAGTATTTTTTCAAAAAAGGATGTTTAGGAGAGGACATATTTAATGTAGGAGCATGCATCAATCATCCATTTAGGTATTGCTGATAGTAGTTTGGGCTTTGTTTTTCTGATACTGCTTGTCTGTGACCAGCATTATTCAGGTCCACTAACAATTTTGATAACTAAGATGAGCTATAAATGCATATTTTTCTTTATATATTTAGACAACCAAATTGTTAGCTACCAGATTTGAAAATTTTTGACAGATCACCTCAAAGAAACGGTGATTATGTTTTTAAATCAGTTTCTGTAATCTAGCACAGAGGTCCTCATGCTTCTGCAGTACATACAGTGATTAGGGTTTCTAATTTCTGGGTGTTGCTTACAGTACTGCTGGTAAAGTCAAGGAGTTTAATAAGCTATTTCTCTTCCCACACCTTTTCCTGGCAGTTACATTCCCAGTACCTCAGTGGCCTTAGCATTCCAGATAGTTTTCTCAGAAATGAAAGGAAATAATATTTTAAATACAGGTTAGTTTAAATTTCCCAACTGATGACTTCAAAATATAGAAGTTGAAATTTGTCTTGACAGTTAGTATGAGAAAGGAAGAAATGTTCAGTGCCAGAAGTGAATACTTCTGCAGGTTTATGTTGCTAGACTAGACTAGTAGTAGCTGTAGGTAACTTCCATTTCCCCTGGTTATCCCACGTACTCTTCTCTGTTCCTTTTCAACTATAAATTCACAACCTTTCAGAAGAAGCTGTGTAAAATCTTCTCACTATGGCACAAATTCTACTGTGTATCTACTGGAAGTATCTCTAACAAGACCTGGGATTCACAGCCACATCACACTGACAGATTGCAGTGACTATCACCCCCAAGTTCTGACCCAGAAACTCCAGTTGTTGTGTCTTATGCCAATTTATTTCCTTTTCATATTAGTACACCTTCAGTTGTTCTATGTTCAAGATGCTGTGCTGCATATGCCCCTAATAGTTTAGTATTATTACCAAATATTATCATCATACTCTTCCTTTTTGTGATAATTTTAATAAATATTTAAACATTAAAATAAAAGAAAATATTAAACTTAATTTTTACATTAAACTTTTAATTTTTAAATTAAAATAATAAAATAATAAATCTTTTAAATAAGATATTAATTCATTTTGGCCTCAAAATTTATCCATGCAGAGCTAACTGGTAGCATATATTTGCCTGATGCCTCACTTTTAACAATGTCTCTCTTTTCTTAAGCCAAATTCCTTAGACCAACCTAAGCACTGTGAATCTGTGATCCTCACCTCCTTTAGATATTCCATATACATTGTTCCTTTTTTAATGGATGTCAGAGGTATCAATAGTATATGTCTGGAAGTATAGGGTAAGCCTGGTAGGACTTATGTTCATCAGAGGCATTGCATATCATTTCTCATTTAATTCTATGGTTTTAGGTAAGTTACACAGAGAGATCTTGCTCTGTGGAAGGGGATTTTGCAGCCAGAAGCTGCCTGTCTTAAATTGCCCACAGGTGTTGCATTTACAATTCTCCAGTTGCACTTGTTAGGTTTGATTGAAAAAGTACTTACAGTCCTTCCTGTGACTTCCTCTGCCACTTTCTCCAGAAGTCTGGGCTGGAGAAGAGCTTGTTTCCTCATCTGGTGCTTTTTCAGCTACTTGGGCAGTTTCTGCTCCAATCCACTGCTGCCCTTCACCACAGTGGAAACACTTGGGCGAGACACTAATTTACTGCCGAAGTCAGAGAGTGCTTCATAACCTATTCTTATTGTTTAGAGACTTTACTTCCACTGCCTTTTTTTAACATAATAAAGGTGTAGAAGCTTGTGCCTCTCAGCTTAGAAAAGCAGAGATCAGTACGTTGGCTTGTGCTGTGGCCTGTGGTTCTTAAGCATATTTGGCCTTAGCAGAGTTCCCAAAGAAATTACGTCTCTCTTTATTGTGGAGGAAAGAAAAGGAATTTTGTTTATAGTGGAAAAGTTTTTTTCTGGCCTCTAGAATTTTTGCAGTGCAATATGTTCTACATATTCCTGTATCTATGTCAGTTAGTTATAACTGCTATCCATATATTACAAACTTCTGTAGTAATGACTGTTTTTCACTGATTTAAGTTAATTTGACTTAGGTGAAAACAAACTATCTCCAGGAAAGTGTCTCTAATTTCATCCATGGTAAAACTTTCTAGAATAATAAGTCATCTGTAAGGCTATCAGGTTTTTTCTGGAATTTTATATTATTGCAATATTTTCTGTACTGTTTTGTTCATCTCAGCTAAAACATAGGTAGGTAACATCTTTATCTGAATTAATTAGGTCTTCAGCTCTTCAATTTCAGGAGTCAGCTGACTTGCCATCTGCATGAATGTAAACAACTTGAAGTTCCAAGAAATTTCTTACATTGCTACAGCCTTGTGAAAGGGCTTGCATGAGCATTGATACCCTATCCTTTCAGACTCTGAAATGCATAACTGGACCAAGACAGAGCATAATTTCTATTATGAATAGAAATTATTCTTCTTTCCACTGTTTTGTTTTTAGCTTTCCGTTTTTCTGCTGCTGCATTCTGACATAAATGCTCTTCTGGCTTTTAATTGTCTATTATTATGTAGTCAAAGTCTTGAGAGTAGAGGGAATACAACTTTCTGTTTATTGGTTTTGGAGTTTTTTAGGGGTGGTTTTTTTGGTTGTTTTTTTTTCCTCCCTTCTGAAAACCAGGTGTTTTTCTCTCTTTTAAATGGTATTATTTAAGGTGGGGTTGCTAAGCTGTTCAGCTGCATGTATTTGTTACAAACATTATAATCTGAAACTACTTATGAATTTTCTGTCCATTTGTAAATTGTGAGATGTTAAGTCTATAGTGTGAATATGAACAATGAAGTATTTCAGTCACCCAGATCAAAGAACTTAGTTAATGAAAGAGACACTTCACAAATATATGTTCCATGCAGCTTTTAAGTTAGAGAATTAAAATAACTTTGAGATGAAAAAATTGTAAATTGTGCAGACTATGGCCAGTTCTGTCAGGATGAAGGTTTTTTGTTGGTTAGATTGGGTTAGTCTTGTGTTTCTTTTGCTTTGGGTCTTTGGTTTGCATTTTTTGTTTGGTTGGGTTTGTGGGGTTTTTTTGTTGTGAGGGTTTTTCTCAGAGAGAAATAGGGTAAGGGATACAAGAGAGACTGGTTATTTGTTCCATTGCATGCTTGCAAAAATCAGGTCACCAGACTATAGTTTCTCTTGGATATTCATATCCAGTCATGGACCTCTGGAGTATGCAGTTGCTGCTTTTATTCATTTCCCCATTTTTTAGACTTCATTGTGAGAAGTTCTGACACACATGCAGTTTTTGGATTGCAATGTCATAATCACACATAAATCACACAAGCCCCGAGTCTGTTCCCTGTCAAATCAGATTTCAGTAGTATCCTGATGCTTAATAGTAGGATGGTGGCAAGAATGAGATCACAGACAGATGTACTAAAGCACATTAGAAGTGTAGAAGAAAATCACACCAAATAAAATAGATGTAAATGTGCACTTGTGAAAATCTGTTACTGGATTGCTACAATCTCCACATTTAGTCTGAAGGCTACCACCCAGATGTATAATCAGAGTTTGTTTCTTGTCATTACATATCTTGCAGCTCTTCTGTTTAGCGTATTAAAAGCACTTTATGTAACCTGTTCGAAACTGCATATTGTGAGTCACTTTGCCAGGAGCAAAGGAAATTTGCCTGCATAAAGGAAGCCAGCTACCTATTGTCAGAGCTTGCAAACATGTGCAAGCAGCATTGCTCCATCATTTTTAGCATTGATTTATGCCCTGCATCTAATGCCTGCAGGTAGGGTACTTTTTCTTGTAGACACTGCAATTTTACCACTGGAGGTTTTGCATCACTGGGACCTCAATGGCAGATTTTATGCATCTATGAAGACACTAAAATGACTGTCTTTAGTGACTTTGCCTGGAGCTATGGCTACTCCCAAAGCTCAGAGGTCATAAATTCTTTTCCTCAGAGACAGAACAACCAGAGTAGTTGTGGGTTCATGGCTACTACTGAAGCTTAGGCATAATTTTTTATAAATGGAGGAAAAATTAATTGAAAGCCATGGAGTCACCTGAATCCAATTTTGGGAAATGAAGGGAGATCAGATTCAGCTTGGATAAGAAAATCATTTTGATTTTCAGACACACACATGATGGGCATGAATCCATCTTCAGGAAGTGTGACCTGCAGAAGATGGGCAAACATTTGCTAGAGAGAAGTGTGAACTGAAGAAGGATTGGAGGGGTACTGTGGCCATAGTGACCCATGGTTACAAGTTGTGGAGAAACTGTAAGATGAGTTATTTTAATGGGATTTTCTGGTAAATCTATTTTTATGTTCCTATTTGTGATTTATTATGTGTCAGCTGCAGAAAGCATGCTGAAATGGGGTAGCCACCTCCATCCAGAAGTTTCAATGGAAACAGTGTCAAGAAGTCTTGTTTCAATGAGACTGTAAGCACAGCAGGCATTGAAAGACAAGACAGATCTTGCTGGAGCAATGGACTAGGCAGTAACCATATGTACATCTTGAATCGAATTGAAATTTTCTAATAATCTAAGTGAACTCTTTTTAAATATTGTGTGAAGAAGATGTATTGTTTTTCAAACAAGCATTCTCACCAGATGGTTTGGCTTAAGTGTTTACACAATTTATGGCAGGCTATATCTTCTCAGAAGTCTGGAAAACATAAACTATGTTTGCATGGAAGTGATAGTGGGAGTGGATTCCTGGTACTTCCGGTAACTAGTAAAACTGAAGAACAAATGCCTACTTGTAGAAAATTCAGATCTGGCATTAGCCATGTAGCTTCAACAATTTTGATGAAGTGACACATATAAATATTTTTCTTCCTTTTTAAAATTATTTATTTATTTCACTGAGACTTTTGCCTGAAGGCAGGTAGCTGTTCTACCCCAGTCCAGTTCATTGTCCCACAGAGGAGAAGCATGGGATAGTGAGGGAGATGAAAGCAAATTTCTCCACGTACAGTAGCAGAGAGAAGTGAACCAGAGTCAACTACTTTGTGCATGATTGCAAAGCAGTGTTAACCAGTGAAGGCTTCTGTTCAGATTCTGTTCCTCCCCATCTCTTACAAAGAACTGTGCCTGTGTTCAGGTGTCTGTACCATTTCATTTGGCAGATTTTAAAACCTGTTTGAATGACTGTAGTAGAGAAGGTGAAAGAGAGCAATCATAATTTTGCCTTTCACAGTGATAATGAGGTAGATGAGGTAGAATTTCCAAGGCAGAGTTAATTTCTTTTCATCGCTTTATGGCACCTGCAATAAACCAGCTGTCTTGTGGAAAAATCACCATCTTTGCTATAGAAAGTTCATAGGTCAAACTTCAACTACAATAAAATAAGAGGGTAGAAAACAAAAACAAGGACAAAGTTCACATTCATGAAATTCTAAAGGGTTTCCCTAGGATGTCTACTTTTGAAGAAGCCTAGAATGTTAAAGTTACATTTCATGAGCATATTGTGGGAAATGCATATAGATTTAGCAAGGAGCAATTGAGAGTTGAAAGGTGAATGGAAAAATACCTGTGAATGACAGTAGAGAGGAACTTCTATTAAATCACATGAAGCCTGTGTCCTCCTGCTCAGCTCCAGTCTGCTCATGGTTTGTTAAATGATTGCTGTCATTAATAGTCCCATACAATTACAAGAAATTATAAGGACACTTGTTTGAAAGAATAAATCCATTTACCATATCTAAAATCTTTGTGTACTGACACATTAGTGGTTTGTCAGGTTTGCCAGTAATTTACAACCTTCACACTCTAACAGAAATAATTATTGGTCAATTTATAATATATTTTCTGAAATTACAGTATCCATTTTTTTGTCATCCTTGATTTTTTTTTCTTTACTTTACTTTAAAGGGCAGATTTTTTCAACCCTTTCAGTAGCCTTGTCCCTAACTTGTACAGTTGTTAGTTTCCGTTAGTTGGTTCTTTTGGGTTTTTTGGTGGGTATGTTTGTTTGTTTTGGGATTTTGTTTTTTTTGTTGTTGTTGTTATCTGGATGTGAAGTGCCTTTATATGCATTATGTGTGTCTGAGTAACACCTTTATTTTATGAAAATAACAAATATAAGTTTTAGAAGGCTACCTGAAAGTGATTATGTGTAGGAAAAACAATGTCTAAATCCTGCTTAGTATATTTGTGGGATCATGTGCAAACTTAAGACCTGATTTGAGAGGATTTAAATTCTCATTAATTTTGCTACTCTGAAAAAGGATTTCAGCTTAGAGTAATGTAGAGCAAGTGGAAGACCAGTCTGCAGAGGAAGTAATTTAAGGGAACAGTGCATTGAGTGCTAGATTATTTATCAGTGATGCAAATATTCCATGTACCCGTGTTCTATATTATATAGTGCTGTTATATTTTATGAGTTGCATATAATTTTTCACAATTGCAAGCTCTTTTAGCAAAGCCAAATGACAAATATATAGTTACTTTTAACAAAAAGAGACAAAGGTATGTTTCATCATAATGAGGACAGTTTCAGGTTTTTATGCAGGGATAAGAACATCAAAGCACCTGTGCAGTGGACACTAATATCCCTAATAACAGCAAAAGGAGGATGGGAGAAGTTTTACTTTGTGCCTCTTTATGTAACAAAGCTGTCATAGTGTACACCTTTTACTACAAATTCAATAATTTTCATAACCTAAAATTCATTGACATGCTTATCCTGCTGGCTATTCTCATCCCTTAATACTTCTTCAGCTTCAGAAGGTTGATAACAGGTTAAATGATCTGGGAGTCACTCTACTGTCACTGTGCACTGTCAGCTTTACAGCTAATAAATTATCTCAGGGCTACTTTCTGAGCCTTCTCATGAGGCTAATAGGAAGAAAAAATTATTTCAGTCTCTAAAAGACTGAAGGTTGCTGAATTTTATTGTTTGCTTTGCAGCATGAGAATATTCAAGACAAACTGAAATAAATTAGAAGCTTAGTTTTGAAACTAGATTTTGCTGCCTTCATGGGCATTAAAAGAGGTGTCCAAGTAAAGAAAAATTCACAAGAATTAAGAAGCAGCTTCTTTATCTTTTCCTTGGATTTAATGATGACATTAATATTAATATTACTGTTACTGCTACTATTACTATTAATATTATTAATAATAATTGTAATAAATTAATACAAGTGATCTCTTAAAGACAAGGCTTGTTTTGTTTTTATTTTATGGATTGCAAAACCTAATACTTGTCAGTTGCTAAGGGCATACTGGGTTACCTGCCTGTGATGTTAGTGGTGATTGACACAGAGTGGACTTTGTGCCAGCAGTTGCTTTCAGCATGCTTACAGCATGCTGTAGCAGCCATCAATTTGTTTCAAAGCAGTTGTTAAAGTATTCTGAATGATTCCATAACATTACTTTTCTGCTGCACCAACTTCTGTGGTTGCTGAAGAAATGATGGGCGGTTACTAATGACACTCTTGAATATGAATGGAAATTAACAAGAAGGTAACCTTGTAGGAAAGGTCTGTGTCACTGTACTAGAAGGCCATACATTCTGCCTTCTGGAGACTAAAAGTCTGTAGGTCTTTTGAATTTGAAAAAAAATACTACAGATATTTTTGTGAGTTTGAAAGATGATCCAGAGATTTCCTTTTGAAATCACATTGCCAGGTTACTTGTCTTGGGTGTTTTTGAAGTTTGGTGGGTTTTGTCAGGGTTTATTTGGAATGGCATGTCCTCTGTTGTACTGTACTATCTGCTGTTCTTTCAGACATAGTCTGCTTTGGCAGTGAACAAGATGGGCATCCAGCAATGAAGCAGAAACTATTTGTATGTGTATTGGTTTGATCAGAGTTACATAATTACAGCTTTTGTTGGGCATTAATCATTCATGAATAGAAGCCTTTCAAGGAAAGAAAAATGTGACTCTTCTTATGACACAAAGCCAAATCTTTTTACTAGTCAAAGTAGCACTTTCAGAATGGAGTGTTGCTTGTTCCCACCAAATCGCTGGTTCTAAACTGTTATGCAAGTATAAGTTCTGCTTGGCGTGCAATCTTATTTAAGAGCTACACATCTCTTGTCTTTTCTTTTCTAAAAATAAGCAGCTACTAGTATATGCTGTTCCAAGAGCTATAACAAGAGTAGCTTTGTGTACTTGAACCACTTATGTAATTTCCACTCCTGAAATGGTTCTGTTTAAGTGCTGAAGTGGTTCTGATCATGAAACTTCTGATGTTCTTTCTGTCCTCTGTTAGTCTCCTGCTTGTTTGGTCGGTAGGAGGTAAAACCTAAAAGCAGGGACTAAACATGTTGTCTTCAAACTGGTTATCATGAAAGAGAAGGTACTCCCTGAGACATAGATTTCAGAAATCCCAGCTGATCCTTTATAGTATAGTAGATTAAAGAAAATATACTTATGTTAGAATGTATTCCAAGTAGTATTTTAGAATATATGAAATGGCATTTATTGAACACCGAACACTGTGTTTGTTACCCTTTTGCATATATCTAAGCACCACAAGTATGGGAAACCTTTGGCATACTCAGAAGAAGAACTAGAAGAATTAGCCTAAACAACAGAATAACAGGGCTAAGGGCGCAGATAAAGAACACAGACTCTAAGATGCTATGTTCCCTTGAAAATGTGCCAAGAGGGCCAAAGCACACATGGGAGAGATAAAGGTGAAGAGGTGAACACCAGAAGACCACTACCACAGCCTGGAGACCACCACCACCAAGGACTGAGCATGCCCAGAAGGGCGTGGGGTAATTACCATACCAAGCGAGGATGGGTGGGGTCAGGGAATGAATATGTATGAAGGGGGACCATAGAATGTCATGCATATGTAAGACCTCAGGGAATAATAAGGGGGGAAAGTTCCCTGGGGGGTATGAGTGTCTTTGGTGAAATTATTCCCCACGCATCTCTACGTCGATAAATACATACTGCTCTAACAACTACTATTAGTTGTGCAGTTCTTTCTGCGGTGTTTCCCTCCCTTCCTCATAGCATTCTTCCCCTGCCCAATGGTTTTCTTTATTCACTCCTTCCATGTTTTCTTAAAAATTCCTTTTTTGACTAGTTTCTGATTTTTACTCACTTCTGCTGTTTTTTAATTCATGAAGCATAACTGTGTATTCAGCATGGGAAAATTTCAGAGCAGGTTTCAATTTATCCATATCTAGTATCACAGTTTCATGCTGTTTTGAAGGCTTCTCTGTTCTCCAAACTCTGACTATTGAATTTAGTCAGTGCACTTTGTAAGGGTAGATTTTTACTGAGAGAGTTTGCATTCCCCATTACATTTTTCTCTGGACTCCCCATAGTCAATGGACCTCTTGCACTGACTGTTAGGGAGGATGTAATAAATACATTTATTTTCATCTAGAGTCAGCATTTAAGCCATAAGCTTGCATTGCGATGCCTTGGCATGCATGTACAATCACCTGGAATTGGTGACTTTTTTTTCCAGAATATAATGCATGCTTCACAATCCTGAAGCAATTTGAATGTCCTGTTAGATTGTAAATGTCTTAAGAGCATCACAAAAGATGGTTACAGGTTTTGTCAAGACAGACAGGAAAGTAGAGGAGGAAGAGTTGTGTTCTGGGTTAAAAGTAAATCATGAACATATAGAAGTGAACTACAGTGACTGTGGAAGCCTATCAAATGCCTCTAGGTCAAGATCAGAAGGGACATCCCTGAGGGGGATTTTAGATTGGGCATCTGCTGCTGACCTCCAAACCAAGACAGAAAGGGCAAAGAAGCACTTAAATAGGGTCACTTAAGCAACCTCTGGATAACAGATTGTGAATCTTTTCAGTGACTTCAGCTATCCAGACATTCTTGGTAGAGCAATACAGCAGGTCACAGCATCCATCAAGTTCCTGGAATGCATATAGGACTGCTTCCTCATACAAATGTTAGATATGGTAACCAGGAATGAGGCACAGCTGGACTTGCTGCTCAGTAACCAAGGAAACCAGCTTTGTAATATCTCACTTAGTGATGGCTTTGGCTGGAGTGATTGCAATATGGTGAATTCTGGGGTCTGGCTGTGCACTCTGACAGTTAATACTAAGGCAAAGTAAAATGTTATGGAAAGAATCCTCCTAGGAGCCATCACAAGTCAGATGAAGCTCATGATTAGGAAATGCCAGCATGGGTTCACCAAGGCCAAACTGCACTTGACAAACCTGATTGCCTTATACAGCAAAGTGACCTGCTGGGTTGATGTGGGGCAAGCCATGGACATTGTCTGCCTGTGCTTCTCCAAGGCTTTCTCTGTGATCTCCCACAGCCTTGTGGTGAAGTTGTTGGGTAACAGTCTGGACAAGCTGCCTGTGCAGTGGCTGGAGACCTGACCCACAGGCTGCATTTACCCCAGAGTGGGGGTAAACGGCTCCTTTTCCAGTTGGCAACCCAGCACAAGTGGGGTTCCCCAGGGATTGGTGTTGGGCCCAACACTGTTTCATGTCTTCGTAAGTGGTCATCCAGAGCTCTTAAAATCAAGTGAACACTTTGGAAGGGGGAGCCACCCTGCAGGAAAACCTGTGTAGGCCGGAAGAGTGGGCAAAGAAGAACCTTTTGAAGTTCAGCAAGGATAAGTGTAAGGTCTTACACCTGGGGAAACAAATCCAGGAGGGCAGCACAGGCTGGGAGCACAGGTTGAGGGGCAGCTCCATGGAAAGAAACCTGGGAGCCCTAGTGAGCAACAAGCTCAGTATGGGTGAGCAATGTGCTGCTGCAGCAAAACAGCCCAGTGAGATCTTGGGCTCCATCAACACGGGCATCAGCAGCAGAGATTATCCCATTCTTGTCAGTTTTGTCGGGCCACACCTGGAATACTGTTGCCAGTTTTGGTCTCCACTGTACAATAAGATATTGCCAGGCTGGAGAAGATGGAGAAAAGGGCCACAGAGATGATCAAAGGACTAGGAAGCCTGACGTGAGGGGAGGCTGAGGTTTGTTCAACCTTAAGAAATGAAGGTTGAGGGGAAATTTATCACTATGTTACCATATTTGAAGGGTGGTTAAAAAGAAGATAGAGACTCTGTTTTTACAAGGGGTCATATGGAAAATGTAAAGGATAATGGGTTAAAGTTACTCCTGGGGATATTCTACTTGAACACACGTGGAAATATTTCACAGTGAAAACAATCAGCCAGTGAAATAGACTCTCCGCAACTGGTGGGATCCACAACATGAGGCTTTTTTGAGATTTGGCTTGACTGAGTGCTTGGCTGTCTTGTCTAGATCATGCTTTTGTCAAGAAGGGTTGAACCTCTTGAGGTCCATTCCAACCTGCTATTCTGTGATTCTGTGCTGAGTTAGAACTCCATGTGTAAATTACTTGGGCAATTTGGAAAGTTTAACTTTGTTTATAGTTATTCTTTTAAATATTTTAATTAAAAATCAGTTATTTCATGTAAAGATGGTGTGTTTTGCTATATTATTACTGATAAAGAACAGAAATCAGCTTTTAGCAAACTCATGCTTGAATTCTTGCTTTCTACACAGACTGCATCCTCGGCTATTAAAGGTGCTATCCAGTTGGGAATAGGATACACGGTAGGAAATCTTACATCAAAACCAGACAGAGATGTTCTTATGCAAGACTTCTATGTAGTGGAAAGTGTCTTTCTACCGAGGTAAGGACAAGGATATTGGATTTTTCTTTAATAAAATAAAATAATTAAATAAAATAATAATACTAAAATAAAATAATCTTTAATAAAATTTAATAATTAAGCTTTTAACTAGGTACTTTGAACCCGGTTTGTTTTCCAGTTCTAACAAAATCGTGTTAGAGTAAGTATAATATATGAAACTTGAAAGTTATCTGGTCTTCATGTTGTCATTTAAAATGAAGGTAGAATTGGAAAGGCCACACTTCATCTGAAGATTTGAGACTTACCATTTATAGAGAAGGATAGTAATTTTGATACTTTCAATTAAAGGAGCAGTCCATTTGAATTGGTTTGTGGGTCTGACATTCACATTTGATTAGTTGCATATTAGTTTCTAAAAATAATACTTGATATTTTGTTGAGGGGTTTTAAAAAATCTATGAAAATTCAAGTCCTGCTGTTTTAAGTATAATATAAAAATTTATATTATGACAGTGCCTTATATTTAGACTATAAAGTTCTATCCAGCTCCTGCAAGCTATGCTGATTACAGGTTGTGCAGCTTTACTGCTTTGCCACCTCAGCTTGTATCACTGCCAAGTTGATGGTATAGAAATTGTAAAAATACAGTTATGCTGATAAGGGAAATCAAGATCATGCTGATTTTTGGTGTTCAGAAGATGAAGTACAGTCTCCGATGTAGTACCTTTTCCAAGTTACATATGCTAACAAGAGATGAAGAAGGTTTAGGAAAAATATATTTCAAACCCAGGATGAACTTGCTCCATTGAGTGTTTTCTAGGTGTTCAGAAGTGCTAAATACAGTCATTTCAGTAAAGATGTGCTATCTATGTAATCTTTCCTGGATTTGGGGATGATTTCTCTCAGTTTTTCAAAGTTTTCTTCATGTCCAGTTTGAATGCTACTTCATAAGCTGTTTCAAGTAATTTGTAATCCTTAGTATTTACTGGTGTCACTAAACCAAGTTAAATTAACAATGTAGAAAATAATTGCAGACACTTTAAATTTTGATATTTCCTCACGTAAATTTCCTTGGTTTTCGTTGAAGGGAAATATCCTTAAGGGGAAAAAACCCTTCTTAAATGAAATGAAGCTTTTCCATTATTTCCTAGTAGTTGAGGGTATTCATATCCTTGTTTTAGTGTTAATGATAGGGTTTGTGTGCAGGTTAATAGTCTTTCTCTTGTAGATTAGGCAGATATAGAGAAATTAACTATATGCATGTGTTTTCAAACACTAGGATCGCAAAATGTTTTAAAATCCAACTTACAGGTGAAAATTTTGCATATTATGTAACAAAGCTTTTATTGGTGGTAAAAATGTCTGCCTATGACAGTGGTAGGGGCTTCCATATATATATATGCTATATATTCCAAATATATATTTGCTATATCAGCTTTGTTCATGGAAACTAAATGAAACCTACATGCTAAAACTGTTTTATTACGCAGCACAGGTGGAGAAAGAAAATTTATTCTCTTTCTTTTTACACATACTTTTAAAGGAGCAAGTAAAATAAAATGGTTTGTTGTGCATAGCATTGCATGTGCCTTCTTTCTTGTGAGGCTTGCATGCATGTCCACACAGAAATGAGATTTCCTTGGTTTGTATTGGTATTAAGGAAGAGCTAGGAGACATCCCTTCTGGCTTGAAACAAAACAAAACAAAACAACAACAACAACAACAACAACAACAACAACAACAACAAAACCAACAAACAAAAAAAAAGGCAGAAGGAAGAGACTGATTGCAGTAATGTAAAATTGAATAGAAAAGCTTTAGTAGTACCATTCCAGACAGTTTCCTATTAAAAAATAAATATTTTGTGGAAAATTAGACAAATTAAAGTAATGGCCAAAGCACTGTAATTTTGGGTTTCAGTTTGGTTTTTGGTGGGGTAGGGTTTTTTTTGTTTTGTTTTATTTTGCATAGCTAGGTAGTGAGCAATATATAGCATAGTGAGACATCTTGACTGTAACAAAGAGCCTCTCCATAAAGAGCACTTGTTGACAACATTGTCTATGGAACTAAAAATTTGCTATATGTAGCAATCTCTTCAAACATGACACTTGATTTCTTATACTGATGCACAGAAATGTCAGATTTCAAATCCTTGCTATGTCCTAGTGTAACGTTCACTTTTATTTATCTAAAATATATTCAACCAGAAGTATATTACTGTGCATAAATTGTAACACTTTAAGATTACACAAAATTAATACAGGATTCTTTCTCGCTGGTTCAGAGTATTAGCATGTTGTTTCATGATGGCATTATGGATTGGTCTATGTAGGGGCTTGACAGCTGGTCTGCAAGCAAAACAATGTTAGTAGAAGAAATAACAATTGATGATTTTTGAGTGTATCCATAGCAAGGAAGAAGACAAGGCTGTCAGCATGGAAACTGATTTTAAAAGATACATAAAGAATTTTTTAGTTAGACTATATGCATAAGTAAATGTGTATACATGTACCTTATTAACTTTTTGCAGAACTTTTGCCAATTATATTTACTTTTTTTTACTATTTTTACTTTATTTTTGCTTTCCACCAATGAATATAAGTCATTGTAATGTAGTCAATGAATTAAGATCACACTTTGTTAAAAATATATAAGCTGGAGAATGCGCAGAATAAAAAACTTCAAATTTAGATCCTGATCATGGGTGTCTATGTCACATCCGACCTAACTGTGACATTGGTCCATGTCAGCAACTTCATTACCCATGTTTGAAGTAAAAAGCAAAGGTTGCACATTCTTTACAGTTGAGGCTGCACTCTCAAGGTGCATCTCAGGTGCTCTTCCCTTTTTCTTAGGGGGGGTACCTACATGTCATGGCAGCATTGTTAAAAGTAATTACTGTAATGACTTTTTTTTTGTTCCTTTTGGATTGGTCTGGGTTGAAAGCAATTAGTGGAGATTAGTTACACCAAGCAGGTGAAGTGGATTGACCTCAACCTGGAAGTACCCTGGAGCAAGCTGAGGTTGAGTAAACTTTTCGCAGAAGTTTGCAGCTGAAGGAGAACCTAACAGTGCAGCAAGAGTGGTGCTGAAAGAGCTGCTTACCCAGCAAGGTGCAGCATTTTTCCACTTGCTTTGGGTACAAATAATTCATCTGCAACTTCAAATGGGTGGCAGCTGAACTTCCCCTTAATTTTGGTGACTTCTCAGCAATCTGCCTCTTCGGATGGTGTCCTGCTCCACCTTCCTCCCATATTTTCCCTGCCTTACTTGTGTCTGCGAGGTGAGAAGACTCCGTTGTCCAGTCATAGGAAAGCCTGCTTTTTTGACAGCAACAGGAGCACTCTTAAGGTGGCAGTGGTAAGATAGACCTAAGCTAGGAGAAATTAAATGCAATGCAGCCTGTGCACCAGTGAGCCGAAGAGTGCCCTTTTATAGTTAGGGGAAAATAGTTAGCACTTTATGTTTATAAATTTTATTGGTTGAAGAGTATAAATAGTCTATGCACACCTCTCAGACCCTGAAATAACCCTCAACCTGTATCTCTGCTTCAGTAGTCATATTGAGGCATTCAGGATTCATTAAGGAGGGAGAAAAATGCCAGGGAAAAAAAGTGGTTAGGTCAGATCTGAACATATGCTCTGCATGTTGTGGGAACTACTGATGCAGATCAGAAGTAACTCCCTGAATGGCAAGTTATTCCTGGTCCAGTTATTCTGTAACTGTGTTAAATTGGTCAGAGTTTAGCCTAGATTAATTCACATGTTTATTTCTGGAAGTGACTTTAGTACAGGTGTCTCCGTACAGTGGGTGGATTTGAATTGCAAAGGTACTTGCCTTCATTTGCACATTGTAGTGGTGGAAGACCTTTCATCCCTTTCTCTTCAAGCTCCCCAGGAGTTTGTATAACATGTTGGTTTTGGAAAATGAGGTATTACCGGAAGCTGCTGTAATGGTGCTCATTGAGAACCACCATTCAGATAGTTAAAATGGTACTATGCAAATTTGCTCCTAGGATGGAGAAACAAAATGCACCCTACACTGACCTGCTTGATTCTGAAGACAGTGTCTGAAGTCTTCACCCTACTCACTGAATAGAGTGAAACCACAAGAGAAATTACTCCAAGTAACCTCTTTTCTGGATTTTCAACTCTGCTTTGGAAATCCAGCAACAGAGGTACTTACCTGGTGTTGGTACTGCTGCAACAGTGGCTGGAGAGTTTGGTAGGAAGGCTGTTCATCCTGCATTGCTCTCTGGCATACTTACACCCCTTTCTTCCTTGGCTGGAAGCATTTCCTGGTGGCACAATTCGCTTCCAGTTACTAGTTTGTACAATGTGGCTTCAGCAATATTTTGTCAGCCCTTTGACTTGGCTGTGGTGCTGGCTTCCAGTGAGATGGCCTTGGTTAGATTGGCATGTTGCTCATCTGTAAGCCTAGCTCTGGCAGGCAGTGGTGGCTCAAACTGGGCCATGGGGCAATGCATCTCCTTGTGAGTTGTCAGTGTAGGCAACTTATTAAGCTCTTTCAGTAGACACAGAAGGAGGTGAATTTTCTGTGGTGATTGAGAAGTCAAACAGATGCTACTCCATTATATCAGCTAATTTTAGCTATGAAGCTTCAGAAATGCAGAATGTTTCAAGCAAGATGGTATGTTTCAGCCTGCATTTTTTTATTTTCTTACACAGAGGTTGCTTTTGAGCACAGCTGTTGAGTTCGACCTCTTTTGGTCAAGTTGTTAGTTAATCTTATACACTTCCCTTGATGATACACTTTAATTGCAGGGTCTAGACCTTGCATATTGAGAACAGTTGCTATGGTTTCTAATGGGAAATGTGTTAGATGCTGATGACCTGTGTATGCACTCTGCAGCTACAGTCTGTATACTGAACTAGTTCATTTACAATTTGTCTTATTGTGATGCTAATGAAATTCAGTACTTTCTACTCTTTAATGTCAGAAGCTTACCATTGTATTGTGATAGCATTTGCATAACAGCCCAAATAAGTAGTCAAAAGTACTAAGAAAGTTAAAACTTTACTTGGCCAGTCTGGGTTGTACCCTACATCTATAACTGATATGTACTGCTTTCTAGTATGTTTTTGAGGACTGATTGAGAAAATTGATACTTCCCCTTGGAAATATCTTTGTACCAAACCTGTATCATAAGTTAGCTGGTGGACTAAGTAGTGCATTTGTAGTATAGAATGCTCCACAGGTTCAGTGTATTTAAAGTTGACACTAATGATGAGTTGTTGTGTAACTTAGACACATGATATGTGTTTCCAGTGGGTGGTCCCATAAGGAAGATAAGGTGACCTGAATATTCTGATAAAATGCTGCTGCTCTTCCTTGGTGCTTCGATTGCGGAGATGCACAGAATGACTCAAATTCTGACAAGGCTTTTATGGTTTGTGGGTTAAGTGATAGCACGGAGAAGAGGATGCAAAACAAATATTAGAAATGGGTATACTTTGGTGACAAAAGCAAAATCTGGTATGAATTACTGGACTCAGCTACTTCTGTTACCAATAAATTGTTGGTAAATCTCTGATAACCAGGATAGTTGAATGGTTATGTAGACTGCTTAAACTACTTTACAAGTACTCTGAGATCCTATATTTTAATAGCATTTCCAGTTGCTTATAAAATAATCGTATCTTTGTCATCATAAATAAATGCTTCTGTATTCAGCTGTTATATAGATACGGTTGACTTGATGTGTTCTTAAGTTACTTACTTTTCCTAGTTGTATTTCAAAGCTGACTTGTAGGGAACCACTCACCACAGCATTTGGTAACTGAGAGTTTAGGAAAATGTAAGTGAGAAAAAAGGATATTACCACTGGACTTTAAACCACATTATGAAGAAAACACAGACACATCTATTTGTACAGATAAACATGATATCTACTTCCATCATCTGGACAATGATGCTTTCCTGAAATTACATACAGGAAAGGAACATACCAAAGCACTACCTGACCTGCAGCATCTGTTTATTTGATATAGTTTTTAGAGCTGAAACACATTTTGAATAATTTGTAGAAAGCAGGTGTATTCAAGAGCAATGAAACTGAACTTAGATAATCTTAGTTTTTAATGTTGGGAGCATTTAAGGTTAGACATTTTATTTTGATTTTACAATCTAAAAAATAATTGCTTTCACTGAAAGAACTGAGATGCTCCTCCTCTTCACATACAAGAAAGTTATACATGGGGTCACAACTGAAGACTAATTCTTTTGTTAACAGCTCTGTCAGAGCCTTTTAACAATCCTCAGCAATGAGGGGTTGCTACCAAGATATGCAGCTGGCTTTCTCTGCCCCTTCAGATAGATGTGATATCTCTGAGTACATCCTACCAGGGTGGGGCCATAGCAAAGAAAAACTGCCAAGAAATGTATCTGGGCGTCTTGTTAAACAAAATTTTACAGCCATGGGGTTAGCCAGTAAAAATGTAATTAGTGTTACTCCACTTTTAGTTTGATATTGGACCCCACTTTTGCTTTAAATCCACACTCAGCATTTACAAAGAGACAGGCTAAAATGCACATACTGTCATTTCTAGGTGTGCTTGGTTTAAAAAAAACACAACAGTTTAAGTATTAAACCAAACTTGCACTTTAAGCTTAGTCTCTCTTCTTTAGTCTCCCTATGAATCTTTTGTGTGGTATAACAGCTAAGGTTATTAAAATGCCTTGTAAATTATAATTGCTTCCTAATCTTTCTGAAGCCTATATTTTGCTGTCATAGCTCACATAGAAAGACTTGAATTCCTCAAGATTGCCAGAATCAGAGCTTATTTTAAAAGTCTTTATCTTTGTTTTTTTCTGGAAGACCTGTGTTTAAACTAGCTGAGAGGGGAATTATATGGTTACCCCCTTTCTTATTATGTCCAAAGTACCATTTACAGATTTAAGTTTTTGTCAACAGGTCATGGGCATTTTTCTTGTTCAATTTCAAAGACATAATTGTCCCCTTGAAACTCCCTAGACTGATTAAAAATCGTTTTGTGTAATGCTTTGTACATATACTTTAATCCTGTGGGAGTGAAACTGTAAAATGCATCAAGAAAACGTGGAGAGAAACCACAGAATACATTCTTTCAATAGCTGAGAGTGGAATGTGAATAATTCTAAATAGGTAGGGATGTACTTATATCAGGTATTCTGTACAGTGGAGTCCTTTTCCAGCAAGAGCAAGGCCATATTCAATTCATACTTGTCATATGAGCTTCAAATTGATAAGATATTTGAAAGGTTTCCATTACCGTATGAAATTACTGGAAGCGAGGGTGCTTTTCTGCTAAAACTATCAAGAAAATCTTAAAAACTATTTTCCAGAGTACTAACAAAAAATCTTAAATTTTTGTCAAGCTTGCTTCATGAATTACAGAAGAGGGTACTATTGGGATCAATAACTATGCTGTTAGGTAGTGAAGCTGAAACTAATTAATATGATTAACAGAAACAGTAGGGTATGGTAAAATACTCTGTAGACCTTAAATAGAAGGGTTTTTTTAAAGATGATTTTATAAAGACCAAGAAAAGTAGTCCACATAGTGAAATTGTTATAAAGTATCTGATGTACTCTAAATACATGGAATTTTCTGTGTAGAATCTGTTCCAAAATAATTGCTCTGTTTTGCAATAAATCTCCACTTGCTATGCAGACTGTGCACCTCCTGACCCTGTGTTGGTCATTTTACTCCATATGCACTTATGCAATGGCTCAGAACTGTCCTTTTATCATAGCAACCCTCCTACCTTCATCTCACCTTAGTGAAGTGACAGTAAATGTTCTGGTATAGTAAGGACAAGTAATCTATTTGCTGACATGCTCTCACAAGAGAAGCTTTCGAGTTACAGCTCTAGGAAGCAGATTTATGGAAGTATTTAGTACTGAAATGTAGAACTTAATAAAAGAGTGTGGATGCTTCATATTCCCTGACAATTATGTGATACTTCAGTAGAGAACACTCTGTTCTATTCTTTTCTGCATCTTATGACAATTAAATGCATTTACAAGTATGACCCCAGGTTTCCACTGTAGCTCTATGATCACAGGGGCATCCTCATGTTGGACAAAAATTCAATGAGTCACAACCAGCGATGTGAAACTTAACGTCTGACAAATGTGGCAGTGTTCTGAGCAGCTGAAAGGCCTTATGAGGAGCATGAGGCTATCTTAACTGTAAAGAAACACTAACATCTTTAGCTTGTATCCTACTGATTTTCATTTTTAGCTCTATATTGGAACAATGAAGCATATATGTATTTGATTTTGATATCTTGGAGTACTGCAGTAAATATAAAGTGATCAGAGGAGTTCATTCAGACTAGGCAGCTTTCACTGTTACCTGCAGAGTTTAGCACTCCAAGAAGAAGCAGTATCCTATTGTCCTCATATGTATCATTGGTCATCCACGTGCATCTTTTTATGTGTGAATTCTAGACAAAATCTGTTTGGTTTCTTTCCTCCTTGCATCTTCTGTTCAAGAGTCAGAAGCGTTATACATTTCTGAAACCTGAGAAGACGTGTTTACCTGCTGTCACTGAAACAGCTTGGTTATGTGGGGGTTTGGCAGCATGCATGCAGGGGCAGTAGGTGGGTTGAGAAGGTTTCTGTCATCAAACTGCTGTTAATAAAAGGTGGCAAGTTCATATGATAAGTATTAATTGTACAGGATGAAAGGTCTTAAGTTCTTTCATTATATTTAATTTTTATTCATTATCTTTTTCAGGAATGTTGCTCAATGTTTATTGCTTTTCATACCTGTGTGAATTTGTAGGCTTCTTTTCTTTTAGTGTCCTCTGGCCAAGCATAATGGTACATTCTGCATTACTGAATAATTTAGTTATGGGAAATGAATAAAGAAGTGCTGGAAAAGTTGATTCCAGTAACTGTGTCGTGTTGGATTTTGTATTTCTCTATTTATCAAACCATTCAGACACCGGCCAAACTGATAAGAATAGTAAAACAGAACTGCATTTTACTATTATCAAGGACAGTAAAACACAACAGCACAACCTTGGAGAAATAGATAAAGGATGTAACTTAGGCAAACAGAAGTCATGCAAAACACAAGCAGGATGCCAGCTCAGCTCTGCAAGGCTGGCAAAGTAGAGCTTGTACAAAACAATGATATTGCACTACTCAGATGCAGAGGTCAAGGAACAGCCACATAGAAAGGACATCAGACATTAAAGACAGACCCCAAAGAACCAGATAAGGACTTCTGATAAGGGGAGCAACTATGTCAAATAAAGTCAAGTAGGTGGGGATTGCTAGTGAATATATAATCAGTGTATATGATAAAAACACTGTTCACTTAACTCTCAAGAGGACTTGATTAGAGGAAAGATCCCCAGCGTGACCAGCATGCTGTAATAAAAGCCTGCTTTCTAATACTCAAAAAAAAAAAAATGTTAGAAAGTTTCTAGCTGGCTGATTTCAGTACCAGAACTTTATCTTAAAGGTGCTGTTATTTGTTTTGAAATTACAGTGTAGAACTTTACTCTTCTGCTTAAAAGACCTCTCTCAATTTCTATCATAAATGAATCCATGGGCATAGAAAAACCATAGGGTTTTTTTGAAATGTAGCAGCATTTTGTTGCTGACCTTTACCTTGTATCTAGTATTCCTCTCAAGACTTTTGTAACTCAGTCTAAAAATACAGTGAGAGATGATAAATATGAAACAAGGAAAGGAGCTAATGAGTACAGGTAACAAACAGAAGGAGCTGGAAGCCATAGAGTAGCAGGAAAGCTATGACAGTCACTCACCACAGGAACATGGTGATATGACTGGAGCGCTCTGCTGGATGGCCACAAGCTCTTCAGAGGGGACAAGTGAGGAAGGAGAGCTGGTGGGGTCCTCTGTACATTAGGAAGAGTTTTGACTGTACAGAGCTCAAGGACAGTGATGAGAAGGTTGAGTGCCTATGGGTGACAATCAGGGGGAAGGCTGAAAAGGCAGATATCCTGGTGGGAGTCTGTTATGGACCACCCAACCGGGATGAGGAGGTGGATGAACTATTCTATGATGTGATGGTGATGTTTCATGATTGCCAGCCCTTGTTCTTGTGGGTGATTTTAACCTGTCAGATATCTGCTGGAAATTCAACACCAGAGAGGAGGTTCCTGGAGTGTGTGAAGATAATTTCCCAACATAGCTGGGAAGGGAGCCTACCAGGGAAGCTGCTCTGCTGAATCTGCTGCATACAAACAGAGAAGGGCTGGTGGGAGATCCTGTGGTTGGAGCCACCTTGAGCACAGTAACCATGACACAAGACTTTTCAATACTCATTGGAGTCAGTCTCTACCCTGGACTTTTGGAATGCAAACTTTGTCCTGTTCATGTTTAAACATGATCTTTATGCAAATGCATGTAGGTGGTGAAAATAGTAATTTCCTTTAAGGTGAGAAAAAGGGATTTGCTGGCAGTGTCTCTCTCAGACGTTTCTATTACAATGGTTAATGGTGATAGAGAGGTTTTTCTGCATTTATGGTCCTTTCTCAGCAAGCAAACAGTCAAGTTAGGCAGCTTTATGGTGAAGCTAGCTACTAATAATTGTTCAGTAATTTGGTTTGGTCTGTTTTTGTTTTCAGTGAAGGGAGCAATCTTACCCCTGCTCATCATTACCCTGACTTCAGATTTAAGACATATGCACCTCTTGCCTTCCGCTATTTCAGAGAACTCTTTGGTATCAAGCCTGATGACTATTTGGTAAGAGCCTGCACTTTTTCTTTGAGTTACAAATTATTACACAGCATGCTAGTTTCATTGTGGCAGAAAAGCATTCTTAAAGAGTGCCCAAATCAGTACAAAATTTTATGTGTGGAAGAATATATAATTAGTGAATACTTTTAATGTTTAAATTTTAATGTTTAAAATTTTAAATTCTTTATCTTTGAGATGATTCATATAAAAAACCTGCTTTGTTAATTGACTAGAGCAACATCTATGTAATTCAGATAATTTTTCTAGAGAAGTTATGATCAGTAGTGGTGTGACGTTTATCAATTCAGTTCTAATTACATAGTTCTGTGTGACTTGTGTTACTTACACACTTCATTAAAAAGTGAGGTCTACAAACGTTCCTGTCTATCTTTGAGGAACATGGATGTCAGACTAAAAAATGAAGCATTTTAGAATGCCTCCTTTGTTCTCTCTGTTTTATAAATTGAGTTTATACAAGAAAAGAAGTTTGCTGACATGGTAAAAGCCGGCTTTACTTGGTGGAACCACTTTGCACACTGCTGGGACAAGTATCCACTATTTTACCTCTCCTGTAGTTCTGCTTTTGGAAGGGAAGGCTGAATGCTGAGTTGGAATGTCTTCTAGATGTTTGCCCATCTTCTAGATGTTTGTCCAATGTTCAGTTTGTTTCATGGCGAGTCACCCAAGGGATCAGAGTCTTGGTACAAATTAGCAACATTATATGTCAGAGTTTTATTGTGCACTTTTTTGAATGAGTTTTAAAATCCTTTTCCAATATTGATAATGGCTTCTTTAAAACCAAAAGAATTTGAAAGGGCTTGGGTGAATAAAAAAGAAAAAATTGATTAGATGATTCTGAAATAATAATATAGTACTAAATAAATTGTTTCTGTTGTGTTCAAGTGTGCTATAATGAGGTTTTCTTCCTATATGGACAATAAGTCTGAAAGCAAAACTTAGTTGGTTTTGCTTTTATTTAGGTTGAATGTGGATGTCTTAATGTGGGTGTCTTATTTTAATTCTTTAGTGCTATGTATGGAATTTGTGTTACTAGTCCTCATAACCATAGTTATATATTAAAAAAAGATAATTAATTTGAATTATAAATGGTAGTGGAAAGGAAATAAGGCTTTTTTGGGAATTTCATGAATCATAGAGTCATAGAATGGTTAGATTGGAAGGAGCTTAAAGATGATTTAATTCCAACTTCACTGCCATGGGCAGGGACACCCTCCCCTAGACCAGGTGCTCAAAGAGGTGGAGCATCCACAAGCTCTCTAGAGCACACATTCCAGGACCTCACATCCTTAGAGTGAAGAATTTCTTTCTTCTATTGTCCACAACTCCTAGTGTGACCAATTCCTTACCCACTGAGTGATCCATCCATCAAAGTCTTTCAAGCTTAGAGACAAGGACAAAATGGGTGACAATAATGTCTTTATTCAATGTATTGTTTATCTTATCTCTTTTTATGCACTTCACAAGAGCTGAAGTATGTGGGCTGTGCTGCCAGCTGCTAAAAAGTCTGTGCTTCCTAGAGTAAAGTTATCATCTGCAACTTCTTTTCCACCTAAGGAAGCCTTTGCAGTAGCAGAAGTTAAAGTTTATGCAAAGTATGCATGCTGTGAATAAGATTTGTGGCAGTCAGTTTAGGTAGAAAAGGACTATTCCCTGAGGGAAGTTCCAAGTAAAGACAACTTGTTGCAGTTTCTTTTTTCTTTTGAAACAGGAAATCACACAAGTAGAAGGTAGTAAATGATTGTCTGGCTGTGGCTGCAGGGCATGTGAAGTAAAATAAGAGCAGAAATTATAGCAGGCATATGTGAGTTTACACTGTTAATTTGAAGTGATTTAAAGCTCAAGTTTTAAAGCTTCATCTCTTCCAAGGAGGATGAGCAATAACACACTGTAGGAGTCAGATAGGACAACAAGTGTAAATATATTTGAACAGCTAGTAGAATTAAATTGTCACTGAAAACCTCATGGAGTACCGTCATTTTTCAGGGAAACTTCTTGATCATAAATACTCGGTTGTCAGGCTCTTTGGGATTTTTCTTGCCTTTGGTTTTGATTTGCCTTTCAGAGGTGTCCAGTCAAAACTTGCTGGGCCCTTTAAATATCAGCATTTGGTGGGTGGACTTTTTTAGAGATGCATACCACTGGCAAATGACCAATGCAGAGTGTAGGTCAATGTCTTGTGCTTATGTTGTACTGTTCTATTGAGCTTTAATGTTTGGGATAATTGCCTTCAAATATTTATCACAGTGACAGTTACTCATGCAGATACAAATATTTTGGCAAGAAAAATGCAACTGCTGCAGTACAACTACTGATTTGGTCTAAAGGTTTATAGTGTTACAGATTGATATGGCCATTCTCCCTGAAGAAAATTGCAACTATAGGATTAAAAAGAAAGGTATTTGGTATTAATGACAATTGAGTGGGAGCAGGGAGAGGAAATATTTATATATCATGCAAAATTTTCTTAAAATTGTAAGTCTTAGCTGGAGCTACGATCAGAAGATGCATTAAGGCACTGGCATGAGTCCATAGGAAATATGCTTCTTTATTTCAAGTAGTCACAAAAGAACGTATTTATTAGATTTTCTGGAATCACTGTTATCAAGTTTAATATAAAGAGATTTTCCTATGGTTTTGAGCTTAATATCTACTCTCCATTTAATTTGAATGAAGTTTAGAATAGTGGATGCTTAATAAATGTACATTCATTTCTGTATGAGATATGGTTCTACTAGTAAGGGGTAGTCTTTGGTGTCCTTTTCCTCCTCAATGTGATTATGATTCTTAATGTGTCCTGTGGAAGAGGAAGCCTGTCTACATATGTAATATAAAGGTCCTTCAAATTCCAGTTTTTCTTGCTTAATGGTATTGAGTTTTTTCTGTTTCAAGCAGTTTTCAATCATAAAACTAGTAAAATATTTTAAAAATTAATTACTATACTAAAATTAGTCGCTCTAATATATCAAGTTTATCAGTCTAATAGTTTCAATCCCAGTTGCAAAGAATAGGATCTGCCTATTTGTCTATAATGAGAAACCTCTATTCCCAGTTTATTTTTCTACCATCTTGTACCTATTTCTTTGAGAAATTGATATGAAAACCAAATAGTTTCAGTGAAAATGTCTTCTCAAAGTTTTTGACTCAGAATTTGCTATGCTGACAGCATGGAGATTGACTCCTTCCACCTTGACCACTGGCTTCCCTCCAAAGGAACCTGTTGCTTTGGGACATGAAGAGGGATCATATGGCATATGCTCAGCTGCCAGCTGCTCTTCCATGGTTGTGCAACATGGCCTGAGCAGAGTGGCCTGCCAAACTTCAGCCAGCAGCAGAAGTATTGCTACATGATTCTCTTGTGCCTACTTGAACCTGCAGTTCTTCATACTAAACTTGTGTTTGGGTAATGCATGCATTGGCAGTGAAAAGCAATTTTTGTTTCTTCCAGTACTCAATCTGCAGTGAACCTTTAATTGAATTATCCAACCCAGGTGCCAGTGGGTCCTTATTTTTTGTGACTAGTGGTGACGAATTCATCATCAAAACAGTTCAACACAAAGAGGCTGAGTTTCTTCAGAAGCTCTTGCCAGGTTATTATATGGTAAGTAATTAAAAACTGTATTTTACCTCTATTTCTCCTGTTTCATGTCACACTTCTGACAATTCAGTTTCATTTGTCTTGAAACATTTCACTGGGTTTATCTGTATTTTTTGTAATATTTTTTATTTTTTACCTGCCTTTGTACTTCATGCCCTACACACCCTACAGGAAGAATAGATACAAATCAAGAATATATTTAGGATAAGAATTGGTGCTCTTTTAGCACTCAAGATGAAGCTGAATGTCATAATCTAATTTGATACCAAATTTTGCTTCTAATAAGCTAGTAACAAAATAAGGTTTCTAAATTTCTAATTCAGGGTTTTTTCTCCATTTTGTGTTTGTCTACCCTCTGCATTTCACTCAGAGTGGACAAAGAAACTAGACTGGTCAGTTTCCCTTTTGTTTCCAACTACTTCTAATTTTCATTTCTCATGTAGTAAAGCAATGATGTGAAAGATGCTTTTATCCATGTAATTTGTTCAAAACTTAATTTTTAAATGGAGCCTTTTAAGGGCTAATTCTAAGTCCATTGTATTGGGTTTTATGTGTCATCCGAAGGGAAAACCATTCATTAAAAAGTAAGTAGAATTTAATTAATTTTCCTTCCTTTTTTAACAAAAGCCACTCATACATACAAACAGGTATTCTTTTGGGTGGTATGTGGGACTTTGTATTATTAGACCTGTGACTGACTTTCTTTTCTTGCTTTGTTTTCTGAAGTAAATACTTGAAAAATTACCCTCTCACTTATACTAAAAATAAGGAGCGTTGTCATTATTGCATTAAAGTAACATGGATTCACGGTGTGTGTAAAAACAAAACAAGTGTACTGGCACACCAGAAAGGACAATGGTGGCAACTACTTTTTTGTTGTTCACCTCTGTTATCCTCTACCTAATTTATTTTGCCTGTTGTGGAATTTGGATTATTTCACACTTTTCTGTTCTGATGGTCAGTTGTGGGTCTGTTATGACGTCGTGCTTCTTTGGAAATAACTTAGTCATTTACACTAACCCTGAGTGTGTAAAGCCTCATGGAGAGAGGGGTTCTGTTTCTCAGAATCCAAATTAAGATAATGAGACCTACATTTGACCCAAACTCCTTCCAGCAGGTAAAATGCAAACGTTGTTCAGGTCAGAAAAATAATAAGTCTTTGGGATGCTTTTATGTTTGGCCAATCTGTTCTTTTCTGTGAGAAAGACAAACCTGTAGTTACTGCTCTGCTCTTGGCCTTTATAAGTTCCTGGCAAAAAGACAGTGCCTATGCTGACTTTCTGGAATAGAAACCCACAGAGACAATCAATTGGTTGAAGAAACTATGCTGAATAAGAAAACATAGACAAATTTCTTCATGTTAATGTCCTTTGGTCTTAAAAAACCCCTTTCTCAAGCATGGAAGTTCATTGAAAATAGACATATTTAAAAATATCTCTTTTGTTTTAGAACCTGAACCAGAATCCAAGGACTCTTCTTCCCAAATTTTATGGGCTGTACTGTGTTCAGTCAGGAGGCATTAATATTAGAATTGTTGTCATGAACAATGTTTTGCCACGAGCCTTGAAAATGCATTTCACATACGACTTGAAAGGCTCCACATACAAACGGAGGGCATCAAGAAAAGAGAGGGAGAAGTCCAACCCTACATTCAAAGACCTGGATTTCCTGCAAGATATGCATGAAGGGTTGTATTTTGACTCTGAAACACACAGTGCACTAATGAAAACACTACAGCGGGATTGTCGAGTGAGTATATATTTAAACTTTTGTGTTCACCTCTGCTCTAAATTTACTCAGTACAGGTTACTTAACCTCTGCTTATTTTCCATGCTATTTAAGGAGAGATAACTATGGATGTCAGAGCACTGATGAATCCTGTATTTTAGTTAAGCTATTGTGATCTGAGATCATAGTCATAAAATAGAATGTCCATATACTTTTTGACTGGGGACCATGAGCACTTCCCTCACTACAGAACTGGTTCCAGTGCTTGACCACCATCTCACTGAAGAACTTTTTCTTCTATCCACTCTGAACTTCCCCAGTGCAACTTTAAGCTGTTTCCTTGCATCCTATCACCAGGCACCAGAGATCAGCACCACTCTTTCTGCCACCCTCAAACCCAATACCCTTCTCTGGTCCTCCCAAATCATGCCCTGTAGTCCATTCACCATCTTTGTTGCCTTCTTTGGACACATTCTAATATTTTATATCCTTCTTACACTGTAGAGATCAAAACTGCATGTGATTCTTGAGGTGAGGCTGCACCAATGTTGAGGGTAGTGGAACAATCACCTCTTTCAAACCAGGTGGCTGTACTGTGTTCAGTGTACCCTAGGATACAGCTGGACATTCTGGCCACAAGAGCACATTGCTGGCTCATTAAGTTCATAATCTAGCACAACCCTAAGTTCCACTATCCCTCTATTTCTCAGAGCATCCAGGATTACACTAATCCATCTGTGGCAATACAGATTAACATAGGAATAAAGTCCAGTAGATTTGATGATGATTTCCATTAATTTGGAGATTTTAACTACTTTTTTCTCAAGGCATAGTTAGCCCCATGGAAGCCCCATTTATTTTGTATGATAAACTGTATGTTGAGCTGCTGTGAATATGTCTCTTAGTTATCTAGGAATGGGAACCGGCAGGCCTTGTGGCAGCAGTCTTATTTCTAGAGCAAGGTAATTTCTTCCTCAGCTGAAAAGTCCATGTAAAAGCTGTGGACATCATATTTTCAGGGCAGATAAGGGATACCTATCATTTCTCTTTGAGACCACCTTGGTGAATGGAATCAGTTCCTGTTATGGACAGAGAGAATCCCTGTAAGATTTTTTTTTTTTTCCTGTAGCATGGGTAAGAAAATGCAAAGTAGGGAAAGGGAGACTCTGGATGTCTCAGAGCTTCCCAGAATTCATGGGGTTTTGGAGAGAAAAAAATTTACTTTGTCTGAGGGAGATCTTAGGAATTTTATCATAAAAAAGCAAAATGGGTAGTCTGAACTCATGACATAGAAGAGACACCCTGAATATCAGTTTGTTGTTTACTGGCACCTGTGATACAAGATGGAAAGCATTGTTTTTGTACATGAATAGAATTTTTTGTTTAACTATCACAGAAGTCCTGCAATGCCTTGTAATTGGTTTGTAAAGCTGTTTTGTGTGACGTAATGTTCAGCTGCATATTCAGCATGAGACATTTATCTAACACAACACATTGTTCTCTCTGTAGCCTCTTGCAGTGAGTGTTTCCTGAGCTCCTACCATGTGTGATGACACAGAATGCATCAGTATGTCACATCTGGGGATCTGGATGCATTTCTGTGCAGCCCCCACTTGTCCAATATTACTTACCCAGTCAAAGCCTGGGGGAATCTACTGTATTGGAAATAACAGTGGGAATCTAAAAGATGGAACTGGACTGAAAAGACAAGAATCGATCATTTAATTGTTACATATAAAGGGACTCTTACTGATTCTTTGAAAGTCTGGGAAAATTCCTGCTACATGTTTTTGAGTGTTAACACAATCCTTTTTCAGTGTATATCTTAAATTAACAACTCTAAAGTTAGTCTAGAGTTCTTAAAGGCCCAGCAAAATTTTAAAAGTATTAAAAGTAAAGAAGAAAATTATCCTACAGTAATCAGTGTATTTACCTAAATACACATATACACAATAAAGTATATGTCTATATGTATCTGTAGTATATGTATATACACACACTGAAAGTTATATATATATATATATAAAGAATTAACTGCCTTTTTTTCTATTCAAACAAGTCCTACTCTGTGTTGTAAAATAGAGAGACCAGACACTTTTATCTTTCATACAGCTGAACTTGCTCAGCTAATAAGATTGGATCTGACTATTTTTACTTCTGTCTTTAAAAACACAAGAAATATCTCATATATTTTGTGAAAAGGACATCAGTGTTGCCTCTGCTTTTTTCTGCCCATGAGGTATTTGGATAAGTAGTGTCAGTGATAACTGGCCAGCTTTTTAGGACTTGAAAATTTGTTATCTCTTTTTACTGCTACTTCATGATAAGAGAGTTAGTGTAGGCCCTTGAAATTAAGAATTCATTTAAGAAAGGAAATTTTTGATCTTTCTGGTATTTCAGGACTAAGAAATTCTCTTCTGTGTTGCTTAAATTTGAATTGTATTTCCTTTGGTCATTTCATTTGCAATCAGAATCAGGAAGCAATGAACTTTTCTCCTACTTTTTAAATATAAACATTTCATCTGGCTGCTAGCTCTTCTCTTCCTTAAGATCCATTGCTAAGTTCAGACGCCTGTCAGAATTTCCTGGTAGTGAAAGATAGTGGTGGTGGGGACCTGCTATGGTCTGTGACTGTCCCACTGAATCTCCTGCTCTATTCAGCAATGGACCCATGTTTTCCTTGATCAGCTTTTCTCTGTGTCTTGATATTCCTTGCCAGTCTCAACTCTATCTGGCCTTTGGCTTCCTTGACCACAGCTGCCATCCCTACATGCCCAGACAATGTTTCTCTATTCCTTCTTTCTAGCCATTCTGTCCTCATCTGTCCTGTATGCTGGCTTTTCACATTCAAGCTGTGCTGTGGCTTCCTTGCTTAGCTGAATTGGCCTCCTGATACATCTGCTCAGCCAACATAGATTGTCTTGATGGCTGACACAGAGCTCCTTCTCCAGGTGGACCACTGCTGCAGTATCAGTTCTGGCCCATCACACCTCCTGGCAGTACTGGTGAGGAGATGCATGACCTCCCCAGTTAAAGAATGGACTTAAGTTGCTTGTGGTGATCCCTCATGGGCTGGTGCCTCCAGATCATCTGTGCTGGGAGAAGAACAGGTTGATAGCATTGTTCAGCTCTTGCATCCTCTCCTTGTTTTGTTCACACTTGAGATGACAGGGTCTGAAAACTTCGCTCACAGTCCATTTTGCAGTATTTGCACCTTAACTAACCAAGGAGTGTAATATTACCGTGTTCCTAAAGATGGAACATTCATGAGTTTATTATATATACAATGTACACAATTGAAAATTTGAACTAGCTTTCCAATTCCAGACTACTGCTGAGACTTGCTGTAGCTATCCTATCCTGGCCTTGTTGGAAAAGCAGTAACGATTAATCAAATTGTGGACATGTAATTTTTAAGAGCAAAAAAATAATTTGAAGATGGTTTTCCTATTGAAAAATGAATGGCTTTTGAGAGTCTGCGTTTTACCTTTATGGCAAAGAACACTGCACTTTTCTGAGGAAATTACATTTTAAAAGTGACTAATTAAGAAGCCTGTAAAGACAAGAAAATTTAAGGATAAAGAGGGTCATATCTCCTAAGTTGAGATTTGGGTATTATTTTCATCACTGCTGTTTTAGCCAGTTGCTACAAAAGTTTTATGGTGTGAATGCACATCTGTTTTGTGCTATAGCAACTGTGATGGAGACTTTGTATGACCAAATTTATCCGCAGAATTTTTCAAATCCCTTAGTAGCATGTGCAGTGTGTGTTGCAGTTTTTTGCCTTTGTTCTGCCTCAAAGGATTTACAAAGGTAATTCTTTAAGCCAAATAACTTCAGTATGCATATCCTTACAAACAGTAGTGTTGGCATAACTAAATGGAATATTAAACTGCAGCATAAGACAGAATAAAGGATGGCATGATGTGGCATGGAGATGGAAAACATACTAATCTTGGATGAAGGGCCTCTTTGTCAGAAATGGTAGTTTGAGGGAAATGATCATAGCACGATGCTGTAGATCTCTTGTATCTTTATATATTACCAATTTTGTAGTATCAATTGACATTAGTAATTTCTCATTACTTTTACTTTTAAAATCAGAATCCAGATTGTTGATTAACAATATATTTTGAGAGTTCTGTTGAAATGGGAAGTGATTCCACCTATGCTTTAGAGGGAATATAATGGTTCATTTTCTTAGGATAGATTTTTCTAAACCAGACCCATTTTTAGGCATTGACATTTGTGAACTTGTTCCTAGGAAATGCTCATTTTGTGAGACAGTCCTTTAATTTGTGTTTATTTCACATAGCTCATTATACTAAAGAGTAATTATTGATTTGTTGTAAAATCAGTCTTCTTTCTACTGTGTTAATTCCTATGTTGCTTTTCCAAAATGCTTGTAGGAGAGGAAATACTTCCTTGCATGGTTATGCATTTATACTTCATTAAATAAGCTTGTAATCTTTTTCTTCTGAGCCATCTTTTTCTTGACTCTTTTATGGAAATGATCTGATGACTTTTTTGCATGTTGTTTTGCATGGATAGCAAATGAAAATGCAGATTTCTCAGCTAGATAGTGCATAGTTTGGGCTTGCTGCATATAAAATAATGACATTTCATGGCAGAAATACTTGTTTTGCTCTGGTAGTCACTGGCTGAGATAGTGGAGTCTAACCATGACTAAGATGATTCACAGAATACTTTAACATCTGATAAGGTCTGAGAAAAGAAAATCTGATTCAGAGAGTTAATTTTTCATATTCTGAAACAACATATTTTGTGATGCCATTTTACTGTGGGTTTTTATGTGGTATGAAACAAAATAGTGCTTAGGGCGTACAAGGCATGTCACTTGCCATCTGGGTTTTCAGAGCAGCTGAAGTCAGCCTTGACAGCCGTACTTGGTGGCCAAGTGACTACGCTGTGTTGACAGAATCTGTGTAACTAGTGAATTAACGCCTATATAAATACTATCAAAATGAACAATTTAACATTAAGTTAATGAACTGAAGGTTTATTTGTCATTATCAAGTACACCACTTGTTAATACACAGCATGATTAAGACCGTTCTTGCTGAAGCCCCACAGTACCACTTTGCTAGCACGGTACATGTCAGAATGGTTACATGAGCAAAGATTGGGGTTTTCTTCCCTTTAGCCACACAAGTAATGTATTTCTAGGAATTTATGTAAATTTCTAGTGATCTCACATGGTTAGTCGGGTGTTTCGCAGGGCTTTCTCCTTTTGCTATGAATATAACCATGTAATACTGTAATTTATTTCAGTGGGATTTTTTCATTAGATGAGGTTATCATTTTGGTGCCTTGTAACAAAAACTTGCTGCTGCATCTCAAAAGCAGACCTAAAATCATCAAAAGTATCTGCAAACAAACCTTAGCACAGGAAAAGACTCATGCCCTTTTATGTTCTCATAGAATGCGGCATATCCAGAAATGTCTTGATGTTCCGCATTTTGTAAATTGTCCTTGTTGAAACAGATTATTTTGTACAACTGTGTGTGCTAAATGTTACTTAGATATTTTTAAAATTGTCACAATTTGGTATTTTAAATATTAATGAAGATACATATGTATCTTCAGAACCCCTCAGATATATTCAGCTGTAAATTGAACTGATTTACTTTTATCAAGAAGTAAGACAGCTGTCTCAGTACAGACTGAGGAATTTGACACAAAGTTTTGTTGAGTGCTCATTTATGAGATTCTGCTTTTTTATTCAGGTTAATTATTTCTTACCGGAAGTTTCATTAGAAACAAATGGGGAGCAAAACATTCTTAGATATGGTCACAAAGATTCATTTGCATAAGGAGTGGTTGGTTTGGTTATCACATTTCTAAGGGAAAGTAATCAGAACTGTGCATCAAAGCTGTAGGCAGACAGGGCCAGATCATGTCATGATATCTTGAAGGCACTTTGTGGACAGTAGAATGCCACCTCTGAGTAGGGCCATGAACAGAGTATATGGGGGACAAGGGTTCTTATGCTGTGTACTGTTTATAAGAATTTGTACTGCAGTTAATCCATTGGATGTGAATGTGTTTCAGTCTAAAAATGAAATAGCTACTTGTTTTTATGATGTTTTTCAGTAATCCTACACCAAAATCATAAATTGTCTAGGCATAGTCTATTGTACTGTATAAGTAGTATGGGTTTAAGTGGCAGTGATTAATTGATGTCATCAGAAGGATTGATTTTATCACATAAGAGGCCCCTGTGGAAGAAGAAGCAGCGCATTACAGCACAGCCTCCCATGAGACTACATCCAATCCTAGACATAGGTTATGTAATTAGTGCAGTAAAATCATGTGTCTAATGTGACCTAATTCAAAATGCAGTAAAGAATATGTTGAAGGCAGAGCTGCCAGCAGTAATTTATAACTAAAATAAATAAATATAACTGTGGCAATGCTTTTCCCAAGCCTGACTAGCTGCTGTTCTGCTTTTGCATGACCAGAGTTGCTTACTGTGCTACTAAGATATTATTTTTCAGCCTATACAAAATTTACTTTCAGCATTTTATGGCAAATATTCATTGATTACATATTTATAATGAATACATTATATCGTAATTTCTTTTTCAGAAGGTCTGAGTAAAGGGTAGCAATAAGTCAGCAGTAAAGAAAATTTTATTAGTTTTTGGCACCAAGTGCCTTTGTACGTGCTAGCCATGCTATTTTTGCAATTTATGATTGCAAACCACGAATGTTTCCACATAATGGACAATAAAATTTCAGAATCATGTGGTTAGAATACACTTTCTTGTTGTGTATGGAATCCTTTGTGAGTTCTGTCACAAGAAGATGCTGTGGACTACTAAGGGTATATAGTAGCAGCCTTTTTCTTGTTCCATTTGAACTAAGGCATCACTGTGTAGGATCTCTCTGCGCAAGAGCAAACCCATGGTGTCTTAAAGTCATTCTTTGAGTCTGAAAATCAGGTCTGATTTTGTGCCTTTCTACATTTAGATTAGTGTTATGCTTTGTTTCTTCACTGCTCTGGTTATCTGACAATGAGTATTTTTCCAACAATTAGGGTAAGTGATATAAAACCCTAATGATTAGACATACAGATGCATACTAAGTTGTTGGTTTATTGCCATTTAGTTTTTAAACCTATGCAAGTATTGAAATGGCTTTTTTTTTTTTTTAATTAAGAGAAGGGATGTTTCTGCTTAACCAAAAATATTTATGCTTGGATAATCTTCATCAAAATTACATACCTGGAATCTGCTCTCATCTCTGTAAAATCACTTTTTTCTTGTTCATGTAAAAAGACATACTATTGCCTCTTGATTCTGTGACAAAAATTACACCATTATCTTTGGGAACTATGTGCCAAAACCTATCAGGAATCACTGCTGAGTGGCGTGAGGTAAAGGAGAGGTGAGTGGCACAGTATATCACTCCTGGCTGTTAGTGGTGTTTCTCACTCCACTTAGCAGCGGCTTTGTGTAAGAAATTAAACACAGTTGCTGTCTGCGAGCAGTTTGATTATATTACTAAGTGTGATCACAGCTTGCTTTAGCTCATGTTTGGGTATCAACTTGAGCTGTATTGCCTTTCAATGACGGCATGCCAGATTTCATAATGGTGTAGCTGACTAAAACAAATGAAAGTACTTGTGTGTGAGAGAAGAAATGCTGACGGAGACAGAAATGGTTGGTAGAGCTAGAAGAGAAGGCTGGTTGATTAAGTTATGCTTCAGAAGTAGAACTTGTCCTTTGAGTTTAGATAGGCCCTATTCACCTAGTAGAGGTACATGATTTTTGTACTCCAGTCCCATTAGCTGCTAATAAGGGGGTGGTAGCAAATACTTTTGCTGACATTTGAAAGTTCTCCAAAAGTATGGCCTCTGTTATAAATAGGAGGTGGAGGGGAGATAAGAGAGGAGCACAGGCAAAAACGCTCAGGGAGGTCTGGAATGAGGATTAGAGATAATTTTAAAAATGTGTTGTTTGTAAGTATATGATGGAACCATTAATTGATTACTTGCTATAAAGGAAAAGATGCTACCTGGAATTATCTCCCTTGACTACAAAATAACGTCACGTTACATTTCAGCTGTGCATCTTCCTTTCCCACTTGTTACAAGAGCATTCAGCTAATTAGATAACTAGCAATTTGACTTATGTGGGGTAGTAAAAGGGTTTTGTTTAACAGTAATTTCAAACACTTCCTGATAAGAGTAGCTTGTGCCTTGAGAGCCTGTTTTCACTCAGGTTTGCAAAATGCTGCTGTGTAATTCCTTGTGGTTTCAGTATCGTTATTCCTTTTTTGGTAGGTTCTAGAAAGTTTTAAGATCATGGATTACAGTCTGCTTCTGGGAATCCACATATTGAACAATAACATGAAAGAAAAAGGAGAGTGTTCCCAGAGTACATCAGACACAAAACGCCACGGAGGGCAGAAAGTTCTCTATTCCACAGCCATGGAATCTATACAGGGCCCTGGGAAGTCTGGAGACTCTGTCACCAGAGAGACAACAAACACGTAAGTGCTGTAACCTGCTCTTAAGATTACTATTAAAACTATTAACAAGCAAAATATTCTTAAGTACCTGCATTCCAGGAATTGAAAGATTGAGCTTTTTTTTTCTTTCTTTTTTTTTTTTTTTAACAAAAACGATATCATCAAGATTTGCCACAGAGCATGAAATTGGAATGTTGGTCAATTGATCAGCTTTAAATACATGATGGTTCAGAGTGAATTACCTATGCACACATGCATTCTTTTATAAAAGAGATGTTATTAGACAGCTATTACAAGAGTCCCAGCTATAATGTAATTTTAACTGGAAGTAGCCTTTGAGACCAAAGCAAAAACTATAAATCAACATTGAAATGGATATTCCTACAGGCATTGTTTTCATCTTGAAGTAGTATACTCAATGTACATAGAATGATATCATTGACAACTGAAGTCATATATTATATTTCCTGAGATTAAGAACAGATGCTTTTCTTCTATTTGTCTGTCTAGCAAAAACTTTAATAGAAATCTGAATATATGGACAATCATTATTCTGTTGTTTCCTTCATAATATATTAAGTGCTGTGAGAGCATTATTGTCACCATTCCATATTTCATATAATAGTCTTTCATTATAATGGGGATTTAATATAAAATTAAGGATTTACTTTTCTCCTGGTCCTCAAGGGAGCTCTGTAGGTAAATACAACTAGTGATACAGAAATCTGTGCTTAAACCTACAGCAAAGAAGTGAAAGAATTATGATGGTATTTAGCATTCACAGAGTTTCCAGACACTGAGAACTCTAGACTATAATTAGACAGAGCTTTATTTCATTTGGTTTTTACAACTCACAATCACACCAAAGATGGCCAGAGCTGTTGTATAATGGCAGATGTGTTGCACTAGCTGCCACCCTGGGTTCCCACACCACGTGAGCTAATATAGTGCAACTCAGATCCTGACAAGTGGTGTGTCCTTCCTTGGCTCCTTGCACTATCTCTCTCATATAATGGCTAGTGGAGAAAAAAACAATGCTGAAAAATGGACCATTTTTCTAGGTGTTGGAGTAGGAAGAGAGGGCCTTAGAATGAAGGTCCAATGGCTGAATAGAGACCCTGGACCAACTGGAGGCCCATGCAGTCAGGATTCTCAGCTTGATAATGTTGCTTTATCTGTCACTTATGTGTCTGTAAAGATATTTTGGAAAAGTGCAGTAATACATAATTTTTAGTGAAAAATATATGAAACAACCATTTCAGACTTTCATTAATGAGAAGACTCTCTGTGGCTTATTACCTATGATCAATAAATTGAGAAAATTCTCCCTTATCTAAAGTTACATATTTTCCTTAGCAATAAACTGATGTATATTTTCTTCCAATTTTCAGATCATCTGAATATTTCCAATTCTATTTAAAATGTATCTTAAAATATTCCTCCATTTTTTTAATAATGGATATTTACCACTGAGTCCCAGATACCTCAACTTTTCTATTTAAAATTGGTTGCATGGTAGATGACTCACATCTGACTGACTTTGCACTGTGGCATCTGGCTTGAATATTGTCTGTTCCTTTGGGTTTACAAGTGGGTACAATTCAGCTGGTAACTGGTAATCAGAGATGTCTTAAAAGATGTTCTAACTATGTTGTTTCTCTTAGAATGGGAGGTATTCCAGCAAAAAGCTATAAAGGTGAAAAGCTGCTTTTATTTATGGGTATTATTGATATTCTCCAGTCTTACAGGTAAGTTGAACTTCAACTTCCAATGAATTTTCACTGAGCAAAATATTCTGAAATTACTTATAAAAATGGAAGTTTTACAAAGCAGTTCTGATTTTTTTTTTTACATACTTAGGTTAATGAAGAAGCTGGAACATTCTTGGAAAGCTCTTGTTTATGATGGGGTAAGTGGATTTTATTATTTTTTTAAACTGCTGATATTTTAGCTGGTGGACCTTTGACTCATGCTGACCAGGAAAAAACTAGTTCTGGTGTATTTGTAGTCTAACCTACATGGTTTGAGCTGCTGCTGAAGTCTTATCAATACATGCTCTGATTTTATTTGTTTATTTAATTAGTTAGTTAGTTAAGCTTACTTATTTATTTAAGCTTTCAAATAACTAATAATATTAGTTTGTCCTTACAACTTACACAAGTCTAGCCACCTCGTAGAACCTTGATGAATCTATAACTGAAAAAAATATATAATTTGAAAAAATAATTTCAAATGCTTGGAAAATTTTGCAGATTATGAGTTATAATTCATAACTCATGATTTCATAAATGAAATACCTAAAAAGTTCTCGAAGAATTAACCTTTAAAAGGTAAAAAAATGGTAATGATTCACTAGTTTTCACTATACCTGAAACGAGTAATATAGTTCACCTGAGGTGTCCATCTTCTTTCTTGAGATCTTACTAGTGATTTACTTGTGGAAAGTGTGACTGAGATCTTTTTCAATCTTGTAGGATACTGTTTCAGTTCACCGACCAAGTTTTTATGCAGACAGATTTTTAAAGTTTATGAATGCAAGAGTTTTCAAAAAAGTTCAAGGTAAGAAAGTAGTGACTTCTACTCTTTTATGTATTTTTATATTCATAACTTTTAATGCTCCTGTCTTGGCAATAAAAACAAGCCTGTCTTCAACATCTTCTAGCACTTTTGCAGCTCCAATCAAGAAACTAAATTTCTGGCAATTGGGGTTTTACTCTATTAGTAAAATTACTGAGAATTAGGTACTGTGTATTTTTGTCACATCAGGGCTGTCTAAATTTGGCTTCAGGTGACCACTTAGACACACTATCGCTCCCTCTCTTCAACTAGACGGGGGAAAAATTACAACAAAAGGCAGGTGGGTTCAAATAAGGACAGGAAGAGATCGCTCACCAATTACTATCCCAGGAAAAACTGACTCAGGTAAGGGAAATTATTTAGCATCTTACTAATTAAAAAAAAACATAGTTTAGAGAAACCTTCATACAGGCCTTTTCCATCAAAGGTTCAGATCAAGTTTTATTTTCACTACCTTTTGTACCACTGGAAGTCACACTGGTCTTTGCTCTGCATGTTGTCTAAAGATGATACCACTTTTCTAAAGACCAGTTGAGCCTGTGAACTCTTAGCCTGCCCATGAAAACCAGTGTTAAAGGCCTGGCAGATCGGCACAACAAACATGATTATGTGTAAAGGCATATGAAAGAAAAAGGAAAACTGAAAATGCAACAAGAAGGCAGAAGTGTAGGTGATAAGTATTTTGTGAAATTCTAAATAAGAAAAAGAATATCACAGACAGATGAAAGGAAAAGTAACTATACTAAAACAATTAAGATATTTTAAGTAGAATGAAGGAATCTAAAAGAAAAAGAGAAAAATTGAATTAACTCTAAGTAGTGATTCCCTGTATGCATGATATGTTATGGCAGCTTTTCATAAAAATAAGACTTTTTTTGAGTCTTATAAATACTGATGAATTGATAGATAATTTCTATATAAATTGACCATGCTACTGAAAGGAAGTTCAATCTGAAGTGTTGCAAGTGCAGAGAAAGGATGGTTATGTGGGACAAAAGAGACCTGGACAAGCTCAAGAAGTGGGAACCTGACCAGGTTCAACAAAGCCAAGTGCAAAGTGTTACATGTGGGTGGGGACAATCCCAGATACCAACACAGGCTGGGGAATGAACAGACCCAGAGCAGCCCTGCTGAAAAGGACTTGAGGGTGCTGGTGGATGAGAGGCTGGGCATGACCCAGGAATGTGCACTCACAGCCCAGAAAGCCAAACATGTCCTGGGCTGCATCCAAAGCAGTGTGGGCAGCAGAGCCAGGAAGGGGCCTTTAAGAGTACACCTTGGGCAGCACAAGAGCCTGACCAGGGCTACACCCAGGGTGGACTTAGAATGGTCACAAAATGGATGACCAGTCACAAAATCTTACACTTTATAAGTTTTGGTCCATTTGCATATTGGGGTTTAATTGTCCAATTACAGCTTTGGGTTCTGAGGTCTCATCCTTCTTGTTTCTCTTTTCAGTCCACTGTTTGTGCTTTTGAGCCTGAAACCTGTATTTGTTGTCTTTGGTCTTCAGCAGGAAAAGGATTTGTTTTGTCTCCCTACTCTATGAAGAGAGCTTACTAACACTTAATATGAGGCTCAGAACTACACCCCTAGGCAGCACAGAATCCAAAAAACATGAACACTAAAACTTAAGGCATCAGTCTCTTAACATTTTTGTTAGTTATCTGGAGTGAGAAACAAGTCTTTGTGAACAGAGAGAGAACAAAATACAAACAAACACTAGAACTAAATAAGATTAAAGAAAAAAACCAAATACTGGAATAAATTAATGATTCAAGGTGTTGAAAGTTAAATCTTTTGGAAAAGATTGATTAATAAGAAAATAGAAGAATCTGATGTAATGTGACAAAATGCTAAGCAAAAGTCAGCTTAAAGGAGAAAGGAGCCTCCTGAGACCCGGTTGTCTTTAAATTTTAGAATAATTTTGCCAAAGAACTGGTGGAAGTTCTGCTGTCTGAGACAATACTAAAAAGAACTCCTCTGTGTTGATAAAGAGTAGAGTGTCTGCTCCTTACTACTTGGTAGTCCTGTTTGATAAAATAAATGCCATATATGTTACCTCAACATCTGAGTCTTTTTTTCCCCAATTCTTTCTAATTCTGACTGCTAGATTTGTTCCAGGACAAGACACAACCTGTTCTGTATTTGAAGCCTACAATGTGCAATTAAAGGATATCATGCCTAATTTTCCCTTCGATCTTAATTCATCTGTCTCATTTTTCCAGGCTAATAACCTAAGTATCCTAGTCTTATTGATTCCTTCTGTATACAGGGCCGTTAATGTACTTTTATACATATTAATGGTTCGAATGCATTATCATTCTTTCATGAAAAATTGGGAATGCTCCTGCCTTCACAAACATTTCTAAGCTTTGAGTCAGACATTTCAGTTTAAACACTTAAGCTCTGTTCTGAATCTGGTTTTTTTCCCCTAGTGCACAGAACAACCATGCACAATTAACCACAGAACCTTAATAAGTGGATTTAGCCTTGGGCAGAGGCTAGCTCAGCAATTAGCTACTATGTTCTTTTTAAAAATAACATGGAATTATGTATCTGATTCTTTTCTTTAAGACAAGTGACTTGATGTAATTTGAACTTTACTACAAAGTAATGGAAGACGTGTTACAGTGCATCCGTAGTAACTTTGCAGCCAATGCATGGAGATTAGCAGTCAGCAGCTGAAAAACACTAAATGAAATAGCTTGCATCATTCTGAAGGAGAGCTACAGATGGGGGTCATGGTTCAGTAGTAGTGGTGACGATCAGTTCTAGGATTTGATTCAAAGTGCTTTTTAAATAGACAGGCCCTTATAAGAATTAGAAAAGAGGTGCTGATACCTGAGTGTGTAGGTCACTAAGATTTTGGAAGTGTTTATTATACCCAAAGGAAATGTTTGACACATGAGTGGAAATTCTGCAGTATCATTACATAGAAGTAGTTAACAGCTCAAAACATGATTGTAACATCTCAGAATATTTCAAATGTCTTTTCTGTTTTCCTATTTTCTAGGGTCTTTTTCTGTATCATTCTGTCTCTGATTACATGGGTAGTCCATAGGAGCTTTTTAACTTAGCAGTGCCAATGACTTGACTTATTGTCCTATAATAAGCAGTAAGAGAATGAAAAAGACAAAAGTACTTCTCTTGCAGATGAAATAACAATACATTTCACTCTAGTTTTAATATAATGTTTTTAAAGTAGGTTTCCAGACATGTTCTTCATCGGTATTCAAAACCTAGATTTTCTATATGACTTACTTTTTCATATGCTGAAGATGTGCAGGGACATAAGATAACATCATTCAACACCTATGTTCTTTTGGTAATGCAGCTTTAAAGTCTTCACCTTCAAAGAAACGGGGCAATTCCATCACAGCCCTAAAGGCAGCGTCACAAGAAATAGTGTGTGCAGTTAGCCAGGAGTGGAAGGATGAAAAGCATGGCATTCTTGCTGAAGGACAAAGTTATGTCAGCCTTGATGAAGAAGGTACTGTCTTTCAAATCAACTCAAATGATGGTTTTAAAAATTTTGTGTAAGTTCTAGAAGTCCTGTAACTAGAGCACCAGCAGTACAGCTGATCTCTCAAAATTAGTCAGGTTATTCTTATGGAGAGAGTACCTAGTAGTATATGACAAAATGGACCTTCAGGAGCAAGATGAAGTCAGAATCAAAGTTTGTAATACAATGTTAAACTTTCAGATTTCAGGATGTCCTAAAAAAATGTATTCAGCCCAGCCAATAAATTAACCACAGCCAATAAATTAACCACAGCCAATAAATTGGCAAGAGCCAATGCTATCCTTTTCACTGATCTCTAAAAAAGCGTATCACATGAAGTATTTGAAGTTCGTTGTTCCCAGAGTCTTTTTGAAGAGATACAACTTTGCCTCTTTCAGAACTTGCCTGCAGCCATGATGAAAGCAGAACCAATTACCTAATCTAATCTGATAAATGAGCCCTGGTAGCATGAGAATAGTCCCAGGACCGAGCAAAATTCATAACTCATACCTCTGCTTAATACTTGACCTTGGAGTTACTCTGTATTCTGCTGAATGTATTTGTTAGCAGCTGAAATTCACTCTGTAATACAAAAGAGTGTGGGTATGGGCATATGAATACTACCATTTCATCAGTTCAAACATTAGGAAACTTCAAGAAGCTGATGGGGGCACTATGGGACTCGTCATACTGACATGAAGATTCTTGGGTTCAATTTAAAATGAAATTTGTTAACATTGTTCTTTATTTCTGCATATGCAGTACTAGGTTCACACCACCGGCCAGATCTAGTGCCAAGCACTCCATCTCTGTTTGAAGCAGCTTCCTTGGCAACTACTCTTTCTTCTTCTTCCTTGAATGCAGATGAGCACTGTCAATGTGATCAACCTACACTCTATTCTAGCAGGTAAAGGCCATATATGTTAGAGGATTCCCCACTGTTCCACAAGAAGTTTAACATGGTGCTCAACAGAAGGAAGCTCTGCAAAATAAGTAGCAGAAGGGGCAAATGACTATGTAACTTAGTCTTTAACCTTTCCAGTGAAGGAGAGAAAAGCCTATAGGTTTTATCATGTATTTGTTTGTAATTATATGTATTATAATTGAGGATCATTAAATAGAAAGCATAAACATGGTGAAAAATGTTATATTAATTCTTTTGCATATTCCAAAACTGAATTGGATATCTAAACTTTGCTTGGGCCTTAGTCTGTACCTTAAACCAAACTACATTAAGGTCAGTGTAGGAAGTACTTCTTGTAGCTTGGACGTAGCCTAAAACAGCTGCAGAAATTGCTCTTTCTTCTGAATGTACAGTGCTGAATAGTCTGCTTTAAATTCTTCCATATCAACCATTTTCTGAAGTAAATTTCTGTGACACTTCATCCATGCTCTAGGATAAGAGCCTATCTGATTTTTATCCAGGAAGTATAAAAACAGGAATGTCTTAAGAAAAGTTGTGCAGATGCTAGTGAGCTAGGTTGAATGTGATTTCAGTTGTGTTAGTATGTATTTCAGCTGTGTCTGTCCAATACTATGCTTAAACCAATTAGTCTTGCTGGGAGATCATCTCTGTATGTGCCCATAGGCTCCCTTGTGTACCTGAAGTGTGCTGTGTTGTGTCTTGCCTGTTTGCAGATCTCTTTACTGTATTGAGTCATTTCTTTGCCTGTTTTAATCAAGAAGGGTAGCCACTCAAGCATCTTGAATATTGTTTGGAATAATTTGGAGTCCTCAACTACTCAATGTATAAATTTGACAAATGCACTAATGTGTCAAGACGTAGTTCTTTTCTGTAAACTGCATGTTGCCAAAAAAATCGAGTTATTTTAAAAGCAATCTTGAGGCAGTAGGATTTTACCTCCTGTTAAATATTTGACAACAGTATTTACATAAAAAGTAAAATGACTTGCAGCATTACTTAATGAAAATGATATTTAAAGCTTCCACTTCCATTAAGTTGAAATAATTCTCACTGATGTGGCATCTTCTGTACATCTGATGGTTTCCTATAAAAATTTGAGTGAGGCATGTTTTGGGGTGTAATGAAGATGAAGTTTTAACTGCAGAACAAAAATGTTTCTACACAAGCTTTAGGAAATAAAACTACTGATGAATAAGCATTAGTAGAAATAGAGCTCATTGACTTCAACTTTTGTCAAGTTTTCTGTAGGATTTCAATATTCACGATCTTTCACAAAGTTTAGAAATTAAATTACAGTGTACTGAAGGGTTTTCTTTGCTTTAAGCATCAAATAAAACTACAGAACTGCTTTGTATCAGCATCAGGTGGGAAAAGAGAATGGTATAGTTGTCTGAATAAAGAGTTCAGATTTAAAGCATTTCAAATATTCTTTACTCTCTAAAAATTAACTGTAAAGAAACCTATGAGTAATTTCCATTATATTTTACTGTAAAGATACTCCAAAATAATTCTAAAATAAAGTTTTTAGCAAGTCTACACTTTGATTGCATATCTAGGCTCATTTACTTTCCAGTTGTGATTCAGTCAATGAAATAACCACTAATGCAGGACATGGTGCCAGCTATGTGATTAGCATGCTTATCTTACAAAATCAGATTGTTAGTGTCTGTAGTCCAGGTATGGACTTCATCATTACAAGAGAGCACGTTCTCTAACACAGCAGACTTGCTACCATCATTCAGAGATTTGTGGTTCTCTCCACGTCTTCTGCCAAAACATCTACACTGTAGCCAAGAGATCTGCCATAGAGGCTTACCAACTAACATCTTTGCTGGTCTAGGTGTGCCATCTGCAGCTAAGGCCTGGCGGCAGTTTTTAATTCTCATTAAGTAGTGGTGTGTCTCACAATCTCAGTAAATACAATTCATGAGGATTAGCTTCCCTGTCATAGCTAATGGCTTTCTCTTCGGACTTAAGAAAGCTGTTAAGCATGCTCAGTATTGAACTAACTTCCATAAGATTCTGGGCACGTGCTGTTTCGTACCCACTTCTTTTGGCATCAGTTCAAGGAGGTCATTCCTTCTTCTTGTCACTTAATAATATATACTTCGGAAGTTTTACTTATGTTTTTATGGTTCACTGAAGGAACTTCAGTCCTCTCATAAAAAAAGCTAGCAGGGAAATAAACCCACCAAAAAAACCCCATGCTACAACAAACTGTAGATTCAGATCTGAGATTTTTCTTGCCAGAATTCTTCTTTTGAATATTAGTAATTATGTGATGCAGGACTCATCATTTTGCCATTTGTCTCTGATAAACAGAAAGCTTGGAAAAGTCTTTGAAACAAAGCATGAATTAAGGATTTGTTTACAAATGTGAGGCTGCTTTCAATCTTAAAAAATGTAATTGTCTATGACATTCTGCTTTGTTATTTAATAGAATTACAGTTTGGCATCTTCTTCATCTGGCTTTTTCCTTGTTCTTCAAGGTAAAATAGCACAAAGTAGGAAGTACCTGAATTTGCTTGTAACCTGTCAGAAATTTCTGGTTAAAGGTAATAAAGGAGGAGAGTCCTGTGTGTGTAGTAATAATGTGGTATTTGTACAGCTCCTTGATTCCTACTAATGAGCAGTATGTGCTCATACCACTTAGAAAACAGATGGTATTATTTTCCTCATTAAAAAGAGAGCAGTAATACTTTTGGATACCTTGAAGCACACACTGCATTTTCTCTTTGGTTTGGGTTTTTTTCTTCAGAATTGCCCTCTGTTTCTGTTACCAATACAATACTTCCCCAAGGAGAGGCAAATGGCTTATAACAGAAGAAAGGCCATCAGCATCTGTCCTTGAGAGTGCTCAGCATTTGTGGTAGAAAAAAAGAAACTGCTGCTGCTGCTGGGGTTAAGCAGACAGAAGTGACTTGCTGAGGTGGAGCCAGCTTCTGAGGCTGTGTCTTGTGAAGAGGGTTTTTATAAAGCTGGCCTGGTACAGATTAGAACTAGCATAACTAATTTGTAGTTATGCAGAGAAGGGTTCAGGGACACGTGATCAAAGTGAAAAAGAGATACTGAGCAGTAGTCATAAACATACAGCTTATTAGGAGTGTCTTTCCAGGCTGCAAACCCATTATTTTCACCAAGTTATTCCTCAGTTGAAAAAGCAGAGGAAACCCAAGGTGCTATCCAGACAGCATGAAGAGGCATTAGAAATTAAAGAGTAGTGGAGAGGGGGAAATGGCTGTATTTTTCAGCACAAAAATGACTGGACTTAAAAAACAGAAGGAAAAAGAAGAAAAATACAATAATGACATATGCTATTCAGTAAAAGTACATTTTTGTTGTTTGTCAGAAGACAGCTGGTTTCTTTTCCATAAAGTTGTTTCTCAGCCAAGTGGTTTTGTCATAAGCAATGTCAAGTATTCCTTTTAGTAAAAGAACAGAATTGACAATTTATTGCTTCTCTTAAAATTTTCAAATATTTTCCATTCCTCAAGTAGGTTTATATTTGGTCGATAGATATTTTAGTACCTAGAGTGTCTGTTTTCCACTAGAAAATGTAATTATTAGCCCAAGGCCACTTCTTTGAAAGGGTTTATTTGTTTTATCTTAGGAAATTTAATACGTACATATTATATTGTTATTTTTACAGCAGAAGTGATAACAGATTTTTTCCCTTTCCAGGAAAAATTTTCCTATTAAGTTCTGATGAATTAAATTAAAGATGAGAAATCTGAATATCCTAAGCACTATGACACTTGTATCACTTGATATTGCTGTTAGAATTGCAAAGACCAGGAGGAGGTCAATGGTGCTCCTGGAAATGTTTGAAACTTGCTTTAAAATATTTTACAATGTTTCAAACTGTAGATGTTTTACAATTCATGCTTTAAATATTTCAAGAATACAGAAAGTCTTTATTAAATGTATTTTTCAGCATGTCTCACAGGACCCTCCAACCCCAAACCCAAACAAAATCCCATGATGCATAAAGGGGTGCTTCACATCCCTCTTTAGGGCAATGCCAAGATGCTGTGGGCTGTATAAGGAAGACAGCTGAATTCTTCTGATACACCTGAGCATAAGGGAAAAAAAATCTATATGAAATCTAATTCTTCTTTCTCTTTATGCATTCTATGCCTCATTGCTGTAAGATGTATATGTAGTCTGGACTTATGCCTTCTCTTTCTTCTTCTTCTTCCTTCTTCTCTGTATATTTTTCAAATTTTTGTTTGTCTTACCTTTGTGTTGCTGTTTCTCAGTGGAGACCAGTTGAAATTTTGGAAGACTTTGAGTGATTGTGGGTTTTTTCTCTTATACAGTCAAGCTTCCTGAAGCATCCAGACTTTGAAATGCTGCTCTTCTGTTTCTTTCCAGTGACAGGGATTTATAGGTATTGGTTTTTCTGTTGTAAGGAATACTAAGCACCCCTTTTGCCAGTTGGTGTTCTACATAAATAAACTTTTGTATGTTAAGTTTCAATGTTCTGTCTATCCACACATTACTCTTAGCTTCTGAAGCTTAGATAACTTTGTCTGAATCTGATTTGAAGTGGATTAAATTCACACATGCTTCATGATAATAAGCAGTCAGGTGGAAGAAAAAGACTTGAATGCTTAAATGCTATGAACAGGTGCACTGAGACACTGGCGATATCTCCATGAGAAAGAAAATTTGACTATGATTGAACAACATGTAATTGTGGTTTAAAGTAAAACAAAGCTTTCCCAGTTCTCTAACAACGGAATTAGTTTTGCTTCTTTTTTCCTTTTCTTAATTAAGAATCAAGATCAAATGGAATGTTTTAGCCCAAGGATGGCAACAGCATAGTTGAGCATGCTCCTTGTGGCTGGTCATTACTGAAGGAGAGAAAGTACTTGTAAAAGTGGGGGTTTTTTGGTTCGTTGGTTGGGTTTTTTTCTGGTTTTGGGGTTTTTTTGCTTGGCTTTTCTTTTTCAGCCTAAGAATTAAGGATGAGAACTAAGTGCACTGTAGAAACCATATTAAAACTTTGTTCTTCTGAATTGTTCTGTCTGAAACACTTTGTATGTGGGGATTTCACTTGTTCTCTCCTGTGCCACCCCCAATATGTCTTTGCCTTATCAGTCTCATTAAATTCAGTCTGCATTAAAACTGAAAATAAATGCAGCTATGATGATGCTATTGAAGAAATTTGAACTTCAGTCACCAACTGCTGACAGCATGTGTATTACTGTTAAGAGATTAATTACAAGATTGTTGTTTTTACTCTTTTACACTGCTCAATAGAATTCAAGCTACACATATGAAAATAGTGCTAAGTCAACAGGACCTCTGTCATCCTGATGCAAGAGAAATAGTCCTGCTTTCGAAAAAATGTCCAGTACATTTTATGATAAGAGGAACATTGTAATGTGGTGAATATAAAGCTGTGTTCCAGTATGATGTTGATTCATTATTTTGTTGAGCATTTGAATTTCAACTTTATATGCTAGTTTCTGCATGCTGAACTTTGCATGCTAGTTTTGCCCTTTCTGAAGTTTTATCTCATCTGAAATATACTTAAAGTAGTGCAGAGGGAGGGAGAAATGAGTCATTTCTGGACTGATGACTGTAACCTATTACCATACCAAGCTAAAATTCAGAATTTTTGCTTTTCACCGTGTCTGTAAACATGTAAGAACTTCTAAAATATGGTCTACACAACTGACAGTTGAGTTTTCAAGGTAGCCTGGAGCCTAATTTCTGGCAGCTAGTCAAAACATGCGATGAGGGACATGTGGCTCCATTAGAACACCTTTGAGAGTTTCAGCTTTGTTGACCAAGTGTGTTAGAAAATGAGATTTCTGTGGAGGTGCATTTGCAGTTTCACATTAATTCTGTAAGGCAGAGAACAAAAAAATCAATGAATGAATAAAGTAATAGAGTGCATTAGCTCTCTAAACATCACTTCCTTGCACTGGTGTACTAATGACAATACACTCTTGTTCTCCCACTTTTCATTCTGAAATTATGGCTACTAGTGATCCATGTCTGCATGGAAAAGTCCAGTGTTACTAAGGTTACAACATGCCTAACTGCTTACTCTTTTCTCCCCTATTCTGAATTATGAAATGCTGCAAAATTTTACACCATGTGTAATGTGGAAGTAATTCTGAGATTAATGAAACTATGTGACATTTACTGTGACATAGTTTCATTCATTAAATAAATATTGAAGTTCAGGAATAACATTACTTTCTGATAAAATTTTAGTAAATGCATAAAATAAAATCTGAGGTTTCTATAAAATTAGTCAAATATGAGCTTCCTCTTATCTAGCCATTGCCAACATATCTATATTTGTTTATTTACATTCCTTTTTTCCAAGTATTTGAAGGTTTTTATGTTTAATAGAGAAACTTACTTTTAAATTTTTAGTTGTGACTTAGTTTTGTAACTTGGATTTTGGTTGATTGTACTCTCCCTTTCCTTTGCAGTAAAGGGTTACCTTCGAGTTCAACGTTCACTTTGGGAGACAGTGCCATCTATTTGACTTCAGAACAGAGCACATTGGAAACGGAAAATGACAATGCTTCAGTTTTGGATGTCTACTTAGTAAGTTGTCGAACTGTTTCTGATGGGCTTTTTCACCTGTAATTGCTTTGACTAAAGCTTAGTAAGTGACTAAAATTCCTGCTTAACTTCAAGATCCAGAGGTTTATTGAGTATTTTTTGTGTGAAACGTGTAAGTTTGCATAGGTACTTTTTGCCAAAGCAAATCCCTAAAGAATTTATGTCTATTAACTATTGCATTAATGATGAAGTATGCCAAAACACCTTTCAGTTTTTCTCTAATGGTAGGAGGTAATTTCTGTTGTTTTCCATTGGAGGAAAAAAGAACAAAACCCAAACCAACAACAACAAACTATTTCCTCTTCATGTAGAATACTTCACAATGTAGAAATTAAATTTTCCCAGAGTGGAAAGTTCTGTGTTTATGTCACTGATTTTGCAGCCAGTAGAGCTCAGTGGGAAATACATTAATGACACCCTTTTCTGCTTTGAAGGATTGTCCAGTTGTGACGGCTGATTTAAAAAGTATCTTTTCTTTGCTGTTCCAGTTCTTAGTGTGCAATTTATCTGACTGCTAAAAGATAAGGTCTTTTGTTGTCTTCATATCACCTATGTTCAAATGTTCTCTTGGTACCCACAGCTCACATTTCAGACATAAAGGCAGTAGGCACCCAATTTAAGTTCCAGTTGAGTGAAGTTTTGTGCATCTAATTTTTTTAGGCTGTTTTGAAATTGTCAGTATAAATGCAAATGGCAGGTATGTTAAGCTTGGCATTTTTTTCCAAAGGCTTATTTTCATAAATCATAAACAATTCTGACATTATTCTAGTAATATTTCCCCTTGACTCTCATGCCAAGAATTGTACCAGAGATAAAGAATCAAAGAGGGAGGTTTGTTCATATTTCTAATAAATGTTTGACAGAGACATGGTTGTTTCCTTTCTAGATAAAATTTACTGCATTCTTTATTTTTCTTAGCCCTAAAATTACCTGATTTTTGTCTTAAGAAATCCACACTCTCTTAGTATCATAAAACAGCTCAGGTTGATGGGGCCTCAAGAGATCATCTAGTCCAACTGTAATTGTTGAAATCCAACTGGAATGGTGGAAAAGGGAACCTAGATAAGATTATGTAACACTCTTTTCCACCACAGCTTAAAAACCTCCAACAATGGTATAGTGGTCTCACATTTGCCAACTTCTACTTCCGAAAATTAGGGCAGTGGTCTGAGTGCTCATTAGAATTATTTACTTTTTTTCTGCTGTGACATAGGATTAGGAGAAAAGCAAAGCAGGCACGAACCTTAAAAGATATAAGGACAGGCTTATTTACACAACTACAAGAAAGAAAAAAATTAATAAGAATCAGAATAAAGCCTTCAAAACACTTCTCTCTCCCTCAACAGCTTCTTTTCTTTCTCACAGACAACATATAAAGACAAAACTTGGAACTCTAGGTCAGTGCCACTTTATAAAATAGTATTTTGTCAATCCATTTAGAGAGAGAGGTGTCTCTTTTGGTCTGTTATGGTAACTTTTCACAAGAACTAACAGTCCACTTGTGGCTTTTAACTCTCACAAACACAGCTGCCCAGGGAAATCTGCAATTGTGAGACCCCTCCCATATCATGCAGCCTTTCCCACGGCTGCATATGAGCCATGAAATTCATTGGGGTATCATTTTAAAGGTGAACAGTTCCAAATGCAAAGCTTTTTCTTCATCTGTCTCTAAAATCATCTTCATCTCAAGAAACAGGTCATCTTTCTCCCTGGGGGGCAGAGGGCTTTATATCACTTTCTCTTTATCTTACTCTGTTCAAGCTTCTCATAAGATCAAAGCTACTTCAATATTTACTTAGTTCATGACAAATACCTTTGCTCAAATCTAAAATCTAAATATTCTCATCATCTCCTCAGTGCATATTTTTTTTCACAGTTTAAAGAGATGTTGTAGCATGTTACAGTTTGTTGCCACAGGTCACAAAAGACTTTGAGCCCAGAAAACAATGCATCTTCTCCATCTCCTCCTCTAGGATGTAACTTCTCTTTAACTGACCCTGATATCTTCATGGTGTCTCTTTACATGTCTCTCACTCAGAGAAACATTAGTGCTTTGCAAGCTTCATCTGTGCAGTGAAAAAGTTGAATTCTTACCCAGGTTTCTCCCTCTTAGGCTGTGGCTCACAGTGTTACATTTCAAAGCCACACTTATGTGGGGAGGCCATCAGGAATTTCAGGATTTCAGTAGCTAGGCTGGTGGACGCCTCCCCCCACCCCTTAGTGACACTGGGCTGGGCTGGGCCGAGCCTGGGCTCGGAGCTGCTCCTGGGGGCCTGGGGGACATCTCCATGGGCCTGGCTGGCAGCAGGTTGGCTGGATGTTTGCAGCCCGTGGGGCTGCAGCAGCAGGGCCTGGCCCGGGAGCCACACGGCGGAGTGAGACCAGCCCTGTTACCTCTTCCAAAGCAGGAAGGGAAAGGAACTTTCCTCAGTATTCTCTGATTTTTAACCTGTGTAGTCCAGGGGCATTTCTAACTCTCTAATTGGTCAATCAAGCTTTCAACAGTCTATAGCTATAACTTCCCTAGAAAAAACCACTTCCATGCTAAACCAGCACAAATGGGAACTCTGCCACAGCCTGCAGTTGTTGTTCCAGTGATTGATTATCTGTCCAGAAAAAAAATTTCTTGTATTCAGATGAAATATGTTTGTGTCTGATCTTACATCAAGATGAAGTATGTCACATTCTCTTTTTCTGTGGGCTGTGCCACTGATGTTTTTTCCTTCTTATTAGCCAGCAATGCTTGAGTGTGTATAGTATTCAGTTAATAGCTACTAATTTAATAGTCCAGCACACTTAGGAGAGTTGTTGTCTGCCCTGCCTCCACTGACACAAAACAATAGCAAGTACCCATGGCCAATTAGACGTAGAATTGACTTAGTTAACTGTGACCTCAAGTAGCCCATTAAATCAATCTACTCCTGTAGGACTTAAGTTAATTTGGCTCATTGCTAATAAAATGTTGACCTGAATCATCTGTTCAATGAAGTGAGACTGATAAATCCTGAAATGTTATGGGAAGTGGACAAATGACTAATCACACACAACCTAACGTTGCTAGCAGATTAGCTGACTTAATGAATTATGCTTTTAACTAAATAATTTGAGAATAGGATCCAGACCTGTGACACTTGAATGCTCATAAGAAAAGCATGGATGTGCATGTAGGTATACTGGAGTAAGGGGGAATGCTTCCCAACACTTTGCAAAGAAGAATCCTAAGTCCAACCACCTCAACTACATGTATACCAAATCATGAATTCTAGAGAAGAAAAGGCACTGCAAATTCATGCCTAGTCTGAGAGTTACGATGTGAAAGGAGTCACAGATACTTGGGGGGAAGATTCCCAGGACTGGAAGATCACAATAGATGTCTACAAACTCTTTTGCAAAGATAGGAAGAGGAGGTGGAGCTGCACTTCATAAAAAAGAAATCTGAGTATATGAAGATAAGCTATGGAGACTGCAAAATGTCTATCAAATGACTTAGGACCAAGATTAGATGGTTCATCACCAAGAAGGATTTTTTTTTTTTTTATGTGTATGTTCCTGGCCTTCAAACCAGGATGACGAGGCTGACAAAAACTCAGTTTGGCTCTTCAAGCAAGTATTGAGCCAAAAGAACCTGGTGGTCATGGGTGACTTCAATTACCCAGGCATTTGTTGAGAGAACAGTACAGCAATGCACAAGTTGTCCATGAGATTCTTGGAATACATGAGGACTTGGATCCTGCTAAATGTGCTGGTCATGTTGACTAGGAACAATGCATTGCTAGATTTACTGCTCACAAACTGAAAAGATAACTTTAAATGATATAGCCTTGCAGCAATCATAACACCATTGTAGGTTTAAGGTCCTGCTGAGCATACCAAAGACCAGTATTAACAAAAAGGCTCTGGATTTTAGATAAGGCAGCTTTGGTATACTCAGAACCCAGATGTGAGGGATTTAATAGGAAGCATGGATGGAAAGCAAAGCAGCATGTCTTTTGAATAATATCCTGCTGGAAGCAAAATAACAGTCCATTGCCTACAAAGTGAATGTAAGAAGGCAGAACAAGTGGCTACCTAGGCTTAACAATGAGGTTTTGAGTGTTGTTAAAAGCAAAAAGGAAGCATAGCCTCTACAGAAAGGTCATCAGGTACCTACTTGGGACTACAAGATCCTTGCTAGGGCATATAAGGTTGCACACATGAAAGTCAAGGCTCAGCTGGAACTGGAACTGGCCAGAGACAGCAAGAAGAAGAAATAATTAATCAGATACAGAAGCAGTTGTACTAGTTTGGAAGCAGACCAGTGGGGAATCCCAGGTCAGAAACACAATTTAATAGGAAAATTTTAAAAAAAATCAATAATCCAGAAACATTGACAGAGTCAGAATACAACCTTGGCACCCTGTTTGTCAGGGTATTGGTACAGTGTTTGATTAAATAGTGGCTGCAGTCCTCTTGAAGTGGTAGATGTGGTTCTGTTGAAGGAGTGATCCTATAGAAGAGTCTGATCCTCCTCTGAAGGTCTAGTGGTGGTTATGGAGCTCTTATTCTATGGGAATTCAGTGGATAAAGCTGCTTCCGGTGTTCCAAACCCCAGATTATATGCAGGTAGGAACCCTTGGTTCCTCCCCCTGGGCAGTCATAGTGGGATGTAATTTTTGAGTCATGCAGTGAGGCTTGATGGCCCATTAACAGAAGATAGCCCCTGGAGCGAGTTATGGGTCATGGAAGAGACCCTCCAGACAGGTCATGGAAGAGATCAAGAACACTGCCCCACCTGGTTTTAACAGATGGTAATAGATGTAACCAAAAGCTTGTATTCTTACATTGTAACCTAAGACAAGCAGAAGCCCTCTGAAGACACAGGCCCATTACTAGACCAAGGCAGGGAAAAAAATTACAGATAATGCTGGCAAGACAGGGGTTCTCAATACCTTCTTTACTCCCTCTTCACCAGAGTGGCTGGACCATAGCTTCCAGCATCAAGTACATACAACACACATGTTGACCCACCAGTAGTGGCCTGCAAGTGCTCAACCCACATAAATGCAAGGTCGAGGAGGGAATATACCCCAGGGTGTCAGCAGAAGTGGCTGATATTGTTGCAGGGCCACTATTACTTTTGAAAATTCATAGAGATCAGGGGCCATCCCTGATGACTGGAAGTGGGCAGATCTCATACCTATCTGTAGAAATGGCCCTAAAGAGGACACAGTATCCTTACTGTTGTCCTTGGGAAAGTGGCAGAACAAAACCTCCTAGGAACTATTAGCAACTAAATGAAGCAAGTGACTGGGAAATCCAGCACAGATTTATCAAAGGTAAATCATGCCAGACTAACCCGATCACCTTTCTAAAACAAATTACCATCTTCAGTCAATATGGAGAAAGCAGTAGATGTTGCTTGCCTGCACTTCAGTAAATCATTTGACATGTGCCATGTCTCCCACAGCTTGGTCCTAGGCAAATGTCAAATACAAACTGGATGGGGGTGGTCTGTGAGATGGGCAGGAATCATCTCACAGGTGATCAATGTGTTTTACTGAAGCTGGCAGCCTGCCACAAGTGGGGCCCCCCAGGGATCAGTACTGTTACGGAGACTGTAACATCTCCCTAAAATGATCTGGATGACGGGACCAAAAGCACCCTCACCACGCTTGCTCTGTACTAAACTGGGTTTTGAGTGGCATACCTTGGCAGGGAGAGCCACCTTTCAGAGACAGGAACAGGCTCCAAAATTGAGCCACAAGAACTGTGTAGAGTTCAACCAAGAGAAGTGCGGAGTCCTGCACCTGGGAACACAAAACCAAAGAGCCCAGCCAGGTTAGGACCCAGGAGCCGTGGAACAGCCTTGCCAAGAGGAGCCCGGGGCTCCCAGCAGACAACAAACACACAGACACCAGTGCACTGCTGCAACTACTGAGGCAATGTGGATCCTGAGGTGCATTCATGGGGGCACTGCTGAGAGAGATGTGATCATCCCACTTCACAGTGCTTGTCAGACTGCACATGGAGTGCTGTGTCCAGCTCTGGCCCCCACAGTTCCAAAACAGATGTGGACAGACTGAAGAGGGGTCAAAGGAGTGTCATAAAGATGGCCAAGGATGGGGAGAACCTGACATTTGAGGAAAGACTGTAAAGGTTAGGTCTTAGCAGTCCACAGAATTTTCAGGAGGGACCTCAACGCAGTTTTCCAAAACTTAAAGCATGACTACAGATAGTATTGAGACCTCCTTTTCTCTAGGGGCAGTGGATACAAGTTGTAGTGAGGGACATTTCTTCTCTTTGTAAAAAATAACTTTTTACAATGAGAATGATTCAAGAAGAATGATTTATAGTGAGCATGATTTTATAATGATGGACGATTCACGGGAACAACCTCCCCAGGGATGCGGTAAGGACCCCATCACAGGAGATTTTTCAAGATGCAGCCAGACAGTGACACTCGATAATCTCATCCAGGCTCCCCCTCCTGCAAAAGGTTGAATTAGATGGCCTCTTATGGTCCCTTCAGCCTGGGCTGGTCTGTGGTACTTTTGGCCCCATTTAAATAGTGAAACCATTTATTCTTTTTGAGTATGATAGCTTTTGAGTTTAGTTTATAAAGCAACAGTCTTATTTAACAATAATACTGCTTAGCACTGTCAAGTACTTCTTTTTAGGTTGGAAGTCTGTAGGGTGGATGGTGGAATGCTCTGAAAATACAGTGACAGGCACAGTTAACACCTTTTGTAAAGCTGTCTGTATGAGTTTCAGGTGTGACAGTCATCTCTTTAGTTGTAGAATATTCATTACTATTATGTCTTGGAGACATCTGTAAGTATATGTGTATTCCACTGATGAATATCAACAGAAAAATAATTTAAACCCAGCTTTGGATGTCATACAAATACCCAGTGTTTATTTCCCTAAGCAAAGGTCTGGACAAATAAATAGGTCTTAAGTGAAGAAAATCATACATGGTTTTGCAAACTAGCAGCACCCTTTCTCTGCACAATGAAGAAAAACAAATTCAAAATTCAATAATCATGGTAATGGCACACACCTGAACTGTCTAGGCATGCAACAGCCAACAGCTTCAAGGAAAGTGGATACCATAGCTAAGCACGTTACTTCTTACGCAAATTCATCTTGAGAAGTTATTTACCTCTGCCTTCACTCTCATCTCCCACACCTTGTACTGAAGCCTACTAAACAGTTTTGAGATTGTCGTGGAAGTGAGCTTGTCGTGGTTTGAAAGCAAAATGAGTGAGAGGCTCCAAGTCAGAAATACAATTTAATAAGAAGAAAGGTAAAAAGGTAAAAATAAAATAAATGCAATAATGCAAAAGACCACTGACAGAGTCAGAATACAACCTGAGCAGGATGGTGGAAGCAGTCCAGATGAGGTGGTCTTCCTGAAGCAGTGATCCTGTAGAAAGGTCTGGTGGCTCTGGTCCTCTGGGAATCCAGTGGGTAAGGGCTTCTTGTACTGTCCCAAACCCCAGATTATATGCAGGTGGGAATGCTTGGCTCCTCCCCCTGGGCAGAGCATCTCACAATGGGATGATGAGTTGTGAAGTGGGTCCTTGATGGCCCATTAAACAGAGATAACTCCTGGAGGGAGTTACCTGTGACTCGTGGGCCAGACGTTGATGGGCCATTAGCAGAAGACAGCCCAAAGGCAGGGGCCTGGGAAGAACACTGCCCCACTTGGTTTAACAGTTAATGAAGATGGTGATAGAATAAATACTTTGTGTACATCCTACACTACAACCCAGGACAGAGCTGTAACTTAATCGCATGTATCCTGTATGCATCCTGAGATGTTTGTGGAAGAAACAGGAATAGGATACTCTTCTGTCTATTAATCTCTTACTTCCTGATGCCTCACAATATCCTTCAGTGGACCTGGAAACAACAACTAGCCTGTGGCTGGGAAAACCTGAAGATGCTAGAGTCTAAGTGCTGGCCAGAAGGCAATTTTGCTTTTATGATTAAATGCATGTTAGAAGGAAAAGACACATGTTTTTAAAAACACTAGGAACAGGCTAGTAATTCCTAGTGTACATCTCAAAGCAAATCAATAACATCTGCATTAGCTGGTCTACACCTCATTTTGAAAGGTTACAAGATGTGGTTTTAAAAGGGTAAAATGCAAGGAGAAAAATGCAGTTTTAATTGACATTCTCAGATTTTCCTTTAATCCTGTGATTAATAATCTTTGTGTTTCTACCACGAGGCAAGCTGCTGCAGTCTTACCCACTACATATTTAAATGAAAAATACTTTAACTTGCTTAATTTCAGGCACCATAATCTTTTGATGTCTTTGCCTCCTGTGCTTTGCCTGTCTTTGCCTGTCTTTGCTTTGAAATGCTAAACCTTTTGGACAAAGTAAATTAGGAGCTATGAATTTTTGGTCCCATGTATAGAAAAAAAAATTCGTCGTAAAATGACATTGTGCTAATTTACTACAAAAAGCAGCTTAAAATGGCATTTTCTGAAGAGTTTTGTGTGGAAATTCTGATAGTCAAATAAGGCGAGGTGGAACAGAGGTTGTCAAAAAAACAAAATCCTTCTTACAGATAAGAGTATTGGGTTTGAGGTGTTACATTAAGGGAACTCCATGCAAACTCACATTGTGCTGCTGATATCAAAATTGAGAATGTACCTGGTAACAGCAAGAATTTTTGTTCCAGGACACAAATAGAGAGGGATCTTGGGTTCACAACTGAATGCTGGTCTGGGCCCATAATTCCTTAATTCTGAAAAAAGACCAAGTTCAAACTAGCATTTTGTTCACCTGCTAACTCCTCTGCTTAACTTCAAAGGCTTCTTGCTTTTATGAATATGTCATACAATGATAGATCAGCCAGTTTCAAACAAATTATTCTGTCAGAGAGAAACAGGTCTCTTGTATATAAGCCAGAAACAGAGAAGGTAATACAATTTCCTTTGATGTAGAAATCCACAAAACAGGCTTTCCTTCTTCCTCTGTAAATAAATTTCATCTCTTTTTAAAATTCCCCTGAAGCCCTATTTATTAGTGTCAGTTCAGGCATTGTCAGCAAATGCTGTTGAACACAACAGTGTCTTAGCGTTCTATGGAATTTGATTAATAAAATATAAAAGTCCAATGTTGCAAAATTCCATAACAGTGATCTATGATCTCCAAGTGCAACCAATCCTGATGACCTTAGTCCAGCATCACTATGGAGTGCCTTAAAAGTGATAATTCCACTTGAAAAGTAAGGAGTAACTTAAAAGCCACCCGACTCCTTCTGTTCTGCAGTGAAGTCTCAAATTGTTTGATTAAGCTTTCTCTAGCTAAAAAAGTAACACATGCAATTATAAACTATCTTACTGTGTTTTCTTAGTCTTCCCATGAAATCATGTATAAAGATAGTGGATATACTGTACTACAATATCAGTAAAATCAGAGTAGTAAGGCTTAGGTATTTAATTGATTTACTTCAGGTAGGCTTCATTTCCCTTACACTTCCAAAAGGAAAAGGACACGTATGTTAATAGCAGTGAAAAAGTTTAAGTTTGTTCCATTGTGATGCTGTATATGTTATCTGGTGTAAATGCAGGATTTAAACAAATAAATACATTTCCTCTCTACAGGGTCTTAAATAAATATATATCCTGCCTATAGGATTTCATTAGTGAATTATTTTTTGCTTACAGAATACTTCTGTATATTTAACTACAATGCAAAATTCTTGTGTAGTACAAAAGTTTTCACATGGAAATACAGCATTACTTCCCATTGCTAAAGGAATGGCTCCTAATATTTATATATAATTTAAAAGTCACTGTGACTGAAGAGATATAGATTGATAAGGGCTTCAGTAAAATAAAATAATGGAGTAACTGTAGTGATGAGCAAGCCCAGTGTATTTAGAGCCTGGTTAGTGTAGCTATGATTTGTGTCAGATGAATTGCACAGATTATGCTATTACATTTAAAATTACTTATGGTGTGGTTTATTTCCAAATGCCAATTTAATTATAGGATTTTGAAGTCTTAAGATAATATTGAAGATTAATTTTGTATTTCAAAGCTGCTGTAGATGCATAAGTAAGCAGATTTACAAACATTGGTCTATAAAATACCTGTTTAGAAACTGTCAAAGTTTCCAAACTCTTCTTACTCATCAGTTCTCCTTTTCTTCTGTACTCTCTCCCATAATTTCAATTAAATTCTAATCATGGTGTAGGTTTCTTCAGAGTGCTATTGTGGAATAATAACAAGTGCAGCTGAAATTACAGCAATATCCAGACAGAATACATGTAAAAACAAGCTAGAAGTTGTGCAGTCACACTGCACAGCATACCTCAAATTTTGGTATGTTGCTCTTTTTATGGAACATTCTGTTTCTCTGCCTTACCATTTCCTCTGAAGATACTCATAGAAAAACACAGTAAACTGAACCTGAATTCTGAGACTATGAGAAAGAAATTAAGACCTTCTCATTTGCAGGCATCCTTTCTTTCCCCTGAGAGCACAATAACCCTTAAAACGTTACGTGCCCATGGCAGAACCAATCAAGCACTCTCCTCAAAATAGAAATTATTTCAGGCTGAAAGGGGCAAACCAACTTGTTTTATGCAGTAGGGTTAGCTGCTCCTTTCCTCTGTTGTTATCTGTGTTTTCCCTATATTCATCCATGCATGATCCCAAAAAGGAGAGGAAAAAAAAAGGCCTCTGTCTTCCACAAAACTGAAACCTGGTTGGAGGTGAAAAACAAAGGAGCAGTTGAATGTAGTTTGGCAGAGGTGTTCTTGCAGAAGAAACATTATGTAAGAAGAAACATTTTAGTCACCCTTGCATGAAAATCAGACACAGGAATTGGTACTTGATTAGATTAAAAAGGTAGCAATTCAGATCACAAGGAATTTGTGGCCTGAGGAAGCCAAGTGCTGAAACAGCAGCACATATTATCATAGAACTACATGTTCTCATACCTGGGGCTTTTAAAACACCCTAAGAGGAAATCAATCAGCTCAAAAACATATCCATGGAAAGAGAATTGGAGCACAAAAATGCTCCAAGACAAAAAGTCTCAAGCAGGTTCAAACATGGTAAAGCCATTACATACATACAAAGTGTGAGACTTCTCAGGCAACAATTATAGGAATGATTCCTGTAATGTCATTTGTGCATTATTTATCATTTTGGACCAGATTGCTACAGACAAACTCAGTTTTTATGGGGGAAAAAAATTCCCATATCCCTAATCAGTGTAACCCTAGAAGTTGTGCAGTGAATTCAATGTTGCCTGGAGGATTATGTCCTGTGCATTGAACTAGATGGATTTCTTTCCAGAATAATACAGTATTGGACTGCACCTGACATAAATATGAACATCTGAAAACTTCTTCTTCTTCTTAAAATGGCATTAGTACCATCATCAGTATTTCTGTGATTGACTCATACAGTTAGCAGTTGCTACAAGTTATTATCAGCTTCTTTTTCTCCAACTCCCTTATGCAAATTTTATTGGAATTTTTCACTGAAATGCTTTGGAAGGGTCAGAAGAAAGCGAAAAAGAACAAGAATAAGCTAGTCATGGTTCCATTGCATATCAATACCAATAGCCACCTTAATGAGAAGCAGTAATAAGTCCAGAGGGTTGGAAGCTGTGCTGAGTGATCACTGTACTTGTCAGAAATGGATCTGTAGTCATTCATATCTGAGCTTTCAGACAGAAACAAGATGATGCTAATGAAAATTTTGATGAATGTCTTGCTTCATATAACATTTTGTTTCTTGGTACTAGCATTTTTCAACTTTTTTTGCCAAACTGATTCTAAAAACCCCAATAAATTAATTAAAAGTCCTTGTTAGCTTTACATCACATTGATTTTAGAATATCACTTTCTTAATTTTACTCACTTGTCCAACAATTTTACTTCACATATTAAATGGTTCTGTATTTTCTAAGTACTTAACTGCCTTAGCACATTCAGGTGCTAATATGACAGTCAACTTTACTTCCCAGACCACGGTTCCCGAGAGAGAGACAGAATAGCACCTGAGAAATTGGCACTGTGCTCAATGGTACCAGTGATCATGAACACCCTAACACTGGTGCACAATACAGTAGGAAGTATAAAGGTTGTCATAGAACAATATTGAAATATTGTTCTTCAAGGTTCAAGGGCTAGTGCTAGAAGTCATAACAAAAATATTGATTTAAATCTACTGGTTACCATTCTCTGAGATAAGCTTAAGAAATGCCTTCAGAGATTTTTTTGTTCATAATCAAGATTAGACTGTTGCCAAATTATTTAAAAGTTAGTTAAGAACTTGTATCAAAAAGCACAATGTAAAGGTGACCTTAAAAATCTGTTTAATAAATAGAACCTTACATCTTTGTAATGTTTTTTAATAAGGTTTTAGAGTAAGGTCATTACAGATCCCTTTGTTTTGATTTTGTGTCTTGCTCCATTTTGGATATATCAGCTGAGATGCCCTCAATTTACTGAAATATATTCCTCAGCTGTCAGTTTATCCTTAGTTTGAGTTGTCATAATAAGATGTTCATAAAAGAATAGTTTCTTTACAGTTCATCTCTAACTCTACAGGGATGCCAAGAAGTGATCAACTATTTCTATTACATGCAAGTAGTATAGAAAACTCTAATCCATTAACATTATTAGCTATTTGTTTTGTTTTGTTTTGTTTGTTTCTTTGGTTTTGGTGGTGTTTTTGGGTTTTGGGTGGTTGTGGTTTTTTTTTTTTGTTTTGTTTTGTTTTTTGTTTTTGGTTTTTTTTTGGTTTGTTGGTTTGTTTGTTTGTTTTGTTTCGTTTTGTTTGTTTGTTGGTTGGTTTGGTTTGGTTTGGTTTGGTTTGGTTTGGGTTTTTTTGTGAAATAGAATGATTGCTACAACATTGACTAAAACATTAATTGTGCTTGAAAGTTTTCCGACAGGTATGATTTTTCATCTCGGGAAAGAGTACCATGCGGAACCTGACAGCACTTTTATTCATGATGTATGAAGACTGACACTTTTAAGTAGTAAATGCGACAGTTCTGAAAGATAAAAATAAACTGTTGTGAATTGCTGAGTGCTCTCAGATTGTTCTGTCTTTTATGACATCCAGAGAGTTCAGCATTTTGCAGCAGCAAGTAATTCTAGTTCACTTAATACAAGTGTACTGCAATGCCTGTAAAACACATAGGGGATAGCTGTTGTACAAGAAAAGAGACCAAATGCTTTTGATTAGGGATCTGGGTCATAAAAGAATTGCTGCCAAATTGTACTGCAGCCTGCTTAGGGGAAGAAAGATGTTACCTGCTTATAATTCTGAAAGAAAACAAGTTAACACAACTTCTAACTTGTCATTTCTGTATTTCCAGTAACGAACATATGAAGAGTAAAACTAAGAGAAGTTACCATGGTTAATGAAGAGCACTTTCTGCACTTCCCATTTAAGAAGGAGGTATTTGCTGAGCCTAATAGACAAAGAGTAATAATCAACGGAACTTATTCTAAGAAGTGCCAGGATCTTTGAACCATAGAAAGGATTGATGAACTTGACAAAAATGACATGAAACATTCCTCATTCTGCTATCATCTGCTGTTGCCTGCTCAACTGTGAAGAATTGTATTCAGGCTGCTTTCTACAATATTGCCAATCACCCTTTTTGGACTTCTAAGTGATATTTTCTTATCAGCCCTCTAGTGGTTTTATTTGCATGCATTCTATAATTATGCACAAGCAAAATTTATTACCTACTTCACCTATTTAAAAATAAACACAGTGGTGAATGGAATCAGTTTAATTTTTTTGACCCCTTCAGTTCTAATCGCTTAGGTCCACATCAGTGAAAACGGGAACTGCTATTGTACAAGGGTTAGGGCAAATCTCTGCACAGACCTTATGAAAATGAGCCTCTAAAGATATTTTCACTGTTGGTAAAAAGGAGATTAAAAAGTTATTTATAACAAGGCCTTATGTTGTGTACATATATCATCCTTGAAATATTTTTGATTTTGCTTTATTTCTTGTAAAAGAGAAATTCTATAATTTATTTAGAAAATACTACTGTAAACTATAGTTTTATTGATGAATAAAAGATTTTATTCTAAAGACTATAACAGCTGTCATCCTGCTATTGATCTATACTGGATTTAATTGTTCTTGCATTTCTTTACCTTCATGAGTTAGTCTTAAGGGGCCTCTTGAGATATGACAAACAGGGCATCTGTCTTTACTAGCTTTATAATGAAAAGGGAAATCTCAAAATTAGAGCAGGAAAGCCAAAGGAACATACTGAACAGGCATTGCTTTACAAAACTATTTCATATTTTCCAGTATGGGCAATCATTTTAAGGTAACTACAGAAACTGTTTTGGTTCCCTAATTTCCTAAGTAACAGGGAGATAATCCCAAATGCCAATTATCACCAGTCCAAGATTTTATGTACTGTTGTATTTAAAAATTTGCACAGGTCTCTCTTTAAAAGCTACCAAAGTTATTGGTAATAACATGTCTTCTAGGAATAAGCATAGTAAACCTGCTAAATTGACAAAACCAGAACTTGGCATTTTAAGTCCTAGAATTTTGCTTTGTACCTGTACAGAATCTTTCTTTTAAGGATTTGGTATGGTGGATTTTTTTGGTTTGGCTTGGTGAGAGGATGGTGGTAGTTGCATTTTTTTGGGGGGTTTGGGTTTTTTTTGGTCTTTGACATAATCCTATAATCCTGATGAGTAAGAAGAATAATTCTTTAATTATGCACAGTATAGAGAAATTTAAAGGGTTTTGGGGTTTTTTACTTTCTAAGAATGCAAAGGCTAAGGCTTCGCTTAGAGCCTGTATCTCATGATTACCACTTTTCTAGACTTTAACATTAGACTGCTTAATGTCAGCAAGATAATTTTTTTGCAGAATTCCTCTGCAGAAAAGGAAAACCAATCTGCATGTCCTATGAGTAAAAACATTTTATACATCTCTGTCAAGTGTCTGCTCCTTCATGGGCAATGTACAGGATATTTAGAATGTGTCTCTGTGCAAAGCAGACACTAGTCATTAGTCTTACTTGAGGAAAAACATTTAAGCACCCGCCTAACCTTCATAAAAAACACGCATGACAATTTCCCCCCAACTACCTAGTACCTATAGCATCTGAATCATTTCTTCTTAGGAAGAACCCAAAAGATTCACAACTTAACTGCAACAATTCTGTCCAAAACCAGAATGACTGCACCAAACAATTCAGAGATGGAGAGATCTTTTGTGTACAATCCCTTGAACCCAGTAATTTATAAATCAAAACAGTAATTTAACACTTGAAAAAGGAAATCCTGTATGACTATGGAGCCTCCTGGGGAGAACTTCTCCAAAGCATGTGCACTTAAGAGGTGTGTGTGTGGTTAATGATCAACAACATTTTGCTCTCTAGTGCATAAAATGGTGTAAATTTTCAAACATCAAAGAGCACAGGAGTTTATAGAGATGCACAAGTTTCATGTTTAAGTATTTTGGTTCTCTTCATCTTGCACTGGCGTTTCATGTTGGTAGCACTTGATAAAAATTTAAAGACTTATAAACATACCTGTAGAGCTGATGAGGCAGATCATGTCAAGTAAAAATAATATACGTAAGGCACAATCAACTCCTCAGAGTATTAAAGTAATGTATTGGTCTGTTTCTCCAGATGGAATTTGCCACAGGGAGCAAAGAAGAATTAGGTCACAGACATGGGCTATCTGTGGGCAGTGGTATCTGAATACTCTGGCCCTGCAAGCTGCTGAGAATGAAAAAGCACAGGTGGATGCCAGCAATAAGAAAGGTATGGAATAATTCCAAATTTTTGTTATCTGAGTTTGTGACTTAATCATATGGCATTCAGAGGTGAAGTTTTGCCTTCAGTGGTAGTATCACCAAATAGTTGCCTTCAGTTAATAAAAAAACAAAAACCCCCAAACAAACAAAATCCCCAGCCAAACAAACAAAAAAACCCATTTTGTGTCCTTGTACTATACTATTCAATGGTTTGAAAGCACACATATCCCAGCATCTATTTTCTTGTTGACTCTGCTGATACTTCAGGCAATTTAATTTCATATAACGGTATTTTCCCAAACCCTTCTAGACAGTGATAAAAGAGTAATCAGTAGCACGCTCCCCCTGTTGTTCATAGAAGCCATTTGCTGAAACATTTCCAGTGATGCATACATTTGCTTAAAGTAAAAACACTATCAGCTCTTTCCAGACTGAATGTGTGGGGTCTGATCCTGCAGCACTTCTGCATCTGGAACTCCTTCACAGGTATTTTACACTAGTATAAAAAGCTACTGATACCAATATTGCAATCTGAACAACATTAGACTAAGGGACACAAACCAAGATGAAAACCACTAAGAAATCATTGCTAAAATTGCTAATCCCTAATTTGAGCCCATTAGAAGTTTGACTGTGTGACTGTGAAGTTTGATCAGTGTGATTGATCCTTGCTTGGTAGTAGCATCTTGTAAAATTCACTAGCTTGAACTTGTGAAATTGCTAGTACTAGAGAAAATATTTAGTCCACATTAATTCATTGATTTGTCATGAACTTAGAAACACAAGATGAACATTTCCTATTGAGACTTGTGTATGACTTGAATGACTAGAGAAAAATCACTGTGGAACTCATTGGACAATATCAGAAAACACCTGAGGTTCTTTTAATAGGAGAGGCAAGCTATATAAATAAGCACCATCTTTAAATAGATTAAATACTACATAAAAGAACAGGTATTCCTCCATTCTTCTTGCTGTTTTTCCCCTTCCCTACCAAGGTATGAAAAATCAGTCATTTGCTTTATTGATGTATCCTTTACTGATGTACAACTAATTTGTTCCTACAAGCCTTATCTTGGTCTGTAAACCATTTTCCTGTAGCTTCTCCCAGCAGGGCTAAGTATGGGTTGTTCTTCAAGGAACTAAAGTGTATCTTAAATCTGCTTGATGTGTGAAAACCTCACAACAGGAACAGGAACTGGGAAGACACTGGTAACAAAGACAGGAGTCTGTTGAACAGAGACAAAAAGCTGGCTAAGTTAGATAATGGTTTGGTACAAACAGCTTTTAGCTAAAACAGACTTCATAATTTCAGTTGAAATTTGTGCATGTAGCTTGAATTGTTTGAGCCTTTTCCCTTTGTGCAGAGTAAAATAATTTTAGCTTACAGAAAAATATTATAAAATTACAAATCTTGGTGAGAAACTTGATAACCTCTTCCCCAATATGGTGGAAGATCATAGAATCAATAGAATAGTTTGGATTGGAAAGGACCTTTCAAGGTCACCCAGTCTAACCCCACTGCCATGAGCAGGGACATCTTCAACTAGATCAGGTAGCTCAGAGCACCCAGCTGCTTACTTTATTAAGAGTTTTTGAAATATAAAAATACATCTCACAGTAACCAGTAGTGAGCTTCTGAATACTTGTATGCTTTTCATATTAATGGTTTTACATGCAGTGGCTGCACCTTTTGGTCCTGTTCTGTGGAGAGCTCTGAAGTGAAAGTAGTCTGTGTTCCCACAGAAACTGTGCAGGTTTTTTAAGAAACCTTTTTATAGGAATTATTTCTTACCTCTCATCTACTTGACAAGCCTAGTTTATTTCTCTGTTTAAGTAAGAATACGACACGTCTGGCTGAGACTACATCTTCACATACTGCTGATAGTATGGTGTCACCAGCATTTCTGGAACTTAGTGGAAAATGTCAGGTGTGACAAATTATGTGCTTTATTTTCCCTTTACTGGCTCAGCAAAACATTTTACCTGCAGGATGTAGATTGGAATACTTCCGGTCACAGAAAATAGTCCTGGAGCTATTTATATATTTATATTTATTTTTATATATTTCTATAAAAGTCCCGAGTGAATGCTTGGTGCATATTGTGGCTTCTAATTGCTACTCTTCCCACGCCCCTTGTAAATTTCCTCGGCGAGACTGCTCTGCCCGAGCAGAAGCCTGCGAAGACTGGCCCACGAGCGATTTTTACTCGGTGCTCTGCGCACAGAGTACACGGCCCCGCAGCTCCCTGGCTCTGTGACACGCCGGGGCCGGGATCTCCCCGAGGCCTGAGCTCCACAGCGGGCCCGGCACTCGGTTCCAGGGACAGCCGTGCCAGGCCGCGCTAGCGCCGGGAGGAGGACACCGGGACAAGGCCGGCGGGGAAACGGCCGCAGCCTCCAAACCTGGCCGGGCGGACAGGCCGTGCTCGGCTCTGACACGTCTGTGCTGTCCGGCAGCAAAGCACTTGGATTTAATTTATGCCGGCGCCGCTGACGCCGGAGCGGGCAGGGCTGGGAAGAAGGGCAGGGCTGGGAAGAAGGGCACACCCGCCCCGCCCCGCGCGCCCCCAGCGCTCTCCCGGCGCCGCCGCGGGGGGGGTGCGCGCGCCGGCCGGTCCCGGCCCCGCCCCGCCGCTTCCGGCGCGGCCCGGGCGCCATGTGGCGGGCGGGGGCGGCGGGCGCTCTGCGCTCCGCGGGACGGGCGGCGGCGGCGCGGGCGCGGCGATGCGGCGGCACCGGGGGCGCCCCGAGGGCGGGCGCGGGCGGCGCCGGCAGCGGCCGCACGGTGAGCGAGGGGCGGACGGCGGGGGCGAGGCGCGGCCTGCGCGGCGGCGGGCGGGGCGGCTCTGGCCGAACGCCGGCCGGGGCGGGCTGGAAGGCAGGGAGGGAGGGGCGGCGAGCGGCGATTTGCGAGCCAGGCGCCGGCTCTGAGCAGGGCGAGGTCAGCCCGGGCAACCAGCGCCGCCGCCGGGCCTCCTCGCGCGCCTCCTCCCTCTTTCCCTCTCTCCCTCCCGCTGCCTCACACCTTCCCCTTCCCCCCGTGCCCGGGGAGCTGCCGCGCACGGAGCCGGTGCGCTCCTCTGCTGCCCCTCTCCAGGCGGAGCAGGCGGTGCTGGCTGTCCTCAGCCGGGGGTGGGACGTGGAGGCGTCTGCCGGCTGCGTGCTGGGACCGCTGTTGGCAGCCTCCGGTCACAGACCGGGTATGGATAAAGACTGATGGAATTAGAGCCTCTCGGCCTGGAGGGAGCCGGAACGTGCTTGTGGTCTTGTAGCTTTTGAGTCCAAGCGTGTATAAAATGCTGTAGGAAAAGGGGTGCATGTAGTCAAACATGTCAACGTGTAGTCAAACTTGTAGGCACCGTGGTGTATTTTGTTCGCCTGTAGCGTTTTGTCGCCGTTCTGTCCTTTGGTTTTGGACTAACAGGCAGCTCGTCGGTAGTGCCTGCGGATAGATACCACAGCACGTGAAGAGAGATCGGCTTGTGTTTTGTTCTTCCGTGCTTGAAGAGAGGCTGACATAGCTTGTTTGCAGACCTGCTTTTCGACTCAGTCTGAAGTTTTCAGAACCTTGCACGAGTACACAGAAAGTAATCATGAATGCTGTTGTACCATTAGACCGCCTGGTCAGCACCAGTTAAAAAGAAAATGGAAATCCTGCCACCTTCCTTTCTTGGTGGATAGCATAAGTACTCCTGCTACTGTGTCTAACCTGGGGATTAGCTTTATTTTCACGCTTATATCGGTCTCCTCAGCGGGGTTGCCCATTTGGTTCCCTTGTCTAATACTACTGGTATGGCAATTCAGCTTTTCCATAATTTGGAAATCTGGAATCTGAAGTGGTTTTGGCTCTTTTGTACATAAAGGAGGATTTAAGGTTTCTGTTTATTTCAGCTTAGGATGTCATGACTTCAGGAGAGGGACACATGTTTTAAGTAATGTAGCATTTGAGTAGTGGATATTTATGAAAATCTGAGCCTAAGCCGTTTAATTGTCTGAAGTTGCTCAGTAATTCTGCAGAAGAGCAGTAGAAAAGTTAGAATAATTCTCTTTTCTGAGTTCATTCTTCTGTGAATGAGAGGGTGTGGGTTTTTTTTTTTTCCATTCATTTGTATGATGAAGACAAGGATATTCTAGGTTACTTCAATCATCCAAAGACTAAAGCTGCATAATTTCTTCTATATTAGCCCTGTGATATAGATTATGAACATTTTACATGAGGATGGAAAGAACTTCAATGAGCGGTTTAATTTATATGCTAAATACATAGTTTATAATTCTTTACATTTTAACTTTAGTTCCATTTTGCTTCTGCTTACTTTAAACAGCAATTACAGTGTTCTTCAGATGTGAAGAGCAGGACTGTTTGGTTCATGAATTTGAGAAATGCAGGAACTCTGAGTGACACAAGGTAAAAATGCAATTTGAGATATTCATATGGAAATATTGCTTATGTATTTTAGAATAACTTATATACATACTGAGACTACCAAACTAATGTAATGTTGATGTGATGTAAAGGACAACTACAGTTTCAGCTAAAAACATTTTTTGTGGATTTGGAAAGTTACTTAGCAAATAACTTGTGTACCTAACCGTAGGTGTCTAGCACCATTTCACCTATGCCAGAGGATGTGAAATTTCTGCTTCTTCTGAGAGGAGGTGACACAGTATCTGTTAGAGACTTCTCCCATTCCAGTGCAGCAGTTGGAGACGCAGTAAAGGATTGTGCAGATGTCTGAAATGGCTCTTGCCCTTAAGTGCCTAAAGTGGGCCCTGAACCAGTACATGGATCCTGCTCGATCCAAAGACTTTCTGGTCTCCATGCCCCAAGGCATTTTGTGGTATCCGTGGCATAAGTGACATAGAGCATATTTCAGTAACTGGATAAGAAACTTTTTTAAAAGATGTGTTTTCTCTTACCAACCGATACATATTACATATTCAGCCCATAGGAACTGTTTCATTTCCATAGGCATTAGCAATAATTGAGATTATTTTACTGAAGTGTTTGTTGGTAGGGAGATGCATTTACACACTGAGTTAAAAGCTGACACTCATGGAGAAGGAACAACTTCTGGGATTTAATTACATTTAGTTAATTAAACTGTTCTACAGTTTGTTCCACTAAAGAGGAAAAGAGGAGCGGTCTCACAGGTGCTTTAAGCCTTATGTAATAACCACAAGGGTGCTTTGAAACTCTCTGGAGAAGGCTATAATTCATAAGTTTTAGTTCATAAGCACAGTTTCAATAACAACTAATTACCAGTTGCATGGCTAATTCTAATTAAGAAGACAAATGGTATACATAAACATGACTTGTGATACTGACATTTCTAAACTGTGTATGGCTACAGGAAGCTTTGTAGAGTCAAATGACATGTATTTCTAAATGGGAGATGCTTTTGTCTCTGTCGAGTTCAAAACTAAGCAATTCTTACACTAAGTCCTTTCATGAATATGCCTTACTTTGAAATCTGATGCTGTTTACTAAATGGGGGTTAGTATAGCTAAGGAAGTAAGTACTTTTTCCTCAGTTAAGAGATCTCTAATACTAATTAATTTCAAAATTTCACCTCTGTTTATAAAGTGGATTGTCACCTGTATGATCTTAAAAAGTATGACTACTTGTTTTATAAAATCATTTCATGGTTACTGTTTCATCCAAAGTCATGGTCTCGGTATGTTTTTATTGTAGGTAAAATGCTGTCTTCCATACTTTTCCTCCTAATTATGGACTTCTGTGTCATTTGTAGCTCTTTAGATGAGACCACCTATGAGAAACTGGCTGAAGAAACACTGGACTCCTTAGCAGATTTCTTTGAGGATCTGACAGATAAACCTTTCACCCCAGAAGATTATGATGTCTCTTTAGGGGTATGTTTTAAACATTATATTACCGCTGTAATTATTGTAGAGTTTTGGGGTTTTTTCCTATTATTTGAAGGAGGATTTTAAATTAGTCACCTTAGTGCTGAAATTACAATGAGTTTTTACACCTTTATTGTATACTGACTGGGACAACAAATCTGGTGAAAAGTAACACACACTGTTGTGTAATTTAGGGGTTTAAAAAGTTTCATGTTTAGAGAAAGACATAATATAGAATAATAACTGAGCACAAGAGGAGATGGAAACTGTTCTCTAATTTCACATTGGTCTACAAATTTTCATAAACAGGCATAGATATCTGGCTTAGCAATCGGTTCCCTTCTGGTGAATACTAGAACTGTAGGCCTACATGGCATAGTACATCACATGTAGCTGTTAGAGCAGTTTCTTTGATTGGCCTGAATACAGAGAAGCAGCATTTTTCTTGACCAGGTAGTGTATGTTTGTCCTGGCTTTAGTGATGACAGCCTGTGGTGGAGAGAAGCAACAGGAGGGTGCAGTGTTTGAATAGGATGTTGCAGAAGTTAAGATCAGAGCATACATGTGGAGAAGGCTGCTGTCACAAGAGACATTGCATGGCTGGAGCCTTCAGTAGTCAGCCACTCAAATTCTTTTACAGGAGGACAGACTCAGATTAAAAATGTCTGTTTTATTTGTATGGGAATTTATTAGTTTTGATACTCAGTTCCTGAAGTGATCTGTGTGTTACAGCCCTCAACATGACTTGGAGAAGAGCACTGTTTCTCCCTACACTACTGTCTGCTACATAGGTCTTTCAATACTGCAGTTTTTTGAAGTCACTCAACTATTGCTCCCTCTTCATGTCTTACCACAATGAGAGCTTTCTGCTGGCACTGTCAGTGTAAGGTTTTGTTCTCCAGGATGTTGAATTGAATGGTTTGGGTTTCACTGTGCAAAATACAAAACCAAAACAGAAGTCTATACTTTTGGACTTCCTTATGTGTAGCTTTGTCATCATAATTTTCATTCTGTATTTCTGATAGCTGGGATATAAAATAATTGCCAGTTGCTTTCTGTTTAGCAAATACTACTTGTTGCTTTAATTATGTAGATAATGTTACAGCTAATTGCTTTTCTGGTAAAAAGCATTGTTTAACCATTACTCTTCAGTGTGTTTCAGGATAGCAGCACCTATTAGTCTGGTGTAACTATCCTAGGACAAAAATTAGAAATGGTTGAAATTTACCTCTTTAATTTTCTTAGACACTTCATTATATTAAGCTGATGAGTAATGTAATATTTTTTTCTTTATCTACTATATGATGGATTATGTTTGACATTGACTTGTGAAGCTCAAGAGGTGATAATACTTTTACGTCTTAATTTTTACCAGTGGTGTTTTACTGTATAGACTGGATGATGACAATTAATAATATGCTGTCATTTCTGTTGAAAGCAAGAGGTTAAATAGCCCAAGTTTTAATTCTAAACAAACAGCGTCAGTGCTGCAGGAAGCCACAAGGTGGCGAATGTGATAAAGGTCTGCTCTTATAAAAGTGATTGTTTTGAGCAATTTATATCATAGTGTTCGGGGAAAAAAGCACCTGTTTGGATTTTTTTTTTTTTTTTTTTGGCCAGGAACTAGCAAACATTCATCCAGCAATACAGAACACGTACAGCAGTATTTTGTAAAATATGGTAAAAGTATCTTGCAATTTAAGTTCTTAAAAAAAATTGTCATCTTTTCTAGTATTTCAGAAGTACTGTAAAATGTATGAAGAATTGTTTTCAACACACCAGTAGAGGTTTACTAATATTTACTTTGCAAGTATAGAGCAACAGTACTCTCTTAACAGCTGACCCACAGTATAAATAATAGTATAATTTTTTGTTAACTCTTTGAAAACCTATTTACTGATAGTGTTTTTGTAGAAACATGTAATGTAACATTGTGCTAAATACTTAATATGGCATAACAAACCACATAGAAGAATGCTGAAACCTGTATATTATTATGCAGGCCTGATCCTCCATCCTCTTCTTATTCTGCTGTATCTCTACAATTCTAAGACCACCGAGATATGGAAAACTTGAAATTCTGACAATCAGAGAAGTAGCTTGTTCTTGTCTTTCTGTGCACCATACTGATGTCCAGTAGAAATAACTGGCAGGACAAACGTGAAGGAACTTTTAAGCAGGAGACCTTTTTATTGTTTTGATCAGAAATATAAGTGCCTTAACAAGCACAGAAACAGCATGGAAACTAAGGTAAAAAATCAGATCCTGAGAGTATTATTTTATGCCTGGTGATAATTTAGATATGTCAGAAACCAGTAACCCTGAGTTACTTTGTAGGGGAAGGACGCTTCGAGTTGCTGCTTGTGCTACAGAGTGTGTTGGCAGGCAGCAGATACTCATACCTGAAAGTATTTTTCCTCCTAGTGAGTGTTTATATGTAGCAAATACTCCAAGCAATGATAGGTAGCTCTTAGTAGTATCTTCTGCCTAAAGTATGAAAAGTGATACCCTTAAAGGAGCTTTATTGTGCTATAGGGCTTGAAGTATTTGAGATACTGTGAACTAAATAAATTATTATCTGAATCATCACATTGCATTCTGTAGAAATGTTTCCCTTTTTAATTAGTATCTTTCAGATCACCTTTAGATCAAGTCCAGTCCAAATACTGTTGTTTTTTTCACTCTTAAAAGTCAGAACAGAAAATATCTTTGTCATTTACAAGAATCATGTTGTCAGTAAGAAATGTGAGCAAGAAAGAGAAAAGAAATGTTCACTAGGATAATAGTCTAAAGGTGGCATGACCAAAGCAAAACCTGACTCATGGAAAACCAGATTCATGGGATTTAGAACTGGAACATTTTTTCAGGTATGAATCACAATTATCAAGAAAAAAAAAAGTGTTTATTCCCTGTTAAACTGTTACTGAAGAAAAGGAAAAATATGTGGCTCAGAAATCTAGCAATGACACATAAAGCTTCTTGACTTTGAACCACACCAGTTCTGCATTGTTCATTAATATAAAAAAAGTTGCTACTGGATGATGTTTTAATCATTGCTAAACGAATTGCAATACTCCGGTCCTTTCAAGATGCCAAGTTCAAGCTCAAGAGTATTATTTAGGTAGTACCATTGTGAATGATACAAACACACTAAAATCAAACTCTGACCAGAAGGTTTAAAGTCTATATCAAACTCAAAGATGTGCTAGGTATTAACTTAGGGTTTTAGTATCTAATGATTATTCTCTCCTGCTATTATTGTTTGGGAGATGGTTGAGAATCTGATCCAAGTTTCTGTCACTGCAGATGAAGTAATTGTTGTCAAAGTAGCAGGATACAAGTTTTTATTTCTGACTTTCTTTGTCTTTTAAGAGTGGAGTACTAACAGTTAAATTGGGTGGAGACATGGGAACATATGTAATCAATAAGCAAACACCAAACCGGCAGATTTGGCTGTCCTCACCCACTAGGTAAGTTATGTGTAAGTTAGTTACATAATATCTGCAGACTGGGTGGAAATGTACTTCCTCTTATTTATAGCATGGCATGATGGTCAGTTGTAATATCCTTTTCATAAGTAAGCCTTCTGTTCTGTATGTTCTCAAAACAGGATATAATCTAAATGTTCACTAATGGTTTGATATAGGGGTTCAGGGGATACTGCAGTATTACTGGCATACCTAAATTAATACAAGAAATGTGTAACAAAGTATTTTCACACATTGTTTCAGCCCAAAACCACTGTCTACAGGTATATTACCTACATACAGGAAATATAAACAGCAATGATTAAAAAGAAACAAACAAAGCTTCTGTTGGAAAAAGAGCGATGCTGATGTCATCATCTAAATCTGTCTTTGTGTTTTACACAGGGTGGCTCCTTCCCTTTCAAGCTTGTGGGATTTCCTGCTTTATATGTTTATGTATGCATGCCCACACTGGTTGTTTTTGTCAAGCATCTGCACTTCATGGGAGCCTTAGCTAGCTGCTTCCTCTGCCTTTTCTAATGCTCTGTTTTAATCCATTCCAGGTTTTTGATTAGTTTTAGCAGGAAGGGCAGCCAGATAAGTGGAAAAATGCTGTAGCTGTCCCCCCCGCCAAAAAAGCTGTATTCTATGCCACTACCCCTGGAAAAGAACCCAGGGAGATGATAAGTGTTACTGGTGAAGGAACCAGCTTATAAGATTTTTGCATCACTGACATGCATGGGCTTCATCGCTTTATGAAAACAAAAATTCAGATGATTCCTTCTGTTTAGCTCTGGTTGAGCTATGACATACATGCTCTGGAATATGGATGTTGAGGGGAAAAAAAGAAAAGTAGAGTTTTTGCTTTTTGTACTCCCTTAACTGGCATTATGATAAACAGTGGTATTTCCTGGAACATGATGCTTTGTGTTCTCTTATTTCCTAACTTCTGAAAGGCAACTCCAGCAAATGCTGTGTGATCTGAACTGTCATCTTCTTTACTGCAATGTGCTGGGAAGTGAAGGAAGCAGATGTTGCTGCCAGTAATCACTTGAATTGAATGTTTTGGGGCATTTTTACAGTAAATGTTGTCCTTTAGTTTTTAAGAATATATCCCAGTGGAGACAAATTTGTCAAGATGTGAGACATTTTTCTTGGAATTTATTTTGGCTGTCTGTTTGCTGTTGAGTATCAGTACACCACAGTGAAAGCTTTACTTAGTTAACAGTTAAACAAGAGGGGCACAAGGGGATGTGTCCATCCTGCCAGCAGTGTGATTGCAGTAACTTAATGTAGCTCCTGACTGAAAAGACTTTTCAACCTCACAGAATATTACCAATACTTTAATGTGATAACTTAATTCTTTTCTCTTATGGTTGAAACATATATGCGGACTTTCCATGAGAAATATATTTAATCTATCTCTAACTTTGTAGGCATTTTATAGAATTCACCAGATATTTGCTTAAACTATTAATCTAAAAGTCACATTTGTGCAGTATTTCGGAGATACATAGAACTATGAAAGTGTTTCATATGCTGACCTTATCACTGATACTTACTGCATAACATTTAAAAGCAGTTCAGATAACATACATATTTCTCTGTCTTTGATTAAATGGTATGTCTTAGCCTGCTTTTCATGAATGACATCATTCTCTAGGTGCAGGAGAGTATAAATACATGCTTGTGCTGCAAAAGGTGAGGTGAGAAATACTTAGTAAAATAACTGCAGCTCATAACACCGATTCAAACAGTTGACATTTCTGATACAGACAGTGAGATTTCAGAGAAAGTGACTTGGATTTGTGCTCGCATTTGTAACTTCTCATACATTGATTAATGATTGGAAAGTTCTTCATTTGACTGTTGTGAATAACTCAGGATAGTCAAGGTTCAGATCAGTGTTTATGCTTGTAGATAGAGAACCTGCAGATAATTCTTAGGTATGTATAGAATAGTCTGTTTTCTAGCAGACTTGGCGCGTTGATTGAGATCGAAGGCATATATCTTACAAGATAAGGGGTTTATCTGTTTATCCCAGATAACCATTTCATTCCTTTCTATTTTCTTTGCTTAGCTGATATTAACAGCAGTGAGTACCTTTCAGTCATTCTCCCATTTGACATGTGGAAAACTGGTGGATAGTAAGGTCTGGAGTAGAACCTAGGTGTTCAAGTTTCTTTCTTGATACTTAATGAAGACCCGGAAAAACCAAGCCAGTAACAATAAAATAGTGCAGAGGAAAAATAGCATTTTAGTTACGAATCTCCCATGTGCAAATATATTTGCTTTCAGGGGCTAAATTATTTTGTTGCATCAAAAATGAAATTATTTGTCCTTTGCCGTGCTTAGAATATTTGCAAGAACTAATCAGTGGCATTAATTCAGCATTATACAAGTATCTGTTGTGATATTTGTATGCAAGAATATTATATCTGAGGGAAGAATGGGATAAAGGAAGAAACTGTGGGGAAATCAGTGTCAAAAGCAGGAAGGGAAAGTGCTTGTCTCCTCTAGAAATGACTGATGTATCTTGTCACCTTTCAGATATATCTGTTTGATGGCTCAGTAGTTCCTGACATATCAGGCCTTTTCTGCTCCACTTCCTCAGACTGCCCACCAGCCGTTCCCCATGCTATCTGTTATTTTTCTTGGGCACTCTGTGGCATACATTATGCATACAGGCTTCCAGCAGGTCTCCTGAAATAATCTCTACTTACACAGTGTGTGATGTTTTGTTGTTTTTGTTTTTTTTCTAGTGGGCCCAAGCGCTATGATTGGACTGGACGGAATTGGGTATATTCTCATGACAGAGTATCTCTTCATGAACTACTATCAAAAGAGTTTTCAACAGCTTTTAAAACTAAATTGGATTTGTCCTCCTTAATATATTCTGGGAAAGAAGATACTTGATCGTATTCTACCTCATAGAAGTTTAAAGACTTTAACTTCAAGCCAGGCTCTTTCTTGTGCTGAAGTACTTGAGCTTAATTCTGTTGTTTTCTTGGCATCAATATATTGTGCAAAATGAAAATAATATATTTTTCCTTTAGTGTTCAGTCTTTGGATTTCTGTGTGCTGTTTGAATCTGTGCCCATGTAGTACACATGGTTGAGATCACCCATCCTGTCACTTAATTTCTTGCTTTCTTTCTGCAGAAGTCATGAATTTTTAGTGTCTATAGACTTACTTGCTTGGAAGGACTGACCATTTGGTGACTTCTGACCAGCACACAAACACTGAACTTTTTTTTGGTGAAACATTCATCCAGATTGAGAAATGCCTGTGAGTTACATTGACATAAATTGTGGTACTGTAAATGTACCTCAAAATTTCTGGCTATTGTAGCACTCATAGTGACGTTTAACATGTCAAAATGTATGTCGTGACGGGTTTTTTCATAGTATTGCAGAACTTGCTATTCTCCAAATTCTAAATTGTAGTTTGTTTCACCTCAGGATTTTTTTTTTTTTTTTAGCTAAACTTTAAATTACTTAGACATTTTTGTGGCTCTGAGCATGATACAGAACTGGAAAGGCTAGTGTGTGAAGTTTAAGCTATACAGCAGTATCTCTGCAAACATTTCATTCTGTTACTGCACATTTCTCTTTCTCTACCCTTGTTCTTCAAAGAGTTAAACAACTTACTTTGGGTTTTTTTGTTTTGTTTTTTTTTTTTTTTTTTTTGAGCTGAGCAAAAGTAAGTTCATGGTAGTGAAAATTTGCACTGATTTTATTCTATGGCATTTAAGTGGTTTTAGATTATCTTGTTTATCATCATGATACAGCAAGCCTTCCCCTGGCACCATGCTGATGCAGAAATTTCTTAGAATCAAGTATAATTCTTAGGCTGATGAAGCTATCTTTGTCAGGCTATTAAATATGTGAAGGAAACAAACTATATACTCCAGATCTTAAAACAAAAATATTTAAAAGAAATCATGAATGACAACAATTCAGCAGTTGCGTTCTTAATTTTACATGGTTGTAAAGTCACAACTCGCAGGTTTTAACTGCCTATAAAATGGACCAAATTCTTAACTAATGCATGAGGGAAAAATTACACCACACTCTTGGAGATTGTATGAAAGATGTTCAGTGCACAATATTTTTGTTCTTGGTTTCTCTGATGCTGTAGTTAGTTTGGCATGATTCTTTAGCTACCTTGACAGGTAAGGATGGATTTTTGTCATTGAAAAACAATAACTGTGAAGTGTTCTTGCCCAGTATTTGCATTTAGAGTATAAGCATTGTTACCTGCTATTTCCCACTACTAAACAGAGAAACATTTCTATGGAAGTAACTCTTGGTTAATGGTGCATGCTGTGTGCATGTTTTAGAATCAATATAAATTTCTGCTCTACAGAATGAGATAAATACAACGACTCCCAGACCTTGTGAATATAAGAGTAAAGCATGGGTTTTTTTCATAAAGTACAGGGAGGTAAAAATAGAATGTTTTTGCTGTTCTGAATTTAGAACACTGAGAATAATTTATAGCATATGGAAATATGTATTTTTAAGTAGTTACTTTTACAATATTTAGCTCAATCTCCTAAAATTTCAGATAGTCATTTAAACACATTTGTGTACAAGTTAATGACTTGATACTTGAATTGAGGATACCAGGTTATTCCTTTGCCTGACCACGTAATTATTTTTTTCAATTGACTTGCAAAAATTATTTTCTTAAGTATTTGCATGCAGTATGATCAATAGTTGGATCTGATTGCATCTGATTGATATTTGGAAGTTCATTTTCCATTCCCTTACATCTGGTGGAAATGTTCAAACCAAAATAAAATTGCATGTAGAAATCTTAATTCATTATGTAAAGGTATGATGATAAGGGTGAAGGCCACGGACATATGTGTATTTTTGAATTCTTTCTGTTTCTTAAAAAACGTACTGGAATGAGTCTGTCCAAGTGTGGCCAGTCGAGGTGGATTTTATAAGAGCATTTCAGCATTCACAGTTTACATGCCTTGCCCTTCATCTGTAATGCTACTGCTATTTATGCAAACAATTTCCTGAGTTTAGGTATCTGAGTAACAAATGTATTTAATCTTAACTGGTGAAGATAAATACTGTCAGCAAGTTAGAATGAGTTTTATCTCAATGTACAAAATTAATCATAGGACATGACTCATTTTTTGTTTTACTACTTGCAGCAAATTATAAGTAGGGGCAAGGACTCCCCGTGAGCCGTCACACTCATACAATGGAGGCACAGAATGAGCTGTGATCCTCATGTCAGACTGCTTATTGCCCCAAGACAAGTAACGCTTCCGTACTGTTTTTTACTTCCGTAACTTACGGAATAAAAAGATCATTGTATAGTTCCCCACCTGACATCATGTCACTAGTTTCTTGTTTCACCTCTCTCAAAAGAAATAGCTAAAGGACAGTCATTAAATATTGACTGTGCACAGACAGTATCAATAAGAACCACTGTGTTACAATGCAGTTGCTCCATTGTCAGTGAAGGAGAATGTGCAGAATATTTTGGAAGCATGAGTGTTGCCATTCGTAGTTTTACTGGCTGTGCAAGCTCAGCACATAAACTGGGGTGTGTTGGGCTGTTTTTAGATACACCAGAATTTACACCAACTGCTAATCTGACCCTTGGGTTTTTACAGTTTATGCTTACACTCTGAGAGACCTAGTATGTCCAGCCTTGCTAAAATTCATCGTTTCCTATGTGCCCAGTTCTTTGGAAGTCTCCGTTCATTCATATAGTCAAGTCTCCAGCAATTGCACACAGTCTTCATTGACCATAAAATACCACCTTTGTTTGCCAGGAGTTATGTGCCTGAGTTCTTGTCTGGTGTTTGTTCATTTTCTTTTTCACTTGTGGGTAATTTGTAAGAAAACATTACTACTTCTTTCCAAGATTGTTCCATGTGATAAAGTCATTACATCTTACTTCCTTAAAATTCCCTTAATACTTCCTTAAAATTCCCTTAATACTTCCTTTAAAAGTGTCTTTTGGTAGCATCAATAAATGCGATAAAGGCCTGTCCTGAAGAGGAGGTAGCAGAATAAGAGAAAGGGGGTTTACTACAGGAACGTTTGTGTTTGATTAGTTTCTGGTTGAACTCCGTGATTGTGCTACCCAGCTCTGTAGTATTTGGGAGTCCTGGGAAGGAAGACGGTGGCTTGCCAGAAGACCTGGGAGAACGTTCAAAAGGAAACATGGGAGGGGCAGAAGCAAATGCTATCACGAAGAAATTAGCTTTGCCCAGCCGCTGGTGTTGGCAGGGCAAGGAGAGAGATGGGGCAAAGTGCTTCATATTGTGGCCCTTTAGGGAATAGTGTTTTAAATTTACACCGCACCACTATTTATAATTGTAACTAATCAAAGATGTTCCAGTCCATTTTGCTATTGAGATTTTTTTAATTCCTGCATAAAGATAAGAAAAAGTTGTGCAGAGTTACATTCATATCTCTCCCAAATTGCCTTTTATGTGAATTGTACTGCTGGCAGTTGTAGAACAAAGACAATATTCATGCCTTTTACTGAGGGAGGTGACCAGTGGAGACTGCTTTGCTGGGGATAGGATAAACAAAGACACGAACAATTAAAGTATTCTAAACCGTTCCTAATTACGGACTTTTTTTTTTTTTTTTAATTCAGGTTAAGGAAAGACAGACAAGTTCAGATAAGAAAACAATAGGTATTTAAGCCATATAATATTGCTACCCTCTTCAGTTTGCTGAATCGATTTAAAAATGGTATTGTAATTACGCAAAGTGATCCGTAACACAGTGAATAATTTTGCAAGCATTGTTACTTTCCAGGTGTAGGCTCTTCTGCTAGCCATCATTGTTCTCTACTGTTGTACTGAAAAAAAAACCAAAAAACAGCCAGTTGTATATTTAATGCAAGCATCCTTAGGCAACTGTTACAAAAGATTTAGAGAATTAAGAGATGAAGTTTTAAAACATTCATTAAGGAAACAGGCACGCACCACTGTGTAAACCAAGTGATCTGACACATACCTGGAAGTAAAACTAAATTTCCATTTCTTGTGCCTTGATTCTGCCTGAAAGCAAAATTGTGTGTGTGTGTGTGTGTGTGTGTGTGTGTCCTGATCATAAAATTAGTCTGTCACTGACTGAAAACATAAAATTTATGAGTTAGTCCTGAATTAGTCGGGGTTTTTTTCTCTTCTGATTTTTTGCCGTTGGGGCTTTTAGACTGAAATAGGTACTTGAAGCCCTGTGTATTCACATGCATGTTAATTATTAACAGTAGCTACAAGCAGAGCTTTTCCATACAATATCTAAATGCAGTTTCATGTTTGCCGTAATAAAATAGGTTCTTTCACGGCCTCCTTCCAAAGTCCAGCCTCTTCATGGAGAATACTGTTTGCCTTCCTTATCTTACTTTCTGTATGAGACATAGTGCATGAGCTGTACCTATTGAGGAAGAAGTTTATCAGAATGAGAAATGCTCATTGTGGGAATCTACTATATTTCTCACCTGCAAACAGCAACAAACCAGAAAACTTTTAAGTAGTTTGTTCTGCATGCCCGGTACGGGTGGGAGCCTGCTGTTGTAGAGGGGCTTGCAAGGGGTTTAACTGTACACCAGATAAGGAATTCCTGGTGACATTCAGTGCTTTACAATGCAAAAGAAATATGACTCCAAAGAATCCTGTCGGGACTGTTTTGCCTTGCCTTTCTCATCCCCGGGTGCAGGACAGCAGTGATGCCGAAATCTGATACCTGTGGAATGCCAGCCTGGAGTGTAGTTCCCTCCTGGTATGTTACCCTTTCGGGAACAGTATTGGTGGACTTGCAGAGTGACGCGGCGTGTTCCGGCCTGGAAATGGAGCTACCCTGCCTTCTGCTAATCTTGTGTATTTCAGCTGAGAGTGATGGTGTGAACAGAGCCCTCCCGAGCTGTCAGTAAAGCGGCCGCAGCTATTCTGTGATAAAGGACGAGGAGAAGCAGATTGAGATGCGTACGTGGAGCACGGCGCTGTGGTGTTAGACTGTCTCAGTGGTCTTCCCGTTAGAAAGGTTCAGATGGGCAACGATCCCAAGTTCCAAACAAAACACTGATGTAAACGGAAAACACACCCAAGCGCCGGGGCTGGGTGGCGGTCACCCTGCCAGCGGCGGCGGGGCTCCGCCGTGCCCACTCGCAGCTCCGCTCTGGGCGGGAGGGGCCTCGGGCAGAGCCCGGGGACCGCACTGGGGGACAGACCCGCGGTCCCCTGCCGGGACACGGGACGGGCAGAGAAGAGCCGGGGGGCGGGGCGGCCCTGCCGCGGTGACTCAGCGGCGCGGAGCACCGGGCTGCGACCGGTATTTCCTGTTCCCCCGCCGCCGCCGCGGGTGTTGGTGTGTGCGGGCGTGGCCCGGGGGAGCGGGGCGAAGGCACCCCTGGACTGGAGGGGAGGCAGCCGCAGGTGGGGACACGCCTAGAGAGGGGCCCCGCCGCCCGCCTGGTCCGGCCGCCACCGCCCCTCCCCTGTCGTTCCCTGCCCTCCCCATCCTTCCCCTCTCCTCCCCACCTGGGGGCGAGGCCGGCACCTGCTGCGGGAGCCCGCCCCTGCCCGCATCCCGCAGGAAATCGCCCGACGCGGCAGGAGCGGCCGCGCGGACCCAGCCTCAGCCTCGGCCCCGGACTCGAACTCGAGCCCCCGTCGCTGCCCGCTCCGGGACGGCGGGGCCGGGCAAGGCGCAGTCCCAGCGCCCGGGCGCCCCTGGGACCTCTGCTCCCGCTGCCGGACGCCCTTCGTGAGCAGGCGAGTATTTCCGCGGGATACCCTCTCCCCGAACCCGCGCTCTCCGTCGCTTCCCTCCCGCCAGGCAGGTGCGGTGCCCCCCGGCACCCCCTGTCCCCCGCGGCCGGCGCCTCTGCTCCCCGCCCCGGGGGCCGCGCTGCGGCCACGAGCCGCCGGCTTCTCCTCCTGGTTCCTTTGTGTGCTTTGGCTTTATCGCCTTCTCGCCTGCGCTCCTCGAGGGCGCTTTGCCGCCTTTGTCCGCGGAGCCGGACCCGCGGGGCCCAGGCCGGTCCGCCCCGCCGCGCACCTGGGCGGGCCAGCGCCGGGATCGGCCGCGATCGGCTTTGCTCTTAACGGGATTAAGCGGCTCTCGGTGACTTTTTCCGTGATAAGTACTTTCCGGAAGAGTGCGATACTACGTGGAAAGTGGGAGAGATGTCACTGGCGAGCCGGGGTGTTTGTTTAGCCGGGTTAGTCCCGGGGAGGTGGGGCGAGTCCCCCGGCCAGCGCCAGCCCCGCCGTCGGGGACCTGGGCCGCCTTTGTTGTACCGAGAATTCCTGAAATCTTTATGTTGGCACATCCCGAGTGGATTCCAGCCGTGCCTTGGGCTTTGGCTAACTGGGTCAGGGGAAGTTTCAAGTTAACAGGGAACTGTAAAACAAAGAACAGGCAGTTCCAGAAGACAAATGTTTTAATTGCCCTGTTGAAGTGCCTTGGCATCGGCCGTGTTTGCGGTGCTGGAGCCCAGGTACACTAGATTTTTATCCTGGAGTGCCAAGGTCGATCTACCAGTGGCACGCACTTCAGTATGCTTTAGTAGACAACTTCACCCTTAATTACCCCGTACTTGAGACCTGTTTGCGTATTTTTTTCCATCATGAGAAAGTACATGCTGTTTGAACATACTTGTGTAAGAGCCATGTAGCAAATCGGAAAACTTTCACGCTTCCAATGTTGCTTTCTAGTAGTTACTCACTTGAGAGAGAGAGAGAATCTCTGAATTATCTGCTCCCTAGCTTCAGCTTATAAAATCACGACGGTTTCCACAGCTAAGATCATTCCCAAGGGCTCTTGGCCTCACAGCTGTGCTCCAGCAGAGGCTGCAAAGGTCTGCTTTGTTTTAACCTTTGGATGTAATTATCAAGGTCGCATAATTGGCAACAAAATAGATTACCTTTTCATTTGTTCTGCAAATGTTTGTTTTAAAGCTTGAGAACAGTGATTCACCTATAGTTGAGGGAAAATAAAAGAGAAACTAGTATGTGCAAAACTGTTTCTTTCATTCGTGAAGCATTTGTCGTCTAAGGCTTTAACAATCAGCCCTTTCAAAGAGCGATACTTGACAAGATCCATGAAGTCCTGACAAGGCAATCCTGTACTGGAAGGCATAGGAGGTTTGCTTGTGTGAATTAATGCTAATCGAGAGATCATCCGGCTGCTTTAAGAAACTGAAATGTTTTGCATTTAGTAAGCAAGTGTGTGCCACCTAGACATGGTCAGTAAGATTTGTACTTGGTATAACATTATTATGAGGGCTGTCATCAGGCTTCTGAGGAAACTTCCTGCATGTATTTGACTTTTAGGTGAGTTTACTGTTATAATTGCTTCTGGACTGTTACATGCAAACATCTTAGGCCCTAAACATTGGTTTTAAATAGCGGCAGTGACTTCTTCTCCCTTTATAAAAAGGTGTCACTGTGAATACAGGAGAACCTGTATCTAATTTTGTTTTACTGTTGCCCTGTTTTGCTGTTTGCAACTGCTGAGATGCTTAGTGCCACTGCACTGGATTTTTCTGAGACTAAAGGCAAACGTTGGGAATTACGCAGCAGAGTGAAGATGACCCCAACAGTTTGCATGAACTATAACGTAAATACAGCTCTTCAGAATGAAGCATCAAAGTAATTAGGTGTATGATACTTTATTGATTGCTTAATTCCCCCTTTTCTTGGTGAAAAAGTCTCACTTTGTGATTAAAACAGTGTTTAGATAGCGGCGTAGTTCACAAAATAGGATGTGCCATACCTTTATAAAACCTTTATGTTTAAAAGCATTAGAAAGCTCTTGGACCATAGGAATCCTCAACTGGGGAATGGTCTAATATTCCAAGACTATTTCAAAGCTGCATTTAAGTTAGAGCAAATCTGGGTGATAGCGTTTGTGTGTGTTTTTTAATAGTTACCAATCTTGTCTTTCTCCAGAACTTCCTTGTAGGGTAAAAGAAATCTCGTGTTACAAGACTGTTCACTTGTAATTGTTGAAGTAACAGTATTTATGTACTCAGGGACGGCATAACTTTTGTCATACCGTAGCCTCGTTAGTTTCATCCTGTTGTAGTAGTCTTGGAATTGATCATTCTAATGACAGGGGGAAGAGAGCACTTACATGTTAGAACAGCTACAAGTCTGTGAAGTTAGAGCTTTTCAAGTCTGGTTTATTTTCAAATAGGTATGAAAGTTCTAATTGCAGGGGAAAATTTTTTTTTTTTTTAATTTGCCAATTGGTCTTTGGTATCAGCTGCAGAAAGGTTGTGGATCTTAATCCCAAATTGCAGTGGATTTCTGCGAACTTTGGAAGACTTCTCAAAAACGAGTTAATCTATTTGTAAAACAAATATTTATGCAGTAATTATATAGGGCACAATTTTGTCTTCTAATAGATGAGTCTTGCCATAGAGGAGAATGTTTGCAAATGGTGTGTTACCTACAAAGGTTGGAGCAGTGACACGGGGATGACTGGTTTTGCATGACTGTACTGGCATAAACGCACCAGTGCACGTCATCTTTCAGAGTCAAAAGTTCAGTTTCAGTCCCACGACCAAGTGCTCTAAATGCATTGAGAACATACCTCATCAAAATAGAGCTGTTCAACCGTGGGATGCTTTTCTCAATTATCTGAACCTATCCTCTTCCTCAGACATCTATGTCTGCTCCCTTGAAAACTTTACTTACTGCTTGTTCCCAGAGTCTTTGAAGCCTTCTGTTGCTCTTTAGTAATTTTTTACCAGTACTTGAGTTATCCTGGTCCCACTTCAGAAAGGTTGGTGGGTTTTTTTCCTGAGTGGGTAAATTATGATTTAGAACCTGCTGCAATTATGTGAGTATTTTTGTTAGGGGTTTAAGAAAGTTTTTTCTGTTTGTTTATTATTTGTAGGGGTTTTGATTAGTTTGGTTTCTTTGGGGTTTCTTTTGTTGTTATTTTTTGGGGGGTTAATGTCTTATTTGTTGTTTTGTGGGTTTGGTTGTGGGGGGTTTGTTGTTGTTTGTTTTGTTTTGTTTTGTTTTGTTTTGTTTTTGGGGTTTTTTTGTTTTGTTTGTTTTTTTTTTTTTTTGTTTTGTTTTTTTTTGTTTTGTTTTTTTTTTTAGCAGACAAAGCCAGCATTCAGGTCTAGAAAGCTGAGGTTATTTTTTACTTAAATATTACATAATTTAAACAGGTACTAAGTGCAGCATTGTAATTAGACAGCTTGATGCAGCAGGAAAGCTTACTCAGGTAATTTAATACCTTAAACTATTAATGTTTGGGTTGGGATTTAGTTGGCTTGTTATTGGGATTGTTTTGTTTTTCTTTTTAAGATGATTGCTATTTGAAAGTGCATGTCGTTAGGCCATATCATAGTTTTTTATTTCAAATGAAAATGCAGATTGTGTCAACTCCTTTCTGTTCAGTGTAAAATGGTCCTTGCGTTTGTGAATGTATTTAGGATGTTTATGATCCAAGCTTAGTAATAACAGAGTGAGCTGTGGGAGCTCTGGTATGATATCTGGTGCAGCATCTGCCCTGGTTCGTATTCATCAGCTGCAGGCTTTGTTTTTAGGAAACATGAGCTACCCAAGTCTTCCTGAATTTAGGTCAGCATTGTCATTGTGCATCTGAGTCCCAGAACCTCAAGATGACCATGGTTGTTAATCTAGGAAGAAAAGGAAACTCATTAGTGCTCTCTTTTCACATGAACAAGGTGAAAACGACAGACAAAAATACTGCCTGATACAATAGTAGGTAAATAAAAAGTGTGCAAGGCAAAATATAAAGCCCTATTGTTCTGGGTTTTTTCCAGTGCCTGCTCTCTTTTCATGCTTTTGTCTCTGCTTTTGTTTTGTACCAGTAATCCAGAAGTGCTTTTGAGAAATTTCTCTTTACTTCTTAAAGGCGTGCAATTACCTAGAGTGTGGGTTATATACATGTGAAGTGTCAGGTTTAGGATGTCTCCTTAGATTTGGGTGTATTTTCACTGAGTTAGGCATGACTTCAGATATACTGGGCCACTGTGGCTTTTTCCTAAGACTGGCTCAATGATACCTCTCCCAAAAGCATTTTGTTGTTACAACTCTATTGTACCAAACTCATTTTTTGACATTAGTATTGTATTGATAAACTGAACATGAGCTTAACAATGCAGCCTCATTATAACAAAGATTTCACATGTTGGTTAAAGCTATGTGTTATTTGCCTTGCCTCATTAATTTTTGGTAGGGTTTTTTAAGGCTTTAGAGAAAACCCATAAATCTCTCCTACAAGTCGCTGTTAACAGCAAGACTGTCTGTAGACCGGCTTGCACTCTCTATTCTAACATCTGCTTCATCATCTAGCTCTGCTTAATAGCCAGCAGATTTGACTACTGGTGTCTCTAGCCTCCTTAGCACAACTTTGTATAAGCTGATTCTGAGAATCTCCAGGAACATATGGACTGTTCAGGGTAGGGACGGTCTCTAAGGAGGAGCCAAAAGCAACTGCAATCCGTGAAGCCGTGAGAAAGAAATTTACAGGTCCTCCTCCTCTCTTTTCATTCCCACGTCCCACACTCCCAGTCTGATCCTTGATGCTCCTCTACCTTAAGATTTTTTTTAACAGATCAGGCTTTACATATACGCTGGTTGTGGCGCAAACAAAATACATGTGATACATGTGTGTTCTGGAAGTTAATAATCGACTGTCACAGTAATTCCTATCACTTGAGCAAAAGCATGTAGGAAGACATGCTTGCTTCTTTGCTCTCTTAATAAGAGAATTCTTTGATCTGTAGCTGTTACACAGATTTTTGTTGAAAGAGAGAGAGAAAGAATAGGGTTTTGTGGGGTTTTTTTTCACAAGATGGAAAGTAATTTGTTGCTGTATTGGGCAATGACGGTTTTTTAGTCGGGTCTGAAGTGACTGAAGATGTGATCCTGCCTCTGCCATCAGTTTACAAGAAGTATGCTCTACATCTAATTAAGAGTGTATGACTGTTTTCATCTGTTGAGGATTAGAGCAAATGAAGGTTTTTGCTTTGATCTCGTAAATGGTTCTTTAATGGAGAAAAAAGCTCTGTCATTCTTTCCCCATTATCAGAAATACATTGTACTTTCCGAGGCATCACTTGTGTGTTCTCAGTTAGGAAAACTGTGCTGTTGTCTTTCCAATAAAACTTGATTTCTGTTCTTCCTGAAAAAAATACAAAGACAAAAAAAGTGGAGTGGATGATAATTCTCCAGCAGGAAACAATGGAGGAAGGTATGTTTTAGACTTTTGGTTTGCTCTACAAAAGTCATCCTTCACTAACAATGCATGTACTAGCAGCTTGGAATTTCTGTTTCTAAATAAAGTTGAAGGAAGTTGATAAACGGTGAGTCAACTTTCTCCCTCTAGATACCTGAAGATTTCACGCACTATTTAACCGAAAGCAGTACTTGGGAGCGACTTGTGCTCATTGTGTGGGCAACACACTTCCCTGTGCACAACACTAGTCATGAGGCTCCTTTTCTAGTCAGAATTAATATGCTTTGCTCAAAGAGACAAAAGATAAACCAGAGCTGCACTTAATGCTTTTTAGACTTTGCATAGGACTGACTTTGAAAACTGCTGTAGGAAAGTTTTTTTAAGAATGATTTCTTAGATTTATAAGGGGAAAGTTTAGAGTTAAAGAAGTGTTAAGGGAGAAGGTGGACAGAAAAAAATACCAAAACTTCAAAGGAGAAAGTGTGGTAATACTGAAGTTGTTAATGAAACCCACTTTGAGGGAAGACTGAATTTTATAAAAAATATTTCTGCTTTTGAGTAAAATTGAACTGTCATGGACTTCTACAGTCAGAAGATCCTGAAGTACTGGAATTGTCAAAAACTGCTCACTTCTTGTCTTGACTCTTCTTTCTCAGTACAGCCTTCACAATAGAGCTACCAAAGCTATCAGAAGACAGGAAGCATTCAGGCTTAATGACGTTAGCTGCGCTTGCAGGCTTCTAGTAGTACTCCGCTTTCCTAAGCTTCTTAATGCTTCGTATACAGATGTTTAAAGTTGTTGTTAAGTGATTTTTTTTTTTTTTTTTTTTTTTTTTTTTGGACACAAAGAAGTAATTTTTGCTTAATTCATGTGGTTTAAATATATTAATTATTTTTCTTAAGACATTACTACATTTCAGACTGCATACTCCTTATCAGCACACAACTATGTAGGTGATTTTTTTTTTCCCTCTGACAATTGTAGTGGTATTCCCAGAATCTAAAAGATGCTTGATTTTATTTTGCTCTTCTAAGGTCAGCCACATGTATTGCTATTTAGTAATTACTTGAGATAGGTCAGTATGTACATGTGCTAACATAACCTACAAATGTGATTGAATATAAAACACCAAATATGGCTAATGCAGGACTTTAAGTAATGTAGGATCTGGAAATAATTACACAAATCTTGTTGTTAAGAGCTAAATATTTTACAGCACAAGAAATTATCTTGGTTTCTAAATAAGGAACATGCAATATGATATCACTCCAATAAAAATACACACATGCCTAATAATACTAGGGAATAAATAACATGCACAATTTACATTGGGAAATTGTGGTTCCAGGCTCAGTCTTCCTTTCACATTTCTTCTTTCTATGTTTTTATCTCTATTACTGCGTAAGTGCATAATATTTATATATGTAATTATGTATATCTATATCTGTATATATAAGCATTAATTTCTTACTATCTAAGCACCATTATATCAATGTTTCCTTGATTAGTTTTGCAATCAAGTACATCTCTTTGAATATTGCAATTTGACAGTACTACTGTGTCTCAGAAATGTCACTGTTACGTCTTGCAACATATGCATCTGTCTCCACCTTTGTAGTTCATACCTGAGGTCTTTGGCATGTACAGATACTTACCTCATGGCTAGAACAATTCTGAAGTGGGATGTGGCTTCTGGCATCATGTGAGGCACATTTGAATGACTAGTAGCTATCATAATGGGAGTCTCTAGTTTTCTTAATACTGTACAAGCCACATAAGGAAGTAGTTCTACATGCCTTTTTCTGAGTAGATCAGCTAAATCCCTTTTGACACTTGTGACATAGCTTTCTGGTGCTTTCTGGTGAGAAAAGTTAAGGCAAAAGCTATTTTTGTCTGTCTCAAGTTTTCTGTGCAGTTCTCTTTTATTCCCTGGATGGATTTGACAGAGAAGTTACCTAGTGCTCCATTAGCAGTTGAAAGATTATAGACAGCAGAGATTTAGCAAAGGATTAGTCAATTGGAGAGTGTGCATTATCCGACCAGGCTTAGAACCGTGATTGTCTCTTCAATCATTTTCATTAGTGTCTTATTCAAAGATCAAATTACGTAACAATGACGTTTCTGGGGAATCTGGTAGGAGTTTTTCTTTGGCTTCTCTCTCTCTTCTACTAACTATCCATGCCTGGGAGAGGGAAAAAAAGCATTATTTTTATGCTTCAAACTTGCAGCATGTTTTAAAAAACAGCATTTAAATTCAGTGAAGAGGCATGACTTCAGTTGCAGCATCTGTGTTTGGATGATAACTTAGCATGGTGGAACTCTTGAGGAAGGCAGGATGCGGTACAAGAAATACATAACTATTTTAGAAGCAGCGATAGGTATTACCCCCCTTAACAAGAGGGAATTGCTTCCTGAGGGTAGACATGCAAATCTGTGGCAACATCCAGGGTAAGTGTTAAAAAGCAATCAGTGAGTAACGATGGGAAAAATTGTGCTCACCTTGAATCATGCATTTTTAAAACTTGTTTTCAGAAAGAGGAGAGTTATTAATAAAACAGATAATCTTTTTTTGTACTTTGTGAGAGCTGTATCTTCAGTAGTTGTGGTTGAACTTAGTGGTTTCATTAGAGATTTCTTGTCCTTGGCTAGAGGAATAACTAGAAGAAAGTTATTTCTAAATGAGAAGTTTGCTGAAGAACAGAAAGAATAAACATGTGTATACTGATCAGAACAGAAATGAAATGGCTATTTTGTATTTTTTGCTTGCTACTAACCTGATGTATGTGTGTGTTTACCCTCTTCTCATTTAAAAAATACATATTTTAATTTTTATCTGTCAGAAAAGCTGTTTCTAAAATGAGAAAAGGAAAACCACTCTTGTCTGTGCAGGCAACTTTACTTCTCTGCTTAAAAGCAGGAGTTCATCATACTTAGAAATATTGTTTCCCTGCTAGAAGGTTTTTCCTGATTTTTATTAAAATAATCCAGAGTGCTTTCTTGTACCACACAACTTGAGTATTAGGCTTCAGAAAAATCCTTCTGTATGTAATTGTTTCCACCAAAAAGTACGTTGTGTGGAAAATGGAGTTGTCATTCTCTCCCACCTGCCCCTGTGGGAGATCGATGTAGCATGGATGGATGGGTGTCTTCACAGTTCTTCTGGTCTCCCCTATTTTTATAATACAACAGAACATTGTCACCTTGTTTCAGACACTGCAGAGGAGTGCAAAATATAAGACGCTTTTGTCCAAGGCCAATTAGTATGTTTCTATTGGTTTGGAATAGTTCTATGTAAGCAAGACTTCAAAGAAAAACTTGGATTATAATGGTGGCTCTTTGACTATAACTGAATTCAGATTTATCCTGTAATTTTTCTACAAATGCGCTTTCTTTAATGGTGGTAGCAACAGTAACAGCAAATAAATCACTAAGTATCACATGATTTATTTTTATTTTCCAGATCTATCCCCAGAACCACAAAATCTAGTCTAGAAAATACACCGATGGAAATGGTTTTGCACCTTTTTATTAACACAACTGTTCTTCATGTTGGTCCTAAATTTCCAGTGTCATCTTAATGAGTGCTTGTAGGGCTTTTTGTTAAAAACTTGCCCATCAGGAGGGATTCTTGGTGCCATGTATTTAGACTCAGGATAGCAGAGTGTGCTGAACTGCGACTTCCTTTGATTGTTCCATATAAATTTTGTACATGCAAATCTCTTTGATTTTTTCAGCTGCTCTTTATATGTTGATAAAATGGTACCTGATTTCTCCTGCTATTTTGAGAAACTCTGTTGGAAAGTAATGATATGTTCTTGTAGAATTCTTCTTTGTTCTCAAGTAGGTTAGTCTGCCAGAGTCACAGCTTGAATCAAACCTCTAAAAATGAAACTTACAAACTGTAATGTCTATTTCTTTTATAACTGTGACTGTTTGTCTTTCATCTATTACTGAGTATTAGTCAGTATCAAAATATAAAATACACTGTTAAAATCTGTTTTTATTTCCAGCCTTCTTATTTAGACATCTTGCTTTCAGGGAGAGGTTTAGTTAATGTGATTGTTGCACACACTTGGAATTATATTTGGATTTGCCATTCCAAAAGTTTCAGAAAAGCAGACAAGCTGTTGTCATTGGACTGTAATAGGGATCCCTTTTATGTTTTTATTAAAATTTTCAGGGAATGAAAGGTTGATAACCAGGAATTGTGTCAAAGTAAACTGAGGTGACAAAAAAAGCACTTTTTTTTTTGTAGCCGCATACTACTTGTTCTAGATGACTGGAATAAACACATAAATAATAGCAGTCTGCTAAGATCAGCTCAGCACTCACCTTCTAGAGGTACTCTGTCACATTCTTTGTAAAAATAAAATGTTATAGAAGTGTGAGAGTGTGTGTATAGAAAAAAAAATGCAACATAACAAGACACTTTCCAAAACGTAATACTGAATAATGGGTATAGAGGTCCTCATTTGTTGACTCCTCACAGCACAAATTCAGGTGCATAATTAAGCACTTTATTTTTATTAAACATCTCTTAAAATAAAAAGTGTGAGTGTGATGCTAGGTCCAGAGCCAGTTTGAAAGTTGTAAGAATTCTGCTTAAAATCCCAGACTACTATGTAAAAGAAAGTAGGAAAGACAGATACATTATTTTGCTAAGGTATTCATTTATATTTTCATATCAAAGACATTACAAAGTTATGTTTTTCTACTTCCATCTTTGCTTGGAATAGTGATGTGATTTCTGTGACAGATTGATTTTTATAAAGTTTGACAAAGTGAAAATTATGGCAGCAGTGGTAGTTAGGAATATCTTGCTTGTATGACTTTTCTGCAGCCTCCAGAATAGTATTTTGTGCACTGCCTAGAACAATAAAGCTGAAGTTTGTTTTGAATGCATGGTATAGCTTGTGCTGCTCTTTGATGGTCATATAAATTCATATTAAGCATCTTTTTGTTCTGCAACTTCTGAAATCATGCCTTGATTTAAAACTGTATTTTACTTTTAGAAAAATGCATTTATGCTGGAAGAGTATTAGGAGAAAGGAGAAAATAACCTTCTGGCTTCTAGGTGTGATGTCTGGCAGGTGCTTGCATTGTTGCATGTTTTAAAAAGTTAATCTGAAACAAAATGTATTTTTTTAATATTTTAGAAATTTTAATTTTGCTTTTTTGAACCTGTGACCTCACTATTTTTATGCTCAGGAAAAAGTGGGTGTTACACACAAGACACATCAAAACTTGGGCCAGACTTTCAGACGATTGGGGACATTCTGCAGAATTCTTTCAGTATCTCCTTCTAACGTCTCTCAAGCCATCTAGAAATGGCTAATGGATTATTAACCATAACGAAAAAGCATCTATACATTGCAGGGGACTGGGGGGGGGGGGCAGGACCAAAAAACAAACTCAAACCTGCTCAAAGAATAACTACTAAACTTTTCTAGGGAAGTTTGGCTATATCTGTCTTTGAAGATGAAACGCTTTGGAAAGATGTTTTGGAGAGAAGAATTAAAATTACTGAGATGCATGTTGGTTTTCTTTTAAAAACAAAACAAAAGCCACCACCAAAACCTAACCATTAGCTTGTGTTTCTATTTCTGTCAAAAGATCCTTCTTTATCTTAGTGAAACCATTGATTTTCTCTTTTCCCACTGGAGATAATCAAAGACTAGACAAGGGGTCAGGGAGAAGGGGAGGCCTGTGACAGGGATGCTGAATGGAAACTAACATCCTACTTGTGCCCAGGAGGGGTAGCTAAAGCCTGTTGAGCAGGGGAAGGGAAATAGAAGTTTACACTGCGAACTGTTTTTCTTTCTACCATTTGGCCACCGAAGTCCTTAAGTTACCATCTAATGCCATTGGACTGCATGTATCCAATTGTTCTTGCTGAGGATATGCTCAAGATACAATGCTGTTACTAGTTTTCCTGTGAACAGTCTTGTGGAAGCTAAACAATCAGACCAAAACTAAATTAAAACAAAAAGCCAGATGGTTTGTGCAGAGGACCAGTGCAACAAAGTAACTATAAGTATGCTTCCTGTCAATACCTTACTTCATTGGCAAAAATGTATTGATGGCTTTGCATGCAGGCTCGTGTGTAAATATTGCTGAGTATCTCCTTTTTTCAAGCACTATTTCCAGTTGATTGCCAGGGAAGCTAAAGCATGTCAAACTAAGCAGAGAAATATATTTTATCTCCTCTTTATCTCTAGGATTTCAGTGTTCCAGGCTTCACAAGCACTCTTTTGTGGTTATACGTGACTTAAATGAAACTTTCTTTTTCAGGGAGCAAACTACTGCACTGCCATCTCCTTGTGAGTGGGACTGGGAGCACAGCTGCACATCAAGCCCAAAGCATCGCACAGCCAGCAGACAACGGCACTCAAAGATCACCACTCCTCCCAAGGTACTGGTCAAGTTGCATCAGTTAGACCTAGCCATTAGTTTAAAACTATGTACTGTTCTCATGTGCCAGCTAAGATGTACATTCTTTTAGCTCTGTTTTCATAAGGTTTCAAGAAATTGTACTTAGTAGAATAGTATGAAATTAAAACTAGTTCTTTTGAATTCTCAAAGAACCTGAAAATTATTACATGCACATTTGCTGAGAACTTCATGATGTACAACAGGCCTCCAGAAGAGGAGAGGTTTCTGCAATGAAGTCAATATTCTGCTAAAGTAATGCAAATAATAATGCAGGCCTGTACTAGTTCATCTGTAAGCTAAACATTGGTAAAGAATGGATGTAATCTATGATGGTGTCTTCAGCAAATATAAATATTTAGCATGGACTTAAGGATAAATAAATTACCTTAAGCAGAAAGGGTAATATTCATGAGAGTTGCTTAGTGACTCAGTCAGTCCTGGGAAACAAAAAAGCCACACACAGGGAGAGTTGTTTTGCTGCATATTTTCTTACAGTACATCACTAAGGTGAATATAATCCTTTTGGCATATTAACCTTGCTTTTGAAACTTTTTCTCAAGTGCTTCCAGAAAGACAATAAAATGCGTCCTTAGTTTTATGTGTTGATTGAACATGCTTGGTTTGTTTTTGTAAGTCATTAAGAGATGATGATTTTAAGAGAGGCAAGGATTTTTATGCTGATGTTTTGCAAAACTATAATTGACTTTTATTTTTGAGATGAATAGCTATTGCTGCTTTAGTAATTTACTTGAAAATATGCATATCTGCTGTCCTGACTTTATAATTTTTGACATACTTAACCAAAGCTGTTTAATTTTCTGGGAGTGATTGAAAATTTGATATGAGAATATCAGTGAAATGTAACTAGGCAGGAATGTCTCTGCTGAAGTCTTGAGCACCCTCTGACATTTTCCTCAAAACAAAACTTTCAATGGTAGGGTATGCAAACTTTACATCAGGGAATGTGGATAGTTGCAAGCTCAACACTTAGCAAAAGAAACAGCAGAACCATTTATCAGCAAGGTCAAAATGGCTCAGAAGGTACACATTTGTTTGCGGGCTTCTAGGAGCTGTGGAACCGGCAGGTGAATGACTGGTATGGCTGTGTCCATCTGCTTTCTCCTTGATTATTCTTGCTGTTCTCTTCTGGACTCTTGCCAGCTCACTTTAGTCATTTGCAAAAAACATTTAGTCATTTTTACCAAAAACTCAAAAGTGGGCATTACTACCCTAGCTGGCACCTTGCTGTTTCTGGATAGGGCTGCAGAACTGCTTTGTTTCTTAATAAGTCCGTCAGCAGGAGATTTGCCAGTATAAATAGGATGGGGAGAGGCAGAGCTTAGTTTTTGTGCTGTAAAGAACTAACTTGGCTGAAGAACTGCTGTCCTGGGCTTTGTTTTTTAAATTAACCTCTATACCAGGAGAAAAGTAACACATCTTTGTGTATGTTACGTCTTGTGTAATCTGCATATTCTTTTGCTTGTTTTTAATAAGCATAAGGATCTCCATGAGAATGGGACCTTTGTTTTCTTTATTATGTTGTCTTAATTAATTTGAGCCATAACAGTTGACTACCATGGTAAAGCTTTGTTGTAGGGCTTGACTTCTAGTGGGGAAAGGCAGATAAACAGCTAAAAGCAGAGGATTGTTTCACAGCCTTGCCAGGAGTAGTCAAGAAACAGAGAAGAGAGGAAGGAAATGAGATGTAAGCAAAATGAATGTTCAAGTAGAATGTGCCTGCTGTTTAAAATGAAAAAGTTTGGGTTGGGGAAGAGATTTCCTTTCAAGTGTTGATACACATTTTGTATGGTGTTTAGGGAGAAAAACAGTGCACATTTGTGTGGTTTGGATTTGTTTAAACTACATTGTTATTTCACTCTTTAGAATAATGATACTAGCTTTTATAGCTTCTTAAAGTAGTAGAGGTTGAAGTGCTTATGCTAAGGAAAGTTGTTTCAATTTGTGTAGGCTGCAGAAGAGGAGATGGGGTGGTGGGGGGGTGTGTTCTAGCAGAGTCACTGTTAAGAAGACCCTGTTTCACTCTCTAGCAGGAGGTCAAACTGTTTCATTTACTTGCCTTACTAGAATAATTTTCAAGGAACTGCAGTGTAATTTAAAACATTGCTCAGATGAAAATATGTTTAGAACAAATAGACTGTATTTCTTTTTCTCACAACTATAATTTTTATTAACTCTTAACAAACACCTCTGCATATTCTCATGCTGTTTTATGTATCCCATGAATATGCTATACATCTATGTTTTATAATTTTATTCTTTGCAAAAAGAAAGCAGCAACAAACAAAACAAATAGTCTTCTGGTCTAAAGCAAAACGAATTTGTAATGTGTGAGATCTAGCAGAACTGATGACTGCCCAAAACATTGAGGAGAATATACATTACATTACATTATAAAAATATAGATATTACTTATTTTGTACTGTTAATGTCCACTGCTGTTCCTACTTGTTCAGCTTGTAAGACTATGTCTGTTTCAAATTTTTTTGTGACCTTGAAATTGAGTTTATGATTGGCTTAGAACAGTGCTGCCTCTTGCTCTAAATAATTATCTCTATTTTTAAATGTTTAGCAGTTTGAGGTGTCTCAGTAAATCTCTGTGCCTAGTTTAAAAAAAAATTAAAATATTCTGCTCTTGAAAACATCAAAATAGGTGGCCTCACAAGTGACAGAGGATTTGATACTGTTGATTACCCCATCAAAAATATGTACAAAGTGTGGGATGCTGTGTATGTTGGACTCTGTGTTTCTTCCTGGGACATCTATGCTTTCTAAAATAACAGCTTTAATATTCCTGCTTTGACATTTGGAAAGTGTGTATAGCTGTTCATCCTTACACTAGATCAAAGACAGCCAACAGACCAGGCCCAGCAGTTGCATGCCAAAATCTTTATGTTGCATAATCACAAGCTGTACTTTGGAAGTGGAGACAAGGGGCAGGATAATAATTGCATCATTCTGCTTTAAGCTGGAACTTGAGTCATGCAGTAACTCCAGAATGATAGGATGATTCAGGTGGTTTCTTGTACAATCTCGTAACCAAAACAAGGTCATCTGTGAGATCAGAACAAGTTGCTTGGGGCTTTACCCAGTTGGGTTTGAAAACCTCCTAGGACAGAGACCATACAACCTCTCTGCAGTGGGCCCATGATTTGCCTGTCCTCATGGGGAAAATCTTTTCCCTTTATGTACATCTGAACCTGTCTTGTTTGAACTTTGGCCCATTGTCTCTTATCCACTTTGCACTACTGCTAAGAACCTGGCCTCATCTCTTGAATCTCTTCCTGTCAGCACCAATGGGCTGCTGCTGAGTGTCCTGAAGCCATCCTTCCTCCAAGCTGGAAAAACCCTGCTGCCACAGCCTCCTCTTGCAGGGCCAGTGCTTCAGTCCCCACCATCTTGGTGACCCTCTGTTGGACTCACTTCTACACAAGGTAGCAAGTGTTGAGGTAGTATGCAAGGTGTCTCTTCTCCAGTCCCCCCAAAACAGAGATAAGGATTCCTGTGCCATATATGTAACAACCCCAGTGAAGAGCTGCATGTTTGAACCGTATGTATGGAGCTCCTGAGCAATTCCTGAGAGTCAGAGGTCAGCTACCTACACATCCTCTAATCCTGAAGGTTGAATCTGTTAGGGCCCAGCTTACTATATAAAGAAGCGGACGTAATTGGATTTATGAATCATTTAAGTAGGACTGGGCTGACTGATTTGTGTGATTTTGCAGGCTGATGACAAATGGCAGTCTAAAGAGATTGCCTGGAAGGGAAGGGGGAAGGCTGTTTGACAACATGGTATTTTTAGAAACTTCTACAATGTCTCTCCTGACAGGATCATGAACACTTGCTTTAAAACAAGAGCAAAACTGACATCTCTGTTCAGATAGTTCCACAACTGGACTAGCAGACTACATTTCCAGTATCTCTTTCTGAAATCAGTTCCCAGCTCTTTAAGGAGGTTGCCTTTTTGCCATGCTGTCTAGCAGCATTACCAAGAGTTGAACTTTAACATGTAAAGAAACAGGAAAAAATTGATTGTCATAGGGACAGGTTAAAAGGCTTGATGGTGGAGAGGAGGTGGAGAGAACCTGAATCACAACATGGTTGCTGCAGGCAAGTTTACAGAATAGCCTTACTGGGCTGGCTAGAGTAACTGTGAGAGCAGCTGCTTGTTTTAAATTTGCATTCACTAGTGTAGCATTAAATGGGTGTTCCCTCTGTGGATGCTGGAAGTGGCACATCTGCTTCATTCACAGTAGCATTAGATAATTTATGGAATATGTCCTAGGTTTTGCATGACTCAGGCTACAGCAAATGATCTCTCTAAACTAGTGCTACACAGACCATAGATTCAATCTGATTCTAGGCAAACAATGTCTCCCTTGGTTACTTAAACTGAAAATCTCAATGAGAAATGTCTTCACTGTAAGTTATTTGCGTGTTTTTCATAAAGTTAATACCAATAATCTTTCTATTGAAGTTAATTTTAAAATTCCTGTACACCTATGTAACATTTCATGAAATCCCTTGCAGATGATGCTGCTTGGTAGAGTTATAGCACATTCAGAATAGCTGGTCCTAAATACTGCAGAGAACAGAGCTGCAAATGTGTAGCTCAGTTCATATGATTTTGACATGGTGCTGATACCCAGCCTTTACTCTTCATGATGCAGTATCCCTGCAGGACTGACTACAACTGGACCTGCACCTCCCAGTTCAAAGAGAGACCAATGATTGAAATGTGCATGCAGCCATGCGTCCAAACACTCAGGGTGCTCAAGGACCTGCAGAGACACATCACACCATTTGGCTGGGGTTCCTGCCCCTCTTCTGCTTGTGTTGCTATCCCAAGTGAGTTTTATCTAGTTTCTAGGTATTCTGTATCCACACTGGGCAGGTTTTGTGGTGTTTCAGAGAGGATGAAAAAGGAGAGGTTATACCTGATGGTAAACAATATGCTTGAGCTGCATGTTAGGGAGTTGGATTTGTTTGGCTTACAAAGGAAGAGAATGGGGATGCTGTCCTCCCATGGAATAGCTGTTAGGTGAATTGAATGCTTTGAGAACCTGCTCCCCCTTTTCCTACCATAGGAGGCAGGTGCTGGAGGAGTTCACACAATCCTCGTCACTGTTTACACTGGTATCCTTCCATTTGCTGCTTATCTGGCAACATCTTCCTCTCATAAGGCCTTCCTGCATATCCATCTTGGGAGGACATCATGGTCAAAGAGCAGGCCTGAAAGTTTGTTCATGATGGTTGAATTGTAGGATAAGAAACCTGGCAATTGTTACTGCCCTGTTTCTTACATCAGTCCATGCCATCACTATGAGCATCTGGGCATTTGGCCAAGCTCTGGAGTGAGCATGAGTGCTAGAGGCCACTTAGTGCTCACATTTGGAGGCTGGTATGGGATGATTTATATGCCCATTGTGGCAGAGTAGCTGTTTAGTTTGAGGAAAAAAAATAAGAAAGCAGGAAAGGATATGTATACTTTTCTCTTAAAAGTGAGAAATTTTATGGACAAACATGGGAAATATTTTGATAAATCCACGAGGATTATTTTCCATCTGTTATTGCAGGAAACCAAATAGAGACAAACTGATAGGCCCTTCCCAGATGGCATTTGGTGGTAAGGGATTGAAAACCAGCCTATCTGGCTTGCATAACTGTGGTCAGTTCCTTAGGCTAGCATGGTGTGTTAACCCTGCTTGTGCCCTAGAGCTCAGGGAAGTATAGCCTCTGTTAGTGATAACATCCTGTGGCTCTGATGAAGTTACAAAACATGCCAAAATGAGGCATTAGTGAAGCCACAGCTTTTGTCTGGAACCACAAATAATCCTTCTTGGCCTTGGACAGGATACCTAGACTCTTAGATTGCTCTAACTGGCACTGCCTGCCAAGAGGCTGTGTCTAGTGGGGGAATCTAGTGGTAGCTCTTTATCTCTTGCCAGGACCTATGTGGAAGGAAGCAGCTTCAGGAGCCTGGTGCTCTACTTTATGCTGTCATGACCTTTGTGTTTGTGTTTAGAGATGGCAGTCACAAGATCTAGTGGCTTCTCCTTTTCCTCTCCCACCTCACGTCTGACAAACGCTTCTTTTCAAAAAGTATATTGCCATCCAGCTTAAAACAAATGTTGTTCTTGCATCTAAAATGTGTAGTTGTCTGCAACAAAATCATGTTGTCTTCATTGTGTCATGTCATTTCAACAAGTACTGGACAGTGGATTTCTCTGGTAATGCTGTGATGTAACATTCTGTGCTGATGTTGAGAAACAGTGCTCTGTGGAAAGTTGCCTCCAATTTGTAGGTGTGCACCGGTGTGGAGAGTGACAGCTGTTTTGTCTTGCCATGCTGTATCTCATGGACAAATTATTGATGCCAGGAGCTATCACAGGATTCCATGTGTGTGAAAAACCTGGCCTGGCCCCCTGTGCTTCATTTCTCCAAGTGGTCCTGACTTCAGCCATATACTGGACTGCTAGTGCTGAAAGAAAAAGTTGTATGATACCACTCACTTGTAAAAATGAGAGGAGGAACAACATGAAAGAAGAGCAAAATTTCTGGCCTTTGTTTGTTTGTTCTGTTCAAATTTGAGAGTAGGCTATACAAAGTAATGGGGTGTTTGCTTTTTCCGTTTTTTTTTTAACATTGGCTTAGAAAGTTTTTCCCTTACAGTTGGTTCTCATTCTTAGTTTCTTCCTTCCAAAAGTTGATTCAAGTATTGCCTCATCCACCCAAAATAGCATAAAGCCAGGAAGACGGCAGCACTTGGGAAAGAAGTCTTTATTTCTGAATATAATGTGGTTGAATTTCTGCCCATCTTCTCATCTTTCCTGCTTTTAGTCACCACTCATTTCTGCAAGCTCTTGAGAATAGTTAACTCAATAACGTGTTTTTTTAGAATATGTAATTACAGCCCTCAAAGCAAGCGATTTGGCCTCTAAATTGATGGCAACGGAGTGGACTTTGGAGACTGATGTGGAAGGCTGTTAGGTGGTGGGAAGGAAGTCTGACCACGGCTGTGGACGGGAGGAGTCTGTCGGCTTTTGGGGGCTTTCACACCCACGTCCACCTAAAAACACACTGACAGACAAGGTGGACAGGACTGGTGCACGCCTGACAGAACAGGCCTTTGGATGCACAGGCTGTGGCTGTTCGCAAACCTGGTGTCAGGAACGCTGCTCAGGCTCGGGCCAGCGGCCCATCGCTCCCGTTCATCCTGTGACAGGCGTCACTGCCGGCCGCTGCCAAGGGCAGGAACACAAGAAATATTTTTGTAAAGGGGGAATAACAATTCTTTTCTTCCCAGGGAGAATGGAAGTGTTTTTTCGCCTCCCCGGGGCGTTTACAGGCACGATTGGCTGGCGGCGGGGGCGGCCGGGCCCCGGCAGGACAAAGTCTCTCTGTGGAGGGCTGCTCAGAGCCGGCTTTGTCCCCGGCCAGCGGCGCGGCCGGCTCCCCGGCGGGGCGGAGGCGGCAGGAGCATTCCCCGGGCTGCCGGGACTGAGCGCCAGCCCCGAGGCCGCGGGCGGCGATGTTACTATGGGAGCCACGCAGGGCTCGGCCGGGAGCGGCCCGCGGGAGCCCGCGCCGGGGGCGGAGCAGGTCGGTAACATCCCCGCGCTCCTCCTCCCGCACCGCGGGCCCCCAGGGGAGGGCGCAGGGCGGGGCGCGGTGACACCGCGGACAGGTGTGTTTGTCACCCGCGGGACTCGCCTGCGGCTCCAGCGGAGAAGCCGCGGGTGCCGAGGAGAGGAGCCGCTCGGTGCGGGTTTGCTCCGCTCCCCACCCCGGGCCGGCGGAGACGGTGCTGGAGCCCCGGGCGGCGGGAATACCGTGTTTTTTCCGGTTAAATGGAAGCGGAGAGGCAGCCTGACCTCCGAAGCGCTGACCGGTCCCTGCGGCGCCCCAGGGCGACACGTAGTTTTGTATTTTAAATACTGGTTGGGGTCAGTGTGCAGGTCAGGATTTTAACTGAAGTTTGATGGAGAAAAAACTCTTCCCCCTCTCCCTGGTCCCGGGTTTTTTTAATCTTTTTATTTATTTTTTTATTATTATTATTAATTTTTTTTTTTTTTAAGATTGTCAGTTGCTGAACTGCAGTAACCAATGTGGCTGTGGAGCAGTAGGCAGCATCTGTCAGGAGTGGAGGGGTGGTGCGGTGTGCGTGCTGGCATGCAGAAAACTGAATTTATCTGTAGTCACTTCCCCCACCCCCGCTAAAGTGTGAATGGAGGCCATAAACACTTATTTACACCTCATACTTTGTTTCGTGGTTTGTAGAATAATCAGTACTCTTATTTGTCCTTGCAGTGTGGATTATTATAGGTGATTATTTCCATACTCTGTGTGTTCAAGTTGTTTTTTACTTAGATGGTTTCGGTTTTGCTTGTTGTTGGTTTTGTTTGGTTGGGATTTTTTCACCACAGAGGTTGTGCAGTTGATCCGGGTAACTTACTCCACTCTTCTTGTTCTGTTGTCTTCATCCTCACCTGTATTTGAATGTTTGATCTCTTCTTGATCCGTCTTGTAAGCCCTTTGGCACAGATCGCAGCGTATTTGACACTGTTGTTTCAGTACATTTGGTAAGTAGGTATAATAATTTGCTCATGGCTCTGGTGAGAGAAATAGAAACAGCCATAACAGTGTGCTGGTGACTTGCCTTGCAGGGTTCTCTTGAGGATGAGGTTTATATGTGTTGTCCTGAGATGGACGGAAAGTCTGACTTGTGCACGTTTGATCTACAGGAGTTACAAAGCCTGCATTGTGCCACTTCATGTGGCTATAGTTAAAATACTTCACTTAAAGGAAGTTATAGTCATTATGAAATGATTCCTGAAGTAAGACCTTTCACAGTATATTCAAACAAATGTAGTGACAGACTCTGTTGTCTGTCTTTTTCCATTTGTCTCAAATAGTAACATTTTTTTGGGCCTGTTTTTATCAATATTGGTGGAATCCTTTAGAAGTTAATGACAATGTTTCTGTTGGCTTGATAAAAACTGTGGGTTTTCAGGTCTCAACTGACAGTATGGCATTTCTTCAAACCATTTTAAGGCCTGCCTTTCATGTAAAGAAGTAAAAAATAATTGGTTTGGTTAAAACTTCTTTTTGGTTCACAGCTGTGAGTCCATGTAGTTTGGAAGTTGGTTGTGTTGGTTACGAATTCAGTGCCAGCTTCTCTGTGAGCAGAATGGGAGCTTTAGGTGATCCTTCTGTCTGCCTACTGTCTGAGACTGCGAGAAAGCTCACGTTTCTTATGTGGACTGGACTTAACTGGGGAGACATGGTCAGAGTCGCTACTGCAGTGGTTATGTTTCTTATAAAACAGTTGCTAATAAGGCCACAATTCCATTTCATTTATAAAGACAGCTATTTGCTCATTATTTTGTAGAAAAAGAGAAAAGAACCTGGAGAGATACTACAGCTATGAGTTCTAGCTTCATCTTTATTTTTTCTAATGAAGTTGCACAAACAATATAAAATTTATAGCTGTACTAGGAATTCTGACTAATTCGTGGCTGTTAAAATTGCAAATGAACTTAGAATCACTTCGGTTTTTTAAGCCATATTTGGAACGTATTTCTTACCATGAAAATTAGGGATTCTCCAAGAACTTTATGTGATCTGTGCTGAGAGGAGAGACATATACTGCAAGTACCAGCCTTCAGGCAGATTTATGCTCCTGAATGCATCCTAACTGGAGTGTACAGTGGAAAACAACATGTAAATGCAATTACTCTCAATGCTTTGTGAGAATAAAGCATCGTCTGTCTAACTTACTAAATAGTAGGAGAGGTGCCTTCATGAACTCTTGAGGCGTCTCTATCCCAGATCTTCAAAATACAGTAAAGAAGAGCAGGCTCCTTTAAAGAAAGCCTGCAGTTCTAGCAGTTAACTAAACAGGCAGATAATCATCAGCAGCAGCTTTCCAGGTGTTTGTGTCTTGTGTTGTGCCCTATTAAGTAATCAGAAAGCAATATCTTTTTGTGTATTCTTCCACTGGAGTCCCTAGATCTAATAAACAATACTGTGTGGGTGTTTCATAACTGAGTTTTGGATGGTTCTTGTTTAAAAAACCCACAATATTTTAAAAAACCAAACCCTTGGAAAGAAACCAGCTCTGATTAAGAGCATCTGAATATAGCTACAAGAAATAATGCACCTATTCATTATTCATTTATTTATGACTTAATAATATGTGTATACTTAGTCTGCTCTACCATTTGCTTGCACATGTGTGCCCATTCTGTGATTAGAGCGCATCCCAAATGCTTACCCCTTACGACTTCTAGTCAGTATGAATTTTTCAGAGATAATGCAGGATGTCTAGCTAGACTGTGATTCTAGGCTCAATAAACAAAGCTCTGAGAAGCAAATTGTTGGCCTTTGACTGAACTGAGAAGCTTGCTGCCCGGGTCAGCGCTTGGCACTGATTGCTCTTCTTTCTATGTTCAGCACTTGCAAAAATCCGGTGGATAATGTGGGTTTCTTTTAAAGGCCATGGCTGAGGATTCTTCTGTCCAATCAGCATTTCAGAAGCTTTTTGAAGAGTTGCAGAACAGCATGAAAAATAACTTACATTTTTTATTTCTTTGTTTTCCTTAGTAATTCTTACTCCAGAAATAAAAAGTGGTCAGTGGTTTTGGTTATTCTGTTCATAGAGTTGATACATTATTAAAGCAATTGAAGTGACAGTAGCATAGCTAATTGGTAGCATGTGTGTGCATGCTCTTTAGATGATGCATAAGAATTCGTTTTTTCTGTGTGGAACTGTGCTTGCGTTGTTTTGTCTGTGGGCTAAGTAACGACTATAGGTTGGCTGTAAATTTTTGTTATCTAACACTTACTTTCCTAAAAGTCTTTCAGTGGGGATGTTGTTTCTGACTACGTACTTTGGCAGGAACGCCCTTTCAGTTGCTGGCAGTTGACAAATACTTGTATGTGCTTTACCTCAGTATGATGTGTTACATTAGGGCAAAAAATGCCGGTGTCAGACTTTCTAAAGACATAGTGTTGATTACAGACAGATGCCTACTGACATTTCCAATAGCTGCTGTGCACTCAGCTCCCCTTTGGTAATAATTATTTCCTGGGTGTTTGTGTGCAGTGCCCAGTGCACCTGAAAGATGTAAGGATAGGTTAAGATGGTGGAAGATGATGAGGAGTCTTGTACCTCAGGGACATTTGTTGAGCTGTTGGTAAAATGTGAGACCCCGTGTACCAGAGTACCTGTACTGTTGCTATATCCCTCTTTGCTGCCCTTTTAGTGTATGTGAGATACTTTTAACCTAGTTCTAACATATGTGGATGTCTTTAGTATGTTTTGTCATTTTCTGGGTTTTTTTTGTTTGACAGGTTATTATGATATCTGTTTAATTTTGCTATGGTGGTGAATGATAAAATTTAATTAGTTAAATTTTATTCATTAACTTCTCTCCCCTGTTTTTATAATTTGACCTAATTTTCAGCTCTTTTCCCAAGCTTTCTTTTCATGGTTTGTCTTGTAGAAGCCAGTAAATAAGTTCCTAATGATTTCTGCAGCAATAAGAATAGACCGAATCTCTTGGATCACAATAATTTGAAAAAAGGATTAAATTTACCTTGGATTTTTTTTAAAGCTTGTTCTTCTATAGGCAGGTACATAACTTCAGTTTCTTTCAGATGGGGAAAAAAGCAGAACACTTTATTAAGGTCTGCTTCTGCTTTATGTCAGAAGGTTCTTGAAGTGTATAATGCTCTTTCATGTGGCTCAGACCACAAGAAGAAAACTTTCTGTTCCAAATCTCAGATGAGAAATGAACTTTTAGTTCATTTACCAAAGTGATGTTTGCTCTGGGTGGTAATTTAATGGAAGCATTTCTAAACCTTAATTCTGAGCTGTTTAGTTTCCCTTCAGCCACATATGCAAAAGCATTCTCTTGTTTTTCTTTCTTAGTTCTTTTCAAAGCCTCATGTGGTTTATGAAAGTTGCAAAAGGAGGAATATTTTTTTTTCTGTCCCTTGCTGAGCTTGTTCTGGTTAGTTTATTCTTTGTGTACTCAGTTTGCAGTTCAGTGGAAGTGGCCCTTTTTCATAGGGATGTGTCAGTTTGGTTTCATTTAATGGTTGGAGTGATGCCTGAAGTTACATTGATGTTACATGCATATCAAGTGTTGACTTGGTGGAAATATTGCATCAAGGGCTCTAGTTTTCAATTGTTCTGCTGGCATCCTTTCAAGTGAAGAAACAATGGCTGCAGATAAACTTGGATTAGTGCTATAGGAATGAACCAGACACATGAAAGTTGCTATCTTGATATGAAAAAAAAGGGCAGCTGACTTCACTCCTCTGCCCCTTGTGTTGGTTTAGTGCTTGTTTATGGACTGCTGTCATTAACACTATTGGTAGGAATAATTTCTACATATGCTGGAGGTGTATGTGGTAAATTCTTCATAGCAATATTAGTCATGCATAACTGCGTGGTATACTTAGAGTTCACATCCAGCCTTGCAAAAGGATTGAGGGAAAGAAATGAAAAATACCTGAATTTTACTAGTCTCATCTGTTGTTTTCTTGCCTGAGAGTGTTTTATCAGTGTTATCACGTATGGGTGGATTTTAGTGTAATACTACTTTATGTTGGATGATAGGTTGCTGGTGACACTGTCCCATAAAAATTCAGAGCTGTAGCTATATGATTAATCTTGTTGTTCAAAAAAATAATTATACTCCTTTGGAGGCTCTGAGGAAGAAACCTCATTGTGAGTAAAGGGATTCTGAATGTGTTTTACTGAAGTAGGTGTAGCTGGCTTAATCCATTGTCTCATGGTATATAAGGTCTTTGGAAGGGCTGGGTGATAGTTTGTTTCCTCTTTTTCTAAATACACTGTGAGGAGTATCAGTATAAGATTTACAGACCTAAAGCCTTCAAATGCAATCCCCAGATCTGCATTTGTATCTGTGCATCCCACTGTCTGAATCACAGAAAAATTGCTAAACTCCCTTTTGCAAAAGATTTTGTTTTCATTTTAGTTATGTGCAAGACAAATTAAAGTTTAGGAGTGAACTTCAGCAATGCTCTGGCATGACTGGGTGGACTGTTTGAGACATCTTGAGGGGGAGAGGTGGGTTGCTTAGACCTTGAAGGCAGGAGTGTGGTGCTAGAAAGAAGGGAATGTGGAGAGGTGTGACTAGTGTGACTGGAAAACAGTTAAAAGTTGGCTAATAAATCAAACTGGGTTTTGTGGCATGTATATGAATGATGCTGAATGTATGACTTCAAGCTCAAAACAGCTTGATTTTAGAGAGTTTTGGTATCTTTTGGTGAATGTGACCTTCAGTTTGATATTTGTGATATGGCATTGTTAATTGTATGAAATGCACCGCATAGTGTGAATTTTGTGGGGTTTTAGGCTTAGATATGATCAAATGTACCATTAAATTTTATGCATTACACGGAGCTATATTCAGGTTTATTTCCTTCAGACAAAAAAATAAAGCTAATGTGACATTGTGTTGTAAGATTACATACTTAGACATATACGCACAGGAATGCTTGACTAAAAGTAAAATGCTTCCAAGAATACAGTGTATTTGTTGTTCTATTAATAGGGTGAGAACAAAGGCTACTAGAAACCTTAACAGGGATAGAAAGTGGATGAAGCTGGGAAACTGTCAATTGTTCCATTGCTTGAATAGTCTTGCATTATGACTGGATGATTAAATATAAATGCTGGCCTGATTGGATTGTATCCCAGTAATGAATTGGCCTTTCAAAAACCAGTTGCAGGAAGTAGTAGACAGGTACCCAGCTTGTTTTTCTCAAATTCCAGAGTTGCAGGTGTTGAATGACCAATGGAATAACAATCTTCTGATGCCAGAGTTGGTCACTTCTATTGCTTAGTTTGCTATTTGAATGCGGATGCAGGAAGACGAGGCATTCAAAAACAGTAGCAGTACAAAGTGTACTGCTGAAGTTGAATAAAATTATAATTAGAACTTTGGACAGTGGAATATGTATGGTGCTTCAGTGATTTGATTTTTTGTTTTTGTTGTTTTGTTTGCGTTTTTTCTTCTGTTTATTTTTTTTCAATTTTAAGATGCCACAAAACTAAAAGCTATGTTCTAGCTGCAGAGAATAAATAATTCATGAAATTAGGTACTTCAGGAATGATGGCTGCATTTACTTTATTTCACAGTTAACTTAATTTTTTCTTAATGAGGTTGTATATGTACACCTACTGAGTCTGATTTACTTCACCATCAAATCCTGATACTGCAAGCACACCAGAACCAAATTTTTGAATTTTTATTTTATTATGCCAAGACAAGTTCAAGTCCCATTGGACTCAGTTTATGCACAATTTGCTGTAGCACTTTAATTCTCAGACTTCATTTGTGTGGGTATCTCAAGGAAGGTCCAGAAATATTGTGGCTGTAAATAAATGTGTTACATTTACAATTAAAGTGAGTGGGGCTGACTAAGTTAGAAGTAGCTTTTAAAGCTAGAGTTGATCAGGTGAACTGAAAGTTCAATGTCCCTTGAGTAGTGACCTTCCTGAAGTGTATCCAAAGAACCTTCCTAGCACCATAATCTGTGTGACGGGGTGAAAGTCTAGGAAAAACATTCAGAAAACGAAACAGCAAATAAACTCTTCACTTTCCAGTGCATACGCACATATCCTACATTAAAGTATAATTGATCTGTAAGCCTTTTACCTCAATTAATTTTGATCTTCAGATTAAATCACTTGGCTTCCAGGTTTTTATCTCTTGAAGCCTTACTGAGTTTTTAAAAAACAAGTTGTGGAGAAATCTACTTCACTGCAAGCCTGGGCACATGCTGTGCCTCTTGAGGTGGAGTTTGTTTTCTTTAGAGCCACTTCAACACCTGTGGGAGAATAAATGGTCATTTCCAAGGCTCCTCCACTGGACTGGTGCTGTAGGTCCCAGAATCCTTGGGAAAAACAGCTTCTGGCTATCATCTGTGAAGCAATATCTGAAAAGGAAGACATCTGATGAAAAAGATGTTAGTTGCTAGTTATTTCTCAAGAGGCAGAAACTGTTTTCTAAACATTAAAATAATTTAATGGGGAGAATGACAGACTGACAGTGATAGGGAAATAGGATCTGGGTTTTTTTTTCCCCCAAATGGCAGTTTTCTATTTCAATTGAAGCGGTTCCCTCACAAATTTTGAAGAATTGATTGCTTCCTTTTGGGGGAACACTGGAACAATTTTACCAGGGCAATGAGAGAAGTGTTGTTCGGCAAAAGATAGAGAAGAGAAGGGAACTTGGTCCTGGAATACCTCTGAGCCGAGCTTCTGAGATTTAGGTAATCAGTAGGTAAGACAGCTGTGTTTTGAACATAATCAGTTTCTTCCCTCCCCCACCCCCTTCATCTTGAACAAGCTTTTGTTTCATTTGTAATGGGATATTGTACTGGTTTTTGATGATGCATATGTGTGCATCTAAGTCCAGTAGAATTCAGCTGTGACAAGTCCAAGCTACTCCACTCATGCCTACCACTCATCCCAGAAAAGTTTTGCGTGTGTGCTTTTAATTGGTATAACATATGGGATATGTAAATTGATGCTGAGTTTTAATGTTTGGAACTTAATACTCTCTGCTACATAAATACTGCTTTTTGCCCCTATCTCTGCCTCTAATCATGGTAAATGATGACCTGCTCCGGGTAGCACCAAACCAGTTCAGGTGACTGCTTTTGTAGTAACCCCTTTCCACAATAATTAGAGAGGGAATGAGAACATGAATCTCTTGCTAAAAAAATTTCTTTGTTCAATAAGTGTCACTGTTTTAACAAGACACCACACAATCCCTAGTAATTTCTGCATACTCAGTTGAAATGATTAACCATTGCTCTTACTGTCAGAGATCGTAAGTTCTGTGAAATACAAGTGAATTAATTCTAGAAAATTGCTCTGTCTGTGTGTTGTTTACTTTTCTGATGTTATGAGAAATTACTCTTTTATGTCACAAAATCAAGACCTTAAAGGATCTTGTGGTACTTTCTGAAAGTATAAACTGTTTAAGTTCAGGTAAAAAGCAGTTTGGAAGAAAAAGTTTCACTCTGAAAATGTAGTTATAACTCTGCTGTTTATTCTTAAGTGCTAAAATGTAGGATTGCTAATTTTCACGTACCTATTTTCATGGTGGCTCTGTCTGCACTAGTGTGTGGTTTTTCTTTGGAGTACCAGATGTTTCTCCTTTGTTCCAGAATGTGAAACTGCATGGGGAATATGTTTATTTCCTTTTTATACGCAGTACAATTAATTACTGAAATAAAAGCATTAAGAGAAGGCACTTGATAAAACCAGAATTAATAAAGAACCCCAGCCTGTTTGATGATAGGGTATGGGCTGGAGCTGAAAGAAAGAAAATAAAAAGTACCTAACAAATTTGTTTTAACACCATGTTTACTGTCATATTTACTTATGAAAGGAAGAGTTTGAAATAGGATACTTGCCTAATGATAATTTTCAGATTTTTTTTTTTACTCTCCAAATTACGGTGATAAAAACGCTCCGCCACCAGCCCACAGCAGCTGCGGGTGCTGCAGCCCCCTCGCGGCGCCTGGGCAGCCTTCCTGCAGGAAAGTGGCTCACGCCTGCCTGCTGCCTTTGCTGCTGCCTGCTCTAGGCTTTAAAGTGCCCTGCAAATCCAGCAGGAAGTGGCAGCGCTGCTCCTGGTGCTTGTAAGCCTTTGTAACCTGCAGCATGAGCCAAGAAGTATGGGGCAGGGGAAGGAAGCAGGCTTGCTTTCTGCTTGTCTATGCCACGGGGCATATATTTGGGGTGCATATATATGTGAGGATCAAAAATACCTTTTGCCCTGCACAAGACATCCCCAAGAGTCACACCCTGTGCCTGAGAGCACTGTCCAACACTTCTTGAGCTCTGTCAGGCTTGGTACTGTGGCCACTTCCCTGGGGAGCTGCTCTGGTGCCCAGTCACCCTCTGGGGGAAGAACAGTTTTTGAATATCCAACCTAAACCTCCCCTGGCACAACTTCAGGCCATTCCCTCAGATCCTGTCACTGGTCACCAGAGAGAAGTAATCAGTGCCTGTCCCTCCTCTTCCCCTGATGAGGAAGTTTTAATTGCAATGAGGAGACTCCCCTCAGTCTCCTCATTGAGAACAGTCCCAGTGATCTCAGCTACCCCTGCTTGAGGCTTCCCCTCAAGGCCTTTCACCATCTTGGATGATTGCTCTCTAATAGCTTTATATCTTTTGAGATATTGTGGTGCCCAAACCTTGACACAGGACTTGAGGTGGCGCCACATTGGCACAGAACAGGTTGGAATAGTCAATAAATGTATAATGTATTTTCTCATACTCTTAAATAGCCTTAAAGCCACCTGGGAACTTCTATATTCCTGTCTTTTCCGTAGAAGTCTTTTTCTTGGTTTCTTTTTTCTTATCCTCCTGGCTAGATGGCCAGTCCCAAAGAGTGGTGATGAATGGGGTTAAATCCAGCTGATTGTCAGTAACAAGTTGAGTTCCCTAGGGCTCAGTACTGGGTCTGGTCTGATTTAATAAGGTATTTGATGACTGGGACAGATGACACTAAACTGGGTGAGTATGTTGATCTGCTGGAGGGTAGGAAGGCTCTGTACAGGGATCTAGACAGGCTGGATTCATGGTCCATGACCAACAGCATGAGGTTCAACAAGACCAAAGGATGGGTCCTACACTTTCATCAGAACTCCAAGCAGTGCTACAGGCTGAGGACAGAGTGGCTGGAAAGCTGCCCAGAGGAAGAGGACCTGGAGGTGCTGGTGGCAGCAGCTGAACATGAGCCAGTGTGTGCCCAGGTGGCCAGAAAGGCCGCTGGCATGCTGGCCTGTGTCAGCAATTGTGTGGCCAGGTAGGATGAGGGAAGTGATTGTCCCTGTGTACTCAGCACTGTATTCAAATCCTGTGCTCAATTCTAGGTCCTTCACTCCAAGAAAGACATTGAATTGCTAGAGCATGTCAGGAGAAGGGGAACAGAACTGGTGAAGGGTTGAGCACAAGTCCTGTGAGGAGCAGCTGAGAGAGCTGGGGATGTTAGGCCTGGAGAAAAGGAGGATCACGAATGATCTCATTGCTCTCTACTACTGCCAGAAAGGTGGGTGTAGCCAGGTGGGGGTGGATCTCTTCTCCTAGACAGCTAGTGACAAAATGAGAGAACATAGGCTCATGTTGTGCCAGAAGGGTGTTTGAGTTGAATATTAGGAAAAGTTTCTTCATAGAAAGGGTTATCAAACACTGGAACAAGTTGCCAAGGGTTATGGTTGAGTCACCATCTCTGGAGGTATTTATAAGGTATTTATAAGGTATACTCTTAGGTTTATGGTTTAGTGATGATCCTGGAAGGGGTACATTAACAATTGGACTCAATGATCTCAGAGGCTATTTCCAACCTAAACGATTCCATGTTTTAATCTGTCCCTTATAAAATCTTGTTTTCCTGGTACGTCCTTAAAAGTGAAGCCTCATCTGTTGTCCAAGTAGAATTTAGCTGCAGAGTTCTAATATTTGTTCTTCCACCTCCCTTGGCCTTCCAGTTCAGCTGACAGAAATGGCCAGAGAGTAATTCAGTGAGAAAAAATGAACATGTTTTTGTGGCTTTAGAAAACTGTCTTGGCTTCTTTTAAGAACTAAGAAGCAGAATTCACAGAGTGAGTCAAGGGGCTGCATGTAAATGAGCAGGAGTGTGGAAATTGTTACGGTCAGAAAGAATTTGTTTAGTTCATTCCATGCGACGCTGTACCCAGCTTATGCGGTTGTAGGTTTGGGAAGGAAAAACTGCATAGCCAAAAATGAAAAGGGGTGTTGGTCTTGTGAGAACCTTCCAAAGGTGCTCATTTTTAGAGGCAAGGAAACTTTGACAAGTCTGAGAAGAAAGCACCTAGAAAGCAAGAGAACAAACAAATTAAAAATAGAACCCACCTTAGATTTTCAGAAGCTATTTCTAAGGTGAATCGTGACTTGAACTTGATGTTACTGTCTTGAACAGAAAAAAATTCCCCCAAAACAAATTACCTTTTTTTTCCCCTCCCCAGAAAGTCTAGCGTATGCATTACTCAGATATTTATATGTACAGCTTCCCCATTTTTATTTAGCTGTTTCTTTAATATAGAGTTGAAGCGAAACAGAACTATTCAGAAATTATGTGCCCCAGGCTATAATCCTGCAAAAAGATGCCTTATGCCACATTCTTTAATGTCTTCTTTTCAGTTGTCAGGTTAGTCCCTTTCGATTTTGGAATTGCAGAAAAATTATATATTTATAAAACTCAAATCGTATGCCTCTATTTTGATGGTTGGGGGTTTTTTTTGTTTTTTTGGGGTTTTTTTTCCCTGTGCTTGGGACAATTCCTGCAAAAATTTTCTCAACTAGGATGCTGTTTCATCACTGTGAGCCATTTGAAGAATGCTACCGCAGGGGCAGCTGCCCTGGGCAGATTGTGTGGTACCCTTCATTACATTTATGCATTGTTTGTCATTTAAATGCTGTGAGCTGAATGAAGGTATATATTTTGCATTAAAAAGTGCACAACTTGTCAAAGATCCAGATCAGCATAGATCTTCTCTGTGTGAAACCTTTTTCCATCCCCTTGGGCTTATTCGTTAAACAATTTTTTGTGCACTGGGAGATCTGGGGCATTATGCTGTGAATGTTAATATCAGGGCTACAGTGTAAATGAGACCTAGATTCGTTTGTCAATTAATATTTCAATAGTCTGATGAACAGCGCTGTTGCCCTTAGTCTCCCCCGTTCTGGATAGGCATGGATTCTAGTTCAGTTTGCAGTCTGGAAGGCATTTGTTGTGCCATAATGCAACAAGAGGTAGAAATGAATGCAGGTTCTGCCACCCAGGAATTCTTCCTCACCTGTTAACTGGCTCAAACTCCCACAATGGGAGGGAAGGTTGATTCCTGTTTTCCGATTTCAGCGTCTGTTTTCCTGCAGAACCTGTATTTGGCAGAAATGGAGGAAGTCTCTGTGTTGACTTCCTTGCACAACACTTCAGGCTACTTGACTTAAGTCAAGAAACCTGAATTATGCTCTTGGCTCTGCAGCTGAGAGTGTTGGTACTGGGTGATTTGTAAGAAGTAGTAGTTTTGCTAACTGGAAGCAAAATTCATAGTGAAATAGTGCTCAGCACAGTGTCAAGTAATGACTGTGGGCATTGTCGTCATGATGGATTAATACCGTTCCTGAAAGAAGTGAAACAAAAGACCTTTCATTATGGTTTAGTTAACAGTTCTCATTTGATAATTTTAAAAGTTTTTATGAAACTGAAGAAGTAAAGATTGGTTTGTGAATGCCCAAAATAGGCTTGTTGTACTTCATGCGGCATTTGCCGGTAGTTTTAGATCAAATCTATGGTTTATAGCAACTAAGTGGTATAACTTCTGAAATATGATTAAGAAAAGCTTTAAACAGTATCTTGTCTTTTATATGAAAAATGGTTTGTGTTTCTGTTTAGTGACATTCAACTTATCATTATCTTATTTATCTATGAAAAACAAATTTTTAGAAACATTATGCTCCGTTTATGTTTTCTTTGCGTCTTTTTTAGGCAGCCATTCAGATTGCTGTTTCTACGTGTATTGTGTAAAAAAAAGTTTCTGGCACAAAGTCTGATAATACACAGAATCACAAAGTGATTTGGGTTGGAAGTGACTTAAAAATAATCTAATTCCAATCCCCTTGCCATAAGCAGGGACAACTTCCACTTGGCCGGGTGCTGATTGATGAATGTGTTTGTTATCTTGCCAATAGTGCAAAAGTATTTTGCTAATATTTTTTCTTGTTGAGTAAATTCCCAAGGCATCAGGTTGAAAGCAAACCTTATATAATTTAACTAATAATTCTCCATTAGAGGGAAGAGGAAGAAGGGATTGACTGCACAGCTCATTTCTATGTGATTTTCTTTTTCTTCAAAAATTTCCATTCCATTGCAGAAGTATACTTATGTGCACAGTTTCTGACTTTTTTTTTCCAACTTCCTGCCTCCTGATAATACAACCCATTGTGATGTTAAATACCATTTTGATTTTCCTGGAATGTGAAAGTAGAATTTATGATCTTTAAACACAGAGCTGTACCTTAAATTTCTTCTTTGTGCCTGTAGGAGGAAAGAGAAGGAGTTTCTGCCATTGTTGAAGAGCAGTTATCTTTTACTTCTAGTGGAACCATTTTTTTATCACTTCTCTTTAATTTGAGCCATTCATCATTCTAGAAACATTCAAGAAATCATTCTGTTTCTTGAGAAGGATCTGTTGTTCTTCTGGGAGTTGCTGTATTGGTGCAGGAGCCTATATGAAAAATAGGATATACTTCTCTGAATTGGAGCATTTATTGACAGAAAATAAGGTACCTCCTTTTTGTGCAAGATGTTGGCTGTATTTGAAAGATCCATGGGTAAAAGTAGTTTTTCTCATTTTCCTGGGTCCTAATCAAAGGTCTGCTGTGTCATACACAGGTAATTCATGGGAACGCATCAGTCGGAGCCTTCTTCCAAGTCACTTCCTCACTACAGGGGAAAAGCCTGGTAAAGGTCCTGTTCCTCTTCAGTCACTTTTTGCTATGTTAAGAATATTTTTCAAGCTATGGCTGTGCAATTACATCATCATCAAAATAATTTTGTAGACATCTTTAACTACCTAGACTATGGCATTCAGCTGAAAAAGAGGAGATGTGGTGCTTCACACCACACTGGTGTATAGGTTGCTTCTCGTTTCACTGAGCCTCCAATCTCTATAGAGGGCATTTCTTTAGTGTCATCCAGAAATTGAAGTGGATCAGGATCTTTGAGTGCCTGTACATCTAAGGCCACTCTATTTTGTCCATCATAATTGTCTTTGTGAGGGCAGGTGGCATGTGAGGGCAGTTTCAGATTCCTTTGATAGTGTATTTGGTCTTTGAGACCAAGAATACTTATGTCTTGATGAAGCACTGGACTCCCTCCACCTGGCTGTTCCTGTCAGTGGCTAGAAGGGTCCTTGCCCCTCTGTCTTTTACAGGAGGATTCTTGATCATTTTCGTTGTATGAGTCTTTTTTTAGGGAAAACCTAGACTCAGCTTTCAAGGTTTCTATACTTACAGCCATAGTATCATATGAAGGGAAACAGGAAAAGTTGAAGGGCAAGCACCTCTTTTTTTTGTGTTACTTTCAAAATGGAGCCAACAAGACTGTTTTCAGGTGTCTTTTCTGTTTGTTTGGATGAATTATGCCTTATTTGTATAGATTATGTGTGAGGAAACCCCCTTTTTCTTCCTTATCTGTAGAGGAAGAGATCAAAATATAGAGCTAGGTGTAAAACTTTCACCAGGGTGAGTGGAGAGATGCAGTCTGCTGTGCTAAGATTTTGTTGTGGTGTTCTGAGTTTTTTGAGAGCTCTCTTCTTTTCATCTCCCCAGTTTATAAACCATATCCTCATGCTTAGTTTTCTTTCCCCACATGATTCAGAAACTTTTTTTTTGTCAGGACAGAAAGAGCCAGAGTGTGCATCTGTTATTGGAATTGAGCTTGCTTTAAAAAATAGTTTCCTTTTTAAATGTCTGTGGATAATAGGTGTGATGTGTAAAAGGATTTTAACTGCCTTTGTAATCTTTTGTTAGGAGTGAAATTAGGTTGTAGTTTCCCTTTATACTTAGTTTTTGTGAAGAGGAATGCAGTGAAAATGAAAGAACAGTGTCTGGGACAATGCTTGTTTGAAAATTTTTTCTATCTCACTTTAAAAGAATTGAATTGAGGTATTCCTGTTGTGGAGTAATTTTTCTCATTATATTCCTTTAAAGAAAAAGGGTAGTCCAAAATCAAGAAAGAATAGTCCTTGCTGTTGTAACTGCTATAGCGCATGGATAATGTTTCACTGTTTTTATTCGCTTATGTTGTCATGGTCTTTTCTTCTCTATTTGGAGTGCTTCTGAAGCTTTTTCAGGGCAAGAGGGAGGAAAACAGAAAAGCAAAGAAAACAGGGCTAGAGAAGTCTCAAAGACATACTTACATTTGTTTCTTTTTCCTGCCTTTTTTGTAAAAATAAAGAAATACCAGTTTTGGAAGTTGTGAATATGAGCCAGTCGAGAGGAATGTGCTCTTTAGAAATGTTGATGGAGATTCTGGATTATTTGACAAAACTCTAATAAAAGTCTTACTTGCGTCCAAGTGAGTAACCTGAGCTGGAGCCCAGTGCTGGTGTGTTTCTCCTGGATCCCCTTGGGGTTCTTTTGGCAGCTCAGTTATGAAGGTGCAAGCCTCTGTTCATCCTAGTTCTGCTGGCTAGTGCAGAGGTCGGGTCACAGTCAAAATGCAGAATGCTGAATTCAATCTTCATTTTGAATGGAAGATCTTGAACACATGCATTGTCTCTCTGCAGCCTTCCTACCCCCTATTCTTCCCCGCCCCCTCCCCCCCAAAAACAACAACCAACCAAACAAAAAACTGCACCAAAAACTGAATTACACAATCCTTCACATTTTCCACTGCTGTCTGAATTAAAACTCTTTAGCAGTTAAAATTGGTCTACTAGAGCAAAATGAAATTTATGTATGGAGGTTTTGGTTAGCGTTGTGTACAAAACTTGGCATGTCGTCTTATCTGTTCACTGCCTGTGAAACTTACATAAAGTCTAGGGGAAAAGTTCACTTGAGGCTTAAATTTCACAGCATTCATGCAGCATAAATGGGAATGATAGCTTGACCTATTTTTCAATAAAGTAACCTATCTGTTTGGCTATACAATTAGCTTATCGGTCTTATAAATGAACCTTACTAAATGTTTGATGGCAAATAATATTATTTGCAGTGAGTATAATTTTGTATGTATTTCTCCTTTTCCTTGTTGGAGCCAAGCCCACACAATTCTGCAAAAACTGTGAATTATTGTAGTCAATATATGAATTTTCAAATAATCTGCTTCTTAAGCATTTTTAAAGTTTAAATTAGGTTCCTGGAGTGGGGGGTGTCGGTAAGCCCATATGTGTTTGGAAGAAAAATAAGGTGCTGCACAGTGATCTGTTTTCAACACTTTGTTTAAAAACAAACATATGATTACAGCACTGCATTTTCCTGGGATCTCTGAAACTGGAAGTTAGTTAAACTCACAGTACATTTCCTTGCTGTGGTTTTGATGTGTTTCTGTGTGAAACTGCCGGCAGGATTTGTTCGAGTATGTAGGCCACTATTGTATTAGAATTACATAACCGTGTTGAGTGGTGGAAACAGATGAAAAGACGGGATGTACGGCGTTCCCTCACAGATTATATCCTGCAACAATGAAGACAGCTCAAGCTCTGCAGAGAATGTGGTCACATGCAGTCAAAAAGTTGGGGATTTTGAAAGGGCACGTGAGTTGCTTTTTGTTGCGTCTTGCCTCACGTCTTTTCTTCCCCTCCTCCCCTCATATATTCCTCCCCTCTCCAACTCACTTTTATAGCCAGATGATTGTTGTGGCAGGTCTTCTGGTTTTATTCTTCTCTTGGCGTGAATGAAGTTGTCTTCAGTGATCTCTCCGTAGCAAGTAATTGCATAAATCTCTTGATGACTGTCAGAGCTGCAACAGCTGCCTGTTTGTTGTACAGTGGTGATTTTAGCACTTTGATTAGTTAGTTTCCTGCCAAAGATTCTGCTAAACAGTCTATTTCGGGTATTTAGAAAGCACCATATTTTAGTATATGAACATTAGACAGATTTAAGCAAATCCTGACTACAGTGTTCTAATTAGAAATGGACTGACTATAGTCCCTAATGAATTTAGATTAGCTAATTACAGTAATTTGCATTTACTGCAGGTAGCCTGTTGTCTGTGTGAAACCTGGGTGGACTTGTGAAACAGTTACTGTTAGTAACTGAAGGTGGGGTTCTTAACCATTTTGCCTGCCTTTCTCTCTCCAGTGTTTTGGTGTGCAATCTTGCAGTGAAACTGCGATCCTGTAAAGGATGCACAAGCTGCTCAGGATCCCTTTGTGTTTCCTTACAGATGAAGTATGAAGAAATTGGCAAGGTGATGAAGGCTTTTCGTAACTCATCACTTGATGCATTCAGAGGAGAGTAACATCACTAAATGTGGAGTACAGGATTTCACAATTCGGGTGGAGACTTAGATATTAGTTTTGATCAAGTCCCCGACTGATGATTTGTAATATTTGTAGTCTCTCCCTCACAATCTTCTCTTCTCCATTACTCTGACGGTATGGGTTAGCATCATGGCAATGGCAAGCAGCAGTACATTTTATAATGTTAAAGAGATTATTATTTAGAGATTGTTTTTGCCTTATGGGCTTCCAAGGTGACCATTCAGTTCTTTGAACTCTGTTGCAGAGCTGCATGCTTTTATCAGTGCAGCAGAACTAGTCGTGTTGTCTTGGTAATTACATTGTACAAAATCAGCTTTGCAAGTACATAGTGTGCCTTCCTTCCCTGATGCAGAGTACAGCAAATGGTAGACAGTTTCCCAAGGAACAGTTTCAAAAAGTGGATTACTTTAACAAATACTTGCGAGTTTAAAAGAGAATTGCTTGATTATCTTTTGCTGAATTTTTAATAACAGTTTGAAGGTAAAAGTAAACCCCCAACATTTACGCAGAATATCTCTGAAACAGTCACTGATGCTATGAGGATATTTTCTAGGCAAAAATGAGATGATACTATGGGCTTGGAATCTTGCAAAACCTTTATTTTAGTGTCTGTAGGCAGTAGTTTCTCTTTCATTCTTACTACTTTTTTTCTTTTTTTTAAAATCAGATGCCATAAGACTTACTTGTCAGAGTAAAGTAAACTTCACTCTGTAGGCTTATGATGCTTTCCTTTACTACCCAATGTATCTCTCCACTTGTGCACAAGGTTATACTTATGCCATTGCTCATGGAAGGCCTAGTTTTCTGGAAGGAAATTCCTGTAAGTTTCCTGTTTCATATCCTTACATCCATCCCTGATATCTTTACAGTGCTTTCCTCAGTCCTTTTCCTGCAGTGTTGTACTGAATAAGCAGTCATTCCTCAGGCCTGTCTTTGTCCCCATGGGTGGTAAGCTCCCTGTGACTGTGTTCTGCCCACCTTACTCTTGCACCTGTTAAGAGCTGACCTCAGGATTCTTGGCTGGAACGTGGTGTTGGTAGGAGGTGCATGCAGTGCAAGTTGACTTTAAGTGATGTTCATGCTACACATGTAAGTTGTTGAGGCTTTTTTACCAAGAGGAGGATGGAAAAGATTTTCCATCTTCTGTGCTTCTACAAAATTTGAACCTACCTGCTTGTCCTTCAAATTTTATCCATCATTTGGTACCAATTTGCATTTCTAAAACTTCATTCAGTGAAGTCAGATGGAATTTAAATGACACTGAGGCCCCTCTTTAGCACAGACTCATTTTTTGCAGAGCTTAAAAATACATAGAAAAGCAGGACTGTAGCAAGGGTCGGTAGTACTTAAACTGTTTCCTACATGCCAGATAAGCAAGCCTAGTCACTTCCATTTACGGCAGCATCACAGCAGTTCAAAAAAACAGCTTAGTTAAGGAGGAATTTTTCAGTTGTGGCAAAGGTTCTCTGTGCAAGGAAATATATTGAGTGAGTTCAGTTTCAGATAGCTGAAAGCTTTGACATGTTAGCTTGTTAAATGGTAATACCAGATAAAATAATTTTATTATGTGATTCAGCATATTCAACACTGACCCCAAGACACATGTGTTTTAATACTGATAGTTATGAACACATTCTTGTCTGGTCTGGATAAGTCAAAATTTAGACAAAATTACTTACATATATTTTAAAATAAGCCATCATCTCCTACATCTATTTTTAATTTTCTTTTTAATTAGACTCCAGAGGTTCTGGAAACTGGAGAGCATTGTTTATTTTCTGGGAGAACAGAGCAGATTTAGCACTGTTCAGTGTTGTAAAATTCCTGGGAAGAATGCTGAATGTTTTGCATATTCCTTCAGTATCTCTGAGCAGGACTTACTTTTGTTTTCAGTACAGTGAATGTGCAATGGAAAATGTAAATCTAGTTTCTCTTTTGGTGCTCAGAATTAACTGAAACTATGCAACAGGGGGTTTTTTTTGCATATGGGAAATAACATCCATAACTTGCTGAACAGTTGTGCACTGCCAGAAGTCTTGCTCTGAAAATGCAAGGGACGCCTTAAAGTACAGGGGTACCCTTCTTGTGTCGCTTCTCTGTATTGCTTTGGAGTTTAGTTGTCAGTACTTCCTATGATGCCTTTAAAAAGACCATTAGTCTGAACTGAGCTTATGTGTGAAATTCAGTTTTCTGAGATAAAGGAAGACCATTTTCAGTAAAAACAAATAAAACCTATGGCTTGAGTATGTGCATGCACATACTTATGCAGTACCTGGATTTTTCTTCTGCAATGGATGCTTTCCATTTTGAAATGTTTGCAGTGTCATTTTTCTGCAGTGCAGTAGCTCATTTTGCTCCTAGATTTACAGGGCAGGGCAGAGATTGAAGGGACTGGCTGTGTACTATATAATGCATCACAGCTGGGTGATTATTCTGTATTATATTTTAAGCTGTGATGTTGGAAAGATTTCAGGTTATATCATGTAAGATAAAGTGATCAGTTTTAACTGGTAATGTGGAAAAAAAAAGTCTCTGAAAAGTGTCACAGAAGTGGCTGTACCTGTACTATATAGTGATATATTGTGTTTTCCTGTAAAATGTAATTTCTTGATGAAAACTTAAATATTTAGTTATGTAATTCATAGTGGAAAAAAAGTCCACTTTTTTTGTAAATCAACATGAACAAGACACAAGAGATCTGAACTCTAGTTAATTTTGAAAACCTCAGTTGCAACTGCTAATCTTACTGCATACTGGGACAGAAAAGTCTTCCATAAGTCTTTTATGTGTTATTTAAGTCAGGGATATAGAATGCTAGTCAATCTGAATTAAATGCTTTTGCTGAATAAGGATTTTCCAGAAAATCAGAATGAGCTGTTAAATCAGTGAAACGTGAAGGGATTCTACCACCCTGGACCCATTAATATTTTCTTCCTTTTTAAAGAAAAAATGTGTTAATTGAAATACTTGAATTTCATACTAATTCTCCCAAAATATTAGAATATGCAAATTATTTTTAAACCTGTGTTTTTGTGGAGTATTTTAGATTTTAATTTAAATAGTTATATGCTGTGTGTTTTACTAATTGGTTTCTGTGTGCAACAGGCCCCAGGCATGGAAGAGCTGATATGGGAACAGTACACAGTGACCTTACAAAAGGTGAGTGAGTGCCTGTTATATTTTTAGTTTTCAAATATTCAAGCACTGGTTTACTCTGAATATGTTTTGCAATAGATGTTATTTGCATGTCTGAGTCTAGGATAGGATTAATTCATTGTCCAAATCAGATATGGTTTTTATTTTAAAGCTTAGTTGCTACTCATTCAATGGTGCAACTCTTTAATATTAGGAGTAAATTCAATTAACAATTTAAGTGCTATATTTGCTACTGTTTCATCTTTCTAATAACAGGGTAATATACCACATGTAAGCCACATAGCTAAATTCATTGTTGAAGAGCCTTAAAAGTAAAGCAGATGGTTCTATCAAGCAGGTTGTGGTTAATGTCCAAGCTTTGTAATAATCACTGAACAGGATTCCACTGATTTTATTTTTGTAATGTACTTTAGTATATGCTAGTGTAGAATCCAGTGGAAAAACACTGTTATTAAAACAGGTGGACTACAGGTGTCACTTTAAAGTTGTTTGGGTTTTTTTTAAGATAAGAGGAAGTATCTCATCAAGTGGAATCCTTTTGAATAAAAAAAAAAAAAAAAAAAAAAAAAATTAGAGCCCTTGTGCCTGTGTGCTTTAACAGCTAGGCTGCCACACCCCAGAGTACAAGGTACACTTTGGCTTCAGTGGCAGTAGTCAGTCCAGCTGTTCTGATGATCTAGCTTCAGTAAGCAGCCTGCACTGAGCTGCTCAAGTTTTTTTCACATCTCCTGCAATGAACTGAACTTGATGTCCCAAGGTGAAATAGCAATCTTTTCTACATAGCATGTTTCATGTGAGAAAGTATGGTTGAGAAGAGGTTGGTTTTTAGGTTACAAAGGTAGACAGGAAAAAAATTGCGGAAGAAGATCTTAGTTGCTGTAATGCCCAGCATTTCAGATCTCTGATATCATGTAAATCAGCATTACTTCTTTAGCACAGAGACAAGCTACTGAGGTGATAAAGGGCTACTGAACTTGCTGTATCCGCTACTACCATTGAATTTTACTGTATTTTGAATCTATTGTTTTGGTGTAAAGCATCAAACTGCTTTCTGTAGAACTAAGCTGTAGCAAGTGAAGTGCTGTTTTAAAAGAAAACCACATTGCTTTTTTCCTCCTCAAAGAAATAATCACTTACTATCAGCATTAGTGGAACACAAGGTGAGGTATGATGAGTTACACGTCCTGTGTGAGTGTTGGGGGAAAAGCATGACTTTAATTTGATGTATTACTTTGCCACTATGTTAAAACATTTTGTTCAAATGTAGCATAATTTGTAATTTTTAGTGATATGATGTGTATGTTAAATAGCTGATAAAGTTAAACTTGTGTAGTTTTGTGCTCACCTTGATGTCAGCAGCTCAGTTATGCTGACAGTTCTCTGGTTTACTCTTACTGACGTGCGTCCTTGGCATTCTGTGAAGCACTTCTTTGTTTTGTGAATGCTATCTCAGAACATTTAAGGATCTGTTATTTCTATTGTGACAGGTTTGACATATTTTACATATTTAAAATATTTACATATTAAAAATAGTTGATTGTTACAGGGGATGATTATATAGACAATGCACAAGTTTACTATTTGCTCTTTGTAATCAACCGTGATCTTGTTATTTTTTACTTAGCAATCATAATGAAGATGAGATCCTGGGAAAGCTATTCCACTTTCCCAGGCATCACTAACAAAATAGATTCACCTTACAAAAAATTTGGTATGAATAACCCATGGTATGGTGAAGCAAAATGCAGGCAAATTTAGTGAGTTTTTCACTTAATTGCTAACAATCATAAGACTGTGGAGGTTTTGGAAGACAGGAACTTGTCATCTTGATACATAGATGTGTAAACCTAATCTTTCTTAAATCTAGAGGTACTATGTGTTTCTGCAGCACTCTGCATGCAGCTGTCATATTTTAAATAATATCTACTTTGAGTACCATCACGAGAACATTCATTTTCCTCTTCTTTCTCCCTGTCAAAATTCCTGTCAATGTATTCAATTGTTACTGTATTTTGTTTTGTTGTAAAGGATTCAAAACGAGGATTTGGGATTGCAGTTTCTGGTGGCAGAGATAACCCTCATTTTGAAAATGGTGAAACATCGATAGTAATTTCAGATGTTCTCCCAGGTGGTCCAGCAGATGGATTACTTCAGTAAGCACTTTTTTCTTTGGCATTTGGAGGGACATGGCTATTGAATACATAAAACCTTTAGACAGACATGGTTGAAATCCTGGTGATTTAATCACCTCAAGATTTGGTGCCCTCTTGAATATCTAGATGTCTCTTAAAAAAAAAAAAAAAATGAAACAAGTAAACCCTACATAGAGATGTTACTTGCTATTTGGTAAGACATTATATTTCAGTGGTGGTGTTGAAGTCTTTAACAGTTCAGGATATTTCTTTCACGATTGCATTTCATTTAAAAAAATAGTAGAAATTACTTAGTATCTTAAAATCATCCTCCTTGTTCCTCCTCCAGTAAACATGTTTAGTGATCAATCAATTAAAATTTAGGAAATCAGCATAAGTAAATTGATGATGGCAAGTGAATACGAATATATTTGTATTGTGTATACCACTTTCAGACAAAACACATTCTGAAGAAAAATAAGGGCAAAGCTGTTCCTCCAACAAATCAAGGAATATAGGTCTAACCTTCAGAGTGTATGGGTAAAATCATCCTGTCACTTAAGTAGGGTAAAATGAGCACATGTAGATATTGCAACGCTAAATTCAATACTAGCTTTATATGTATGGACTGTCCAGAGAGCTGTTTTAATGCTTGCGTAAGTCTGGATGAAACTGATACTGAAATATAGCATGCTGTTCTGGCATCTTCGTCCACTAAAAGAAATTGGAAGGTTATGAAAAGAAGCACAAAAATCTTTTAGGAGTTGGAGTGCCTTACAAATGGAGGCTTAGAATAAACGATCTTCTTATTTAAAAAGGAGATTGTGATGTGATTTGATTATAATGAAGATAAAACAGTTGGTACCAAAGATTTCTTTTATCTAGCAAAAAATGGCAACATAACCAGTAATTTGTTGAGCTAGTGCTCTGACTGTAACTTGGTAGTCACCAGAATAAACCATTATGAGGAGTATGAGGATGGTGAAATGTGTTTTTTTAAAATTTTTAATGGTCACTTTTTGCATTGAAATGCCTTTATGGAATTTATGGGATTAAATTTATCAGTGTTATAGGGCTGTTTCATAGGGGGTTAGGTGTTAGTGGTCTATTTGATATGCAAGAGGTCTAACAGAAAGTTATTAATCTCATTTGGCCTATGTTTTAGAACAGGGAGGGCTTCTTGTGTATTATTGTTTTGTTGGGGTTTTTTTCTCCCAGTCACCTTTTAAGAGTAGATGTGACCTGAACACCAGACTTTAAGAAAAATGTACTGCAGTTTTACTTGTCAATATTTGTCTAAATACTGGTATGGCTGCAGCAGTTTGAAGCTTTCATGAAATTATTATGTGAAAGAAGTCTAGCACTAGGTGTGAAAAATCAGGAGTCCTGGAAGAACTAAATAAAAAAGTTTCAATATTCATCACAAATGTTCTTTAAAAAACATTATGGCAAGGTGCTTAAGCTGAACACAGTATATACAAAGATAGTGCTGCTCAATGTCTCATTTTTAGATGTACCAAAGCTGCTTCTACTGTTCAGATATTGTAGAGCTGATATAGCAAACACAGTTTTAAAGCAAAACTCCTTGTTAAACTGAATTAAATCCATCGGTTTCCTCTATTAAAAAAAAAAATGTTCTGCTGTTTTCATGAAGACTTCTCTTAAATCCTCTCTTTCCTTTTTTATCTCTCTCCCCATTTTCAGAGAAAATGACCGAGTGGTCATAGTTAATGGGACCCCCATGGAAAATGTTCTACATTCTTTTGCAGTTCAGCAGCTTAGGAAAAGTGGAAAAGTGGCCACCATTGTAAGTAAATTCCAAATGTATTCATTGTATGATGATATGTACCTATGTAACCAGTCAGGATTTTGGTTTTCTTCTATAAAGTGTAATTAAAGGCACAAAGCAAAGCAGTCCTTTGCCAGATGCAAAGTACAAAATAAATAAAACAAAGACATAGTTTCTGCAGATGAAACAAATTGAAATTAATCAGCAGTATCATAAAGTTGTCTTGTTAAAAAACTGAGAATAAAATATGTTTATTTTACTGAATAACAAGTGGTACAAAATAGAAGTTATGTGAGGCAAATGATGTTCTGCCTACACAGATCTTGTCCAGTAATAAATAAAATAATTGTTCTTCCTTCTGTTTTTCCCCAACATATATTTGAAACATGAAGAATATTCATCTGTTCAGTTTCACATTCTGATCTTTGATAGGAGTTTGTTTGTTTTCTATTGTACTGAACAGGTAGTGAAAAGACCAAGGAAAGTGCAGGCTGCTGTGCTGCAGAGAAGCCCCTCCCTTGACTATGAGGACAGACCTTTAGATGTAATGGATGACCATGCAGAATTTGATGGCAGAAGTGCTCGAAGTGGCTACAGTGAGCGAAGCTGGCAGAGTGGAAATGGAGGGCGCAGCCAAAGCTGGGGAAACAACCTGGATCAGAGTTATAGGGATGAGCATGACCGAGGGCGTAACCGAAGCAGAGACCGTGACAGAGAATGCAGCTACAGCCGTAACAGAAGTCGTGGTAGGAGCGTGGACAGGAGCTTGGATCGAGACTACAGACGGGATCAGAGCAGGGGAAGGAGCATCGACAGGGATGCTGCCTATGAACGGGACTACAGAGGAGACTACAGCCCACCCAGTTACAGTCATGGATCCTTATCTGATCCTAGATATGGGAGGGACATGAGGAGTCGTAGTCAGGACAGGCTCCGTTCCCGCAGTCCTTCACCTGAAATGCACCACCGACATGAGTACCTGGGACCACAGGATCAGAGTGCACCCATCAGTGTTCTCTTAACAAAAGGCAGACATAATGAAGGTGGGTATAATAGGGAAGGAGAAGAGTCAACTTCCAGTACAGCATGGGTTTTGGTGGGGAAAAGGGAAGAGCTGAATCACTTTCTACTTTTGATTTTTTTAAATGATGGCTTAAATTGTTCTTTCATTGTTTCTGGCTGATTTGGAATGTTGTTTCCCCAGAGCCTTGAACGTTACCTCTGAACAAAGATTTGTTCACCCAAATAATTTCAGTCTTTTCAAACCACTATGTCCATGGTTTTCCATTTTCTCTGCCCTTTTTTTCTGGTTCTGATGGATCTGATCATGATTCAGATTACATTCGGTACATCTACAAAAGGGTTAGCTAGAAAGGGTAAAGAGTAGACTCTGCCTTTAGTAGTACAGGTTTTTTGGTTCTGGTCATTAAAGAATAGTGAAATAGCAGCTGAAATACTGAAATAACAGTATTTCAGCCTTTTTTGCTGAAGTGTGTAAATGAAGACAAAAGCCTTTTTTTCACTGTGAAATAAGGACTTAAGCTGGAAAGCATATCTGAGATTAGGTTGTACGTAATTTTTTCTTTTTGGGGTGTGGGGAGTTAATTTATTTCTGGAGGGGTTGGCTGTAGTTGTTGGGTTTTTTCCTAATCTGTCCTGTTTAAATTGTAATTTTAACAATTTTTTTGCTGATTAAACTTAGTATGCAGGAGCTAATATCTTTTTTTCATTGACTCTGGCAACAATCCTTTTTCCTTCTTCTTCCTCTGCATCTAGTGTTTCCACTTGTAAAGATAATGCAGATATGTATACAAATAAGGAGACATTTAAGGTTCACTTGTATGTTTAGCTATACCATAATAATCTCTGGCATTCACATGGATACTTTGCAGACTTGCTGAAATGTGGTGATCTTTAAAGCAGAACAACATTTTGTTGTTCTAGGATGCATGTTTTTTAAAGATGTTGCCTTTCTTTTTAAGTAGCAAATATACTGACCCAAGTAACTTAGATCACAGGGAAAAAAGGGGCAGGGGAATAAAAAAAATTCCTTTGCCTGAAGCAACCTAGGCATTTCCTGGAGTACAGATAGAACAGGGTCAGCATGCAGCAACTGATGAAAATAAATACTTCCATTAGTGCTTTTTTACCCTTTTCCCCCCTCTATGCCGTGCAAAATCTGAATCAGCTGCTTACATTAATAAGCAGCTCCAGAAAAAAAGACCTTGTTTTGCTGCTGAAGATGCAGACCAGTTGTCCAAGTGTAATTGGATTTGGGTTGTTGCTTGTTCATACTGTAATGGCAGCACAGGTGTGAAGACTCAGCTTAGGGTGAAGTGGGTTTACTAGACCTACTTTTTTTTTCTCTCTGATGGTATAATGGTGTTTGATGTATGTACACTGGGTGGTTTTTAAAACAATGCATCCTCGCTCATCTCTAAAGCTGCCATGGATTATCTTCTTGGTTCCAGAATACGGACTCCGTCTTGGAAGTCAGATCTTCATAAAAGAAATGACCCGTACTGGCCTAGCAACCAAAGATGGCAACCTTCATGAAGGAGATATCATTCTCAAGGTCTGTTCTGGTTTTACTGCTAGCAGTTTGGCTGTCACTGGTTTTAGTGGTTATTCTGTACTAAGTCACGTTATAGTCAAGTTCACTATTAAACTTGAGCACAATGTGGACTTCTTTGTTATTGTTGCCTTTTTGTGTCCAGATCAACGGTACAGTGACAGAGAACATGTCTTTAGCTGATGCCCGAAAATTGATTGAGAAATCACGTGGGAAACTCCAGCTGGTTGTTCTCAGGGACCGAAAGCAGACACTACTCAACATTCCTTCATTGAATGACAGTGACTCAGAAATGGATGGTGAGGTTTAATGTGGATCCAAATTTCTGGACTCTCTGCAAGGACAAAATGGAGCTTGTTTTGCTGTGGGAGAGTAGTATTAGGTTCTTTAAGAGAAACAATGAAACACAAACAAACCTAAGTAACAGTCAATTAAGCAACAAGTCCCCTTCCTTTAGCTGAAAATAATTCTGTAGTAATCCTTCAGTTACATTTCAGGAAGGGGCAGAGATGGAAGGACCAATGTTGGTCTGGCAGAATCAATCTTACTTCTTGAAACAAGCAAATCAGTTGGTTTAATAAGAATTTTTAAAACAAGTGCATTGGACTAGTCTCTCCTTCTGAGGATGTTAACATTCATGTTAGCATTCAAATGGAGGGAAGAAGTGTCAGGATAAGAGGAAATTAAGTGCCCCCAGATAACTGGTTTCTGTTCCCAGCACCTGTTCTATACAAGTGTGTGAGCTGTATCTCTCAGCCTGATCTTGCTTCGGGAAGGGCTCAGAATGTTTGGGAGAGCAGGATGTTAAATTATTTGGAACAAGATACTTGCTTTTCTGGTGTCAGAAAATGGGATGGAAACTTTCTGTAGGTTTTACTGTGAAGCCTGAGGTGTCATTAAAATCCGAAGACCACTCTTGTTTCTTTGCCACTGAAGGACAATGATGTGAAGGTGGTCTTTAGTTTGGAAACCTCCATGACACCTCAAATCAAAGCCTGCTAGCATTAGCTAGTGCATGTGTGGTATGCTCAAAGTAGTTGTGTGACGTGAGTGTGTTTCTTAAAAGTTGTGTGAAACTTTCCTGAAATATTTTGGGAGGGTGGAAGCACTAAAAGGCACTTCTTGAATCTTCAGATTCAAGATCTGAAGGCACTTCGGATCTAGCTTGAGATGAGAGTGGGCTGAAATGTACAGTGTGTCCTATATGTGAAAACTTTGTAAATACACATGCTGATCAGGTGAGCAGATAACTTAAACAAATCCTGCATGTCTTGATTTGCCACTCTCTTTACAGATATTTCTGAAATAGAATCAAACAGATCATTCTCCCCTCAAGATGACAGATTACATAATTCTGATCTAGATTCACATTCATCCAATGAAAAACTGAAAGAGAAACCAAAGTAAGAAATTGTATTCTCTATTTCATTTTTCTCATGGTTATCAGAGTTATTCAAATATATGCATTCTTATCTGATTTCGTGACACTTTTTTTTTTATTTCTTTCTTTTAGTGCAAAAGAGGATCCCTCCAGTAGAATGTCCAGAATGGGAGCAGTTCCTACTGCATTCAAATCAACTGGTGACATTGCTACTCCTGCTGTTACAGCTGTAGACTCAAACAAAGAACTGAAGTACCAAGATGACCCAGCAGGTCAGAGCCTGAAGGTTTTGGTTGCTTTTTTTTTTCTCCCCTGGCCACAGAATGTCCATTCCCTCAACCATGTTGACAAAGCTGGTATGCTCTTCATGTAAGCCCCACCCTGACCACAGAGAAGAGGTTTGTCTTTGCTTTGTGGTGCAGGGAAGAAACACCTGATATTTTTTGATGGCAGCTGCCTATTAGAATTATCATGTGAAAAAAGCAAATGCTCTCCTAGAATATCTGCTGTTAGACCTTTGCTCTAAGCAGATGAATGAAGTCTGATCTAGCTTGCCTGAAAGAGTTGTGTATCTCTTCCTTCAACTTTTTTTCTTTTCCAAGAATTAAAACAAACAAACAAACAAACAAACAAACAAATTAGTCAGACATGCTTGATTTTTAAATCCATACTAATCTTTGGCATGGAGGGTTTGATTGCTATTTGGTAGCTAAAAATTCCTGTTATTTATAAGTTTTCCAATATCTCCTTTTTTTTTTTTTTTTTTTTTTTTAACATTTAGTGCCTCAACCAAAACCAGCTACACGAACAATTCTTAAACCCAGCCCAGAGGACGAAGCAATATATGGGTAAGGCGGCACTTGCTGAGTTCTTTTGCACTCAGTATTCTTCCAATGACCAGTATGTGATTCTTGTCTGCATGGGTTTGTGTTCTCTCTCCCATTGGGAGTGATACTCCCTTTGTAGCTTAATGCTGAGAAGAGATGACATCAGGCTTCTAACTGATGATATTTAAGATCAACTTAGCTTTAGAAATATATGCCTGGAATCTACCTGGAAGGTATAGAACACCCTGTGTTTCTGGACTTGCATGGGAACACATGCAAGACTTTTGTTTTCTTTTTATTAATAGGAAATCAATTTACATGTTTTCTCTTGAGAGTTTCCAAATGAGAAACTGAAGGAATAGGAGTGTTGGAATTATAAGGACAAGCTTTAAGTTTTGAAAATGTTCTGTATCTTGGTGTATTTTCTTAAATGGATTTTCTTCTCAAACCTTTTCTGGGTTGGACCCTGCATATGTTGTCATTGATGTGCAAATTAATCAAGTGATTATTCTGGTGAAGGGGAATTTATAATACAGGCTTAGGGTATTACCGAGAAATGCTGACAGATAAGTAGTGTCCTCTGAGTTGGAAGGTCACTCAGGCATGCAGATTTTCTGACAGCAGAAAAGCTGAACCTAGTCCAATGAAAGGACTGATTGTTAACATATCAGTAGATTATACTTGAAAATATTTCTCATTACATTGAAGACTTCTAACAAAGATGTTAAACAGTAAAGAAAATAAGTATCAGTTTAATTCATATGACAATTCATTAGATTATAGAAGAAAAAACAATGGGTATGATTATTCATAACTCAGTCTGTTTTCACAAAAACCGCAGGTGTTCATATGACAGAGAATATACTGTAGGTAGGGAGGCACTTTGGGGTTTCAAAAACAGGGACCTGTTTCCCTGCTCCATCAGATCTGTGCATGCCACTTAGTCAGTACTGCTAGTTAATTTTCCACTCTGAAAAATGCAGATTCTTTGCTTCTTGCCTTCACTGAAGGGTCACCTCTGTAAATATGGCCTATATAGTGAAAGAAGGGAGATGAGAATATTGTTAAGGAGTTGTAATTTTTTTTCTTTTGGTATCCTAATGTTGTTATATGCTTGATATCCGGCCTTACTTCCTTTTTCTGTTTGTAAATCCTGTAGTCCTAATACAAAAATGGTGAGATTCAAGAAAGGGGACAGTGTGGGTCTACGACTGGCTGGTGGAAATGATGTAGGGATATTCATCGCTGGAATTCAAGAAGGTACCTCAGCTGATCAGGAGGGTCTGCAGGAAGGAGATCAAATACTTAAGGTATATGTCCCTAAAATGCAAATAACTTCTATATACTCTTGTTTGCTTCTTAGTGGCAATATGGGAGAAATTATGATCTCAGAAATCAAATTATTGATTTAGAAGGGTGTGGTGAAGGGATCTTACAGAAATGAGTTTTTGAAGGAGAATTGTATATCTAGCTTTAAGTTGTTTATAATGTTGTGGAAGGAGTAGTTAAATAATAATAAAGAAAAATGTTGCAAGATGGGACAATAAATTTTTTGTACTATGTTTATTCCTAGTCTTGGAGGAGGAAAAATATGGCCCATCATAATTTTCTTTTATCTTTGTCCACTTTATTTGGGTTATGTGATTTATTTTTCAAGTTTCTGATTTATATCATCCATGCCACTTAATTGCTTCATTCTGCTTTTTTTCTGAAAATTCACTTTCCCATGGAAGGTTAATGTAATTTTTCCTCTACCCCTTTTCTCTTGCCTCTTCTAGAGGCTGTTAAAATTGAAAAAACAATCTAGCAGTGTACAACCAGAACATTTTATTTCAGGAAGATTACTGTTAATAGCTGGAATTAAATATTCACAAGAGACAATCATTGATTTATATATATAGAGAGAGAGAGAGAGAGAGAGAAAGATAGATATAGATCTATAAAAAAATAGTAAGGGAAGAGAATATTAAGGATTTTTTAGATAAAAGAAAAATCTGTGGTTATTCCTTTTATTGTTGATCTATCAGTTGTGGGTTTTTTTTGATATGTAGGTAAACACTCAAGACTTCAGAGGCATTGTTCGGGAAGAAGCTGTTTTGTATCTCTTAGAAATTCCCAAAGGTGAAACTGTGACAATTTTGGCTCAGAGCAAATATGAAGGTAGGCGCTTTGAAAAAAATGTATGTATATATATGAATTTTATAAGATGTGCTTTATCAGTGAAACCACAAATAATCTTTCTTGTGCTTATTTTTGATAGCATTTTAGTTAATCTCCTTTTCAGTAGTTGAGAAGATAGCTGTATTCCATACATACAAGGCTGCATGTGTGTTGTGTTTTTCAGAGCACTTCTCCATGTCTTTTATTATTAGCAAATAGCAACTCTTAATCCTGAAAAGTGGTGAGGTGCTGCTTTTTCTTCTGCTTCTCTGTCTGTAGCAGCTGGGAGAAGATCTGCTGTGCCTTGGCAGTCAGAAGAGATTTGGTCAGCAGAAGATGGACAGTTTTATTCATGAGTAATTAAGGAGCAAGAAAAGCTTCTTGCTTTCCTTTTGGGATAGCTGCCTTTTGCCCTGGAGCTGAAAGGGCTGTGCACATACAAGTACAGAACACTCCTGATAAGTGTGTGTAGGGGAATGTAGATCTCAGTTTTTAAATGTTTCTGAGCAGATGCTTAGAATTTCAAAGCTGTATTTGCTAGAATCACAGCTTAATCTTTCTTTCAAGTATAAAAAGATAAAAACTAAAAGGGAGGTCTTGTTTTAGTCTACAGAGACATCATGGCCTGTGGCAGAGGAGATTCATTCTTCATCAGGAGTCACTTTGAGTGTGAAAAAGAGTCACCACAGAGCTTAGCATTCACCAGAGGGGAGATCTTTAGAGTAGTTGATACACTGTATGATGGCAAACTGGGAAACTGGCTGGCTGTGAGAATTGGAAATGAGCTGGAAAAGGGCCTCATTCCAAATAAGAGCAGGTAAGGTGGCACCATGTCTTTCTATCCACTGTTAGAAGTAAGATTTTTTCCCTCCACCATTTTTGCTTCCTATGTCATACCTTTCTTCCTTTCAATTCCCCTCTAGAATGTATAAATTATTTTGCCTTCACTTTTACAAGAATTGTGCCTATAAAAACTGCATATTTTAGAACCATGGAATTAGGCAAGGAGACAGTGAGAGAGGGTGGTGTTTTCGACATACCAGGCCATTATTTGCAGCACAGACCTAGAGCTTCTGTCTCTGCAATCAACCAAGCTTTGAGCAGTAGCTGCTTCAGTTCCTCTTCCAGAAAATGGGTGGTGGGTCCTATTTTTGTTTGGGTTTTCCATTTTTCCCCCATCTTCTTCTTTGTCTGTCCACCTTCACCAAACAAATGAAAGACCCCAACCAGAAATAAAAACTAAACAAACAGAAACCCTTCCCTTTAGGAAGTTAATGATTCTTTGTGCAAGAGTACGCTGATGATTAATCTTTTAGAAGAATTCAGTGCTTGAATTTCTTATGTATATCCTTGTGGATAGTGTTTTAAGTATGTATTCTGAGGCTCTTTTATTTACTTTTTTTTTGGTAGTTGTAGTCTGTATTTTTGTGTGAAGTATTGACTGAACCACAGCAACATTTTTGATTAAATATGCTTTCCTAATCAAAATTCATGGAAGGTAACAATAAGTGTTCAAATGTGTACAATGCTCAAAAGAATTAAAATTAATCAGAAACCTCCCCCCCCGCCCCGCCAAAAATCATAAAAACACAACCAAACTGCTGAATTTTTAGACTGGAGCTTTTAAGTTCTTGAGTGTGGTTGTGATTTTATGATGGAAGAAAAAGCTCACAACTACATGATACACATGAGTTACAAAATACGCTTCTTGTGTGGCTTCCCTGTCTGTTTCCTGGTAAGGGCGTTTTCTCCTCTCTGTTAATTGATCTGACCAAACCAGCCTTTGTTTCTATGCTGCAGTGACTTAATTTTTTAGGCCTAATGAGAAGGGAATAGTGACAGTAATTTCTTAGGCCTTCAATTCTGAGTTGCCCTCTCTCACCACCTCTTTGCATTTGCATTCTTCTTTTTATGCTTGTGTAAGTTACCAGTTTAGGACCTCAGCTTGTAGCTATGGCAGGTGAGAGCATTGTTCTGACAATGTATTTGCTCCAAGGCAAAGGCACCTGAACTTGTCTGCTTTTACCTCCACTCCTTCCTATCTATTTGGCAAATTATCTGTTGCAAATTCAAAATCCAGTCAGTTAAAGCACCCTTGCCTTCTTTGACTAGTTCTGAACTCCCTGCTTTCTCTGTCAGAGCTGAACAGATGGCCAGTGTTCAAAATGCCCAAAAAGATGGCTCAAGTGATAGGGCAGATTTCTGGAGAACACGTGGCCAGCGATCTGGAGCAAAGAAGAATCTGAGGAAGAGTCGTGAAGATCTGACAGCTATTGTATCTGTGAGCACAAAATTCCCAGCCTATGAGCGTGTTCAGTTGCGTGAAGGTAGGTGAAACTGCTTTGAGCTGGCTGCCCATATATTGCTGGCTGCTTTAGCATCCAAATGTTTGGTCAGCTAAGAAAGTTGATTTCTAACAACTTCTCACAATGTTAAATTAGAACAAGAGGAAGTGATGACATTTTTCTCAGAATGGAGATTTCTGGATGCTACTAATAACTCTATGAAAAAGCTTTTTTATCTTCTTAAACTGCTGTTGTTCTCTCTTGTCTCCAAATTATACCTTCCAGTTTTAAGGTTTAAAATGAAAAAGGGATAAAGCAGCAGGACTTTCCTTGTTTCCTCAGATTCTTCTTGGTTAGCTCTGAGACTACAATCCATACACCTGAGATCAACCTCAGTCTTCATAAATAACACTTCAATAGTAGCTTCAGAGCAAATAGAACCTAAATATTTTCAATGGTCTGGATATAATCCATGGCTCATGTGGTCTATCTCCATGATTGTAAACTAGCTGTATTACTAGTGATGAGCAGATCAAGCTGATTTTCTGAGTAGTAGCACATGAGGGTATTCTGGAACAAAATAAATAGTTAAAAGTATTTTAAAGGAGATCCCCGATGCCAGGATGAAGACTTAGGGTAATGGCATTCTACCATTAACTCTGAGGATTTTGTTTTCACTTGCTTCAGCATGAATAGTAACATAGTTCTACATTTCTTTGCTTCTTCAAGCTGCCTTGAAGTAGATTTATCATTTGTGTCTTTATTCACACAAAAATATAACCCACTGTTTCAAGGTTCATGGAGTTTTGACAGATGGAAAGATAAATGAAGATCTGTACATTTTCAGATGTTGAATATTCTAAATACAATTCCACTAGAAGGAATAAGAAAGCTGTTAAATCAAAAGTCTCTTACTTTCTCAGGTAGTAAAAGTAGTTTTCTCTATTATTAGTTGCACCAGCATTTGAGAAATTATTTTTAAATATATTTTAATAATTTCAGCTTAATTCTTAACTTTGGACAGTAACTGAGGGTCTTTTATCTATAAAACAAATCTTTTCAGATTTCTTATTTCTCCAAATATTTTTCTTTCAGCTGGTTTTAAGAGACCTGTGGTGATATTTGGCCCCATTGCAGATGTTGCTATGGAAAAGTTGTCAAATGATTTGCCTCACCTGTACCAGACAGCAAGTAAGTTGTCCTCTTAGTGTCTTTTTCCTCCTTAACTGAGAGAATGGATAACTTAATGATCACAGCTGCCTGGCCACTCTAGATGAACTAAAATGTTTTCTTTGCAGAGACAGAACCCAGAGACGCAGGTTCAGAGAAGTCAACTGGGGTAGTTCGCTTGAACACTGTGAGGCAAATAATTGAGCAGGTAGGGCATTCCTCTGAAAACTTCATATGGTCAAAGGTGTGGTGTTTGATCTGTTTGCTCCTAGAACTTTCAGAGTACTCAAATTTTCACTGCATCTGTTTCTGTAATAAGCTTAATGGTAAAGCTGTTTGGACAGCTTCAGCTGTCAACAGGAATTCAACAGCAATTTTGGTAATTTTTATAGCTTTGAACCTGATATTAGAAATCACATTTTCTTTCTCAAGTCCATTCTAAATTTGGGCAGAGGAGAAACTGTTTTAGTTTATGCTTTCTGAATTCACCAGAGGCTTTACAGTCATGCAGTGCTCTACTTGCTCTTAACACTGTAAATATAGTATAACTGTGGGAAAACATTCCACAAGCTGTTCTCTTACTTGGACATAAATATCGTGGTTTTCCTAATCGGATGTTCCAATCACTTCCACTTGTTCCCACATGTACCACATTGACTGGCCTTTCTTGTTAACAGGATAAACATGCTCTGTTGGATGTCACTCCTAAAGCAGTGGACTTGCTAAATTACACCCAGTGGTTTCCAATTGTAGTCTTCTTTAACCCAGACAGTAAGCAGGGTGTGAAGACCATGAGACAAAGGCTATGTTCTACATCAAACAAGAGCTCGAGAAAACTTTATGAGCAAGCAAACAAACTGAAGAAAACTTGTTCCCACCTCTTTACAGGTAAGGAAGAATGTTTGTTTAACCTTCTTACTAAGTGAGTAGTGTATGGGATTGTATAAGGTTCCAAACATCTACTTATTACTCTGCATATTAACTCATGCAGGCTGGAACTAAAGAGTGTGAAGGTATGGTCATGAGTAATGCCTTCCTTGACTAATTTCAAAGTTCCTTGTTCTACCAAATTCTAATGGAGAAGAAATTGTGAGCTGGTGTACTCCCATTAAAAGATAAGTGATTTAATAAGCTTGGAAATGGACCAACTATAAAACAAAAATGCTTATCAGTGATCTAAATGAAGTAGCTGTTAAGTGTTCTCACATGCCTCAACCAAAAAGGGTTAAACAGCAGAGAATGGATAAAGGATTGCATCGCATTTATCATATATATACACCTTTTCCTTCAATTTTTGCAGCAACCATTAATTTGAATTCAGCTAACGATAGCTGGTATGGTAGCCTGAAGGATACAATTCAGCAACAGCAAGGAGAAGCAGTATGGGTATCAGAAGGAAAGGTAAGCAATCAGTTCATACTCTCTGAATCTATACAGATGTTTCCAAGTATCTCTTGCCCTTCATAATTTCATTTGCTAGTGGTCAGTAGGCTAGACAAATAGTCAGTTGATGTATGTCTGTAACAAAAAAAAAAAAAAAAATTATTCTTTCTGTGACATTTTGGAGCTTTCATCACTAATGCTGGACTAGGGGACAATGATGATGAGGGATAAACTTTTACAGGACTTTTTGTTGTATTTGTTGTATGTATTCTGCATTAGTTTCTTACAGTTCCACAGTATCATTCCTAAGGGCTTGTTTGGCCTGATGTTGAGTCATAACTGGACTTTAATTCTAATTTATTTAACCTTTGTTCCATACTTCTTACTGACATTTCCCTAGATGGATGGCATGGAAGATGATGCAGACGATCGTATGTCTTACCTTACTGCCATGGGTGCTGACTATTTGAGCTGTGACAGTCGGCTGATCAGTGACCTGGAGGATACAGATGGCGAGGGTGGTGCATACACTGACAATGAACTTGATGAGCCTTTGGAGGAACCAAGGATTTCATCTGTTAGCCGATCCTCTGAGCCTGTGCATCATGAGGAGGTGAGATGATTGGATTTTTCAATAAGACTGAACTTAATGCTTTTTAAAAACCTTTTATGTATGGCTTAAAAATCAGAGGGTTTTTTTTAAACAGCATTTTTACCTTATTTCTGATAATGTTTTAGAGCTACACTATGAAGAGGAAAAATAATAATAGCTCTGTTTTTCTGCCTAAATTTATAGATTTGTTGATGCTGTCTTATGACCTTGAACTTTCCAATTACATTTGCAGTGATTGTAGTCAGGTTGCTGGCAGTCTTTTGACTCCTCATTACTCTTCCCAAAATCATAAACTTGAGAGAGAGGAAAAATGATTGAATTACTGGCTACTGCAGTGAGTTTTGTCTCTTATTTTCTTTCACAGAGTTTAAAAAAGTTTACTCCAGAACCAAGGGCTCAGTTGAGAAAAGCTGGTAGCAGGGAGATCCTTAGAGAACCAAGTCCACCTCCAGCATTCAAGCCTGAACCACCTAAGGTAAATTTGTAGAAACAAATCTGAATACAAACATCGTCTTTCTGGAGAACTCTCCAGGGTGCCAGGTGGTCTTTGGAAAGAGCAATAGACATGGTCAGAAACTAAAAAAAAATTTAAGTGTGGAACAGAAGAAATGATCGAAAGTGTTTCAAGATCAAGCAGAAAGAAGGCTTACAGAATAACATGATTCTCAAATGCATGTGATCTCTAATATCACTTTTGCATCTACTAGCAAACTGAGAGGCACTCTTTTAGCTAAGCAAGATCAGAAGTGGGCTAATTACCAGGAAAAACATATCTGATGGCTTTTACTATGAAGCCCAAAATCAGAATCTACCACCTGACCATCACTAGGAATTTATGTTAACTGTTTGTTCAAACATTGCTCAGGAATGAAGCAAGAGGGAAAAATTACAGTGTTTGGACACTAAATTCTATTTTAGATATTTCTGAATTCACCTGACCCTGAAGTCCTTTTTTTGTGAGGATCAGTGTCCTCATATACTCTGAATATTCAAAATACAGCCCAAGTGTGCCTTGACAATGAAGACAGGGCAGAGGAGGACATGCGCAGGGAAGACAAAACTGAATATAGAACAGAATTGGGTTCTCTGCACCTGTAAATTTTAGGACATGATACTCCACATTAAGCAGTAGTGAAAAATTTGGGGCATCAGCTTTCTCTGTGCTGTGCTTGTAGCTCTGGTAATCCTTAACAAATGGGACAGACAAATGTCTAAAACTTCTAAATGTTCTGGCCTTCTATAGGCTGATGTGTAGTCTATGAGCATACGCCCAAAATGTTGCAGCAGTTGAAATATCTTTGAAGTATTATGAAGATAGAACCTGATAAATACATAGGCAAAGTGAGTACTTTCAGATTAAAGCCTTCTTTTGAAACTGTAGTGTGTAGCACCACATTATACAGTTGCTGATGTAAACTTTGTGGGTTTATACCTTTAGGGAAAGTTGCAAAATAAAGAGGATCCATATGACTTCCCCAAGAGCTATGACTCCAAATCGAGTAATGTTGCTGTCAGCAGTGAGACTTCAGCTGTATCAGCTAAAGCAGCACCACCACCTGTTTCTGTGAAACCTGCCTTTGGGCGTCCCATTCTGAGAAACTCTCAGCCAGCCGTCCTGCCTGCAGAGGAGGAGGAGGCAAAGGTGGAAGAGGAAGGAAGTGAACAAGAAAATACTCCAAAATCAGTACTAAGGAAAGTAAAAATATTTGAGGAGATGGATCACAAGGCAAGGATGCAAAGAATGCAAGAGCTACAAGAGGCCCAAAATGCCAGGGTATGAAGAGATGCCTTTCCCCCTCCTGTGCTTTGCGACCTATAGAACAGCCAGAGTCCTGAAAACTAAAATCATGCCCTTTTGGAAGCACAAGTTTGGGAAACCACATGCAGAGACATACTGTCATTCGTGTGTACTTGTGTATAAAAAGAGGCAATATTTTAAGTTTTCCTATTGTAACTATAAAAACCTGACTTCTAATAATCCTGCTGCTTTTGGCAATCTGTTGTTCTCAAGTGTGCTTTAAATTACCAGTCTAGCAAAAGATTATATAATTGTAGGAATATCAATAGGATGTTACCAATTTGTACTTTAATTGTTGTAGCAGTGAACTGCTGGATCCTAGATCCTAATACAGGATCCCTAATAGAAGAGTTTAAAAGAGTTATTTTCTTCTGCTTTCTTTTAAAGCTTGAAATAGCCCAGAAGCATCCGGATATTTATGCTGTCCCTGTCAAAACACAGAAGGCAGAACAGAACTGGCCCCAGCCGATGAGGTACGGTGTATCCAGTTCCAAACACTCTGTCTCGATTCTGGACTTTGCTGGCAGGAGGAAAACTGATCTTGCCAGTTTTTGTTCATACAAGTCATCCTGCCTTGGTATATCATTTTCTTGTAGCGCCTCAAAGATTATCATAAAGTGGGGCAGAATTTTAGCAAACTCTTCAGTGAACTCATTTCAGGATTTTTTTCATTTAGTTTATTTACAGTAAATTCATTTATAGTGTTTGAATCATCTGGGAAGAAACAGTGTATTCTTTCACTGAAATATTTACGAAGTGTTATGGCTTAGATTTGATTTTCTGGCCAACACATTATTTAATGTGGTGGTTTTATGTTTGCTGAATTTTATTTACTAACTATGAAATAGAATTTTGGGAGAAAAAGGCAAAACAGGCTTAACTTAAAAGTAAACAGGTAGCTTATTAATATATAATAAAGAAAAGGAAGAAAAAACCTGAAACCTTTATAACTTTTTTCTTTTCACAATGTTGACTTTTTTACAAACAACATAGAGACAAAACCTGTGACATTTAGTTAGTTTCACTATTTAAATATATAGTCTTTTATCAATTTTTCAGGAGAGGAGTCTCTTGTTTACCAGGGAATTCTCCCACTAATAACCTAGAAAAGTTCTCTTGCGGGTGGGAACTCTCACAGAAACAGCCGCCCCAGGGAAAACTCGCTTCCATGTGGTCTCCTCCCATCAGCAGTGGTCCAAGCCGCTTATGGATCATGGAACTCAGGCATCTGGGGTGTCACCTTTTAAAGATAAGCAACTTCAAAGCAAAGAATTTGTCATCTCAAGATGTCTTCTCACTCCCTTCACTGGTGGGGGAGCTCCTCATACAGTCCATCACAAACACCTTTGCTCAAAAATCCACAGATCGTCTCCCCAAATGCAAATTTTTCCATGATTTAAAGAACAATCTACCAACGGAGTTCATTTCCATAGCTCAAACAAGAAAGTCCAGCCAGCAGGCAACAGGCAACTCCTTCATCCTTCCTCCGATTCATCTTTCACTGACACTCTCTCCATCTGACTGGTCTGCTGGGTCCTCTCTTTGTTCACTCTGTCTCTCTTCTCTCTCTCTCTGGGAAGAGCTAAGTTTTAAAAGTTTCGTGTTGGCAGGAAAGAGTTAAAGCTTGCCCAGGCCTGCGGTTGTCAGGGGAACTCTGCCGCCAGGATTCTCCAAATCCCGGGAATGGGGAAAGCTCGGGCCGGCGGGTCCTGGAGCGGCCCAGGGGATGAAAGGCCCCAGCCCCGGGTCTCCTCCAGGGCGGGCCCAGCTCGGAGCGGCCGCGGGCTGAGGCTCCCCTGCCCTGCTGGGGAAAGGGCCCAGGCCACGGGCCGGCCTCGGGCCAGCTGCCCCCCACAGGGGGAGCGGCAGGGGGTTTCCAGCTGCTAAAGAACCGATCCGGGCCGGGCCGGGACACGCCATCCCCTCCCCGGGCTGGCAGTCTCCAAAGGAGAGCCGGGACTGCCGGACCGCCTGGGAAAGGCGGGAGCCAGAGAGGAATCCCGGCCTTCCTTCCAACTTCAGGGCTGTGTGTTTCCCAGAGGTGTATCCCTGCGTGCAATTGGCTGTTTCGGTTATCAATTCAAAGAAAACTACTAATTGCACCTCAGTATCTGTACTAAACTAACACACAAAGGCAGTTTTTTGCCCTGGTCAGTATTACAGAAGCTGGGCTGTGTTCATATCCTCTGATGTCCATTTTACCTGTGCTAGATATTTGATGACTGTTAGTCTATCCTAAATATTTGCTGTTCTAATAACAATTACTTACATGCTTATTCTTTACAGATATGTAGTGTAGCTAGGGTAAACTAAGGATGGAAGTTGATACAGGTGACGCATCAAATCTCATGAAAGTACAAGTTTTTCATTAACATTCAGTAAGTTCTGGACAGGTTGACCACTGCGTCACCTTACCCTACACACTGCACGTTTCTAGGACTCGACACATACGCAAGAGCTAACACACTGCATGATGGATTTTGTTTTCTGCTCTTCAGGACTCTCAATTTTTTTCTTGCATCGTAGCAACAGCCAGTAGAAATGGAACTTATTTCCTAGTGAGTCAAATGCTTTGATGCCACAGTAAATAATCTAAAATGCAAAGATGAAAAACTGGTATTTTCTGGATTTCTTGGCAGGTTCAGAAAAGCATTCCTTTTTATATAGCATTGGAAGCTTTATAAAAGTGATGAAAATTAATCTTTCACGTTTGCAGTGTTTGCTTACAGGTAGAAATCAGTGTTGTTGTTTTTTTTACAGGAGTGTTAATGATTGGCCTAGAAGGCAGTATTTAAGCCCTGGGAGAAAGCTGTAAGGAGAGCATGGGTTTTTCCAGAGCATGGGTTGCAAAAATCATGACGTTTGAAACTGAGGAAATACTGTGCCCTGAAGGATTCTATTTTTCTGTGTCTGCTTAATGTAATGTCAAATGTGTACCACCACACTGTATAAAAAAGCAAATGTGTGGGTTATTTTTGCCCACTTTTAAGGCTAAGAGCCTTAGTGAAAGCCTTGAGTAAAAAGGCTACCACTTCAAGAAACGTCACATAAGAAGTGTTTGGACATTGAGACAGAAGACTGAGGATGTAAAAGAAGGAGGCATAGAAAAAATTCTGTGCAAAACTGATTAAGGGAGATGTCAATTGGGGTAGCAAAGCTGAAAACCTCTCTGCTCAGGGAATAGAGTACTATAAAGCTGTTGATGTCTCCATATGTGCAGGGATGTTTAAAAATTTAAATTTGGCATTTCTCCAGGTAGGTTGAATACATCAAATCTGAGCACCATTCTCCAGCTTGATGGAAATAAGATGCCTCTCCAGATAGATTTACCATGGTCATGCAGTTTTTTATTGGCTAGAAGGGGTTTCACTTGCTCCATCTGCCTTTCTCAGCTGTATATGGCCATAAAGCAGATACTAAGCACAACAGTTTTCCATAATGGGAGTAGACATGATCTCTTTCTCTTTCCATGTTCTGCTATGTTAGCTCCAGGCCTCCAGAACCCCAGAAGCCTCCTGTCAGGCCTTACCTGGAGAGCCGTGTCAGTTACGGCAGCGATGCAGAGGAGGAGGAGGAGGAGTACCGCCGGCAGCTGGCAGACCACTCCAAGAAGGGCTATTATGGACAGCCATCCAGATACAGAGACACTGAATTGTAGGCTTGATAGCGTGTCCACGTCTAACACTTTTCTGAGGTTTCTGTTAGTCTTGGAGAGCTGTATTTTTACTGGGGGTGGTGTCAGAGGGTATGCTACTCAACTCAGACATATCTATACACTGGAACTGGAAGAGTTCGTTTTTTGGGGATATTATTTTGTCAGCATCTATGAAAAGAAATCACTATTGCCTGAATGCTGTTGCCTGTTTTATAAGGACCAAATCCTTAAAGTTTGTGTTAATTCTTGACATTTTCGTATTTTACTATAAGCCCTCCTTTTTCCTTTTTATTAACACTGCCTTTTTGGACTGTTCTGCTGTGTTACGAAAGTATGATCCCAGAGATACACTTCCTAATGCAATAGAACTAAATGTGAAAGTGTATTTGAAGAACAGTAAGTGCCTTTAACAAGAAGCATCTGAAGCTGTTTGTCTTGACATCTGATACTCGGTGCAAAGCCATAACACACTAAAAAGGGGATTGACTGTTTTACCTATCTTTATTTTTTATCAGTTTCATGGTAACAATTTTCCTTGCATGTTATTTTTCTAAGTTCATAGATGCATATGCAATATTCATAAATACTGACTGTACATATTAAAGGTGCAATTGACTGGGTGGTTGGAAAACACCAGGATGTGCTTAAACAGAGAAAATGGTGTAGAAAATTCAGTCACATATTAAAATTTACACAGACTGCAAATAATAAAGTATATATTCTAGACCAACCTTGTGTATCTAATTTTTCTTTTCAACAGTATTAGTCTAGAACTGCTGACTTCCATGAGTACAGTGTTTCAGTTCAGAGTCTCCTTCTGTTCAAGTAACTAGGAAACATCCCTATTGATGTTCTGAACATCATTTTAAAATCTGTCATGATTTAAAACTGGTGCCAAACTATGGAATTCCTGCAAGAGACTTACTTTTTTGAATATTAAGTTTTGCCTCACCATTTCTGCTCTTTAGCCTTATACAATAAAATTCTTGAAAGTATCACAGAGAAAAAATTCTTTTGATCATACAATATGAAAGATTTTTTTTAATGGTCTTCTAAAACTAAAGTGCCTTCCACCCCTAAGCATTCTATTCTGTATTAGAAATTCTTCACCAGGAGGGTGGTTCAGAACTGACTAGAACAGGCTCCCCAGGGCAGTGGTCACAGCACCAGCCTGACAGAGTTTAAGAAGCATTCAGACAATTGCTCTCAGGCACATGGGGTGACTCTTGGGGATGGTGCTGTGCAGGTCCAGGAGCTGGGCTCACTGATCCTTATGGCTGCTTTCCAACTCCGGAAGTCCATGATTCTGTAACGCTGTCTTTAAAAAGGTAGAATTTTCTTGTCGAAGCAGTAGAATGAGGAAACTTGTGCTGCCTAGATTAGAATCATATAGGTTGGAAAAGACCTCCAAAGATCAAGTCCAGCCATAAACTGAACAGTGCCAAATCCACCACAGAACCATGTTCTTACCATATCTGCACGTCCTAAATTCCTACAATGGTGGTGACTCAGCCGCTTCCCTTGGGCAGTTCTGATGCCCGAAAGCCCTTTCTGTGAACAGATTCTTCCTAATACCCAGTCTAAAACTCCCCTAGTTCAATTTGAGCCCTTTCCTCTTGTCCTGTCACTTGTTACCTGGGAGAACAGAGTGACCTCCACCTCACTACCAGCCTTATAGAGAGCCCCTGAGCCTCCTTTTCTCCAGACTGAACACCCCAGCTGCTCCTCCCAGGACCTGTGCCCCAGATCTTCCCTGGCTCTGTTGCCTTTCTCTGGACACACTTCAGCACCTCAATGTCTGTCCTGCAGTGAGGGACTCAGAACTGAACAGAGCACTTGAGGTGTGGCCTCACCAGTGTCAAGCACAGGGAGTCAATCCCGTATCTAGTCCTACTGGCCACGTAATTGCTGATCCAGTCTAGGATGCCATTAGCCACATGAGTACAGCTGGACCACGTTCAGCTGCTGTTGACAGGCACTCCCAGGTTCTCTTCTGTTGAGCAGTTTTCCAGCCACTCATCCCTCAGCCTGTGGCACTGCCCAGGCTTCTTGTGACCATGAGGGGCATTCACAAGGGCAGGCCTTGGCACTTGGCCCATCAATCCAGCCTGTCCAGAGCCCTCTGCAGAGTCTTCCTATCCTTGAGATCAGCACTCATCCAGCTTGGTGTCATCCACAAACTGACTTGAGGAGGCACTTGATCCCTTTCCAGTTCATTGATAAAGAAGATACCAATATAATAAAAAATGTGATTTAAATATACAAAAGACATGAAATATATTGACTTAAATGCGGTGTAACAGAGCGGAGGGGTTGCTCTCCTAGAGAGGCTGTTTGAGCTCGATCTGTCCCACGGCAGCCGAGGTTATTGTGGTATACGGGGCTGCTCCCGAGGCGTGTCCAGCACTGGCAGCGGAAGGCAGGAGGCGCTGGTGGCACCTGCAGGTTGCCACCAGAGCTGCCCAGCTTCCAGCCGCAGCCCAAGCGGGCCCTGGGACGGGCAGATGGGACATGATGCGGCAGGGTCGCAGCTCCATCCCCCACTTCCCAGCCCCCATTCACTCAGGGATCATCCACCTCAACCAGGAGGAAGTGGCAGAACTTTATTGGATTCACAGAGAAACGCAGTGACAAGTTATGAGGAAAAGGTTGATCTACTGAATGCCTTTTTTGCCTCAACGTTGAACAGTAAGAGCAGTTGCCCTCTGGGTACTTGGCCCCCTGAGCTGGAAGACAGGATCTTTATAGGTGACATAGACAGTGAGGATCAAGTGCTGCTCAGCTGATTTGCACAGGGCATTGTTATAAATGAGACAGCCAGATGTGAAAAATAAAAAAACAGAATTTATTTTTCCCGTAACAGTGAATGCGGAAAGCCACGATAAAAAGACAGCCCCGACCTCGGGATTGGCACCAGGTGAACATATAGACAAGCCTCTATTGAACTTATCCTCCCCGTTCATGAATCCCATCACCAAGAGTCAAGTTTTTATACTCTTTTTTTTTTTTTCCCAAGGCTAGATTCTTTGTCCACATTTCTTTGGATGATGTATTCTTGAGTTTTCTTTTGAGGCAGTATTCCTTTGAATAGTTCTCTGGCCAGAGCCTGATGAATTGATGAATTTTCCGGGAAGGTTGCATCGGGTATGCCCAGAGTCCCATCTGATTCGACGTATCCTTGATTAATCATTGCCAATGGCCCATCTCCAGGGCTGAGACCTTCTTTTGAAGTGTTGATTCCTATTATCCTTCTGCCGGAGCCACCCATCCTGGAATGCAAACCTAGTTTCCCAGAATCGGTATCTATTCATTACTCTTATTTATATTTTATTTTAGCATGAATTATTAAATGCAGTATGTTCCTCATAACAACACAAAACTTGAGTGCTGCATGTGACACAAAAGCACAAGAATGGGATGCCATCCAGAGGAACCTGGACAAACCTGAGGAGTGGGCCCACAAGAACCCCATGTAGTTCAAGTCCAACTGCAAGGTGCTGCACATGGACCAGGGTAATCCCAGACATGAGTAGAGATTGGAAAGTGAACTCATTGAGAGTATCCCACCAGAGAAGGACTTGTGGGTTCTCATGGCTGAAAACTTGAACATGAGGTAACAGCATTTAGTTCCAGCCCAGACAGCCAGTTGTGTCCTGGGCTGCATCCAAAGCACCGTGGGCAGCAGGGCCAGAGAGGGGATTCTGCCCCTCTCCTCTGCTCTGTGACACCCCACCTGCAGTGCTGCATCCAGCTCTGGGATCCCAGCACAGGAAAGATATGGAACTGATGGAGAGGGTCCAGAGGAGGCCATGAAGGTGATTAGAGGGATGAAGAAATTATCCTATAAAGAAAGGCTGAGGCAGCTGTGGTTGGTCAGCCTGGAGAAGACTTTGGGGTGACCTTACAGCACTCTCCTGTACCTGAAGGGAGTCTACAAATAACCTGGAGATGGACTTTTAACAAGGATATGTAGTGATAGGATGAAGGGCAATAGCTTTAGGTTGAAGGACAGTAATTTTAGATATTAGGAGGAAATTCTTTACTGTGAGGTTGTGAGGCACTAGAACAGGCTGCCCAGAGAAGCTGTGGACGGCACATCACTGACAGTGTTCAAGGCTGGGTTGGATGGAGCTCTGAGAAACCTGGTTAAGTGGAAGGTGTTCCTGCCCAAGGCAGGGAGGGTTGGAACTAGATGATCACAGGATCAAAGAATCAGTTACATTGGAAAAGACCTCTGAGATCATTGAGTTCAACCTTTGACCAAACACTACTTGTGAACTAGACCATGGCACCAAGGTCTCCATACAGTTGTTTCTTGAACACCTCCAAGGGATGATGATTTTACCAACTCCCTGAGCAGTCCATTCCAATGCTTAACAATTCTTTCCATGAAGAAATTCTGATGTTGTTGGGGGTTAGATTTGCTCCTTTTTTACTTAAAAAAAAATTTTCCCCATAAGTTACCAAGGAGACTGACTGTTGGATACTTAAAGAGTACTTGACCAAAACAAAGAGGTGGCCAAAGCTTGGTTGGGGAGATTTTTTTCTTTATCTGTTGTAACTCCAGAAGGGAGGGGGTAACTGCCTTCTCTGATAACAAGCCAGCTGTTAAGAAGTGGTTGGGGTATTGATTCTTATCTCTGCTCAGTCTTCCACTACCCCCATGGGAATATCTTCTGTTAATGGACCATTAAAGCTCACCAATGGCATGACACATTTCATCATCCTATTGTGAGATGCTCCACCCAGAGAGAAGGAGCCAAACCATTTCCACCTAGATAAAAAGGAGCCACAGGTATCACCAGGCAATCCAGTGTTCCCATGGGACTCCCAAAGGAAGACTGCACCCATCTCTGGACCCCTGGCTCCACAGGATCATCTCTGCTTCCAACAGGACCACATCTGCTGCTCCAGGAGGGCTGACTTTGGACTGTTTCCAACACCCTGACCAACAGGGCATCAGGTTGTATTTCTGACTCTTTCAGGGTTTTTCTGGGATTCCTTGTTTGTTCGTTTGCTTATTCTTTTGTACTACAACATTTGTATTTTTAATATCCCTAGTAAAGAGCTGCTATACTTATTCCAAAAATCTTTGCCTGACAGCCTTTTAATTGCAAATTTATACAAATATGAAAAGGAGGCGGGGGGGCTTACATTCCAAGGGAGACTCCGTCCTGGGTTGTAGTGTAGGATGTACACAAAGTATTTATTCTCTCATCATCTTCATGAACTGTTAAACCAAGTGGGGCAGTGTTTCCCCAGGCCCCCTGCCTTTGTGCTGTCCCCTGCTAATGGCCCATTAACGCCTGGCCCATGACTCACAGGTAACTCCCTCCAGGAGTTATCTCTGTTTAATGGGCCATCAAGGACCCACTTCACACTCATCATCCCATTGTGAGATGCTCTGCCCAGGGGGAGGAACCAAGCATTCTCACTTGGATATAATCTGGGATTTGGGGCAGTATAAGCAGCCCTTACCCACTGGATTTCCAGAGGACCAGAGCTACCAGACCTTTCTACAGGATCACTGCTTCAGGAAGACCACCTCATGTGGACTGCTTCCACCATCCTCAGGTTGTATTCTGACTCTGTCAGTGGTCTTTTGTATTATTGCATTTGTTTTATTTTATTTTACCTTTTTTCCTTTCTTCTTATTAAATTGTATTTCTGACTTGGAGCCTCTCACTCGTTTTGCTTTCAAACCACAACAGACTCCCATCTTCCTTGGCAGATACATGTCTATTCAAACCAAGACAGATGTCCAATCTGAACCTGAGGTTGTGTCCTTTTGTCTTGTCCCTAGAAGAGGCTGACCCTCCACCTGACTACAACCTCCTTTCAGGCAGTGGTAGAGAGCAATAAGGTCACCCCTGAGCCTCCTTTTCTCCAGGCTGTACAACCCCAGCTCCCTGAAGTGCTCCCCACTGGACTTAAAAAGTGCCTTCCAGCCCAACCCCCTCTATCATCTATAAGAGAGAAGGCTGACACACACTGCTGTATGGAAAACATAATGGAGAAAAATATTTTGTTTTAACAGTGTGAAGCCAAATGAGGAGGAAGCTGACTTGTTCCAAGCCAGACCTACTCAAACTCTTTCATTACACATTGACTTTTTAAAAACCAGTGTCTTTTAAATGAATGGAGAGAAGAAATTGGTATCTAGATTAGATTAAATGCTTCAACATAGGGTGGTTATAAGAGGCCAAAAGATGACCACTTTGTAGGAACGTTCTGTCTCAATGCTTCATTTGCCGTCCTATACACAGGTTGAATTTAGACTTTCCATTTGCCTTGGTGCCTGAGATAAAAGAACCAGTGGATAGCAAATATACATTTAATTCCTCTATTATGTTATAAAAGATAATGAAAAGTTTCCATTAGAGAAGTAATTTACAGCATTTTAAAGATGTTAGACAAAATTGTGCATATGTTTAGCTTTAGTCTTCTGTAATGAATACATATATAGCTAGATGATCTTTTAGAAGCAAATCTTTTTTTGCGAATTGAAGACTAGAAAACCTTTCCAAAATAATGATCTGTTAGGTCTACTTGGAAACACAGCTGTGTTTTGTCAACTCTTTTCCTCATTTCATTCTAGCTTAGAGTGGTTGGTCTGTGCTTCACTCACAGGCAGAGAAATAAACAGCAATCTGTGCTCCACCTTCGTATCACTCAGTTAATCCTTCCAGTCATTACTTTTAATGAATTGTTTGTTCCTGAATGAAGCAGTAAAGGTAGATTGTGCCCTGAATCATGCAATGTCACTGCTATGCTTTGCCTATTGTAATAATCAAGAAACTGGCTGACTGTGGAGGAACAATTTATTGTTATTAGACAAACACACACAAACAAAACCAAACAGAAACCAAACTCTGGTGGACTAAGTCAAGTGTAACTGTTCTGTGAGAAAATGTAGAAAACATGTTAAGACAGACAAGAGAATAAGACATCTGGACATACCCAATCTTCTTAAGAAATAGGGAAGAGACCATCTTTTATTTTTTCCACTGCGACACTTGGTATGGTGTCCTCAGCTCTTCACTAAGAAGGAAACCTGGACAAAACTATTTTGCAAGAGGAAAGAAAGAACATGTCTGTTTAGATCACTAGAAGGATTAAACTCATATAATTATTAGAGTTTTGGAAAAATACTTGTGTATAATTTATGGAAATTTTTATAGCATTAGGGAATAATTTGCTTGAAATACATGTACTTTTTACTGATTTCTGATGCAGGCCAGTTTTCCAAAGTAATAAATATTTCCAGTAAGTGAAAAAATTTCATCTCTTTACACTTCTTTACATTCTTTACATTTCTTTACACTTCTTTACATCTTCACACTTCTTGTATCCCACTCTGATTGTTGTTACTCTTTTTTGTCATAGGTGATAAGGAATACATTTTTACTTAACACTGGCAGTACATCCAGTCCAAGTTTGTTTAAGTGTAGGAGCATCCGTGGATAGCAGGGAGAGGGAACTCTGCAGACCTGAGACGCTCTAGGAACATGTGGTTTTATTGCATGGATGGTGGGTAAAAGGGCTTGCCTTCAGCCACCAGCCTTGGCTGAAGGGATGCCCCAAAGAGAGGGGGAGAAAGAAAGCAAGAGGGTAAGAGATAAGAGAGCTAGGTCCTTGTTACAATACAATATATCTCATTTTGTATTTATATCTCATTGAATATTCTAATTTACAGTAACCAACTGGTGCAAGATACAGAACCTACAGACTTTGCATACAGCCTATGAGAACTGCTATATTACCATATCATTCTGTATTCTAAACTCTATATCTTTTCCCCAATACCTTGCGAGGCATAGATTTGAGAAATCTCAACTGATCCTTTATAGTGGATTAAAGAGCATATATGGTATATTAGAATATATTCCAAATAGTATTTTAGAATATATGAGATGGCATTTAGTAACACTGTGCCTATTACCCTTTCGCATATATTTAAACTTTACAAGTATGAAACCCTCAGCATAATCAGAAAATGAACTAGAAGAACTAGCCTAAACAACAGAATAACAGGGTTAAGGGCACAGATAAAGAGAAGAACACAAACTCTAAGATGATATGTTCTCTTGAAATTGTGCCCAGAAGGCCAAAGCACACATGGGAGAGATAAAGGTGAAGAGGTGAATGAAAGAAGACCACTACCATGGCCTGGAGACCACCACCACCAAGGACTGAGCATGCCCAGAAGGGCGTAGAGTAATTACCATACCAAGCAAGGATGGGCAGGATCAGGAAATGAATATATATGAAGAGGGTCTGTGGGATGTCATGCATATGTAAGACCTCAGGAAATAAGAAAGGGGGCAAATTCCCTGGGTATGCGTGTCTTTGGTGAAATTATTCCCCACGCATCTCTACGTCAATAAATACATACCGCTCTAACAACTAGTAATAGTTGTGGGGGTTTTTTTTCCACGACATTTCGCCTTGGTGGGGCTACACCCTTGGGTCCCTTGGTATCCCTTTGTTTGTTATCACTTAACCCATCTCCCAGCTAATCACTGTCTTCCTGCCTGCCATGATCACATCTCAAAGCAAGCTTTCTTTTCTATTTCATTCACAGGTTTTATATTTTTAGAATCTCTTGCCAAGCAATCATATCTATAAGCTTTTCCTGTCTCATCTTTCCCAACACTTAAGCAACTTTTTAAAGCCTCCCAAATATCTACATGCTGAACATAAAGGAAGCTCTAAAACAGTATCATCAATCTCCTTGAAGTGACTACCAGACTGGGAATGAAGCCAACCACATAGCAGTGCGTGCAACTACAGAAGAAAAATACTGTAGGGAAGAGGCCTAGAGCCATGAGATATGTCATGGTGGGATGACTGTGGGCAGGACGGCTTGCTGATGGAGTGATAGGTCATCAGGATGATTGTAGCTGGCCCTTACTGCTGCAATTGCCCAGGCAAAAGAGGCAGTGACACCAAGTTGTCTCTATTGTGTTTTGTTCCATCCTTGAACAAGACCCACAGGTTTTGTAACCTCTCTCTGTATCCTTCATTAACATCCCAACTGGCCACCCTCTCACCGTATCCATGCTAGCAGTAATGGTATTTGGCTGCAGTCTGATGTTCACTCCTCCCATATGTATAAACTGATATTTGAAACCCTTCATGGCAGAAGGTGAGAACACAAGCACCTTGCAGACAAGTCAATTGGCTTGCTCCTCTCTCCTCCCCAAAGCAGGGACACCTCTTTGGCAAGACTTGACCCCCAACTGTGTCAGAGGGCACCTACAGCACATAGCGCTGTACACTTTTTTCATGTCTAGTGAATCTGTGTCTGGAAATCTAATGAGAAGCTATAACTTCATGTCCCAATAAACTGAATTATTAGTGAATCTGGATTCTTGAACATTCTTATTCAAGTCAACCAGGCTATGTTAAATCATTAAACTGCACTATTTGTGACTCTGTGTGGCAAATGAGACCAGACTTACAGTGTAACCGACACCATTGGTGCCTCTAGGATCTCACTGAATGTGACTGGACTTAGAGTGACAAGATGGTTTCTAATCAGAAATTAAGCCCAGCTGCACCTAGGCCCTCTGTTCTCTGGGGACCAGCTGGGAACTAAGGGGACTTATGTTCTGCCAGTATTCTATACTTTTTATGCAAAAAATACACAGACAGGTATCAGACCAAAAAAACAGTTTATCTGACCTCTTCGTCCAGACAGTATGACTTACCAACAATTGTCTTTCTAATCACACACACATTCACAGGAGAAGGGGGGACAACAAAATGGCAGTTTAAGACTAGCTTTCGCTAAAATGTAATCAAAAACAGGGGCCGGGTATCCCAAAGTACTGTGATAGTCATAACCACCTCTGTTATAAGCCATGGGAAAGCAAATGGCTGAATTGTACTTTTTGTCATCCCTAGATACATTCTCTTCCCATTTATAGTCACAATTCAGCCCTCAATTGGCATTGATAGTAATTATTGCTCAGCTACTTATATGAGGGAAAAAGAGTATTCCATCCAAGTACCTAACTTCTTCCCATGTCAGTGTGTTTGTATTTGCAAGGAATTTATAGTGTCTAAGTGAGATCAAGGCTTCATTTAATTAGCAGTGTTTATGTATCAAAACCCACATATCAATACACATTTCTATACACATACACACACATATTCTAATGATACATATCCATAGGACATAAGAAATAAAATCAGAAGAAATAAAACATTTTTCCTGAAAGAATATAGGTAAAGAAAGCTCAATGGGAACTTGGAAGTATAAATAATGCTATAGGAGATAAGACGGCAATAGTACCTAGCAGTTCCATGACCCATCATTGAAAATATTTCTTTATTCCAGCATGTTCTTCCACTGCTAGAATATTAAGAAAACAAATGCTTGTGCAACTCTTTGACTTCTCATTGTGCATCCTATAAAATTTTAGTAGTAGAGAGAATATATAATCTAATATATATATATAATATTCTAATATCCAGATGAAATAAAAAGAAAGTAGCAAAACAAAACAAAAAAGAGGCTATGAAGTCATAAAGCAGAAAATGAAAGTGTTGTCAAAAGCATACACAGGGGGGAAAACCTTAAAAACCAACAAATGATGAAAGAAAACTGCTCCTACAGCATAATTAAATGTCAAGATTTTGAAGAAATGGGAGTCTACAAATAACTTCAAAGCACCAAGCATAGCACTCAGAATTTATACATAGGAAAGAAGGAACATTAGAGCTTGTCCTTATCATGAATGCTTTTGGCTTTATACAAATTGCCCTCCTACTGTCAAGCGCCACCATCATCTCCAGTCTTCAGTGCAACCATCTCCCTCTGCAGCGAAGAAAAGTCATCGAGAACAGCCTGCGACTCTTGGATAAAATGGGAAAAAAGTTTCCTCAACAATGTCTAAGAGAGAAAATGCCCTTCAGATTTCCTACACAGGTTCTGCAGCCCAGGCAGAAAGAGGCAGTTGGAGTTGCCATTGAAGAGATCTTCCAACATATCTTCTATATCTTTAGCAAAAATCTGACTCTAGCTGCTTGGGATGGAACAGCTTTGGATCAGTTCCAAAATGGACTTTATCTGCAAATTGAGCAATTGGAGGCATGTGTAATCAAAAAGCACACCCAACACCATTGGAGTAAAGAAGTCAGCAGGCTGAAATTGAAAAAGTACTTCCAAAAAATTGACTGTTTTCTTAAAGACAAACAACATGACCTATGCTCTTGGGAGATCAGCCGTGCAGAAATGAGGAGATGTCTCCAATTGATTGATAAGATGACAAGGAAGCTTAAAAACTAAGGTATGAAGATTTTACCCTCACATAATTTATAATATTTATAACTAAATATTATAAATAACATTTATCATTTGTTCTATGACCTATCTTGTGGTAGTGCTCTAGTTAATTTTTATTGTATTTAAATTATTATGGTCCTGAAATTTAAATTTGCAAATGTAATGCATTATTCAATGTGATGTAATTTGTTTCATTGGTAAGCAAGCTGTCTACTCTAGCTATAAATTAAACTGTAAGAATTTTCAGTGAGGATTACTCTCTAGGAAGATATTGCAGCCTTTGACAGATAGTGACATCTTATGGTGTTTTCTGATGAGAAAAAAATGCAGCTACTTTCCATCTCTATTTCACCTACAAGTAGAGAATCACATATTTGTGGATGAACTACTCATCCCATGCCTTACAGGAATTGCTGTATTTCTACTGATTTGTATTGATTTGTACTGATTCAGACTGCATCAAAGATAAAGTTGTACACTGCTTTTTTAAGTGGTCCTGACTTAGGCTGAGAGTATGCATTTTTCTTTGAAAGTTTGTATCCTCTTTTCCAAGCAAGTAATTTTTTTACATTTGAGTAATTCTAACATTTGCTTTGTTCAAAGCTGCAATTCTAGAAAGATTTGTCTACATAGTATATTTTTTGCAGTAGTTACGACTTTTGAAGTAACTTCCCTACTGGCCAGTGTTACTTTTAATTGAAATATATTGTCTCTAACTGTTTGGGGACAAGGGTTTTATTCCTTCTTCCAGTGTTTCCAATTTACTTAAACTTTTTTCATAATATTATCTGAAGTAACTTTTCTATGTAAAAGTACCCTAAAGCCACGTCTGCCTGTGGCACATTCTACTTGCTATAATAGGTATATTCATTCTGGCTACTGCAACTTCAGACATCACCACCCAGTGCTGTTCTTTATTGCTGTATGAAATATGCCTCTTTCCCTTTGCTCACAAATTGAACTATATAGATGTATAGCCCTCCAGTTAATTTCCCCTCCAAACCATACACTCTTCAATAATAATTACAATATAATCAAATTCTTTAAAACAGCTTGCAATAAAACTGGACCTGATTTTACCCTTGGGAAACTGTCCCTGCGTAACTCCATTTCAAACAGTATGCTTTCCCTAATCACTTGCTATGAGGGGAACAGAGCTATGTCAAGTGTCTTTTACCCAAAGAATAGAATTAAAAGTTTGGTAAAACCCAACAACTTAAAAAAAATCATCTGTCTGTGGCCACCCTGATGTACATTTGGCACAGGCTTTTGGGTCTGGCATAAAGAAGCAGAGGAGAGAGCATATCTGTGGATCCCAAAAGAGGGGAGTGTTAGTCCTAGAGGGTTGAAATTGCCAGAGGTTGGTTTAAGCATCAGGTAAAGAAAAACTTTAAAGCTTTTTCTGATCTCCATCCACTCCAAAAAGTATAATTGAAAAGGGAGGTAGTAAAAAGTGCATCTAAGCAAAAAATTGACTGGTATGAAAGCAGTGATGGTGCATGGGGTCTCAGGTACCATACCTATGACACAGGTCTCTTTTGCAGAGTGTCCATACTCTCCACTACTCATGGATGCAAGGTAAAGAAGAGATGGAAGATCTGTATCTCATGGATGAAGCTGAAATACCGGGAATAAAACCAGCTAGCAACTTCACCATGATCCTGAACAACAAAAAAGACCAAAAACCAGAATAAATATCCAGAGAAATTTTTCCACCTGGTGACACTCTGCCACAAATGTTACAACAAAATATGTATTTCTTTGCTTTGTAACTAACTGCATTTGAAGTGGACCCACCCTGGGATTGTTTCAAATCTCATTTCTGTTTCTTGTTTGGTTTCTGTACTTCAAACCTGTACAATAAAATTACATTCAGCCTACTTACCTTTCTGGTTCTGATATCCTTGGGTGGCTTTTGCAATGCAGAAAGCTGTTATTGAAATGATCTTATTTTTACTGAAATTTGGAAATAGCATGAAGTATTTTTCAGCTGCTGTCTTGTGAGGGTTTCCAGTTTTTATTGTCTTGTCTTGCAATGGAAATATGTTAATTTATGGCCCACTAGTTGTTCAGAATTTTTCATATCATTAACTTTTCTTTTTAATTCATAGTTAAAAATCATATTTTAATTCATAGTTTAATTCATAATTAAGATTCCTTAAAAATCTTCTCATCAAATAAAAATCTGTTTTGATATATTTCAGTCAACACAGCACTTTGCACTGTGGGAAAAAACCAGAATGGGCACTAGAGGGCAAAGTGAAATTAGAGACAAATGTAAGGATGTTAGGTGAATGTACATGTGTTTTGACAAGACAGTGTTTCAGCTCTTTATAAGCATGCTTATCAATAAAGTGCTATTGATCCACAGAAGGGAATTGAAAGAAAAATTAACTATTCTTAAAAAAAACAAGATTTCAGAGATGATGAACAGGAGCTCATAAATTAACATTTGATTTCAATTACTTTTTGGCGAGATGTGAGGCAACAGAAATTATTTGTATTGAGACAATATCTGGAAGATATTTAAATATGGGGACCCTGGAATAGTCATAGTTATGGAAGAAATAAAAAGAAAAAAGAAAATTGCAAGCTAATATGCCTTCATTTTATTCTTACTTTAAAGAAAGGTAAGGATTCTTAAGTGTAAGGTAAAAAATATGAAGATTCAGCAGATCATTTCTCTTCATCTTACCCTTGTAACATTTTGGAGTAATACATATTTTATTGCCACTGTGTTACCAGGGGAGCTGTGTATTATGCCTCTGGCTAGCTGAAACCCTCTGGTACTTCTTCCAGTCTGTATTTTTCTAGAAGTTAAACAGATGAGGCAAATATATATGTTATTTTCAAATGGAAATTAATAAAACAGTAAATGCAAAGTCTTAAATCCCCATGGAAAATTTAGCATTGATGAAAAATCCTTCCAAGAAGGGACTGATTGTAAGCCAAGAAGCTTCATACATTTTTCCGTAAGACTCACATACTAGTGCTGTGCAGCACAGGTCCTGGTCACAGCGGTGGCTGTTCTCATGGCTAGTCTCACAGCACCCTGTTTATCTATGTTGTGCTGGACTTGGCTGTGTTGCACTTTTGGGAACATGAAAACCGGCAAGTTTTCATCTATGCAGAGTTAGTTTTCTGGCATAGATTTATGGGATGGGGGTCAAAAGCCTTGTCTTCCACATGAAATTTAAGAATAGCTACAGCAGAGCTGAAGAAAGTTCAGTCAGCTATCAACTACAGTTGTTCAAAGCACTTTGTCCATTGGTTTGGCTTGTTCCATCAGCTCTGGCTTAATTTTTAAATTGAGGGGAAAAAAAGCAAACCCAAATCAGAAGAAAATCCCAAAGCAAAACAGGACAAAAGCCTGTGGAAATAAATCTTCAAACAATCACCCAGGTTTAGCCCTTGTTGCTTGTCCTTCAGAGCAGCCCTGGGGAAGTTACAGGGGTGGCCATGGTGGAGCAGGCAGACCAACAACAAGGCTGGAGCTGTGGATCAGGGATCAGGAACTGCTCATGGGATGACAGTGTCCACAGACTGCTACATCTTGCCTCACCCCTTCCAGTCCAGTCTGCCCCTTGATAGGACTAGCCCTTATCTTTTTTTCCCCCTCCCAGTTGTGTAGGAACACCGGGTTCTTCCAGGGAGTGATCAGAGGAAAGACCAAGAAGTGAGGGTGACAAAGATACAGAGTAAATCCTGAAAGAAAATGTCAGTGCTCAGTTTTAACTGACAGAATGAAATTACTTTGCTTCAGAAATTTAATGCAAAGCAAAACAATATGAACGAAGCAAATAAGGTTGCAATTGATATTTTCCAACACAGTGATTGTTTTTTAATATTCAAAAATCTTCTAATCCTCATATAGGCAGGTATGAGTCATTTGTACCATCATTTCCCACACTTCTACTGATGTCATGCTATCCTCAGAAAGGTGCCAGGGTTTTATCAGTGCTGAGAGTTCACAGAGGAACAATCATCTGACAGAGAATGTGAAGACAATCTATCTTCTCAACCTTCACCAATCCCAGTGCTGCAACCCAGCTTGCAAACTAGAGGGAAGCTGCGGTGGGGCCAGCCCTTTGGGCCCACACACTGCCAACCCCATCATGCTTACAGATGCCATCCAGGCTCTTCATTAGTTGTGTCCTGACTTAATTCTTTTTCTCACAGTATGACTTCAAAATTGAAAATCTCATCTCATGTGAAGTGGTTTAATTTCATTGGAGCTGAGGAAGAAGCAATGGCAAGTGATGAGCAGATGAGCATGGGGAAATTCATGTCCTGCCTCAGTTCTCTACACCAGAATCTGAGAGGTTAGTACATTTTCTAAGACCAACCTTGTTAAGCCCAAGTGTTCACAGTTAAAATCCTAAAACCATGTTATCTTCATCAATGAGGAATTCAGTGTTCTAAGCAAATAATATAATCTGCTTTTGAACACATAAAAGTAAACACAATTAACAGTCCCTTCTGAAAAATAACTGTTAAGGCATGGAAGTGTATTCGCAAAGTCAAAATCTATACTCAGGAGATTAACTACTGAGATTTCAAATAGCATATCTGGCCCCTGCACACCGGTCACCAACACATCTACTCACTGTAACTCTTACTTACTGACTACACTTTTCCTTAAGTTTCTTATCTTGGTAGACCAGAACCTGCACAACTTCCTCTGGATTTAACTGGAGTACTGTGTGTTACAATTCCCAGAAAGGAAATATCTTGACAGACATATTTATATAAAAGAGAAAGCTTTTCTTCAACAAAGTAATAAAGCCTATTCTACTTCAACTATTTTTCAAAATGTTGCTCTCTCTTTAAACAATTAATATACTTTCTTTTTAAGTCTCTTTGGATTGAGTTGTACTCTGTTCTGGTCTCTACTTTTCAGGAAAAACTTGCATCGGCCATAACAGCTTTTTTTTCTTGTCATTATATAATATTTTATTAATTGAATGTAAGTTCCTGCTGCCTGCTGTAGAGCTCTCAGTGTTGTCCTTGTGACAAGTATTAAATCCTGTCAGAGCTACTGTCACTTGTATTTTAAAAGGATTTATGTTGGACATGATTACTGATCATTAGAAGTAGTTCAAGATACTAAACACTTAGTTTGCTTTCTCTCTCTCTCTTTTTTTTTTTTTTTTTTTTTTTTTTTTTTTTTGGTTGGTTGGTTGGTTGGTTGGTTGGTTGGGTTTTTTTAAAGAAAAATAAGAAAAATAGGGCCCATCTCCCTCTCCTTCCCAGTTCTCCATGGTTCAGTATTTCTGCAAACCATTAAATTCCTAGAAAATGTCAGAAGCTATCACCATAACTTTCATTATGAGAGACTTGGTGAGGACTAACACTTGGATAAAGTGAAATCTCCCAGCCCATCTAGCAGTAATTCCTCTTTATTACTGGAGTAACGTATTTGATGGGGTTGTGGGTCTCATCCAGCAATGAAACTGAGAACAGTAAATTAGGAGGCACAGATACTGTAGAAACATGACTCATTTCAAAACTGGGTATGTCTTTAATATTTAGTTAATCTAAATTACTGCCTCTGAAGCAAAACCTGTGGATTTCCCATGTTGCTGGAAAGAGGCTGGTTGGGAATGAGAAGGAAGGATGTGATAAAGGATAAAGGCTAGGTATTTTTAACAGAAAATGAAAGATGCTATTTACACTGCTCCCTGGAAAAAAAATAAATTGTAAGAAATTGTTACTCTAAAAGACCAGATTATATTGTCCCTGAATATGCAGATTCAGATTCCTTACAAACAGTAAAACCAGGTTATAATGATCAGCCTAAAAAGTCATCATTTGCATCATAAAAATAAGTTGCTTCCATGTGGAAAGGTTTTAACAAAAAACAGGATTAAGGTGTGCTACAGAAACACAATGGTTTGCATTTTTATCCTATGCAGAGAAGTTAGTCAGTAGCTTTCTACTGTTCACCTCAGCCTGGGAATCAGGGTAATATTGTAGCCTGAATGCTTGAAATCAGTGCTTGAAAATAATGAATCCCCTGAATCAGCATATACCCATGGAGTTGTGGGGCTGGTTACAAGTACACAATCTAGAGGCCATATGACCTGCTTCCTCAGAGACTCACAGCAACTGACAAGTAAGGAGGGCAAGGCTGTCACTCTTCTCCAAGTGACATTTTGGGACATCTGGACGGGAAAGGTGGCAAAATGTAAAAGGATGAAAAAAGTTGAATAGGCTGGCCAGGATCATCTTTCTTCTCCAAAAGCATTTCCAAACATCATTTTTCACCCAATGAAATTGTAAAGCTAACTCCCCTGCCAGCTGTGTATCTGTTTGGTGGACCCTTGTGGCACAATGCTTGCTCCTCCAGTACAGCTCTTCTCATCCTAAAGCAGGCAGGAACTTTAAAGTGACTTGCTGTGTTAGATGACACCAGCAAGTCAGCTCTGGTGAGGCAGGACCTGTTTGCAAGCCAGGGTCTCTGCTGAATTTATAGAATATCTTGGGTGTGAGAGGTGTAAAGATGGCATGGCTGCTGCTTCCTCTTTTGCCTGGCTTGAGAGTAGAGACAAAAACAATTACACATTTCCCCATTACTGGCTTGCAGTGAAGATGACTTTGCTTCCCCTGCTGCATCCACACAGCCTTCCTTTCCTCCCTAGCAGTCATGGTCACACAACACAAACATCATCCAGCACTGTGCAAATAACTCCATCTGCTAGTGAGAAGTAAGAGTGGCCAGTGCAGCACCACATCAGCCCAGACAGCCCAGGGTTTACTCTTTTACTTTAACTGAGGCAAATAGCACAGGTGTATGTACTTAAAGCTAAGCACACATTTCAGAGATGTGATTTACCAGTGCTTAAAATAGCATAACCCACTGGTCAACACAGGCTTGAATTCACATAGCCAAAAAATCTAATAATGGAGGAAGGGACACATAAATTTAACAGGAACATTGAAAATTAATTTTAAGACAAGTGATTTCTTTTCTTAAAAACACATCTGCATATTGGTTTTATAGCCAGGATTTGGAAACAAAAGCTGTGCATAAAAGGAACAGATGTTTTAGCCTAGTGATGTTTCCTGTTTGAGGAGAATGAAATTCTTTCCACACCATATGAAGCATTTTGGGACTGCCATTAACTTTCTACATAAAGCATCCCTTTGCAAAGATTCCTGATGCAAGCACCATGCCCAGATAGAATGTGTTTTCCCTACCTCATGATGCAGGGAAACGAAATGCAGTTAAAATGTGTTTAGGTTTTGAAAAACCTGGGAGACTTGGTCTTAACATCACAAGCAGAACAGTCATAAAGCTTGTTTTAAGAGATGGCAGCAGCAATATACTTTTTTTTTTTATGCCAGTAAGTAGTTTCTAGACAGAAGTTAGCCTGCAAGAGAATAGCTGGAGTAGAGAAGAAAGTTCATTTTCCAAAAATAAAAAGGTAAATCTTTTTCCATGACTTACTCTCTTGTTCCCATATCCAGTTAACATGTGTTTCAACAGTGTTATTTGGTATTTCCTTTCCTCTTAATGTCTTCGCATCATACAAATGTGTTAAATGTTTTAAGCATAAAAGCCTTTCTCAAACTCTATGTGCCTAGAAGTGTCCCCACCTGTATCTAGACTAATAAAAGCTGTTACTTGTTACTTTCTCATATTCATCACAGTACAAAAACATTACTGCAAATCACACAGCTAAAGAGACCTCACATATGTTTTCAAATGGAAGTTGTATGCAGAAAGACCTCTTGAATTTAGAGAAGGATTTTTTTTCTACTAAGGCCTAGCATTAGGTCTGATTAGACAGATCAACTACAAGCCACTGGCTGAATTGTATTCTGCATCTCCCAAAGGAGAACTTGAATATCTATGTATTAATTGACTTGTGAGCTCTGTACCTTGGTTCCTACCCTGCAGTGTGTTGAGTAACCCACTCAAATGTGTGGGTTAAGAGTATTACAGTTCAGGTCAGAATACATCTTCGAAGTGGATTTTCTATTCATTGTCCCTTGCCATGCCTCATTCCTCATCATGGAGTAGGCACCATCATCATTCCTTTTGGAGAACAACATTCCTCCTTTCACATGCCATCACCCCAGGAGATTTTTTTTTCAGCAGTGAATGAGCATTGACTATAGAGCCACACTGCTGCCAAAGGAAAGCCCTCAAAATGCTTCAGCGGTAGGCAGCACCTCCCGCAGCACCAGTCAGATGCAGCTGCCCTGGCTGTCTCTTCCTCCTACCAGGCTGTGCCAGAGGTGGCCACTACCATGGACCCAAAGTGGAATCCAGCTTGCAGGTCCTTGCTGGTGCCTTTGTGTATTGCATTTGCACGGCCTGGGTTTTTGGGATTGAATGGGCTATATGGGTGGCTTATGTGAGACGCTGCCAGAAACTTACCCCATGTTTGGCAAAGCCAGTCCATGGTGGCTCCAAAGACAGATGCACTGCTGACTAAGGCTGGGCCAATTAGAAATGGTGGTGATGTCCCTGTGATAACAGGTTTAAGAATAAATCAAAATAAAAATTGTTGTGCAGTTGTAACTGTGGCCAGAGAAAAGTGGAGTGAGAGCAAGTGAGAGGAACAGCTCTGCAGACACCAAGGTCATTGCAGAAGGAGAGGGAGGAGATGCTCCAGAGCTGAGATTCCTCTGCAGCCTGTGGTGAAGGAGCTGTGCTCCTGTGTCCCGTAGAGTTCCACAAGGATTCTGCAGTCCACAGGGGAGCCCCATACTGGAGCAGACAGATATCCTGGAGGAGGATGTGATCCTGTGGAAGGCCTGTGGAGAGGGGGCCCTGCTGGAGCAGTCTGTTCCTGAAGGACTGCACCCCACGGAAGAGTGATCCACACCACAGCAGTTTTGGGAGGAGTACTGCCTGTGGGATGGACTCACATTGCTGCAGTTCGCAGGGAGCTGCTGCTCATGAGATGGAGCCAGGCTGGAGAAGTTGTCAGTGCACTGCATCCCATGGGAGGGACCCTGCAGTGCAGCAGGCTCCTCTCCTTAAGCAGGAGAAGCCATGGGTGATAAACTGACCGTAACACCCATTCCCTGTCTCCTTGTGCCGATGGGGTAGGAGGTAGAGCTGGCAAGGAGGGAGGGCTGGGGTTTAACGGTTTGTTTTACTTGTCTCTACCCTGCTCTGATTTTGTTAGTGGTAAGCTCCCTTCTTATCTCTAAACTGCACCTATTTTGCCCATGATGGTATTTGCTGAGGGATCTCTCCCAGTCCTTATCTCAACCTATGAACCCTTTGCTAAATTTTCTCTCCCCTCTCCAGCTGCAGAGGAGAGTGAGTAAGCAGCTCATGGGTGGGTGCCTGGCACTGTGTCAACCTGCCCCGCCCAATACCTTGTCCCCTCTATGAGCCAACAAGTCTTCTGCACATCACGAAGCTATTTGACCTTCTGTTGCTTTTTAGTATTTGCAAAGAGCTGTTCTTTCTCCTTCTGGATCTTGTTACAGTGGTTACAGTGGTGAGCTCCACTCCTGACAGCATTGGTTACTCCAGCTGCCCTACCAGAGGCGGGCAGTATGAAGGCTCTTTGCAAGAGCTCAGCTAAGCATTTCAACAGTGGTATGTTTAATTGCTTAACCCTGTATTTAACACTGATATATTATTTCCTCCACAGAAAGAAAGAAATTCTTTAGCCTAGAAAAGATGATTCTAGAGCAGTGAAAGTAAGCTGCCATATGGCAGGAAAGCCAGTTTTAATGACTCTATAACCCTTGCGCTCAGGTTTCAGATGGGAGACATAACCATGGAAAACACGGTGTCCCACTGCGACTCCCAGGAAATCATCCACTAGCCAGGGAGGAATTTCACACCTCTCCAGGACACCACAGGCATGGTCCTGCCAGGATCTCAGTGCCACTTGCAATAGGGATGAGACCCAGTAAGCAACATTTTATCCTCCAGCATTTTATACCTACACATAACATCCTGTGCTTATTGCATCCTCAGTGTGCTCCTCACTTACAGCGTCAAATTTCAAATCTCACTGCAGGATGGGGTGTGATTTCAACAGGAACGCCTGTGGCGAAACTTACTTATTAGCAGAAGGGAGTTTACAAATAAGTTAGGGTATTCTTCATCTGATTTATGCTGAGATATCCCAGACACCTCGGGCAGAAGTAAACTAGGATGAATACGTATTTTCACTTTGCAAGTAGTGTCCATATTTCACAGGGGCATGAAAACCCACATATTTAATAAGTGGAAAATTCTTTCCTCTCTCTGAAATAAAGTTCTATTTTTTTACTGTGCTCCCAACCATCCTTATCATTTGATGGAGTTGATAGCCTTGCTGTAGTGCTGATGATTTAAGCATAAAAGAAAAGCATTATAATTTTGCATTTCTTCCCTCCAGTAATCTTTCAAAACATTGCTCTGGGTGAAGGAATAAGGTTAGTGGGATTTACAGACTAGCTTACTGGTACAACAGCAAGAAACCAGTTTAGATTAGGTTAGGGTAGGGTAGGTCGCGCTAGGCTGGGCTCAGCTGGGCTGGGCTGGGCTGACTGAGGGTCAGGGCAAATGCAGTGGAGATATTTGTGTTCAAAAACTTCTTTCTCGGGAAGTGCAGTACTGTTCCTGCTTAGTGCTACATACAGTGACGTCGTGGGGTGGGGTAAGAGGAAAGAGGAGGGGTGATCTCCCAACAAACAGCTGTTGCAGCTGCAGAGAGGAAAAAGGAGAAAGCTCAGGAGCAGCAGCAGCAATCCGACCCCTGCAACAGGTAATACTTGAGTGCAGGTGACACAGACCGCTCAAATGCAAAAAGGAAAAGGGAAAAAAGAGTGGGTGGGATGTGCGTGTGGGAGAAAAGTACAGCAGCTGTACTCAGGAGTTCTCTTCTTCCTGAAATACAGGGCTTGCAGCTTGTCACAGGTGGGAAGGGGAAGACACAGAAGTTCAGACCAACATGACTTAATGTGACTTAGAAGGAAACCATGCCAGAAAACGGAATTTTCTAGCAGATCTTGGCTGCTGAGGGGAAAAAAAAAAAAAAAAAAAAAAAAAAAAAAAAAAAAAAAGGAACATTGCTCTCTGGTTTCAGCATGAGGGCTGGTTCCTCATGTGTGGTCAGCCAGCATGGGCACACGGGAAGGTGGCGAGCACAGGAGTCCTGTGGGGCAGGGAAGGCCTGGGTGGGACCCTCCATGTGGGACAACCCTGAGAGCAGCCTGAGTGTGGCCTTCTTCCTGGCACCCTGCAAGGGATACATAAATGGGGCAAGGGCTAACCTGATCTGGGTGCCTCTGCTGCCTCTGCTGTGCTGTCCCCTTAGCTCATAGGGGAGCGTGGTCCTGGCCACCCTTCAGACACTGAGGGCACCTACCTCCATGCTTGCCTTGGATGATAGTTACCAGAGACATATCGAACACCTTAGTAATAAAAATAATAAAATGCAACAGTTACACTTCGTGAAATTTCTGCCCAAGGAAATACAGCAGGCATTGCAACTAAAATGATAAAATCTTTGCTGCGTATGGTAGTTCTGACATTTCTTACATTTCATCTAGTTTTCCGGGTTTTGAGCCCACAGAGAAAGCAGATAAGTTTTCTGCTAAGCAAGGTTGATATTACATATGATAAGGGCATCCCTAGCATTTCAATGTATTTGGCATAAAATCAGTCACAGTAAATAAGGTGAAACTGACAACTGAAACAGCAGGCAGAACGGGCAGCTTTCTAGGTCTATATCCTGCAAGATCTATGTTTGCTTCTTTCTCCTGTCATCAATGCAGGCAGAGTGCTATGACCACCATCCCCCCGCAATGCCTTCAAATGAAAGAAACTTGAAACTTAAAGCAAATCACACAACAAGGAAGAGATGTGGCAGCAGGCCAGGCACCAGGGTGGCAAAGTGAGGTTTGGAGAGTAGCCAGTAAGTCTGAGGCAGCCTCAAGGACAGAACCACTACCTGATGAATAGTCTGTGTTTTGTTTGCAACAGTGCTGCAGAAGCAGGTTCTGGGAGTGAAATCTGGAGTCATCCCTGCTGTGAACCAATGGGAGCAGGGGATCTAAATGAAGACAATCTCTTCTGCCCTTCACATTTCACATAGAAGCTGATTGCCTGAATTTTGTGTTGTGACACAGAGCTGTTGAGACGGGAAACCTCAGCCCGCTTCTGTTTCTATAGGTCAAGAGGTCAGCCTTTGGATGAGAAGGACCTTGGTGAAAAGTTGCATTTGAGCTTCCTCTTATCACACTGAAATCACCTTTCAGTCTCTTCAGATTTCTTCACTTCTGTGAAAAGCTTTTGTTTGGTCTTAGGCACCTTTTGTAAGAGGATTAACAAAGTAGGCTGAAAAATTGTGATGCATTCTCAGATCAGGGCTGTTTCTTCACAGTGGAGAGTTTCAGCAAGGGAGGGAACTGTGCTACTCAAGCTCTGGGGTCAGGATCTGCCCGCCATGTAGCACGGGCACACTGCCCAGCACCACATCTCTACACTCCTCGGGGAATATGGGGCCCTCCATTAATGTCAACAGTCTGTACACATTTCAGCAGTCACTGGTATATTTTAAAGATGATGTGTTCTAACGTGCAACAGCTGCCACACTGCCAAAACACTAATGTGAGGGTATGTTTACAAATGTTACTCCCTGTTTAGTCAAGATTAAGTATCTTAAGAATTGCAAAAACAACAGTTTTCTAGCCAGCCAATGCAGGAAGAGTTTGGAAAATACAACCAAATCACTGAAAGACAGGCTTTGAGGATGACAGACAGCTGTAGCAAACTAAACTTGAGAGACACCATATGCTCAGCTTGCATCCAGTGCAAAGCCCACACAGCAGTATCAGACCAAAGAGAGTGGTGGAGCTGCTGACTGGAAAGCCTCAAGATTTTCATGTCTGTTCCTGTAACTTCCATGCAGTAATTCCTATCTATCCAGTAATAAGGCTGTTTCTTAACACAGAATAATGGTCTTAATTTTTTGTCTTTTTATAATATATAGTTTCCCAACTTCTTACCACAAGATGGAACAAAGTGTCATTCAGTAATAAAACAGATGGAATTTGGTCTAAGTATTAATTGATCTCACTGGACTTTAGTTCAATTCAGTTGTATCCTACTTTTCCCAAAAGGTATGTATATATGGAATAGATTCCTTTTTTTGGGTCCTTATATGTCTTATTTTCATGGTACCAAAGGACAATGATGTCTTCTGGGAAATATTTTATTCCCACAAATCTTTTTGTGCATATAGAAGTGATGACGTGAATAGCTGTCATCCTACATAACTGGAAGAGAGGAAGACAACTTTTTATGACCTCCCTAGGATTTACTTATAAGAAAAATTTAGAAGATCAGTTTATCTAGATTGATTTAAATAACTCTGTTGTTACTTATGGTACAATGCTAGGAATGAGGTATAGGTATTTATCAAAATTAGATATTTTTGAACAGAGAAATTTATTCCATTTGTTAATGTACAGATATAAATGAAATTAAGTTTTTTGGCAGAAACATACGGCAAGAACACACAGGATCAAGGCGCAACTTGAAGAGAATATTACTTAATAGGGCAGGAAATTAATAGGTCCAACACAGGAGATAAATTCTAGTACAAAATTAACAAGTTAATTTCCTAAAAAGTAATCTTACAGCTGGAGGACAGGTAAACCTCTCTTTTCAGAATAGACCAGATGAAAATACATTTATGGGAAATTAGGTATATCCAGAGCTTATGAAGTTTTGCAAAAAGTCAGATTGTCCATGAAAATTAGGTTAGAATAACTGCAAAAGTTAGACTTTTCCCACAGGAGAAGATTTTGTTTACTAAATGCAGCTTGAATCCAGAAATTAATGGAGTGTCTTTGTTTAGATAATTCTTCCTCTGGAGGCACAAATTTCACTTTATGGCCACAGATCACCCTAATGATTGGTGGGAACTCTGAAAATTTTTCTGAGCATATCCTAAATATAGCAACAAAGGGAGATTTTAATCCATTAGACAGTTTGTTCTGAGACCTCTGAGAGACACACACTGTTTTCACTGATCTGTTTATATTTCACAGAATCTAAGAATGGTTTGAGTTGGAAGGGACATTAGGAATTAAAAACTGTTAACTGTCTTAACAATTAAGAATTGTTAAGTTCCACTCAGCTTCAACTAGTTCCAACACCCTTGCCATGGCCAGGGACACCTTACACTAGTCCAGGTTGCTCAGAGCTCCATCCCTCTTGTGGCCTTGAACACTGCCAGGGATGGGGCATCCGCAGCTTTTCTGGGGAACATGTGCCAGTGCCTCATCACCTTCATAGTAAAGACTCTTTCCTTAATATCTAATCTTACCCTGCCCTCTTTCAGTCTGAAGGCATTCTCCCTTGTCCTGTCACTACATGCTCCTGTCAAAAGTGTCCATCTTTTAAAATTTGCTTCAGGTACTGGAAGGCCACAATTATGTCATCCTGAAACCTTCTCTTCTCCAGGCTGAACAATCCCAGTTGTCGCAGCCTTTCCTCATAGGAGAAGTGCTTGATCCCTCTGATCATCTTGTTGACCCTCCTCTGGACTCAGTCTAAGAAACTGATGTCCTTCCTGTGCTGGGACCCCAGAGCTGATGCAGCCCTGCCGGTGGGTCTCAGCAGAGCAGAGCAGTCAGGCAGAATCCCCTCTCTGGCCCTGCTGCCCACACCGCTTTGGATGCAGCCCAGGACACGTTTGGCTTTCTGGGCTCTGAGTGCTCATGGCTGGGTCATGTCCAGCCTCTCCTCCACCAGCACCCCCAAGCCCTTCTTGGCAGGACAGCTTTCAATTTCAGCTCTTTTCCTTTGATTTATTAACATGTCCAAAGAGGGTGCAATTTCTTACAATGTTGTTCTAAGTCACATAGCTTATTGTTTTAATTTTCCACAGATTTACCATGAACATGTACCTGTTTGTGTATGACTTAATGCAATTCTGTGGACACTCTTGGATATTTACAAATATGATCATTAGATTCATGACATTTGGAAAAGGTAAGGCTTCTTCTCCATTTTCCTTGAACATTTTAAGCGGCAGTGACAGAAACACAGAAATGTCAAATTAGAGATGAAATTAAGATTCTGAACATGTGTATGTCCATACACATGGACTGCAATTCAATCAGAAAGACCCTCCATTGAAGAGGCTGAACAAATTATTTGTGCCTGTCTTCTACCCTTGTCATATGAATGCAGCTCTTGTTTTGGTAAGGAACTTTAATATTCAGTGGCATGCTAGTAACATTTGTATTAGACATAAACTTAAATGTTACTAGGTCCAGTCATTATGGCAAACATTAATCTTACTGAAGCCACCAGGAGAGAATATCTTTGTGGTTATTGCACATGACTCTCTATCTCCAAAAAACACTCCAATTTATTTTTCTTTCTGTTGCCTGGGATTAAGACACAAAAATAGAAAACTAGTGACTGGACATTTAAAATTACTTATAATGGTGGACAGTGGTAGACACATAAAATGCTTACTTTCTGGACTACTTGTTTTCAGCAGTGCAGATACAGGCAGGAACTCAACATCTCCTAGTGTTTAGAAATTCCTCATGCATTTCCTCAAGATTTTCTCCTATTTAGAAATACTCTGAAGCAGTATCTCTAAACCAACACATCCTGCACAGTGTTTGCCCATGCATTAAGTATAGGGATTCTTTTCTCAGCTTCCTGCCTCTGTGTTAGAGCCACACACAGAGTGGATTGCCTCCTCCACTCCCTGAAGATTTTCTTCTGCTGCCCAGAAGTTTGGTACTGCGTGAACTTTATTTCTTGTCATCCTCAGTGATGATGGTGTAAAAGCAAACCCAGTAGCTGCTCCAGACTTTTACTATATAACCATCCTCTAATTTTCCTCTTAATTTTGTCTGTAGATTCACTGGCTGACACATTTCACTCCATAGGACTTGTAATGCGCCTTTGCCAGTTGTTATCTGTATTGGAGATCCTACACATCCTCATTGGCATTGATAAAAGCCGCCTCCTCCCCAGGTTTTTGCAGGTAAGTTCATTCTCAAGACTCTTCTTTCGTGACCGACACATGTCAGCCATGGCTGCCCTTGGGGACAAGCCAGGCTGAACTACCCTGAATGTTGCACCTCCACCCTTCCTCAGGCAGCCTGGTTTGCTGATAGTTTGCTAACTGCAGGAATTGCTTTCTTCCTCAGAAATGGGCTGGTTGGGAAAGAACTGCCCTGTCAACTTTTTTTTTTGAGTGAAACTGGGTAGTGAGTACCCCATGCTTGGTCCCCAGCACAGACCCAGAAAATGTCCAGATGAGTGGCCACCAGCAGAAGTTGGTGAGTGGCCAATTGCAGTGATCAAATTAAACTCCAGGAGGGTTTGCGCCTTCTATGTTTCTCCCTGTATAAACTTCCAGCATCCCTGTAGTCCCTCCAAGTTGTCTTCCCCTCCTTCCAGAGGCGATACATTCTCTTGTTTTTCCCTGACTTTCAGTAAGTTCTCTTTTTAACCAGGCTGGTCTTTTTCCCTAGTAGTTTGTCATGTATTCAGCTGCAGGCAGAAAACCAGCCAAAACATCACATGCCATAGCAGAAAGTAAGATGATACTCTGACGTTTTCCTTGCCATGTCTGGTGGTTTCACATTTGCCGAATTCTATTTACAAACTAGGAAATAGAATTTTGGGAAAAAAAGGCAAAACAGGCTTAACCTAAAAGTAAACAGATAGTTTATTAACACACAGTAAGGAAAAGAAAGGAAAAAAAAAAAGAAACTTTCAAAACTCTCACTCCTCAGTCTCTTTTAGAGTGGGCCCAGCTTAGAGCAGCCGCAGGCTGCAAGCTCCCCTCCCCTGCTAAAAAAGGGCTCAGACCCACAAGCAGGCCTCGAGTCAGCTTCCTCCCCATAAAAAAAGCAGCAGAGTGTTTCCAGCTGCTAAAAAACCCCATCGGAGCCAAGCCAGGGGCACATTATCTCCTCCCCCAGCCTAAGTCACCAGGCCAGGCAAGCCTCCTGTAAAGGCCTGGGCCCGAGCAGGCCGGGCTGCCCCGGCCGCCTCCAAAACTACCAACCGCACCTCACTGTCTCTACTAAACTAACACACCATGCTATTATTTTTTTTTTTCTTTTGGGTGCTAATCTCAGGTTTTGTTATATTTTTTTAATGCATTGAAAAAAGCAAAATGATTACTTGAATTTACCTCCAAACCTTTTCAATCCTTAGTATTTGAGTAATGGTGAAATTCATATTTCTCTCAGCAGTCAGAAGGTAGAAGACCAAGAGTAGTTAGTTATGTTTTTAGTTTTCTGGATAGCCCATTTTTGTCAAATGACATATTCATGGGTGAAGATGTTCCTCTTTTCATATCTCCATTAACTAATTGTCTAAATAACTAATGAACTAATTGACTAATACAGATCTCTGTTCTTTACACTGCTCCCTGAGTATGGTAGCAAATTAATCAAAATACAAATAACTGCTTTTCCCTGCCTAAATCCACATACTTAGATGCTAATCTTGGGAGAAAAAAGAGTCCTATCTAGTACGACCTGTAACAAATCTCACATGTCTTGGAAAGAAGAGCCGCCTGCTCTTAGTCATTAAAGCAAGCCTTGACCTGGCAGAGTTTACACATTCCCCAACCCTGACATAGTCTGTTTCTTTCCTAGGCAGACTTACACAAGGCAGAGATCAGGGAAGCCTGCACAAACACTGTTTTCTGTTGCCACAAATGACATTAGTATGAAATGGATTTTCTGAGCAAGAAAGCTGTGACCTTTCTTGAGCAGTGCAATTAGTGCAGTGCTCTCCTGGGCAGCATGGAGAGGCAGCTCAGGGAACCATATGGCACTCTAACTCTCAGTGCTCACCTCACTCCAAATTTAGTTTTGGATCCTTACTTGGTTCTTTCCCCAACTGCACTTTCACCATGAACTATCTCTTCCCTTGATGTTAGCAGCAGTCTCATGCTGTCCAAACAAGATGTATAGGCTCTTTGGTGGAGACTCTGCTGTCCCATGGGTTACCCACTTTTGCTGAGAGTGTAGGTTAAGCAGCTGGGTGCCAACACTACTCCCACATGCCTCATCACATTTTCTTCAGTGCCTCTTAGGAAGGAAAAAAAGGTATATTTTCCACCAGGAACGAGGGAAGGACAGTTAGTTAAGAGATCTTTACCTTGCTGCAGCCTACTAGACTGCTGCATAGTCAGGGCACTGATAAAGGTGCAAGAATTTGATAGCAGCTGTCTGGTTCTGTGCTCCCATCACCTATTTCAACTCTGAGCTTAAAACATACCCCTGTATGCATCACTCATGCATATGCATGCACATCCACAGTGAAGTTCAGCTTTGGGGACTACTAGGATGAGAGAACATCTGGCTCAGGCAGTTTTAGGGAAGCACATGGGTACAAATCAACATCGAACAAAACAAATTGAAAGGGCCTCGTGGCAGCAGGTTGTTCTGTAGGCATTATAGCAAATACAAGATGTAAATGAATCCTTGAGTGAAAGATTTCTGGCTAGTATTGCATTTGTTGTGGTTTAGTAGCATTTAAGAAAAACACTTAGAGATACACGATATAGATAGTGGAAAAACTAACTCAGAGGAATCTTCTGGAAAAACTCATTGAGGGGCAAAGTCTCAGTCTCTGAGAAGAGCAAGGTAGGTCAAGGCCAAGTCACACCATGAAAGAAAGATGAGTCCTGTGTGATAGATGTGCTGTGGTGAGGTGAGGCTGGGACTGGTCACAAAGCTCATGCAAAGGGATATCTCTCAGGCCATTGACACCTTCAATAATTGGAGGAGGGCAGGAGAACATGTCACATGTCACTGCTGTCATCAAAACAGAAGGTAATGAAATGTGTTAGTCTGGCTAGGGAGTAAAGGTTGACAGGACTGGTGCCATAGCAAGGAGAGAGGCAAGGTCTAAGAAAAGACTGGTGTTTTTGTGAAACAAAGAGCAGTTCTTCATCCTGTGCAAACAGATTGGATTTACCAAACCAAAAGCAATGTACTATGGTTTTGTGATAAAAATGTAAATTTTTAACTTTACATATTTAGGGGCACTTTTCTCACTTTGTTTTTGGTGGTTTCTTTTTTTAATTTTTTTTTTTTTTTAATTTTTTTTTTTTTTTTTTTTAATTTTTTTTTCCCAATACACTGAATTGAAGAACTATGTAAGTATTTCAGGTACTGAGTACAAAATCGCACAGTCATGGTTATTAGAAAATGGAAGTGAATGTGCTATTTTCTCTAGCCAAATTTGCCCTGTTTTGCTTACTCGATTAAAAAACTCATTCTGCCTTGCAGAAATTTATATCATTCTACAGAACTTGCTGTATTCTATGAGAGATGAGTGTCAGAAAAGGAATTTGATTTTAAGGAAGGAATGAAAACTGAAAACACTGTATTTATGCTTTGTGATATGTTAGCACATACTTCCTTTTCATGAATGTGAAAACATAGGACTTGTAGTTTTGTGCTTTATATTTTTTTATTTTAAAGCAAGAGCGTAGCTACAGAGACTATCACATCTTCATTCATGCAAGGACGGATGATCCATCCAGGAAATGATCCATGGCTGAGCAGCATCACATGCATTTTATCTGTGTGGGTGTATTTATAAATGTACATGACTTTATTTTTATATGCATACACATATGTGTGTACATATATCAACAAAATATCAACATATACTACTCTTCTCCAAGAAGCACCCTGCCTCTTCACTTGCAGAAAATGTCCCCAGCCTTTGACTCATCTCTGCATTTACCTTTGATTTGTGTGGGTTACCTAAAGCTAGGAGTGCTATGAAAGGAAAGAGAATAAAGGCAAGCAGGCAGGCAACCTCCTGATTTATGCAGAAAAAGAGGGAGGATGCCACTGTCTGTCCTCACAGGAACATCACAATTGTCCTGAGCAGCCAGCTCTGTGTTCTGCCCCACAGATGTGCTCCAGAACAAGGCCACATCCTTCCAGTTTCAGTGTTTGGTGGCTGCTTACTGCAACCTATTGTTTGCCAGATGAGACTGCAGCTGACAGGAACAAAATACCTCAAGGTGATTAGTTAGTGCCATGTCCAATTTCCTGATCTTGCAGGTGCTTAACATACTTTACAGTCTGATTACTGAGTTCCATCATGTGTAAAGTGCATGCTTCCATTGCTCCCCTTTCCCAGTATGAATCTCTGATGGAGGAAATCTGCTGAGCCCCAGGTAGGTAGGTGATTCTCACTGCTTCATGTTTCTGCTCGTATCCTGGGGAGAGAAGAAAATCCAAATCCACAACTTCTTCCATTTCCAGATTATAAGGCTAAATTGTGGCTCTCCATAGTAATTCTGTTTCACTGGCCAGAACACATCCATTTGAAAGTGGAGTTTCAAACTGGAGTGGAGTTTGAAATGATAACTACCTTCCCACTTCTTGTCCTTTCTCTCACTGAAATGGAGTCAGATCCCCATCATTTATCCCATGCTGTTTTCTAGCACATTTCCACGCAGCCACTTTTTCAAAAGTGAGTGACCGTTTGGAAAATTTTCCAGCTCTGACATCTAAGAACATGTCCATCTTTATCATGATAAAGCCCTTTGTCTCTAGGACAACCACCTGTTACAATTCCCTGAAACTGCTCTTGTATTAATATATTGCAGAATTTTCTCTCCACATCTCAAGTCTGATTTAAGGGTCAGTAACAAAATATCCACACCACCAATGCTGCATTCTTTACCACTCTTCATCTAACAATTTTAATTCAGATTCTATTTTATTTGTTCTCTCCAGCACACAATCCCACCCAGTGCTCACACAGCTTTTACCTTTGTTTTGATTTCCTTCTTGTGACGGTTGCCCTGCCATATTTCTTGCATCTGTTCTATGTGGTTTCAGATCTGCATCAATACTTCCAGTTCCCCCATGTTTTTGCCATGTTCCTCAGTATCAGTGTACAGACACAGGACATATTAGCTCTCACTTTCTGTTTCCTGACCCATCTGTACAGAAGTCTGCCAACATCTGACCTTTTTAAAAATCAGTTCCTCAGTTAGGGACCTATGGGATCAGCAGCGCAAGATGATGGTCACAGGAGGGTGAGAAGCAGGGCAACTCTTTTCAGCTGTTGTGGCCCCTCAGTGCTTTCCAAGATGAGGAACCAGATCCCTGGGGGATAGACATGCTCTCTTTCTGTATGAAAAATTGCTCTGACGTAATTTTGCTGAATAGTGAAGTGAAGTCTGCTTTATCTGACAGATGTGGCTTGTGAAAAAAGAGTTTGTGGCCAGAATGGTCCATGCAGGAACCTGTAAATATTATGTGGCAAAACTATCACACAAACTTGATAAGAGGCAAAATTCTTACTTTGTTTAAAGTAGGAGTCTGGGGAAACCAATGAAGAATAACAGCATTTACAAAAATAACTTTAATTTTGTAACTTTCAAGTGACTTGATGTCTCAACTTGTGAAATCATTACAACTAATGTACCTTATGGAAGACACGACATTGGGTAAAAAATCCCAACCCAATGAAGCTGTATCAATTCATACCAACTGCTTAGGTGCATGTTTTCTACTTCAACACTTTCAAATAGTGTAAATCACAGTGAATTGTTACTGTTCTGGGACAGCTTGAAAACTCTTGTCAGTACTGATACATTTACAGGGCAGGGCATGGATACTGTTAGAAAAGTTGTCAGGAAAGCTGCAAAAAGACACACTTGTTTTTAATTTCTTGAGTTTTAATATTACCAAAGTATTTATTTTAAGCTGGAGACACTGCCTGTTTAATCCACTTCATCTTTTCATTTGTGGGTTGGATAAAGTTCAACCACTAGAAAAATGTTAGGACATAAATACTATGGCAATCATTCACATAAGTGACAAGCTTAAACCCACTTCCCATAACCAAGAATAAGATGGAAAGAAAGATAAGGAATTCTACTTTTCCTCCTTCTTTCTGCAAATCTTACATGAAAGAGATTCCTTGGGACATTCCTTGAGATTTCCAAGATATGAAAAACAGATCTGGGAGTGCAAGATTATTACTTCCTGGCATATGACCCCCCAAGAAGGGCTCTCTGTATCCTACTGCCTCCCAGACAGCCTACAAGCAAGGAAGCTTATCCCTGCAAGCCCTCCAGGTAGTCAGGTGCACCAGGGCAGCCCTTGCTTCTGTGACTTCTGTGGGCTCATCCACAGGTTTCCTTGGCTACAAATCCGTCATCCCAGCTGGCAAGCCAACTTCCACATGTACTGTAACAGATCTTTGATGCTACAGACAGCAGTGTCCACTTCTCTTTGCTGAAGGACCTTGGACAAAAACAGGCTGTGAAACAAAATATTCACTGCTGATTTTGTGTAAAGAAGCTGGATCCATTTGTGGCCTCCTATTTTGCCAAAATGCCACAAAAAACAACACTCACAGAAGGTGCTACCTGAATTCAAACTTTTCTTTTCTTTTCAGATCACTGAGAGAATAATTGTTTTATTTGTCGTGATCAACAGTCAGGAAGAAGTTCAAGGGAAGTATGTCGTGTGTGTTTTATTTTTCCTTTGGAATTTATTAGATGTGGTCAGGTAAGGAGTCAACATCAAAACCATGAAGGGAAAATGGGCTATTCTTGCCAGCAGAATTCCACCCCCATTGTGCAGCAGGCTTATTTAATAGTTTCAAAATTGGCAAAGCATTTATTTATTTTTAAATAAAAGCTTCAACTTTTAAACTTACCTAATGATTTTTTATAAAAAAAAATCCACATGGTTAAGAGGAAGAGTAATTTAGAGATGTAAGATAGAGTAATGCATTAACATTTGTAGTTCAAAGGCTTTGATGTTTTTAACAAACATTTAGAAGGCAATCACAACTGCCTTTTGGAGAACAGCAATTACTGAAACCATCCCAGTTGCCATTATCATCCTGTTGCTTTATTATTTTATTTTTTTATCCACTTTGATCCAAAGTAAGGCAGCACCAGCAGAACTTCTTGCAAAGGCAGAAAGACTATTCTGGGTTAATTGCACTGTGCTTTCCAAAAAGCTAAGAGCTCCTGTTGCAGGAGACTGAGAGTTTTGGTGTAGTAGGGCATGTATCACATCACAAGACCAACAAATATTTCTAGTATGTAATGTAAGCCTATGCACCTCAGTTTGTAGACTTAGAGCAGGTACATACAGAATTAAGAAGCATTTTAACAAGCTGTGTCTTCACACAGCTCACAGCAACCTATGTATTGCAGCAAAACTTCTGCTAAAATGGCTTTCTGCTAATTTAAATATATTGCTTAGGGGATTGACTGAAGTATATGATTTTAGGCAGCAAAGGAAACATACATTATAAAAGAGATCTGAAACAGGAAAGTCTCAGAGAGAATGGATAAAGACTAAGTCAACTTCAGGGTATTTTTAAATACATTTCAATAGGCTGCTACTTGTATTAAATGTTTTGATTATAGTTACATCCCATTTCTTTTTGAAGTTTGTAAAACTGAAACAGTAGAACCTAATCTGAAATGAAAGGGTTCAGTGCAGCTGGAGAAATGCCAAAAGTATAAGCAATATTGGCTGTGAAGTTCTGACACTGCATAATAGTACCATTGATGCATCATTATTTTCTACCCTTGCTAAAGAAACATTAAGCACCACAGCAGTAACAGCAGTTTAACAGGAAAGCTACTGTGGTCTATAGCAGCAAATGACTGAATCAAATAAACCATAGTATAGCTCATACAAATTTAGAATTCTTACCTGATTTATTTTACAGCAACTGTGACACTTCCTAGTATCTCAAAGAAGTATTCATTTCTAAAAGTGCATAGGGATCTCTCCCAACCCGTAGCCAACTACTCTTGAAGTATTACAAGTTTTTCCACATAACCTTTCAAAGACATAAATTTATCTGAAGGACTATTTATGACACATCATGGCTAGCGATATACTGAGAGCAAGTTCTGATCTTTCTTGCTTATACCATAACAGCCCATGGAATTGTATAGAGAGGGAGTAGCTGTTTCCTTTTTATGGCCCATTTTCAGCCTACCACATTCTTCTAGAGTCCAGGTATGATGCAAAATTAATCAAATTAATCAGTAAGAAGAGAATACAGGAAGTGTGTTTAACACTAGTTTCATCTGTCAGAAAGTCTTGGGGAATAGATTTACACATCTCTAGCAAGCCCACAGTGCAGAAAGTCTTTCAGCCGATGAAAAATGCAATCAGACCTGTTTCTCCAGTGTTTGGCGAGCTGCTGTACCACTTTAAGATCAAACCAAGATCAGGTCACCTTTGGAGACTGAAGTACTAAGCATTCTGGTCTCCCAATAAGCAACTGTAACACCCACAGTAAAAATAAAATGCTGCAATACACTGATGAGCAACCAGTTTTTTTGGACCTACTACTACCCCTAGTAAGGTCGAGGAGAGGGGCAGAGGTACTACAGGTTATGTACTTGCAATTGCCTTCTTGTTTGACGATGTCCAGCAGTAATTCAGCTAGCTCAGCAGTCATAAATTAGGATTGTCTCAGTCCCAAGCAACAGTGATATTCTGCCTGCCCCTCTCAGTTGCGACACTCCCACCTGAAATCCATTTTCTGATGGACCAGTATAAAATCATGCTGGTTTCTGATAGAGCTTTCTCTGGCTGGAGGGCTTTATTGCTGTCTACCTGCTCAAAGGTAGCAGCACAGATAGCTCTTCTGAAAACATAAATCATCTACTTTCAGACACTGGTGTCTGAACAAAAACTGTTGCTGGCTCTGAAATTTAATCAAACAGCTCCAAGCTCTTCTGCAATTCCTTTAAATTTTCCAGTAGTATATACTTATTCTGAAGACATCATAATTTCCTCTGAGCTCATCTCTCTCTTTCCTCTTATTGCAGGTACACTTACAACATGTTGGCAAGGATGGGCATATACTATCTACCTCTAACATGGCTCAACTTCTCACTCTGCATCCCACTTTATCCCCTTTCAGTTCTGGCTAAAGGTAAGGAGATGGGAAGGGTACCAATCACTTGCCTCCTTAATATTCTTCAGTAAAATGTAGTCACTTCAACTGCTCTTTGTGTTTAACACAGTTCCTCACGTGTTGCCAAAGCTGTCATAAATGTTCATGTACCTTAATATTAACCTGTATGTCACCTCTGTCTCTCTTTTCTGTTATTTTTTCTTTAATAGGGACTGTCTGGGGTTTGGGGCCTGTGTGTCTGGTAGGTTTTGGGGGTTTTCTGTTTGCTTGGTTCTGTTTTTTAAAAATATGGGAAAATGTTCTTTTTGTCTCAGTAAAGCAGAAATATACTCTCACAAAAGACATATGGATTCCTCTCTTCCAGACTGAGTATACTAGACAGCAAGTTCCAAAGGTTTTCCCCCACTGAGGCTGACCTTACTGGCTCAGGTCGTACTTAGCAGGTTATCATAGTTACACCAAGAACTCTGCCCACTGAGAACAGACTGAAAGCAATTGTTTCTGACAGCAACGGTTAGTGAATAGGATATATTTATTAATTCTAGTATTTAGAGCAATTCGCACCCCAAACCTACAAAACTGAACTCAAGGAGAAAATATACATATATATGAATCCATATATATATATATATATATGTATAGATATATAAAATATAAAAGGTAACTGACTTGTTCATTAAGCTTTTTGATGATCTTCTGCTCTCTTTAGACTAAGGATTTACCATGTTTTTACAGGATTTGCAATTTGTGTATCACTGCCCTACTTTGAATCCTTTGGCACATACTCCATCAAGCTACCATTTCCATTCACCTTCGCAATCTACTTCCCCTATGTTCTGAAAATGTACCTGCTAGTGCTCTTCGCAGGTAAGTATCTCATCTTCCAGAAAGCTGGGTCTCACCACAGCTGGGATGCCTATGGCAACAAAAAGTCAAATCCGTACTGGGCCTTTCACAAATTCTAACTCTCTGTGCTACATCTCCTGCAGACCGCTGCAGGAAAGTGCATCAGTACCTCTTTTGATTTCCAGTGTCTTTCAAATACAAATAGTTAAATTTGCAACATACACCATGTGTATAGTGCATAAAAATACAAACTTAGAAAAGTTGTTTCAGTGATGCTAGACTTACAGCTATTTAGTGAAACTTGCTTTTTTGTTTGCTTTTTTTAAAAAATCAATTCCCATTTGAATGTACTCTGGTTCTGTGCAACTCTTCCTCACTCGTAACTCCTAACTGGGATGAGAAGTTATATTTAAATTAGGATTTTTATAGCATAATTATTTAAAGGGATGGAAAAACAAAGCCACTCCAAAACCTGCACAAAAACAGATCCCTTCTCCTTCTCATCAAAATACTTTGGAAAAATATCAACTGAATTTAGCATTATACAGACATCTTTATTCTGTTAACGGCTTTAATGTGAATTTGAAGGATCTCATCATTAAGACGTAGTGTTCTGATCCTAAGTACATGGAAGGAACTGTGCAAGGTTGGCCAGATGAAGGCTCTTACAGTTCCTTCTAAATTAATTTGAGACAGTTTGAATTCTACTTCTTTGTTCTTACACTGTTTTGTGTTTTGATTCAGGTATGTGCTTCATCATCCAGAACCTCTTCTCTGAGAGAATGGCACACCTTGGGACAGGCAACATCAAAAATAAAAGAAGCTAAGTTGGTATTTTGTTTGGAAGAACAAAATATATTCCTAGGGGAATACATTGCTGCACATCATATTTAAAACCAAACTGGACAAAGATTTCTCTGTGCAAAACTCCTCTTTGCATGAGCATGATTTGCCTGCATAGAATTTTCAGAAAAGGCAGATCTCGAGTGCACCTCAAAAACAGAGCAGCTTTTGAAAAATTTTGAATGTTTTGACTTCAAGTGGCCAGAGTTTTTAAAAGTAATGTTTTTTTTTCCTAACATATGTCATAGAATTCTGAAAAAAATGAAGAGTGCTGCAACTCATAGCCACACCCTTATATCAGTGTTAATTCTTATTTCATTAGCTACAGATATTCTGTAATGACAATATCGTTTAATCTGTAAGATTACTTTACACAAGGCCAACATGTATGCACCTCACATATAAATGCTAAATTGGCTGGAACTGGAATCTCTCAAGGAGCAGAAGAATCTCTCCCTTGCAACCTAACTAACATCCTAAGAGACTAACATGCTGATTAACCCAGGCATTAACTAAGGATCTTTCACATTCTGGCTCCATCCTTCAGCTATCAAAAGAAGGTTCCAGAAAATGCAGCTAAATCAGAAATGCAAATGTTAAAGGTACACATCTATATACTCACTATATATTCAAGGGGATATTTAAGGGTCAGAAATAAACACTTACAATCATGTGTTTGGCATGTCAGTCTTTTCCCTCACAATGATTTTCTTCCATGCTGATAGATACATGCAAAAGAAGTGTGATGTAATCAGGTCAAATAATATGTTGTTCCTGAAAGGGAACTGAATGTCTATCAAAAACCATGTTCAAAATTGTAGGCATTTTACTAATTGTACTGCTCCTCATACTTCTCTAGGATAATCTGTGAGAATGCAACTAGAACCTAGGGTTTTCAAAGGCTGGGAATGAGGAATATACACCGCAACCCAGTGGATTACACAGGAAAAAACAGCCAAATAATTTCTTTGAGGATGGCAGGAGTTTTTCTGATGTTTCATTTGTATTGATTACCACCTACCTTTCAATTCAAGCATGTGGGGGTGGAAAGTGCAGCTTTTTTTTTTAGCTGACTGAAAACTGTGGGAAGGGAGCCTAGGAGTAGGCGTAGAAGAGAAGGTAATATTTAAACGGAAACTAAACACTTACAATTTGAAGAGGCTTTTGCCTGTATGACTTTTCAAACCATGCACCCTAAGAGGTTATATAAGGAAACAGTGAAGATTAATTTGTTATGAAAGGTCACCTACTATAATTTTTATTTATTTAATACATGTAGCAGACAATACCTCCAGACTATTTTGACCACTGAGTATTTGCAGACCATAAGCAACATGATAGAATAGAATAAAATGGAACAGAATAGGATAGTGCCAACCCTGAATTAGTTGGTTTTTTTTCAAAACCACTGCAAACAAAAATTTGGAACTTAGTAGAGAAACAGGGGAGTGCTTTCACTTTGGGCTTCTGTCTGACTCAAACTGATTCAAGGGTGAACAGCATGAAGAAACACCTAGAGCAGCTGAAAAGGAAGACAGTTTTGAAGACAGCCAGAATAAGTCCACATTAAACCACTATATAACTTGCTAAAGTTGAAACAAGAACGTATTTTCCTTGGAAATTCAATCCAACATGCCAGAAACAGCTGGTTTCAGCCAGTTCCAAAATTAAGCCACTACAGGACACTGCTGAGCCAAACAGCAAAGATGATGGCATGGCATCTCTCTGAAAATTTAAAGGCTAAGAAATCTTATGCCATAGCTGCGAGAAAGAAGAGTAAGAAAAATGTAAGAGAAACAGCTCTGTAGACACCAAGGTCAATGGAGGAGAAGAAGAGCTACTCTAGGCATTGTAGCAGATTCCCCTGTGATCCATGAAAAAGACCATGATGGACCGGCTGTTCCTCTGCAACACATGGAGAAACACACCAGACAGGATATCCACATGGCAGCCTGTGGAGGACCCCAGGCTGGAGCAGGTGGCTGTGTGCTGAGGGAAGCTGCAGCCCATGGAGACCCCACAAGCAAAGGAACTGTGGCTCAATAGGGATCCACACTGAGGCAGCATTTTCCCAATGGACTGAACCCTCTGGAAAGGACCTATGCTAGAGCAGTGCTTAAAGGGCTGCAGCTTGAGAGAAGAAGCCATGAAGGACTTTATCCTATGAGAGGGACCCCATGCTGGAGCAGACCAACAGTGTGAAGACAAACAAGCAGCACAGATTAAGGTTTATTACCTAAGTGCAACCCCCACACCCACCTTGTTCTGCTTGGGGAGGGAGGAGGTAGAAAATGCAGGAGTAAAGTGAGCCTAGGAAGAAGGGAGGCACAGGGGGAAGGTAATTTTAGTTTTGCCTTTTTCTTTCCATCCTACTCTATTTTTAATTGGCAATAAATTTTTCTTCCACAAGTTGAATCTGTTTTTGTGACAGTGAATAGTAAATAATCACTCTATCTTTATCTTGACCCATGAACTTTCTCATCCTATTTTCTCCCTGTCCTGTTGAGGAGGAGGAGGAGGGAGAATGAATGTCCCGTTGAGGAGATAGGGCTAAACAGACATCTGGAAGCCAGCTGAGGTCAAATCTATTGCATATTAAGCCATGTTTATTGTTTTATGTTAAAAAAATGTTATATCTTGAGTCTTCCAGCTGGGTAAAAGGCTGGAATAGGAAAAGAGTTCCCTAAAATTCACTACGGAGAGGACCCCCACATGTAAACTGCATTAAAAAGACATGAAGCTCATGACAGAAGGCTTCCCCTGTTGCCCTGATTTTCAGCCTTCTGATTGTTTTACATTCTTGTATTGAACTTCTCACACACTGAAATATAAACAAAGTAGATTGTTTTAGCGCTCCTCTCTGTGATGGACTGCTGGTTTAACCACTGGGGTCAGAGGAGTATTCCTCTCGTCCCCCAATCCTTGACCAAAGCCCAAAAACTATATAAGCTGAGATTCCCAAAATAAGATCTTCTTTTTCTCACTCTCAATTTGATAGGTGTCTTTCTTTCATGCCCTCTTGCAACACTTCCCCACCTCCTTCTTGTACAGGGGTAACTTGGGGCATGCAGTTGGGAGATTGAGGCAGTCAGTCTTCCATGTGTGACCACAAAAGTCTACTGTAACTTCAGCTCCAATGCCTCACCTAAGTTCCTGGAAAAGCTCGGAACTGGGCAGGCAAAAAGATGTTGAAGACAATGGCTTTTATGACAATGAGTTGTACTTCAATGATGGTAGCCTGTTAGGAAGGGATGGGCTCCACCTGTCTAAAAAAGGCAAGAGAAGCTCTGGCAGCTGACTAGCCAATTTGGTGAGATGGGCTTTAAACTGAATGACTTGTCTGGGGTCCAAAGTGGAAATGCTCGTGCCGTTGCTTCCTCCTTGGGAGTGGGCCATGACAACCAGGCAAGTTTGGCTGCCTCAAGGACTAACCTCATTACCTCCCTGGTATTGAGGTTAGTCCTAGGGCTAACCACACACAGCAAGGGTGTGTCTGGCTGTGGGGAATCCTCTGACACCCCTCCTGGGGAACATGGAGGCTCAACTGCCTCCCTGAAGTGCCTGTACACAAATGCACAGAGCAGGGGGAATAAACAAGAACTGCAAATCTATGTGTGGTCAGAGAGCCACAATCTCACTGCAGTTTCAGAGACATGGTGGGATAGCTCACCACTGGAATGTTGTAATCTATTCCTGTGTGCTTTTTAGAAAGGGCAGATCAGCAAGGTGAGGTGGTGAGTTGGTCTTTATGTGAAAGAGCATCAAACTCTGCCCAGGGACAGACTAGCAGTTGAGAGCTTAGAGGTAAAAATTAAGGGACAGGATAAAATGGGTGACACTGCTGTGGGTGATTACTACAGGCCACCTGACTCAGACATGGAAGCTGATAAGGCTTTCTATGGGCACCTGGAAGTAGTCTTGAGATCACAGGCCCTGGTCCTCCTCTGAGAATTCAACAATCCTGACAGTCGTTAGAGGCACAACATGGCCTGGTATACACAGCCCAGGAAGTTCCTGCAGATACTGGAAGATAATTTGTTAATGCAAGTGGTGGAGGAGCCAATGAGTAGGAGTGTGTTGCCCTCCAGAGGTCCCTTCCCACTCCGATAATTCTGCGATTCTGTGAACTCAAATCTTTGTATCTTGAAATACCAGCACCCCCAGATCTCTTTATGCTCTCCAGCCACTTCTCTACCCATTCAGACTTGTAATCAGGCACTACTCTGTACCAGATGCAGAATTCACCATTTCAACTTGTTAAATTTCATGCCATTAATCAAAGCCAAATGCTCATCTATCCACATTTTTCTGCAAGGTCTCTTGTCCCTCAAGAGTCAACAGCAACTTTCTAGTTTAACATTATCAGCAAACATGCCAATGGTGCATTCAACTCCTGCGTCCTGATCATGGATAAATACATCGAACTGAACTGGTCCTAGATTTGAATCCTGACGAACACTACGGATGACTGTCAGCCCCACACGCTACAAGTCTTTGAGCTCTGCCCTTCTGTCAGTTCTTTAACCAGTGCACCATGAACCCACTCATCTCACTGTTGAACAGCTTGTTCAGACAAATGTTTTAAGGGATAGAATCAAAAGCCTCACTATGAGGGTGGCTGTTATCATAGAAGGGTTTCAGATGAGTTACTCAGGGCTTTCCCTTTGTGAACTCATGTCAACTGTGCTTGATGGTTGTATTGTTTTTTAAATGCCTTTCAACAATATCCAGTATGATCTCTGTAAATTTTCCCTGGTAATGAGGTTAGACTAACAGGCCTGTAGTCGCCTGTGTCTTTCCTCCTTCTGGTAAATTGGATTAATGCTGACGAATTTCTGGTCAGCAGGGATTTCCCCAGACTCCCAAGAGAGAGCTCCTCCAGTGCTCGGGAATGAATCCCATCAGGCCACATGGACTTAAAAAGATAAACAGATAAAACTGCTCATTTACAGTTTCAGTGTCCAGAAAAGGAAGGTCACTGCTGCTCTATGTCCTCTAACTGAGAAGACAGGCCAGATCAATGTCTATCAATGTTATTAATGACTGAAGCAAAAGCATTATAATGCCTCTGCCTTTTCTTCCTTTTTTCAGGTGACTACCTTAATCAAGAAATGGTTGAATATTTTCCTTAGTTCTCCTCTTGCTCTAAACATACTCAGAATTTCTTTTTTTTGTTATCTTACCCAACACTGGCCAGTTTCAACTCTGAGCTTTGGACTTCTGTATTTTCTCTCTACATATGGGAACCACAGCTCTGTAATCATCCTGTGAGGCCTCACCTCTCTTACAGAGATCATACAATTTCTTTTCTTCATGAGTTTCAAAGAGGAGTTCCCTGTTCAACCAAGCTGGTCTTCTGCCTTTCTTGCCTGACTTTTGGAATAGTGTGATTTGCTTGCTCCTGTGTGTCTAAAAGGTTGTTCTTAAAGATGGACCAATGCTCATGGATCTCTTAAATCCTGAAAATCAGATTCCCAGAGGACAGTCTAACTAGCTCCCTGAGCTGTTTAAGGTTTACTATCCTGAAATCTAGGATACTGACTCTGCTGACTTGCTTCTCATTTACACTAAAAAATTTAAACTCATGATTTAAACTCATGATTACTGCAGCCAAAACAGCACCTAAAATCCCATCTTCTCCTTCTCTACTCACAGACAGCAATTGTAGATAAGGGGAGAGAGGGAGAGAGACTAGAGGGACATCTTTCCTAGTAGTCTCAATGAATACTTGTGACAAATTATCTTCAACATACTTCTGGAATTTCTCAGACTTCCTTGTCATAGTTGTATAGCATTTCCAGTTGATGTCCAGGAAGCTGAAATTTTCCAGAAGAACAAGGGCTACTGGTCCAGAGATTTCTCCTCATTGCCCATAGATTACATCATCAGTGCTAGCATTGTGGCTCAGTGAACAGCAGCAGACACTTAAATGACATCTGCTTTGTTTTCCATCTCCATATTTCTCACTCAGAGGCTTTCAATGACATTATCCCTGACTGCAACGAATGTAAAGTGAAAACTGTGCCTTTCAATGTGACTCCTTTGCCTTGCCTGCCTTGCCTATCACTCCTGAACAGCCTATAGTCCTGCATGCCAGTGCTCCAGTCATGGGACTTATTCTACAAAGTCTCACTATTCCCAATGATATCATAGCTTTGGGAGCTGAAAAATGCTTCCAGTTCATCCTGTTTATTTCTTGCATCATGTGCGTTGGTGTTCAAACATTTTAGATATTCTCCTAAACACTCACTGCTCTCTGCAGTTCTGTTAGCATTCATTTCCACCCTCAGGCCATGCTGTGCCATCCCTTGGCTTACATATTTTATTACACATCAGTAGGAATTCCGTTAATTCAGATGTTTATATATTGCTCCTCTATGCAAACTGAAACACAGCAAGTAGGCATCACACAGCTGTTCCCTTTAAAAAAGACAAAATTTGATATGAATTAAAATGCTAACAAACATGCAAACTGAGATGGTTAAAGGTGTAAGTTAGTTTGAAACAGTACATTAGAGATGGAACCATTAAAATGTGACTTGTTAGAGACTACTTAGAAGATTACTTGCACACAAACAGAAATGTCATGAACTGAGATGCAGACTCACTGACAAAGAACTTCCAGTGAGTCTTTCTATACATTCACCTTTAGACTGTTTTCTCTGTATAAAGTTGCATATGCAGCAGAAAACCACCACTAATTATCCACTATTTTGGAAAGGCAAACAAATACTGCATTAATCCTCCACACATCCAATCAGTGAAGAAACGCTCAGCCTTTATACAGTATCCTTACTGGATGAGAAAATCCTAGAAAGAGTCACGGAATCATAGATTATTCTGAGTTGGAAGGGGGCCACAAGGATCATCAAAGTCCAGGTCCTAGACCTGCCCAGGACAACCCCAGGAGTCATACCATGTGCCTAAGAGCACTGTCCAAATGCTTCTTGAGCCCAGTCAGGCTGGTGCTGTGACTCTCCTGAGGAGCTGTTCCAGTGCCCAGTCACCCTCTCAGTGAAGAACTTTTCCTGATAACCATCTAAAATCTCCCATGACACAACTTCAGGCCATTCCCTCAGGTCCTATCACTGCTCACCACAGAGATGAGATCAGTGCCTGCCCCTCCTTTTGTAGATTGCAATGAGGTCTGTCCTCCGTCTCCTCGTCTTCAGGCTGAACAGACCAAGTGACCAAAAAGTCAGAGGAGAACTTCTTTCACAAAAGAAATGTTATCAGCCCTGAAAACAAGACAATTTCTCTAATTGGGTGTGTCTTTTAGATGTATGGAAATATATTTTCCCTCAACCTGATTAAAAATCAACAATGCTCTTACCAGTACTGTTTTGAAAGACACTAGGAGACAATGGCCCAAATTTATTCAGTTACTTTTTGTCAGCTTCAGCAAAGAGGACTGCTAAATATAAAAGCTCTTTTAATATTTATATTGGCAAGATTGCAAAGTGAAAAATTCTCTATCCCTTCAGAAAGAAAAACGTAATAAATAAAGGAAATAGCAGGGGCTAATCTATTTAAGATGATAAATGTGAAAAAGAATTGCTGTATTGTCCCTTTTCCCTAGAGGCAGAGAAAAACTTTGTTTTGTGCAAAGAAGTGTAAAAGAGACAAGAACAGTTACAAGTGGAAAGAAAATTGCAGCTGTCCTGGAGTTGCAGATACAACAGCCATCAGGATCATCGATTCATTTTAGATATCTTCATAAAGCCATTACAAAACTGACATGCATACCCACCCCTTTTCAGAAATGCCACTCATACTATATAGTCATAATATGTTGTCACTAATGTACAAGAATATTGTGTTATTGATAAAGGAAAGATTATCAGTTAAAAAATAATGCCCATTCTAAGTCTGTTACACGAAAACATACTTTAGTAAATACACTATGTCCAAACAAATTTTACTAGTTTGTTTTATTTTCAGCCATTCCTTCAAAGCTTCCATGAATTAAAGGAATATTCCACTCCAGCTTTTGAGGTTCCCAGATGTCATTGAAACAACTCAATGGAAACTGAATGTATATTTCTCGTTTATATTCAACGCATTTGCAAAATGTAATAACACATCAGTTAAAGACAAAATATGGTTTTTCATAGGAACTTTTGTGATGAAGCAAAAGGGTAAAAAACCCCCTCCAAACCCAATCAAAAATCTTGTTCTAGGAAACATCTTTGAAATATAGCTTCTTGATGCCTGAGTAACAATATTATGTTTCAAGTATGGACAGTTTTCTTCACTGGATAAAGTACGGCATGCAGCTACCACCCATAAGCTTTAGTCCATACTGCTTTCTTCTTGAACTCTGCAAGAGACCTCAAGGCCAGAAGTGTAACTGTGAAGACAGGGATAAATTACATTAAGTTGTGCAGTCCAAAGGAAAAGAGGTGAGAGTATTCTTCCTAGTAATTCTACTAACATAGGTATAATTTAGTCCTCCTTTTACTGACTCTTTTCATAATTCTTTATTTGTGGTGATGTACTGGGCCCTTCCTCTGCTTTGTGGCATGTCTCCTACTGAAATTATATCACATCATCTTCTAATTAGACTACCACTTAGGCACACAGATCAACCAATAGTGCAGAAAGTTCAAATTCAATAAGCAATGATGCAAGCCAGGACATAGGAGGCACTGGGAACTGGGAAGCACAAAGTCTTAAGTCCTCAGTGCATTTCACTGATTGGAAATGCAACTCACTGATTCCTTAATTCAATTTGAAAGGATCATTAGTTTAGACAAGATCCAGTAACCAAACTAGTCACAGTCTAGTTATTCAGATGGAAGTTTCATGTTCTAGTATGTAAAAGGAAAAGAACAATGGGAAGCTCAAGGGGAACAGTGACTTATCTCTATCACGGCATACGGAGAATATATGGTGAATATCAGAACTCTATGATATACAAAGGAGGGTGTCCAACAGGCCTTAGCATTGCTTCTGGTGGAGATTAGCAGACATTACAGGGTGTGGCTAAAGACATCAGTCATGAAAACAAGGGTAATTATCCTAATAACTTATAACTAGATTTTAAGAAGCCTTATTTAGGTCCAACAAATTGGATGGTCCAAAGGAAGTTTCCACTGGGTTTGTGGAAAGAAGCACAACTGCATTTCCTTCACTTGAGAATATTGTGGTGACCTCTTAAAATGACTCACACAGATCTTACATATGGAAGTAAGCAATGGGATGCATGCTACAGCTACAGCTCCTACCATAATTCAACATATTGTCCACCTTCCATCTTTCTTTTCATGTATCTTTTCAGCAACCCTCACTTCTCTTTCCTTTTTTCTCAGATCCCTTTATTATGCTGTCCTAGTTCATCTCCTATATCCCTTCCACACAGGGAAGTATTTACTTGCACCTATGTTACGTGATTTGTATTCTAGTACTGGAGGATTTCTCAATAGTATGTTGCATCTTATTTTTAAGAGTAACTTCAAAAAAAACCAGACAGATCTATCAATCAAATAAGCTTGTGCATTAGATGTACGTCTAGGTCCTTTGGCCCTGCAGTACTACATCATAAGCGTCAGCAGGTGAGACAGCAAATATAAGACGTTACAGACAAGAATGTCTACTTACCTGTGACAATTACCTCAAAATCTCACTCCTTAAAACAACTGCATTTTGATCTGTACTGACAGTTATAGAAAAATAAGGACACAATTAAAAATATATTACCTTTCAGCAGGTCCATGGAAGATTTTGATAATGCTTCCTTAGGACATTCCATCATATTGATCAGCCAGTCAATAAACTAAAGATTGAAATATGAAAAAAAATCTGAATCAAAAGAGCCCCTGTATTAAAACAACAAATTATTTCAGTTTGACAGATAACATTTTATTTCTGCTAATTCAGTCATCTAATCAGAGGCAGTGACCAATGAAGCTTCTGCCTAAAGTAAACAAAACACCCTGGAGAATATCTCCCTGTCAGTGCAATTCTTCCCATAGCTGGATCTGAAACTTGCTTTGTTCCTTCTCGTTATCTCAGCAATAATTCTTTGGAAGAAGAAGGCGTACTAAATAGTTTCCCTCCATCTTGCCTGTTCATACCTTTAACCTATTAATATAATTCTTTCTTATCAGTCTCTTGTCCAAATGTTTTACTGCAAATCCTTCAGAACTCTTATTGCCTTTGTTCCTCTTTTGACCTCTCTCATTTTTTGTTATTTTTTTCTGGCAGTGCAGGGTGCCTGGATGACAATGTGGTATTTAAACTCATAAGGATGATTTTCAGGGCAAGGTCTCACATTCTTCCTTAAAACCTAATTAGGCACTTGCATACTAACAGCTCACCCCTGCATTCCTCCCACATTCTGAATTCTGACTTCAGTGGTAACTCTGAGCACAGAAGCATGCTCAGAGAAACCAGTTCTCAACAGATTCCAGTTTGCACAAAACACCTAACAATCTATTAACAGCAGTACTTCCACATATAGCAACTACATGCATTGCACAAATTTTCCACATTTATTTTCAACTCATAGTTCAAAATAAATGACACGCACTGCAAACTGTACAGAAGATCTTCAATTGCTCTGAATTTACAGTGTGGTGTGTCCAACTGCAGAGGATACTTCTTTCAGTGTTTAAAATACTGACTTGCTATCAATAGCTCCCAACTCTCTTCTCCCAGCTGTATTTTCTTAACAGTTTGACTCCCAGCTTTGGAATTTTGTATTTTTTTTTTGCAACTCTCAAATTTTACTTGAGAAACTACTTTCATATCTGATTAAAAATAAAGTGAGATCACAATTGAGATGCAATAAAATATAGAGGAAATAACTCTATCTAAGATCCAAGCTGACTACTAAAAATGGGATGCTTTCTCATGTAAAGTGCTTACCACTACATGCAATTTTACCTTCTGTGTTTGTTCTTTCCATGGTTCTTTAGCCAGCAAAAGGGAAAGGCTACTTGGAAGGAGAGTGAGAGTCTCTTGCACAGCAAACTTGTCAGTGGGGTGCTTGCCAATGTGTTCCTCAGATGATTCTGGTGATAACATGTGGTGTTTCCACAGTGACCAGTCAGCACTGAGGCCAAGCAGCAATGGTCCACCATGGTCAGCCCAGGCCAACACAGAAGCTGCAAACAGCCACACAAGGAAATCTATGCACTAAATAGGAAAAGGGCAAAATGCACTTTATTAAACGAGTAATATAGAAGGAGAATAAAAAACAATTAAAAAACTCCAACCAAAACCCGCCCCCAAAAAACTCATCCAAAAAAGAAACCAAACAAAACCCCAAGACCTAAATCCAGACAGTGACTTGCTCTTAAAAATTAATCTAATAATTCATCTAAAATTCGAAATGCAAGAACTAAAAAGTTCTTAATATCCTTCTATGCTTTGAAGAGCGTAAGTCTCTTTCTAAATTCAAACTAAAATGTCTACAGAAATGAAAGTAAAATCACACTCTTCTAAAACAATCTTTTAGATTAAAGCTGATCTACAATTTATTTAAAATGGGGAAATAACCTTTTCATAGCAACATGACTGTTGAGGGAAATGAGAGATGGTCACCCCTGTGATGCTATAAATGGCTGGGAAATATTGCAGCAATATAATCAATACCTTTCTGATCTAAGCAGCAGCTTATTTTATGTCCTCAAAAGAAGACCTAAACAGCTGAACAACATTATGTCTTTAAAACTGTCCAAGCCCTCTCAGAACCGGAAGCTAGATAGTTCTGACCTGCCTAGACAGTTCTACTAGTGAATTCAAATTTTTTTTCAATTGTTCTAATGCAGTAAATTTGAAGTAATTATTTCCTTGCCTTGAGGTTTTACTATAACTTAAATGTAAAGGTTATTTTAAAGTCAAAGTTTTAAATACACACTTATTCACAAAAATGGTAAAATTTTTTCTGTGGCAGTAAGAACACAATCTTCTAAACTACAAAAGCACGGGGAATAATACTTATCACTGAGAAAAAATGTGAAATATATCAGAACCTCCTTATTTTCTTGCTGCAAATCATTTTCACAGCATTACCTCTTTCAGGTCAACATTTTTTAAGGGTTTTGACTTGTACGCTACATTTCTGATGCAGCCCATCAGGTCTAACAGCCAATCCATTCTTTTCAGAACTCCTAGAAAAAGAAAAAGAACACTGGCTTATGTCAAACACTAGAATGCACTGCTTTTCATTAAAAAGCAAGCACGGAAAATTATTATAGCAAGAAAGTACCAACCATAGAAGAACAAACATCACCAACACCACTATCACACTTCATTAATTCTGCCACTGACAGAAAACAGTACAGAAACTTTGCTTATAATGCAGGCAACACACTGAACACACAGAAAAAAAAAAACAACTGAGTGAGAATTATTTCACATAATGGCAACATGCAGGACCCACTAACCAAGTCTGCACATATGACTGCTACAGAATCCTAAAGCCTCCATCAATGTGCAAAGTACTGTGAAAATGGTCCTAGGGTGTTGAGAGAGGGCCAGCAAAATATTGTCAAGGCATGCAAATAAAATCAGGCCTCAATTCATCTCAAGGGTGGAAGACACTTCATTGATTCAGGTTCTGCTATCCATAATCCGTTCTACCTCCTAGAAACTAATAACCATGCTCACCACCAAGACCACATTACATCATACATTACTATGTCCATGTAAACTTTACAAGTGCTCCCTTTCATGCTGTCTCCTTCTTTTGCAAAGAATCCTCACTCCACTCAATTAAAGCTCACTAGTCTTTGAAGTTCTTCAAACACAGCTGGCAGCTAAGGCATCTGGCAATACAATGCTTTGAAGTTGTTCAGTGAACACCAGCAGACAAGGACCTTTCTGCCATGAAAATGAGACCTCATTCTTGTATCTTTCTGTTCTTGTTTCTTCCTTCTTTATTTTCTTGTGTCATTCTCCCAGTTCTCTTGCATCATCCCCTATGCTTTGTCAAACCCATAGATGAACCAGCCCAAATTATTAACCTACCATATGACTATCTGGTATAGTTATGAAGAGGAAAAAAGGAAGATTTATTTCCTGTGCTAAATCAGTGCAAGGAGTTCAGGAAAGAAAGTTATCTCCCTAGTTCAGCCAGTCTCATGGGAACATCCCCCCACCTTCTGTGTCACATACTGGTAAGTCAGATTTTAGGCCAGAAGGTTAGGAGAGCTGCACTATTAACACGTTTCTGATGTACCATGTACATCTGCAACACTACCCGAAAAAGACTGGGAGACACAGATATAGCTAAAACTCTGGTCTGTAAACCACATTGATGAGACAAGTGACTTGTAGCTGGATCACAGAAAAAGAAGTGACTGGAGAAAAACATAGAAGCAAAGTTTGATACAACTATTTGAATAATACAAGAATTCTGAAGACAGTAGTTTCTAATATGGAAAAATTTGAAAACACTTTGGTTAAACCATCTTAAAATTATTTTAAAGGAACCAGTGTAGATCAATAAATATATGTTGATTGCATTCCTGATTTTTTTAAAAGCCAAATCTTACCTGTATTTTCATGTCTCACAATACGAGCATGATAGAAACCATGCAAGAACATCCATAAAATATTGTCTTTCTGGTGATATCCTGCCACAATATCAATCACGGCACTCAAGTTCGTCAAAGACAATCTGCCTTGAGAAACTAAATACACTTTCATGAACGTGGCCTTCTCTATATTGTTCTGCAAATGCAATAAAAACATGTTAAATTGAAAGGTACTTTTCTTGTGGGAACAGTAAATTTAGCATTCCTCTTTATAAAAAAACATAAGAAACTCTTTGAATAACTAGTAGGCTCAATTTTCCTTAGGACACATTATTAAAAAGAAGACTCAACATGCCACTTGAACTTTACCCTGTTCGAAATAGTCCAGCAAATTGTAATTTGGTACAGCCTGTTTTCATACTGCTTTAAATTTTACATTCCCCTTTGAAGTGGAATGAACCAGCTTAACAGTTCTGGACACTCAAGTTTTCTTGCAGGACAGATATACTGCAGTGACAAAAAGAGCTTTTCTTAAATGATGTTTCCCAGTGTAAAATAAGAATAGAAAAATGTAAGGAAATGACAGTTCAGCTTCCACAACCTATATGAATGCTTGATGGTCTAGTGAATCTGACAGCAAACAGAACAGGGGGGTTTACGTCACAGACGTTTGCTTTTAAAAACTTGATCTGAAAACATCAAGTTCTTCCACACAGGTAATTTCCTTAGCATTTTAGCTGCTAAGAATTCCACTGGTCAGCTACAAGATGAAAGCTTTATTATTCCATTATCATCCTCGGTCATCTTGTCTGCCAGGAAACACTCTGAGTGTGAATGCAAATATAGAACATAAAGTCGAGAATGAAAAGTTTTTCAGTCAATAATTTTGCATTTTTAACAGAAATACAGATCCACCAGTTCAAGTCACCAGGATGCATTTACAGTCCAGTTTCAAGCAGGTGGGTATATTAACCAAAGAGGACAGTGGTCTGCTGCTTGCATTATTGATCTGAGATTCAAAAGATAGAACACCACTCTGTTTCATTCCATTCCTGTTCTGCTAAGTGAGTAGCTCCCAGAATCACAGAACAGGTAGGTTGGAAAAGACCTATAAGATTATCAAGTCCAACACATGACTGAAAAATACCATGTCAACTAGACCTCCACACTGAGTGCCACATCCAGTCTTTCCTTAAACACCTCCAGGGACAATGTTTCCACTATCTCCCTGGTGTGACATTCCCATTCTAAGGTCTAATCACCCTTTCTGTGAAGAAGTTCTTCCTAATGTCCAGCTTAAACCTTTCCTGGTGCAGCTTAAGACAGCATCTTCTTGTCCTGTCTGGGACTGGTTGCCTGAGAGAAGAGGCCATCCTCCACCTGACTAAGTTAGTTAAAACTCTCCCGTTCAAACCTCCCAGGTGAAATCATGAGTATTTCACTTGCTTTGAGAAGGTTTGGGATATGGACTCTTATCACTTTTGCTTCTCTCTACTGCCTGCAGATTAGATCCAGAACACTCTTACCTAGATGTCAGATAAAACAATTAAATGCTCCCAGTGAGCTAAAATAGTCTGGTGACAAGAAAAATGACAAGGTTGCTGGTTTCACAGGATCTGGTGATAAAAGAACAGAATTAAAATGTAATTACCTTGGAGATCTGGATAATGCGATCGATCTCTGAATCAGCCATTTCTGAAATACATCTTGCTACATCAATATACATCTCCAGTTCACCCCTCTACAAACAGAAAAGTAAATGCATGTCTAAATGTCTACGTCCGGCTTTCTTCATCATCAAAATTGGTGAGTTTAGGAACTTGTTAATGATAATGATGAATAATTAATCTATCCCCTAGTCTCACTTTACTTAATTTATTTTAGAAATTCTGTATTTGCTGGGGAATTCAATTTACTTCAATCTACAAGACTTACGGTATTTGAATATTTTCAAAGAGTTTATTTTATTTTTAATGGCAAAGTGCCATTCTTTGGAAATATTTTCTATAGCTAAATAGTTTCTTTAAATCACTGTGAGAAGCTGAATCCTCTATGGGAAAAGAAAGTCTTCTCATTGTTCACTTCTTCTCTTCCAATAACATTTATTTCAGTACTAATACTGTATTATTCCGTTTTTAAATTGCTTATAAGGAAGAAATGCACATTAGATTGGTTTCACAGCATCATATTCTAAAATAACCAAAAGTAACTTAAATTGAAATGATGCTGCTATTTGAACTATTGTAATTAAAAACTGTACATGCAATTAATGTTTGAATCTGATGCATCAGTGTTCATACACCTCATACATACTCCTTACCTGAACCTCATTTGGAAGAAGTTCATATATTTTCTCCACAGCCTGACACAAAAAGTTCCAGCAAAACTGGGGAGGGTTGGGAAGTTTCATTGCCTGGATGAGCCCCTGTAGAACACACTGGCAAATTTCTGGGCTTTTTGTACGGTTCTTCCCTTCAAACTGTTGTATCAGAAGCACTTCCGTAAAAGACTGCAGTTTGTCTTCTGCAACATGTTGCATCCACAGGGACAGGGACATGAAAAGATATTTCTGAGTTTTCATCTGAAAAAGAAAAATTTTTGCTCAGTTTCAAATTCTAGCTCTTCACTGACCTTGAACTATTGTTGAATAAAATTATAAAGAGTGGCTCAAAACCCACTTGTAAAAGCACTTAAAGTCATTAATATTTCTCAGTTTTTTTCTTCTTCCATTTTTTGATGAATTTTTTTGAATTAAAAGGAGTTCAAACATGTCGATATTCTGTTTTCATTAAAAATTGAAGCACTTACTTTCAACGAATCCTAGAATCACATCTCCACAAGGGTAGAGCAATTTTATTACACGGTGCCCATTGCATTCCTACATAAAGCATACAACTGCCCAGGGAGTCAAAGACAGAAATATGATAGCCACAGAACCACTAATGTTGCTAACTAGTGAAGAAGAACAAATAACCTGTATGAAATGCAGAGCTTACGTACTCTGTGGCTCACCTCATTTTGTCACCTCAAATTCCCACTGCAGCTGGAAAAGTGGTAGTCAGAAATAAAATCTTTTTTTTGGTACATTAAAACTGCCAGCAGATATTTGCATATCTAAGACTAATGAATTAAACCAAAAAACTTTCCTTGAAGAGATCACAGAAACAATTTTTCTGAGAAACTAATTTTCTGAGAATTGTCATGAATCTGCTCCTGAACTTGTATAAAATGACAGAAATGTGGAGTCAAGTGTTCTGTGGGATTCAGGGAGTTTTACATACTGTAGCATGGAATCCACATTTTAATTCCAGAAGAACAGAAAAGCAATTAAGGATAAGACTGAATATGAATATACTGTACGTTAGTCTGTTTGGTATCTACAAAATTAACGCCAGGTTTTCAAGATATAGTTTTTTTACTAGTTAGCTAGATCAAGAGATCTTGCTAGGAAAAGTAGGAAAGCTTTTGGACAGATTAGGGTGGACATTTTTTTAAAGACTATCAGCATGTATAATAAAATACTTTTTCTCCCTACATGCCATGCTTTATGTCTCCAGGTTATCAGCACTATAGCATGAAATGAGAGAGAGGAAAAAGGTCTTAGGCAAGTAAAGTAAAATCAGCATAGCAGGTCTTAAGTCTGCCTTGAATTTCAAGGCCCCAGAATAACCCTTCTCTCACTATAAATAATCCTAAATGGTATTTCTGAAGAATTCTTAACCCAGTAATCCTTTTCTGATGAGACAGCCTAAACATTGTCACTGAGGAATTTTATATGGAAGAGGTGCTGAGCTCCCACAAGTTTTCCGACATACGTACACTGAGACTGTAGATAAGGGGAGGTGCCACCCACATCCCTAAAAGCATTGCTGCATTCTGAGATGACTGAGCCTGTGTCACAGCCAGTTCAAGGCAGAGATGTTTTACCTCGTCACCTAAAAGAGAAGGAAAAAAAAGTTACAAAGTAATTATTTTAATTTTTTTCTCAACTCACAAAAAAAGGACGGTTATTGTTCTACTAGAGCACTACATTACAACTTGTTTTTCTAAATATCCTACTTAAAGCCTTTAACACATACATGTTAGAAGACTCCTCTTTCCATTCATGCACTTTTAGCAATAAATATCAGCATTTGTTCAAGTTATTTCATTTCACTCAGGAACAAAAATGTGAGTATGCTAAGAAAAGTAAAAATTTAAAAAAACACTCCTTGCCAAATAAAGTTAAGATTTAATCCAAAGAAGGAAAAATGAGTCAATATTCCTGGACTGTGATGCTGTCTGAAATCTAAAACCAGCCACGCATACTGTTTCCTCTGCAAATTCCCTGATTTACAAAAGACTTCTATGTGAAAAGCAGGAATAAAAAAACCCTCCAGACATTTAACAAGTTTCAGCTCTTCGTAAGAACTGCAGATCTCCAAATAGGAATTTTTTTCCATTATTTTGAAAACTATCACCCAGTGTAATTTAGTAGAACGTGTATTTCAAACTAGTGATAGCTAGAGGAACTACCAAACAGTTCAAATATGTGAAAAAGCTGCATGCAGGCTCTGACATGGGCATTGGACCAAGCATTTAGCAGGTACTGAAAACAGGATACAATTAGTTGAGCTTGATGACAGGGTCTTACGTAAACAGTCCAAATAAAATATTCAGACCACTTTCACCAATGTTTTAGGGAACTTCTCAGCTCTGATCTTCTTTAGTTTTTATTCAGTTAAAACAGTATCCACATGGTGATGACAAATATAAACTTGCAAATATTAAAAAGTCAGTCTTAAAAGCATAATAAAACTAACCACTGGACTAACTTCAAAGTCCTGAAGAGGGCTCCAAAGTTTGTGAAAGCTGCATTAAAAAAGAGCTCTTGTGACAAATAAAAAAGTTTTAACAGAAAACTACTACTCTTACCAAAGTCCAGCCTCATCAAAGGAGAAAGAATGGATGCCCAGTTTACAGGTGGATACTGATGGCTTTCTCCAACTAATGCAATCGGTGCCAGTGCTACTTTCACCAGCTCAGCTAGGACAGATTCAGGGCCTAGAACAGAAGATTCGGTCAGAGTCTGAATTTCATACACGCATATTTGGCTGAACAGCTCAGCAAAAAAACATGAGCACTGCATTGTAGTTCAAACTGTAATAAAGAACTGAAAAGTGTTACAAAATCACTGTTACTTCCTTTTGTATATGAGAATTAGCCATCTCATTTATAATGAACAGTTATATTTTTAATCTCCTGTCAAAATGGCTTTTTGTTACTAATGAATAGAAACTTCCTGGTCCCTTGTTCTTGAGTCAGTTTACAAGTTAATTACAGATATTCCTCATCTAGTAAGGCAGTATTTTTTCATTTCTTACTAGGAGAACAGCAAAGTTTTCTGACAGTGCCTTCCTTTCTCATCTTGTAGATGCAGGCCAAAAGAACAGTCAGATAAGCGCTAACCTTTGTTACACACCATTTTATGTCAACATAAGTCAACTCAGTCCTCCTGGAATCAAAAGATGGACATTTTAACCTCCATTTAAAGCAAAGCTTGCTTCATGGGACAGCAGTGAGCTCACTTAACTCCACAAAGGAGTAATCCTCTCTCTCTCTGTCTTCCTTAAGACAACCCCAAGACATCTTTTTTACCAGGCTTGCTCATGTAAGACCATACTTTCTCTAGGTTTCTTTGCATCTATCACAGCAGTAACCTTAATACCACTCTGTTACAGAGAATCTTAATACAGCATCACTGAAATAAGGGGCAGCATAAAGTCAGTCTAATGAGCATACAGGCTAACACTTAAAATGATTTGACTTTCATTCTCACAGTAAAGAAACATAATCCCACCAACACAGATGGAAGGGAAAAGGGTTTTAAATGTCAAAAATTAGGTGGAGAAATTAAAGTCCTAATACACAATATTACCATATCTCTTTGAGTATAATTAAATTTCTAATTTTAAATACGTCACATTGGTGAAGTTCAAATTTGTACTTAGAAAAGTTCTCTTAGCAAATAAAACAAAGTGTTTAAGGTAAGCTTTTATAGCCGTAACAAATTTCCCAGAGGAATACTGTAGTTTGATCCTTACCTTTCTTTCCACTTTCAATGGCAAAATCAATGGCTGCCCTGATAAAGCTGTTCACAGGTAAATAGCTAAAATCTGGAGGAACTGTGAAGATAAAAAGACTGCTTATATTCTAAAACATCATCAACAAAAATTATAACCTTCTGCTCCCATGTAAATTTAAAGGCCAAATTGAGCTGTGCTTGAGCTAATGGGTTTTGTGGGATACTCAGACTATTTAGACCACAAGATTGATAGATGTATTGGCCTTTTCACCTTTAAGACAACCTAAACACTTCTGGTGTGAGAGGTGCCAGGTCTGAAAAAACAAATTCACAGATCAACTGAAAAGCCAGGGATAAGATCTTCCTTAAAAACATATTGGGCACTGCAAGTTGGGCTTTGAAAGTGAGCACTTCACAATTTTAGGAAGTTTAAGGCAGCAGACTCATTTGGTATCTATCTAATCTTAGGCATGCATGCAGGCATACATAAAAGCAGAAACTTTGTGAGACTTTTCTCTGTGATATTCATCTACATTTTGTGTTTTTGAGTCCCAGTTTAGGTCACACCAAAGTGAACAGCTTCAATAGTTTGTGCTTATTACTGGTATTTCATTAATGATTAATTATCCAGCCTTTATTTTACCAGCGGATATTGAAACAACACTTGAAGTTAGTGATGGATCAGCTGTGTCCTGAAAGGGCACAGAACACTACTTTCACTTCAGCTAAAGAGAAGTACTACTTCAGATCTTCAGAGATGATCTGATCTAAAAAAATACTTCTAAAAAGTCAGCTTGGTCTTGTTATAGACTAGTTTTTAAGTACTGATTTTTTTATGCAGTGGGAAGTGCTAAAACAAATAGTAGATTAATCAGTTCTGAAAGCCATGGAGTAGATGTCAAATACATGTGCCATAGGAAGTGTAAAACCTGCTTACAGTTTATCCTATGAAAATAAAAAAAAGCAATATACAACCTTGACCAAAACAATTTAGAACCTCACTTTCATACTGCACGTAAAAGCAAATGTGGGGGATCCTATTCAACACACTGATTCCTGCTTCATGTTCCAACCCTTAGGCACATAGGACCATGAAATCTCCAATTCAAAGGCTGTCATGTCCTTCACAGGGCTGCAATGTCTAACTTGTATTATCTAATGTGTCTCTCACTGTTTTTTTAGTGATGTGCTATTTCTACATGCTCTTTAAGAAGCAGTAATAAAGCACCTTACCAGATGCCCTGTTCTGTGTTGAAGACGAACAGGACATGTGAAGACGCCCCAGAAGTCTTGTTGCATTTGTCTGAAGACCAATCTGCTCTGAGAAACTAATTATCTGTTGAGACAATAAACCACTAATAAGACAAATTTCCCTACACTGCCTCATTCAAGATGGATACAGACATTATGTAGTTTCTTTCAAGCAGACTGGCTTGCTTGTGCAAGGTTGTAAAGGTACACTAGGAGGAAACAGAGGCTATCTTCTTACCTGTGTAAGGGTTCTGATCACTTCATTCAGCTTACTTTGAAACTGTGAGGACTGAATGCTGTCAGATTTCAGCTGCAAGAGAAAAATAAAAAAAGGTGAATTTTTTAAGAGGTAAAAAAAGAAGCAACAAACAGAAAAAATTCTGAAAACAGATTACATTTGCACCCATGACTTTCTCTGGGGAGCAGGAGAGAAAAGGAGAAAGCTTACATGGCTGTGAACTTTTCCTCAGTGGCACTGCACACAGACCATGTGATAGCAAAATGGACCAAATCCCATTTTATGCATTGCAATTCAATATTGCTTGGTTTGTACCCAACTTTAATTATTGCAAAAGTGTGATGTGGTTTACAGCCACTGCTATAGAAATGGGGAGGATGCATCCCATCTTGCCTTCTGGCCAAATTTCTCCAGAGATAAAGGTGTATGTATATATATACAGAATAAGAATATGTAAGAATAAGCATATTCTCACCTGTATCATGCCTCCTTCAGAGCCCACCAGTGCAACCAGCCCACTGACAGCAGCCAGACGCTCCATTGTTGGAGAACCCTGGAAGCGTAATTCAGGACCAGTGAGCCAATGTAATGACACAAGGACAAAATGCTTGTTTCTTCCAACTTAAAAACAATGACTACTATCACTAGTAAACTTCTAATCTCAACAGCCTTTTCAGATCACACTCCAGCATGGCAGATAATACTAATTCCTCTCCTGATGAATGAAAGCTTTATACAGACCTTCCTCCTCACTCTTCCAAATCTGCAATCACCATGGACTGACAAATCACTTTTTTCCTTAGTACAATATGTAGTCCACAAAATATACCAGTGTAATTCAACCCCAAACCAGTTTCTTTATTGATAATTACCTTCAGCTGCAATCTTAATGTGTTAAGTTTAGGGTTTGATTTGAAACAGGTAACTTTTCCAGATAAATTGAAATTATTATAATGACTAAGGCACTATAATCATCCTTCTTTTTTCTAGTTCTGACAAGTAGCACCTGATTTCACAAGACACTTTCACTTAATAGCCTAGACTTTATCCTTGGGCACTGTTCCAAATTAGTGAAAATGTCCAAATTAAGATGTCACTGAGATAAGCATTTCTCACAGATTTTCTAAATAGAAGAGAAATAGGGATTTATTCCCTTTAGCAAACAGCCCAAAGTTATACTCTTGCTTCCAATTATCAATCAAACAGCATATTCAGATAGTCATAACTTTTCCTAGCATCACTCCTGCAGAAGCAAGAAAAATTATGTTCCTACTGTTTATTTTAAACTGCCTCTACCATCTCTTCCCCATCTCCTCTACCCCCACCCATGCAAAAAACCCCAAAGAGTAAAAGAGGTACAAAACTCAGGATAGGTATTCAAACTCCTTTACCTCTGCAAGCACAATTTTTATCCAGGCTGGCATTAGTCTGTTACTCAGGTTTTCAGCTTTCCCATGACCACAAGCTGACAATCCATGTACTATTGCACCTAAAGCTAAAGCAAAACTGTAGGTCTGCAAGGTGAAAAGAACTTATTAAAAACAGGTTTTACAAAGGAGTCTGTATTCTTTTATACATTTATTATTGAAACATTACTTACATATTATTATTTCCCAACAATGAGAAGTAATGTCTTTGTCTAGAATACCAGATGCTTTCTTATTTCAAGTGACAAGGGATTTTCTGAGATTAAATCTTAGGCACATAGAGCCTTTGTTTTACATCGGATTTTCTGATACAAAGATAAAAAGCTCTAGCACAAGTAGTTAGCTCTGACTTCCTATTTTTCAGACAAACATTCTGAACAGTTGATTAATGTAATAGTAGTCTTTGATTCAAAATGGCTGCCTCCTCCTGGCTCCTTCATTTCCTGGCAAAAATTAACCAGAAAAGAACTTGCACTAACATACTGAGATTATTTTTGGCAATTTGAGGGGTACCTTAGAACACTAGGGACGAAACATACACTTGGAGGAAGCTGTGGATATGGTTATGATGCATTGTCTGGTGGTTAAGGGAAAGCAAAAAAATTCAGAACAGCATAGTTGATGTATTTTCCCACCAAGAAAAAGAACATATAGAAATATGTTATAAAAGAGACAATAAATGGCAGAGTACAGGGACTAAAGACATCAAATGTAATGATTTCTCTTCTAAATGCAATCAAACACACACAACTTGCTTTTATTTCACTGTCTGGCAATCTCTATACACATTAATGAATCAAGTTGTAGTCTTAGTAATTGCATGGTATGCAAAATACATTCAGGATTAGTTAATGATGAAAGTAGATCAACAAAATTGTCTTGAATTACAGTTCATGTAAAGCAGTATCCAATATTAAACAGATAAAGAGAGAAAGAGAATGGAAGCAAATCCCAAATAAGGAATTATTACCTGCTGATTATTTTCTGCTAAGGTCTGTAGCTTACTCATAGCCTTCTCAGCTTCAGCTGCTTCTATGATTCCAACGCTGAAAGCAGAGACACAGGAACAGGCCACAGAATAGGCAAGCACCTGAAAAAATTTTATTCTGTTAACTAGTTTCTAATCAAGCTCACTGTAGCAATGGTCATATTGAATAATGTGCCAGTATGATAGAAAAAACATAACATTTTCAGTTTATATTTTCGGATATTTATTCCCTTTCTGAAATATTCTTCAATGATGCTAATTATGTTAAACAAACACAACTAAAGCTTGAAAGTACTTCTGATTTTACAGAGGTCAAATTCCTGACCTTCCACACAAATGTAGCTATTCTCTCAACACAAGTATCTGGTCATTATTTTTGTAAGCATACTCTGCATACTCTGTTCCCATCAGGACTACAAGCAGGTCCACCATGCCAGAAAACAAGCATGTAGAACACAGCCCACAACACCTCCTGTCCTTGCAGAAGGATTCACCAGCAACATTGCTTTTCTGTTCTCCTGCTTTATTGATGGAGAATAAGGAAGTGAACTCTGAACTACCAACAAAGCAAATATGCCAAGTGTTTAAACTCCTCCATTAAGCAGCAGAGCAACACATGACTCTGAGGGAAGCAGAGAGCACCCACCTACTATGCACGATTGACATCAATTTGACCTGTAGCAAGTAATGTGCAGGTTGTACCTCTTGCTACGGCAGGCCAAAATTACTTCTCAAGTACTGGGTTATATCTAAGTCAATTACAGCTCTGAAAGAGCCTCTTGTGCATCTCATATAGTAGCATTCATCCTAGAGTGCTGCCCAAATTTTACAAATCCCTATAGAGGTTTTAATTGCAAAGGGTAGGTTTTGCTTCTCATCCCAAACTATCTCATGGTGTCAAACAGCTGCTGCCTTTCATCTCAGTAATTGCTGTATTGAACTCAGTTTCATTTCAATACTGCACTCGAAAATCTCTGGGGACCAAAAAATTATTTCATAGGTCTAAGTAATTTTAATGCATGAACCATAAACTGCAAAAGGCTAATCCCCAACACATATGTACTGCCAAAAAAATAAAACTCCGTGAAAGAAGATGTTTAATAAAAAAGCTTTCAGAACACTACCAACAGAGGGAAAAGAATAATACTATCAATCTCTATTAACTCTCATTAAAAAAGAGGATTATGCAACTCAACTGCTCAGCTGCTCTGGGCTTACATACATCATGTACAGACAGTGTTGCTTTTCTTGCAAAACATATGCTGGTTCTGACTTTTATTTTCTGTTGCAAACTATTTTATTTTCTGTCGCAAACTATTTGAATCAGTTTTCATTCTGAAGTTTTACCTCAGCAGAGTTACAAGCTAAGTCCATGGACTTAAAACTTACATGACATATCCTGGAAAAAGACTCCCTGAAATGCAGGGCTCAGTTTAAGTGTTCAAAATATAAAGATAATAGTAAATGGGGCCATAGCAGCATGCACAAGTACAAAATTCACATTTGCAAGTGACACCAAATTTCAAAGAAGCATTACAGAAGTCATATTGAAGGAGGAAGTGTTAGCTTTTAAGTTCTCTCTGAGAGTAACTTGTCTGCTTTTAGTATATCAGAAGAACAATAAGCAACTGTATATAAGAGACCCATATCCATAGTTACTCATGATCCAACTTTCAACAACTTAATTTGGGGTTAAGGAATTAAAGAAGACCTTTAAAGGATCATGTCTGTTATCTTTTCAGGCAGTTTCTTAATGTCTGTAAGCATTACACATCATTCTATTCTTACAACTGTTGTAATTGTCACTTTTCTTTTCCCCCAGCAGACATAAACCCATATATTGTGAAAGAAAAAGCAGAAATCAAGCCTTCTAGTACCACAGATAAAAAGTTTCAGCAAAAATACTATAGTTATTAAAGGGAGGCAACAAAATAAAAGGAAGATTTAAAATTTGTGATAAAATAGGTTATACCTCCTGGACTCCTCTGCTTTGGTCCTCACTGCTGTCCAGGTACTTGCAGAGTTTTCGCAATGAAGCAGAAACGTGCACTCGCGATTCTGTTTGGCTACTGTGACTCATAAATGAAAGAACAAGTCCTACTCCTAAAATACATCCAGTGCTTTAAAAACAAAAGAGAAAGGATTAAGTATGCTTTGGCTGCTTTGAACTCCCTTTAAACCCCAACAAAGTTTGTGGGCAAGAAGACCTCTTGGCCTTGCCTGATAACTAGCCCTGTAGATATTTTATTACCACAGTTAACTTTGCAAATGGTTTTAATTTCACTCACCCTTTTCAGGAAACACCAGATAAAAGAAGAGCATAAGAAAAAAAAATGTATTTAAATAATAGATCCTACACATACAGCCTCCTTATTCCTTCTGCCTCTGAAGAACCAGAAGCCCAAACAACAAGCACCATAAACTAGTATGGAGGAATTAAGGATCCAAATTTCTATGTGCAATTTGTTCTGATAGTATAAACTAGGAAATCAGTTAAACATACTAACTGCAGGTTCACTGGGTGTACTAGCATCTGCTGCTGTCAGACTCCTCCAAGAGTTGTTTCATTTGCAAAAGTAATGAAATTAGTGATTAAGCCAGAGGGCTGCTAAGATGGCTGTAGAGATTAGATACTCACTAGCATTTCTTAACAGGAATAGTCAGGTGTGCATTTTCACCCATATGTACTAAAATTTGCATACGTTATAGTGGAGCAGCTTCATCAGGTCAAACATATCCAGCACAACTAACTGTTTGATGCTGAGAATACTTAAAATTGCAAAAAGAACATTGTTTCAAAGGACATAAATTAATAGGGCAGCTGGCACAAACATCTCCACAGTCTCCGCCTCTTTTTCAGATTTTATCAAAAATTCCATTCTGGACCAAAGATCTTTTACTAAATTCTGCATGTGTGCTCCCATAAAAAGTTCCAAATCATTGTTTTGCCAGAGAACTTCCAAACAGTTCTGGCTTCCATCATGAGATACTAAACCTAGCAGACACTTATTGCTCTGAAGGTGATCTCTTCTCTCACTGGCACACATCCACAATAGTCCTTATCTGTAGATGATTTTTCCCCCCTTACATATCTCCCTGACACTGCTCATAGCAAGCAGCAAGCAGTCAAATGAACATGGCTAGGATCTTAGGCAATCTCCTAAGCTTCTCATATCCAACTTAAAACCAGCGAGAGCTGTTGCTTTTACTTAGCCAGGTAAAAAAGAAACATCTCAGGGGTCTGTGCTAGGACCAGCTCTGTTCAATTCATTGATGACATGGATGAGGGTATTCAATCTTCTATTAGTAAATTTGCAGATGACACTAAGCTGGGAGCATGTGTCGACCGTTTGGAAGATAGGAGGGCTCTGCAGGGAGATCTGGAATGGTTGGGTCAATGGGCAGAGCACAACAAAATGAAGTTTAATGAGTCCAAGTATTGATTCCTGCACTTTGGCCACAATAACTTCCTGCAGCGTTATAGGCTGGGGACGGTGTGGCTGGACAGTGCCCAGGCAGAAAGGGACCTGGGGGTACTGGTGACAGCAGCTGAACATGAGCCAGCAGTGTGCCCAGGTGGCCAAGAGGGCCAATGGCATCCTGGCCTGGATCAGGAATGGTGTGTCCAGCAGGAGCAGGGAGGTCATTCTTCCCCTGTACTGGGCACTGGTGAGGCCACACCTTGAGTGCTGTGTCCAGTTCTGGGCCCCTCAGTTTAGGAAGGACGTTGAGATGCTTGAACGTGTCCAGAGAAGGGCAACAAAGCTGGTGAGGGGATTGGAAAACAAGCCATATGAAGAACAACTGAGAGAGCTTGGGTTGTTTAGCCTAGAGAAAAGGAGACTCAGAGGTGATCTTATCACTCTCTACAACTTCCTGAAGGGTAGTTGTAGACAGCTGGGGGTTGGTCTCTTTCTCCAGGCAGCAACTGACAGAATGAGAGGACACAGTTTTAAGCTGCTCAAGGGAAATATAGGTTGGATATTAGGAAGAAGTTCTTCACAGAAAGAGTGATTAAATATTGGAATAGTCTGTCCGGGGTGGTGGTGGAGTCACCATCCCTGGATGTGTTTAAAAGGAAACTGGATGTGGCACTTGATACCATGACCTAGTTGAGGTGTTGGGCTGGGTTTGACTCGATCTTGAAGGTCTCTTCCGACCTACATATTCTGTGATTCTGTGATCTGAGAACAACCTCAGTCATATTTCTAAGATAATGTTTTACAGTAACTGGGGATTAAGGATGGTTGAGCATGGCTAGAAGATATGGAGGAGTGTCTTGGGAGTGGTATATTTTTCCAGCAAAGATCAAACAAACATTTTTAAGTAACTGAATCAGGATCTGAATTCATGAATAGCCAACAAAACAGGGACATGGCTTATATACAAGAGCTCTAAATTCAAGTTTAAAGTACTGCTTGTTGACAAAACTACACAGAAAGAAAATGGAATTTCTCATTAGAGCTATAGTATTTTACATTATCCATGTAATAAAAGACTTAAAACACAATCAGAGACTAAAGCAAGAATAAAACTTCACCTTCTTTGTTCCTCTTTTTGTAACTAACAATTACTCTCACTTGGCTACCTTATTTGTGAGCCACATAAAATGAATATTTAGGTATATTTCATCTGCATCGTATCTCAGATTTCCCAGCATATTTTAACTGTTATACTGCCAGAGTATCAGGTGGCAAGGAGTCCTGCCTTCCACTGGGCACAGCCTGAGCCTGGACAGGACCAATTCCCACATGTGCACTGCTCAGCAGACCTATGCTCAAAGCACTGTCAGCCTGTTTTTAGTGAAAATCACTGGTTTAGCAGGGGTGAAACACTGGTGAAAATGCTCACATGATCATGATCATGCCTATGTCACACTGGATGTAAAGGCTGGAAAGGACCTTCCTTTGGAACAATCGTTTACAAGTGTAGAAATGCAAAATTTGGACAACTCTGCAACATTCATAGCTTTACATTACTTCTTTGCTCACAGAGCATACTAGACACCAACTTCCTCTTAAACTTTAAAAACCATAGCCAGTATAAAAACTACCACTCTCTTCAATCTTCCCTCCCTTGCTTGCCATTGTTTCATGTTCTTCTGGCAACCTCCTGCCACCAGAAAAGTTTGGCTTGGCTCTTCTCTGAGCATTTGATCTCCAGCTAAAAGGCTGCACAAACCAGCAGCAACGGGCATGACAAAAGGGTGCAGCTGGTAGTCCCTGTGTACTGTGTGTCTCACCCTGTGCCACTCAAAAGGCAACAGAAATCCTTAGTAAGCTATACAGATTCACAGCCCAATGGTGCACAGCTGTGACTCTTCAGAGCTTTTCAGAAAGTGCACTGGAGAAAGAAGGCCAAGCGCAAGTGGGAATTAATGCTGTTTCTTTTCAACAGGGAAGAGCTGGGCAGAGTAATGCTTAAAATCAAAGAAAACCTTATGCACTCTCACTGAGCCACTCAAGACACCGTGGTACCTTACCTGATTTGAAAGAGAAATGACTACTGTAGAAGAAACATGCTGCCACACTATGCTAGCTGTCTCATGGCAACTGACACGTTTTATTGTCCTAGGAGTTTCAAATCCTGACTGTAAAAACTTAAGCAATGTAGACCACGTCTGTGACTGACTGTTCTAGGGAGCATGTGGCCCTCCAAAGGGCCTTTCCAGTCTGCCTGAACTGGTGATTATTTGGAAGTACTCAGAATGGGTTGTCTCCTTATCCTATTCTCATACTTTTCTCTGTAGAATTAAAGAAGAAAGTGTGAATTAAAAAGGTAGAGCTCAAAATAAAGTATCATCAGTAATAAAGGAAACTCACTTGTACTCCAGACTAGTGTCAAAGCAGCAGTCCTCCAATACATCCAGGGACTTCATGAGAACCATGTTTATCTGTTGACCAGGTATATCACTACAAAACCAAACCGAAACAGAAACAAACAAACAAAAAAATAAATTCAATGCCTGACAGTGGGAGGAGGTACCTGATAAAACATGATCTCAGCTAGACCTGTAACTATTTATAAGCTGAAAATCCATGACATTTCACACTATTAACTTTGCAAATCTCTCTCTGCCTCATTGCCTAAAAATAAAGATTAAAAAAAAAAGATTTAAAAAGAGGCGTTTACATCTCACTCCAAAGGCGTCATATGAACTCCCCTCTTATAAAACATGTACTCTGTTTTCATAATGAACAGGACATCTTTAATGGAAAGTAGCTCTATGATCTGATATAAGCTATAGCTCCATCCCTATAAGTTTTGATTTGTTTCAAAACAATGCTTTGAAGAATGCGAAAGATTAAGCTTTCAAATCATGCAGGGCAGTGAAAGAGTAAAACTAGTCTGCAAGAAACGCTTACATAAATGTATCCACTTAACACTCCTTACAACAGAAATAAAACAAACACAAACCCCCAAAATACTGATTCACATACTCCAAAACACTCAATATATTTTAATTCTCTGATGTAACTTCGCTGATGTAACTAACTCTGATGTAATTTCAGGCCGATGTAACTTCACTCTCTTCAAGAGTCTTTTAATGCTTATATGTAGCTTGGTTGTCCCACTGACTAAACATCCAGTAGTAGTCTATTCTCAAATTATGTGACTGAGTCAGTGGCAGCAAGGCATCAATGACACCAAAGCATGAATATTAGAACTCAGCAATGCTTCAGTTTTAACAAAAGTTAGGTGCCTTGGAAACATTAGCTTCACTGAGCAAATTAACAACTGCCAATCAAATCTGTTTGGTACCTGTGTTCGTAAACTAATTAAACATTTTTATGCGTATACAAGAAGACAAAATCTCTAGCAATCAAGAAACTGGAGCAGTATAAAGACAAACTTATTTCTTAATTTCTCTGAAATCACCAGAAATTTGCAACTGAGACAACTTTTCCAAAAAGGAGGCATTTTCAACAACTTCAGAACAGCTCTGTGCTGCCAACACAGCTGTAACAACATGCTTCATTACACTACTTCCATTGCAGTTCCATTCTCAAATGTGTAACTTACATGACATAAGTGAACACTGTCCTGTGTCCAGAGCACCACTTACAAAGGAACCAATAAGAACTCAGAATTATTTTACAATTATGTCTTCCAGCGTAACTATAGTCCCATTTAAAAGCGTATGTGTTGCTCTTCTAGCTGACTGCTCTGCACTTTGTACCTTGGGATATTATGAGAATTAGTCACTTATCCTGAAAGAATGAGAAAATACCTAGGATAGCTCTGAAGGAGGCTAAAGTGGGGGGCGGAAGACAGATAATAAGAGGCATCTTTTAAGAAACATTACAAAGCCCTTCAAGAATCATTTGCCTATGACTTGTAAATTCTTTAATTCCCCAGAGCTTAAGGCCACATGCAGAAAAAAGAAGTTACTTTCACAACAACATTAAATACAGTAGTTCTCACCTGACTTTTTCTTCATACAAACGTGACATGAACATCCCCAAACCAAGACCCATGTGGATTTGAACAGCCTGAGACTCATCAGCATTTGGTTTCCCAGGTAACCTCTCAGTCAGCATACTCAGGACCTCCTCAATCTTCTCCTTGCATGATACAATGAAAACTGGCACCAGAAGGGACAAAGCTATGGCTGCACAGGAACGAGCTATAATACTAGCAGTATTTTCACCTGAATAGGATTTCTAGAGAAACACAAAAAATATTTTTTTTTTCTTTTAGTCCTTTCCAGGTAACAACACTCAGCATTTGAGGAATTTAGAATAAACACTAAAAGAGCAAACAGAAGCAGCACAGAATGCAATCTGACATTCCTTGCATGTGGTTTCTACCATTTTGATAATAAAGACAAAAAATTAAGGCAAACACAAATATAATCAGAAAGCACAATGAAATAAAATTAACAAGAGCAAGAAAAGTTTTGATTTTCCTCTATTCCAACTACTACAACTCAAACAGAACCAGGAAACTTAATGATTAGAACTCCAGGTATGAAACACACATATACTACCTTGCCTTTAGTACTACAGCACATACCTGATAGAACCATGGGAACACCTGACTTTTAGGTTGGTAGCGGCTATTCACAATACTCAAGAGAGTCTCTGTGACCATGGAAATCCAGTGTTTCATAGGAATAAAATCAGGTTCAGTCTATAAAAATCAAACCCAAATAGTCATCATTATTTTTTCTTAAAGCAAGTTCTACCTAAACAGAAACTCGGCTGCTGATGTTCCAGCTGTATTCCATCGTGAATGAGACTATTCTGTCATTCCTATGTAGTGTAAGTAGCATGATTTACTTGTCAATGCTGTCTCTCCAGATACTACTTTTGATTGAATACTATTCAGTGGAGCCAAAAATGATGAAATTATGAAAAAAGAGTTTGCCTGGCTTCCAGTGCCCATAGAGTGACTTCTCTTATCTGTCAAAATGGTCAAATAGACGAGTTAGACATTACGCTTCTTGTGACAAATGATACACACACTACCTGCTTCTATATAGATCACAGCATCTGACAGATGGCATTCACTGAGTATGGTGAAATTTGAACTTGAAAATGTAAAGTACTTCACATCCACTTACAGCTCCTCAAACACTTGGTCATATTGCTTCTCTGAATTCCACTAAGAGAAGGGACCCTCTCCCAGATTCACTCACCTCAGGCACCCCTTCAGTGTCTGAAGAAAGGCTGCTTTCATATTTGGCTACGGCAACGGCAAGGCCAGTTAAAGCAAAAATAGAGTTTCCTTTCACCACTGGGCTGTCCCTGAACAGAAAAAGGCCAATAGTTAAGAAACTTCATAGAGATGCTGGCAACAAAACATATATCTTAAAGCAGAAAAGTTATGCTAGAGTTGATCCAAGAGGGAAGACTTTTGCCCCTAGCAATTTCATCAAGTCTCTTCTAGCTCAGCAGAAATCTATTATATTTCATCTTCAGGAATTAGAGAAAAAATGAGGAAGTGTTTCAGTCTTTTTTTTTTTCTTGTCTGTCTTTTATATAAAGGCTAGCACACACAAAGTTGTATAAAAACAGAAGCTTTCTTCCACTATAATAAGGACTGCTACCCTGCAGAGCAAGTAGCACTCACAGAAATGCAGCAGCTGCTCTTAGCTAGTAACATTTCCATAGAGGACAAAACAAAATCTTCAAATGGAGAATGTTAGAGAGGCAGATGCCACTTCATTGCAACAGTATGAGAAGACTGAACAGAACAGCCATTATTAAAATATCAGCTTAAAAATGTTTTGAATTATTTCCCTACACTACAAAAACACCAACACCATGAAGAATGATAGGATTCAAAGAGTTTTAACTTCTATGATGGTGCAAAAATTTAAGGAAATCAAGAATGAAAATCTGCCACTGACAAAAAAAAGGGAAAACATAACTGTGTTCAGTTCTGTATAAGGAAGTACATTGATATTCTAGTCATTCCCAGAAAAACATACTGCCATATAATCCTGATGGAACTCTCATGTGTTGTTTTACAAAAGCAGCTGAATGATATAACTGTATTAGACCACTTACAGGCCAGTACAGTCTTTGCATCAGTCTTCCATTTCCAAAAACTTCCTTTGCTGCTGTACAAATATACCCACATTTCCAATCTAGCATTTATTCCAGATCCAAAGATGTCATATCACAGTAAAAGTATTTTCTGGATTTCTATTTTTCTTTTTAAAACAAGAAACATGAGTCTTAGTGGAACGTCATCATTTGGGACAGTGAAACTATCTCCTCTCAGATAAGGGGTACTTGCAAATAATTACAACAAGGTACTTAGTTAAGTTCTTTGAAGTCTTTCAGTCTTTTGCCTTAAGTATTTTCCTAATCTATGCATGGGACTTTTGCTGACTTGATCATCAGCTTCTAAAAGGCTACATTTCATTACGTACCTCAGAGAGAAACTTCTGAATCTACACATTCATGAAACCTGAATGCTTTAAATTTAATGAAGGTAAAAATGATCTTAACAAGATCTAGAAGGAAAAGGAGCAGTGTCCCACTCTTTATTGAAAATATGGAAAAAAACCATCATTTGTAATAATTTAACAGTTCTTACTTGGAAGCACCTTTGATGACATCGGTCAACATATCTCTGACCCTGCAAGAGAACAGGAAGTATTTATACCATGTTCATTACACTACAGCATGAAGTCACCTAAATTCCTCTTCTGTCTTACATGTGTCTATTCTAGATTAACAACTGTATCAGCCTATCAGAAGACTTAGTGCAAAATAATTATAAGTATTTAATCTGTAAGAAATCTGTGCACCACCCTAAGCTTCTTCATGCTCATGTACACTCCCAGTGTTTAATAAAGGACTCTTAACACTACTTTTGTAAAACGCTGGTTTGTGCAATAGCCATAAATATGCTTTTTGAGCACATCAAACACATAAGTTTCCAGATCACTGTACAATGTTCTAGCATAATGAAATCTGAATGTTTTATAATGGACAAGCACTACAATTTAGTCAACACTTACTGTATTTCTGGAAACCACTACAGGCAGTTATCCTATGACATGGCAAATAAACTTGAATCAATTTAAATTAAAGCTTTAAATTAAGGCATGGTTATAATTTCTTACACATTATTGTAGTTGATTTATAATAGGCTACTTGTTTTCTGTTGTTTAGCTTTACATTCATATCAAGACCAAAGCAGAGATGTAGTCAATCTCCTACACTGAAAGGTGTGGATGAGGAGAGAGAGCCTCTATTTTAAAACATGCAATTCTATCATGACCATGAATGTCATTCTACAGAAAAAGAGAACTACTGACTGAAAATGCATGTCTCCTAAAACAGGGCTGCATGTTATAAGACTGAGTTACACTCAAGCTTTCAAAGAAACTTACCCAGATTTTCCTTTATAATCAAACTGCTTTTGCTCACAGTTTCAAAGCCACCACACTAGAAGCATTTATGGTAAATACCAATGCAAAATGCAAAAAAAATTTGCAAAACTTACACAATCAAAGATTAACAGGAATATTCATACCATATTGCCCACAATTAGGTTAACCCCAGTGAGCAACAAAAATGCTTAACAGCTACTGAAGTTAGGGCCCAAGGAACTAGGCCTGGTTCCCTGCTGAGTAACCAAGCAAATAATTGCAAACTGGAAAAGAAACTAAAGCTACTACTGGGCTCCAGTTCATTTACTGCTTTGACTTCTTTCCTGATAAAGGACATTCTGTTATTTTTTTTTTTTTACATAGCTTATACTATCATCATTTAGGAAATACAGAGCAGAAATTCTTTCAGGAGAAATCTACAAAAGCAGCATTGCTACAGGCCATTTTATATCCTATCAAGACAGGGATCAGTTATTAATAAAAGATCTTTTCTACAACACTGTAGCATTCTGGATCTTACAATGCAACCCTCTATACCAGAATTAGCTGGAATAAAACAGACACAAATTCTGAATTCTGAATTGAGTGGGACTTAGTAACACACCTTTTTGATTGAAACAGACAAAAAGCATTCTGGCTTTGTACATACTTTGCTTCCAATACACTTATGAACAAGCACAAAACCAGATATTTATACTGTCCACAGATAGGCAGTTTTTTCCCTTGCGAAGCCTCCCACTTCCCATCTTCTTCTCCTGGCCATGCACATACATAGCTAAATCCTGACAGACTGAGTGACACTTCTCACCTGACTGAAACAGAATTAGTGGAGGATATGGATCAGGGTGTGCATCATGTGCTTGCTTTTAAACAACAGCCTCACACTCAATGCCAACTTACCATCAGTCCACCATGACAGACAGATTGTGACTTGCATTTCTTTCATCAAGGTGTTTTCCGTGAAACAGCTCATTAAACTCTCAAGAAGGAAACCGTTATCTTTGCATAACCCTTCTCCTTAAACATCCTATAAAACCCCTAAATTCCTTCACTCTTTCCAGCTGCTCACCCTACAAAGTTTCCAGGCTCTGTAGAACAGAAGTTACCTGTGAACCTGTGCATATGGAAATCCTTACAGTTACCCAATAGTCTTTCTTTCCACTCCCCTCTCCCACCATGGTCACTGTATCTGGTGGTGGCTTGTTGTTTTATTTTGGTGTTTTTTTTGTTTTGTTTTGTTTTTTTTTTTTCCTTTAGTGCTCATACAGTCTTTAAACTTGCAAAATTAAAGGCTTTAAAACCATGTCTTCCTCTGCCCCCTTACTTGCCATTACAAGTGATCAGGAGCAGACAGGCACTTCCTTACCATAGCCAGGCTGTAAATTTTTTGTACTGCACCTCTTCAGGATCCTCTTTTCCATGTTTTAACTGCATCTCTAGCTCTGCCTGCCTCCCCTGCAGAATTGCAAAAAAAGTCAGAAATAGATCTTAAATCATAAGAATTATTTACATCCTGAGATTTCTTCAGAGAATACTCAGGTAACACATGCAGCCTAATCTAAGGGCTGGTTCATAACTGACCTTGACTGCTTTGCATATGGGATCCCACCGTAATATACAATATATTAAGGAGAAGAATCTATAATTTTTTGTTCTCATTAAGAAAAACAAACTGCAGATGGCATAAATGATGACAAATACTGAAGCATCTATCTAGTACACGCAGAGCCAAGTTCCCTTGGGAAGGTCTACAACAAGCAGGGAGTGAGCTTTAGAAGCCTGCTAGCTAAAATGGATTCTAACAGCAAAACATCATTTTCTTGATGCTCTACCTAAGACAGAATTCCTCATTCTTTTACTTTACATAACTCTGATCTCCCTTTGATTTCCTACACCATTCTTTTGGTACATTTACAGAAGTGATATGGATTCTGCCCTCTAACATGTTCTAACGTACATATATTATCTAAAAATACCTAAAAGAGCTTTGTTTTAACATTCTGTCTCCCATCGAGAGAACTATAACTTAGGTTGTTTAGGTTGTCAATTACTGCTCCTTAGCAGATTATTAAGCCTTAAATGAAAAAACACAGGCACATATGCTGTTTTTTTCTTAAATTGAATTGAATGCTTGTAGTTTTGGTGTACCAACCTGAAAATACAATACAGTGAGTCTTGAAAATCCAAGTCTTGCTCAAAATGCGACCCTTCACAGATATTAAAGGAGTACATACAATACACTGACTAAAAATAAGGCAGTATAGCAGTTAGAAACACTGAATTATGTACTATCCAGACTACTCATCTTATACTGTAGTCTCTTTTGGCCACCTCTGATGAAACGTACTACAAAAGTGTAAAGATTAAGTAAGAAGCAAACAAACAGGACAGTAGGCTCTACTGTCCTGTAAAATGGCAAGAAATCCTACAAATTCTTTAGAAAAAAAATATAGTACATGCTAAGCCTCTTGTGAAATCTTGCCTTGGAAGGGAAGCAAAATAGGAAAGTAATTAAATGCAAGCAACAGTGTCCCCCAAGACCTAATCCTGCAATTTGAATAGCTGCTGCTTTGTTTGTAATGGGACTGGCTTGGTTTAGGATCTCACATTTTGTTAATGGTCAACACAAAAATTGTTTTGAAAATGTGAGAGAAGTGTATGTTTTGCTGCAGAGCAAAACAAGGAGCAGTCAAAGATTCTAGAATTTGTTCAGCAATCTGAGTTGCTTGCAATCTGAAAACAGCTGATGTGGCCTGGAAATACAAACAAATAAGCCCTTCTAATAAACACAAAGACAGCATTCTGGAAGGAAGCAATTTGCTAAACCTTTTTTAGATAATTTTCCTGTTGAAAATCAAATTATACTACATTGGTCTAGATATCAGGTCAGCTAACCTAATGAAAGAGAGAATTTAAGCTATTTCCTAATCATTAAATAGGGTTAAAAAAATTGAAAGAGGAGCCTCATAGAGTGCAGCAGGATTACATGCTGATTAAGGGGAAGTTCTTTTTCAAGAATCATCCCTCGATAGCTTCTGTCTCCTTTGTGGTGCTACTATTACAAACTTCTTACCCAAGAAATAGGTTAGAGCTCTAGCTAAAATTTCATCTTCTAAAAGTTCTAAAAAATGATACATTTTGCAAGTTGACATATGAACAAACCTGCATAAACCTGAATTGTAAATAGAAACTGCACTTCTATAAAGCATCCCAGATTGTGCTGTCAGTAGCTGAAGACTCAATTTTATTTCTTTTTTATAAGTGTTATAATTAAGCACCTCAAGCTTTAGTTTTTTGTAATTTGTATGAGTGTTCTTGCTGGTAAAATTAAAACCCATACCACCTGAATAAGCATTAATGTCCACGATATTATATACCTTGAAATTACCTGTAGGACTGCACTGTAGGTTCGACTCATAAATCCTAACCAGGTCTGTGGCAGCAGTATGGAGTGGTGCCATTCAGAAGGCTGAATATTAACCTGTGCAACACACCAGAAAGGTTAGAAGCAGTTACATTCAGTCTAACATATGCAGAATTTATGTTGTCCAGTCTATTATTTGTTGACATTCACTCATTTCCACAGGCCATTACACATGGCTGTAGGAGACTAAAATGATCATGTACTTCATTGTCCTTTCTGATTCTACCCACACCAAGTTACTTTCAACTCCATTACCTAGGCCAGTCAAAAGTGGTTGCTTCAGGTTGTGCAACAAATAATTGATCCCAAAGAGACAGTGGAACCATATGAGGCAATAAGCACAACACTTAGCAGCACTGGCAAATGTTTCTTCATAGTTTGTGAAGATCTTAGATGTCTCTAAAAACAGAATTGTTAACCAAGATAAATAACTGGCCTCCCCTTGTATTATTATTTTTGTGAGTCTTCTTGCTTATTCACCTCTATTTTATGCCCCTAAAAGCTACATAAAGCAGGTTGGTTTTTTTTAAACTTGGATTTTATAACAAAAAACAAAGGACCATCCTAAAGTTCCATGCCTACTGCTTTCAGTGACCCCGAAAGACTTGTGAATAACTATTAATACACCTATATAAATAAAAACATTCTAAGTCGATCCAAAAAGATAACATACTGCATCTCACAGACAATACAAATATGACCTGTACTAAAAAAAGGAAATCTCATCTTAATAATGAATCATGAACACCAGTCCTTCCTTTTAAAATTATATTCACATCTCCTTCTCATCTCTGCTCATCAATTGCTCCAAAAGTTTATGAGCAGTCAAGATTCCAATTAGAATTGCTTTCCTTGGGTTCCTGAGGAATCTGCAGCAAGTTCAGTCTTCCCTCTGCCTCTACTCTGAAACTATTTTAAACTTGTGCATTAGACTATTTAGATTTCTGGTCAACAGACAGCTAAACATGAGCCAGTGTGTGCCTAGGTGGCCAAGGCCAATGGCATCCTGGCCTGGATCAGCAATAGTGTGGCAGCAGGACCAGGGCAGTGATTGTCTCTGTGTCCTTGGCACTGGGGAGACCACACCTTGAATTCTGTCTTAATTTCTGGGCCCCCTGCTTCAGGAAGGACACTGAGGGGCTGGAGCATGTCCAGAGAAGGACAACAGAGCTGGTGAAGCATCTGAAGCACAAGTTCTATGAGGACTGGCTGAGGGAGATGGGGCTGTGTAGCCTGGAGAAAAGGAGGATCACTGGGACCTTCTTGCTCTCTACAACCAACTGAAAGGAGGGGCCGGGATTGGCTTTTTCTCCCAGACAATTAGGGACAGGACAAGAGTATACAGTTCAAACCGCGCCAGGGGAGGTTCAGGCTGGACATCAAGAGGAATTTCTTAGTGTATAGAGCTGTCCAGGGAGGTGGTGTATTCACCATCCCTGAAGGTGTTCAAGAAATGTCTGGATGTGGCACTAGGTGCCATGGTCTAGTTGAGAAGGTGGTGACTGGTCAAAGATTGGCCCTAATGAGGTCTTCTCCAATCTAAATAATTCTGTGATTCAGGTTTAACTGGTCTTGAAGTGATTTGTGAAGTTTGCCATATAATCCACACTTGTGAAAGACAACAAAATCAGACCTGTGAAATACTGCAGGTATTCATGCAGGAATTAATTACAAAGCTTCTTGTGACATTTCAAGCATCTAGACAATATGGTCTATCAGGAACACCTAAAATCGGTGTATGTGTTTGATGACAACAGAACTTGTTGAGGTGCTTTTCATCAATTAACTTTCTTCATAGCAGTAAACATTTTGCATGTATGTGGAGTATGAGGAAGGAAAGAGAGAACTGAACATTTTCACTTAACAAAAAAGACTCAAAATTCATCTACAACTGAAAATGACTGGACGTAGTGCTGAAGATTTTCATATAAGCAGTACTGCAACCTGCTATTTCAGTACAGGAAACCAGCAGCCTTTACTTGTCATCTATCACTGGATATCAAGGGTAACCACAACTACACTAAGTGTGGAGTAATTAATACTAGCAACACAGGCAAAGGTGAGGGGGGAGGTGCAGAGAATGAGACTCAATGGAACTGAGAACCAGGGATGGGTGCTTGTGGAACAGTGCCACAATGATGCAGGATTTTTCTTAGCAACATCACTTGGCCGGATCAAGCAGCCAAGCACTTTTTAAGTAAGAGCTACAACCTGATATCTGAGGCAGTAAGAAATGGCATGAGCTTGGAGCTAGCAACCTGATCCTGGCAATTGATGCTTAAGAAGGACATTCTGCCTGAAAAGACACAAAATCATAGATCATGTTGGTCAAAATGCAAGACAGGTAATGGTGGCAAACTACAGGAGATACTACTCCTCTTTGTGTTTGGAATAACACTTTTATGTCAGTGAAATGTTTAGGCAGGTATTTTAAATGCCCTGCTCGCATATGAGACAATTAAAATGTCAGCTCAGTAATTTAATAAATAAGGCTAGTGTTATGTATCTGTATCCAGAAAATAGTGAAACAGTCTCTCTTCTGTTTTTAAATTTTGCTTAGAGGGTCTTTTTAATATCCTTGCAGTCATATACTTCCAAATCCACCCCCTAACATTTCTTTGTGAGGAAAAAAAAATTGTCTTTCTCTAAGGCACAGTAGACTGAGGAAAAGAAAAACAAGAATCTGTCAAAAACTTATTTCTGAAAACTGTTTTATCACTGAACAAAATACACTAGTAAATTCAATAACAGAAACCAGCACTAACTGGTTCGTATTTTGAACTATATCCATCCAGGCACAGAAGAACACACTACAATGAATTCTGCTCCAGAAAATTCAATTATCATCTTAAGGTACTTCACATACTAGGTTTGAACAAACTCTTGAGTATCTTGATTACATCAATACCAAACAGGAAACAAAAGTGCAGAAGGAGCTTTTCACTTTGCTTTTCAAAGTTGCATGTCATTAGAGCACATCTAATCGAACACACTTTAAAAATACGCAGGGAATGGTTCTTCCATGAGTATAGAGAGTGCTTAACATGATTATCACTTGTAGGGAAGTATTTAATACTGCATAACTCACCTCTGCAACTCAACTTTGCAATTGTGCCTGCAAATATGACTCATAAATCAGAAAAAGTAACTTGTGCTATTTCCAACACATTGAAAGCACTTGGATACTGAGAAACATGCAAAGACAAGACCATTCTCCATTAAAAAAAACACCCAAACTATAAATTGCACCAGTTCATCTACCACACTGGTCTGCCTCTGTGCTTTTTGCACAAGATGAACTGTCCTCTTCACCTCCACTAAAGAACGAAAAATGGATAGCTAGCTGAAAGCCTAGTAACTCTAACCCAAAACACACATGAACAGAACCATCAAGATACATGGTACATGATGTGAACATATGCGACTATTCATCCTCAATCTTTTTCACAACAGATAAGGTGAATCTGATAAGAAATTATTCCTATGAATTTCTATGAAGAATTACTTGCAAAACCTGAAACAGTCACAGGTAATATTTGGAGACTTTTTGTACAGTGTGCTCCAGGCAGCCATAGGAAAAAAGAAAACCCAGGATCTATACTTCTGACCACTGTGACTACAGTAACTTACATGTCACCTCAGAGAGAGGCTGACAAGCTCTGTTTAATAATCAAAGAGCATCTCCTCATTTCTAGGGGAATGATGACCTTCCCTTTCAACTCACCAGTGACCACTGAAGAGCAATACAGCCAGCTTTTGAAACATACCACACTTGACTAAACCTATTTTCTTCTTCCTGCGAAATACCTGTTCAAGTAACATCAAAAAACCCCTTCTGCATCTTTATCTGATCCTGCAGACAGGTATCACAGATGCATTCAATCCCTCAGCTAGAATAGCACCTAGATGATAGAATAAGTATGGCCCATTAAGGTTGGATAATAAATTATCTTTTTGATGCTGTAACTGTTCAGTCTGAATGGCAGTTAAACCCAGGTATTTGTTACATGTATATTTTAAATACTTTTCAACATATAAGAAGAAAATCTTTCCTCTGCATACAAACGTCATGTAACTTTTTTTTTTTCCTGGTAGCAGCATACCAAGCATCACAGTTGTACACATGAAGAATCTCATGAAAATGAAACAGGTATTTTCAAGCCCCTCACTTTGCCCCAGCTGCCAAAATCTAAGCACAATAACGGCAACTATGCATGCAGAGATACAGACAGACATTACTGGTAGGTTCATATTTTATAGCTGTGAGCATAGATCAAACCACTGAAGACGTAAAAATGTGATTATCCCAGTATGATGGTGACTGCTTAGTCCTAACTAAGAGAATGCCAACTGCTGGAGATTTTTTGAGGTAAAATAAATAGATGCCTGCTGTCGCCCCTGCCATTTCTTGCTTTCGAGTGTTTGAGTCTTTGCAGCAGCTTTCTCATGCTGCTTCACATAAACAATATTGTGTTCTTAGAATTTATCTGTATGTTTTGCATTCTTGTTCTCTGAGAGAGAACTTGACTGATGGTCATATTGACCAATGGAGTCAGGAAGTTGTAATCTCCTTGGGCCAATCTCGGCCCTCTGTACAAAATGTATATAAGCTATTGGAGTCAGATAATTAAAGAGCCTTCCATGTTTGATCCTGCTGCTGCCTGCTGTCCTCTGTGAGGGCCCACATCCACGTTGCAACGTGTTGCCCCTCTAAGGGCAGGGGTAACAGCCTGCTATCTCCAATTAATTATATTTTCTTGATGTTTACATCGGCCTCAGGCTTTATTCAGAGCTTTACGCAGACATCAATGATTTGAAGTAAACTCTAAGACTTCTAACTAACAGAACACTCCTTACTTGAAATGTCAGTAAAGGATTAATCCCTACAACTTCTTCCCTCTCCCAAAATAATAAAGAGTCAAAACAGTAGCAAAAAGGTGTCATTCTGGTAATTTAAACCCCTACATATGCTTAGTGTGATGTGTTGAACTGTAAAGTGATGACTTTGCAAAAACACATTAATTCCCATAAGATTACAATAATAAGACAGGCCTAGGTCTTACTAACCCAATTTTCTTTGACCCATTTGGCAGTTTTATAGTTCAGGCTCCCCGTCTTAACTGTTCAACTCTGTTCCCCAGAAGAACATTGAGGACCAAACAAACATTAAAGCATGAAATTTAGTTTGATGAGCCCAGAGACTTGCTTCTCATCTAGCCAAGGGCCCAAACAACTTTTTTCTGACCACCCTGTCTTTATTACATAGAGAAAAATACAAGAAAAAACTCTGACTCTTAAAGCAGTGTAAACTGAAAACAGAAATACTGATTTTTTAATCAAAATTTTATAGTTACTGTAGATTTTCACTAAAAGGGTGCAGTTAACATTGTCTGAAGATATTTTGTGGTTAGGTTTAAAATATAAACATATTTGGACTTATTTTTAGTTTTACTACACCTTGAATCAATCAATGGTAAAGTACTGATAGACTTGGTAAAATATTTCTATTTCTAGTCATTCTAGGTATTCACTAACTTGATCCAGTTTACACATTCACCACAATAAAACTGCCGTGTTTTGCCCAGCACAGCAAACCATTTTAAGGTTGTGTTTCTATGAAGGTAGCTTGTTCACACAAAAAAGTCAATTTTGGATATGCTGCTGGATTTTATGATCCCTGCTAGTACACACAACTTTTTTTCCTTTTTTTTTTTTTTTTTTTTTTTTTTTTTTTTTTTTTTTTTTTTTTTTTAACTGAGATTTTATTTGATGCTTTAGGGCAACAGGCAAGTGTTTAAAACAAATTTCAGAACTGATCTTCATCCCACTATAATCTGGCTGATATAAAATTTTCATACATGCTTTCTATGATAATGTAATTAGAGATGTTTGTCTTCAATACCTCTGTCACAGAACTCAAGTCTCTCTGAATGAAGCAATTACACACATTGCAGAACTTTTTTTTCCTGTATACTATGGAAGCTCATGCTTCATTCCTTACTCATTAATCCGAATCTGCTCCTCTGACATTTGAAATATTCCTGTGGACTTTCCCTGGTGCTCTCCACTGGAGCTTCCAAATAGTTAGAAAACATTCATTAACTTACACTTCTGTGAAAATGAAGGGTATTACCTCCAGTTTCTGCTTTCATTGTTTAGTAGCAAAGACGTCAAGATAGAAAACATCTATTACATTTGCCAACATAGTTACATATCTTGAGATCAATGTTCAGTGGTGGGTTTTTAAAATTTTACTAGTTTGAGAGAAGAACTTGACATCCAAAGTACTTCATGATCCCACTGACACTGACTTCATGATACAGAGCCAGGGATGAATTTCTATACTCCAGTCCAACTGGTGCAGACTGGCTTTTGTGCTTGTATATCTGGTCTAACTTCCACTGGGATCCATGTGGTATGTCTGTGGCCATAAGACATGATAATTTTTTTCATGCTTTTTCAGTCCTGAAGGACCAAAATTATTAAGATGTTGCATGGAAAGCAGAAGCTGTATGTGTATGCTCGCACAGGGAAGCATTTGAGAGATGGTATAGAGTCAGAAGACTGTACTAGCCAAACAGCCAGCTTCACCATGGCACACATTTACATCATTTGACTGGAAACTTCAGGCAAACTATGCTGCAGACAGGTTTCTTAAAGAGGGAACTGGTTTGCTTGCCCCAGAAAGATTGAGGGAGTTAACCAGTATAAACACAGTGTGAACATGCTGAAGCAAACCTGAGAACAAAGCCCAGAGGGAGCCATGTAGGTGCACCACAGGATCAGAACGTAGTCTCCATACATTATCCATGGCACACACCTATGTTCTAGTGTCAGACTTTCAGTTCGTATACAAAAAAACTCTCCAAGCTCTGCACACACAACCTTCGACGCAAACCTTGTTCTACACTGATTTCATAACTGAGTGTCTGATATCAATGATTTTAGTAGCATCACAGAAGATATGCCTCAAATCTGGGTGACAGTCACAATACAGAATCAGGACCCAGATCACCCCCTTAGACGCATGTAAGTAGCTCCTACAGAAATAAAAAAATACTGTATTAATAGAATTATTTTATGAACTTTCAAAGAGCTTAACTCACCTTCACTTGTGTTAAAAGCTGTTCCCATTGGCATAAAGTTGGGAAAGGAACGCTTATTTCCCTGGATCCAGTTGAACTGTTTATTATTTTGTTTTACAGTTGTCCAAAATTTGCAAATATGAACTTTGATATTCAAAAGTACCATAATTCAAAATGCTCTGACAGACTTCATTGCTTTATTTTCCTTAATGATTAAGTGAGAGCTGATTTCATGCCATTTTTCTAAAACCACACCAAAGATAACTGCATGGTTTTGGTGCCACAAGCCTAATAGGTCAGGGAGATGAAATGTTTAAGAGACAGAAAAAAATTCCAAGTCTTAGCAAAGTGTAGATGTTGTTTCCCCACAGAGCCCCATCACAGGCCTGCTATTCACCTATATATGCCTGATACCTGTCACATGGTTACATGCGACAGGTATCAGGCATATATGTATAGCTGTCTTGAAGGAAGAAAAAGGCAAAGGTCACCTCTTTGTTCTTCTGATTTTTTAGAAGAGGCATTTCAGCAGTGAACACTAAAAAAAAACGTATTTACATGTTAAGTTCAAGTTAGCGAGGGTGGGTTACCACAGTGGTAGGCTGATGATCAGACTTGATGATCCTATGATCCTATCTGCCCTGCAGAATAACTTCAGTTAATTATGATACATTCATACATGCCACCACTAGTGATACCAACACCCAATGCATAAATAAAAGAGATAGTAAAGCAGGGAAGGAGGTGCAATAGTTCTGAAAAGCAAAGAAGAGCCAGCAACAACTTACCTCATGAATGAGGGCAACCAACATTTGCTGGAAACTGCGGCCCCTGCTGGCCAGAAATCTATTAATAGGCTTCCCATCCTTGCCCATGTGGACTGGGAGGTCGAAACACAGCAACATGCCGGCTGGAAGAGGGCAGGAAGGGAAACAGAAAGATCAATGCCAATGCTTACGCAGAGTCAAGGGAGAACCCAAAGCAAAGTAAGGTTAACTTAATAAAGCCAATAATTTAAAAGAATATGTAAGCACCTTTAAGGGGCATAAAACAAAGTTTCTTATCTTGATTCACCTTCAGATTCATAGAAATTTTTGGATCAAAATCTGCATACTTGTCTACTTCAAAAAAAGTGACAGCTTACCTGCAAGGCCTGGTGTCATGCCTGGTTGCCTGTTCCTCTCATACATTTTCAGCAAGAAATTTGGAACACCTGCCACTGTCTTCCCCTGGTCTGAGCGTGTGGTTCCTCCTCTTAAGGCAGAATGATACACGGCACGGGGCATGTTGGTCATCTCCTGCTTCACAAGTGATGTTGCAAACTCTTCAAATGCTTGATGAAGTGCAATGCAATGAAGTGAGAGGAAAGGGAATGTGAGAGGCTAATGACTGAGAGACAAAACTAACCCTAGAAAGCCCAGAATGACATCAATACTTCTTTTCCACTTCATAGTGGAGCAGCAGTCTAAATCTGATGTTATAGCATGGGAAGGAGAGACGCGTACATCTTGAGATTTTTTTCCTTGAGTCTGCCTATGAAGTTCAAAACAGCACTGCTGAAAATCAAGGGAACTTGCTAAAAACAAGAAATTTGAGGAAGTTCCAGTGTAAAGCTACTTTATTCAAAACTGACATAGGTATATTTAAGGTTGGAAAGAAATACAGCCTTAGCTATTCCATGAGCTGTTGATTGCCTTCTTTGATTGCTACAAAACCAACAGTAAGGACAGCACACGGTTGACAGAAGGACACATAACAGAATCTAAATCACATTTTTGTAGCCTGTCAGGAAGGGCACCTGCATCTTGGGATTTTTTTCCTCCACCTGTAATGCCGATATTCTTCAAACAAAACCCACAGAATGCAGTCAGTAGTTTTCTCTGCAGTGATGTAGACAGAAGCTCCAAGTCTTTGTCTTCAGCCCTCACTGCTTCAGTTTTGCTGGAGAACTAGGTATTCGTTGACATGAAAACACTATCCACCTACCTGCTCTACACTACTTTTATAAAGAGTTTTTTGTTTAGAATGGCTACAACGATAGGGAAAAAATCTGCTGAAAGAGGGAGCTATTTCTCTGCTGGAAACCATTCACATTGATAGAGACCCCGTACTACTGCTGTCACATTACTGCATTCTGCCAAAAGACATAAATATAGACCATTCAGAAGCAATTCTTCAGGCAGGGGACAAGCCAAGGCTCTATACTCACAAACATAACTCAAAACTACAAAATCTGGATAAATTTAGTGAAACAACTAGATATGCAGGAAATACTAGAAATGTAGTATTTCAATTACTGAAATCAATCTGAGGACAAACAAAGATAACTACCATCACATGAACGATATTTTTATTGTTGTTGTTACTATCATTATTATCATTATCTCCTTTGCAGTAAGGATACTAAAACTATTACTAGCAGCAACAACAATGATATCAAGTTTATAGTTCTTTATATCAATTATTTTTAATTCTGACTACTAAGTTTGAGAAGAGTCTCATCCCCAGTATGAAGAACTATCAAAATAAAAAAATAAGGCTGTCATATCCCTTCTGATATCCTGGGAGTTTAACACATAGAAATAATACGAAAACTGATGAAGCTTTACTTTTCAATGCTTCATTTAATTAATTACATGTTATTAATCTCAATAACATGTACCACTAGAATTCCAGCAAATGAGACGACACATATTCAGCTCCCATGGAACAGAGACTCTGTGGGCTTTGGCCTGTATTGGACATTGCATCATTAATTCAGTTTCATACTCTTCTGGTGAAGCAATTCACTCTCAACCACTCCAGCCAGTCACTAAAGTTTTTGCTCAAGTCTTCTGGACTCTTTGTTAACTAACAATGTTAGAAGACACCTCTGAGGGAGAAACTGCTCAGTGAATGTTAGGATTCAACTATTTTGATACCAGTCAGTGGTTGCTGCCTCTCTGAATCCAGTCTGCTCACTTTAAATTCCATTTTGGTTTCCCATCTTCCTCACAAGTTGGCTACCTCAACATTTATTACACAGATTGAGTTTTCTGTCAAGATACATCATGCTCTTTCATTGAACTAGGTTATGTCATTCTCCTGCACTAAGCTTCCAGGATTTAGTAGTTAGGACTCTCTAGGTTAGGCTGCACACACTCCAGGTGCCAATGCATGCAGAGTTTAATAAATAGAAACCCCTACTGGGGGAAAATACTACAAAATACCACGTACTACCTCATAGTAATTTTTACTGCCTGCAATCACACATGAAGATGCCATGTATTCTACAAAGAATGAAATAACAATGTCTACATCCTGGCACAATATTTCAAATCTTGTAACTGTAAAATAATGAGCATTTCTGAAAGTAATCAAGTGAATGGCAAAAATCTCAAATACTGAAGGTAACTCAACTGCACAGGTTTCAGAGCAAGTGTATCAACCAGTGACCATCTGTTGAAACATACTTCAGTATCAATATGCATCACTACAATTATGCATTAAGCATAGCACTGATATCTTAATCAATTAAGCAGACTTTGCGTAGAGCGTTGTTTTCATACCACTAATACGCTGTTTACAAAACTATAAATATTAAATTCATTTTACTTCAATCTGTCCTGGGCTAAAATATAAAGTTGTCTTAAGAAACACCTGTTCAGTCCTCCCTATTGAAGTCACACTATGATGGAACAATGAGTATTTGAAGTAAATAATAAGGAACTGGCTTTCCCTATAGGACTGATAATGGAATTTTAATTATAAACATTTTTTCCCACCATCAGGATCTCTGTCACACCATCTTCCTAGAAGATGGGTTTATTTTTTACTTCACATTTTTTCTTATCATTTGTTAATGAAAAAAAGAAAAGCTGCACATTAATATGACACTCCATTCTAGAAGAGCCACAGGTCTGTACAGTCACTGTGATTCCATATCTGCAAAGTGACCCCAAGCATTGGATGTATTATACCTCCTAAAACAGCAGCTGGTGTTAGAGATAACAGCTTGATATATGAAGAACCTGGAACAAATAGCTTTGCCTCCTGGTCCTCTTCATCTTCATTCATGTCTATCTCTTCCAGTGAGTCAACTTCTGGTCGTGCCTCGAAGATTAAAAAAAATTATATGTCAGCACATAAATCCCAAGTCCTCATTATCATTCATGATTCCAAGTGTGAAAAATACCAACTAAATAAGAGAAGTTCCCCATTTCATTATTTTCACTCCATTTCATAAATTTGAAGCTTAAGGAATAAAAGCTTTTCTTCTACCTGACTGAAAGGCAACACTGCTTGGTAAAAATCACAGGGTGTGAAAATACATATCTGTAATAATAACATTAACCTTGATGTTACAGCTGAACTAATAAAACTTTACTTTCACCTTGATTCTTCTTCAGTTTAACCATGTTTTATGGTTTTATGGTTTTTATTTTAATATAAATAAAACATTTTGCTAGACACTACTTTTACATATTAGTTTTTGGAATCTGAAAAACTGCAACATATTTATATTTCAATTAAAATATATTTACTGACTTTAACTATTGCATCAGTAATGCAACTGTAAAGTAACTGGACTAGTAATACAGAACTATGTACTACTATGAAAGATTTAGTCTTGCCGCAGAGTTTATATACTTCTCTTATTCTATTCTGTGGTCTTCTATGTAAAACAATTTTCCATTTGTAAGGTTTATGCTGAACTCTTCTCACTGATTTATATAAAGTGTATTTTTAAATTTTAAAGTTGCATATTCCAGCCTTCTCATAACAGCCAGTTACAGCACACAAATGGACCCTATCATATAATAAATCAGTAAATAAAACCTTTACTATAAAGCCACTATTCAAGTACCAGTGTACTGAGTACTGCCTAGTCTCTCACACAATGTAAAAAAAGAAGTCACATAGATGACTTTATGTTCATCTACATGTACTCTTTTGTTTTGTTAGGTTACTGAGTTGCCTCATCAGAAGTTTCAGTTTAATAGCCTAAAAAAAGCCTTTTAGTAAGTACCTCAACTCCTTTCTAACTGCCTTTACTGACAAAAAGTAAAGTGTTATGCTGTAAAAAGTCACAACAAGAACACGGAAAACTTCTCAGTTTAATTCCAAAAATTGCACCTACTTTTCAAACTTTGCCTCTCTTGGGAACAAAAGCCCTATTTGCGAGTGACTGCAATCACAAGAGCTGCTTAGTGTCAAGACTCAAGTGCAAGCACTAAGAGAAGTGCAACTCAGTCGACAAAAAAACTCTGCTAATTGAATAACAAAATAAGAAAAACTACCTTCTGACTGCTTAGCCCTAGGTTTCATTTGTGCCTTTCCCTGCTAACAAGACTTAGCTAGTCCAATCACACATGACATCATCTCATGTCACCAGCAGGAGCTTGTATTCCTTCAGGAGGCTCTCCTGAATTTCTGGCAGAGAAGGCACAAGGACTGGTTTCCCTTTCAACAGGATATAACCCATGTCAGATGGAAGTGTCAGATGTGCTTACTGCCAAACATAGAACATAGCTACCTGTCCAGGAAGATGAAGAATTGTATGTTCTTCAGAGTCAAATGATGAGAGTGATTTATAGGCTGAAATGGCTACAAGGGCATCCTAGAAAATTAACAGGAAGAGAAAGAAAATCACATACACAGCATATAGTATTGCTACCTAGTGGAAACTCCACATACGAAGGGCTTATCAAGTACCTAAGTAGCAAGACCGATTATCTAGGCTTGATAACAAGTATTCTGAGCATTCTACTTCAGATGTAGAAATATCCAAGCTATGAAAATAATGTTGATAACACACTGATGTTTTAGCTGTTGCTTTGAAGTGCTTACTCCAAATCAAAGACTTTTCAGCTTCCTGTGCCAGTGTGCAAGTGCACAAGATGCTCAGAGAGAGCACAGCCAAGACAGATGACCTGAACTGATCAAAGGGATATTCCAGATCATAGAACTTTATGTCTAGTATATAAACTCAAAGTTCGCTAGACGGTGGGTACCCATTACTTGCTCAGGGATGGACTGGGCATCCCTCAGCAGGTGGTGAGCAACTGAATTGTGAAACTCTTGTTTGTTATTGAGTTTTATTCATATTTGTCTTTTTGTCATATCCCCTTTCTTTACTATTATTATTGTTACTGCTATTTTGTTGTTATTATTATTACACAGTTACTTTATTTCGCTTATTAATCTGTTCTTGTCTCAATCCACAGGGTTTAACCTTTTTCCAGTTCTCCTCCCCATCCCACCACAAGGAAAGGGAGTGGACAAGTGGGTGCATAGTACTTCACTGTCATCTGGGATTAACCATGGGGCTAAAAAATTCACTGAAATAGGTTGACAGAAGTCTTAGTCTTAAACTAAAACACACTACCTCCACCAGCCCCATGGTGATGATAGTCCAACATTCCCACTGCATTACAATACTCCACAAATGAATTGAGTTAGCTGTCATAGCAGCATCTTTGTCAAAAATGTTTCACCATGTTAAGGCTGAAATTTTCCAGAGGAAGTCAAATTAGTTTCATAGAATCACAGAATATGCTGGGTTGGAAGGCACCCACAAGGATCACTGGGTCCAACTCCTGGCCCTGCACAGCACTATCCCCAAGAGTCACATCTGGTACCTGACCATTGTCCAAACACTTCTTGAACTGTGTCAGGCTTGGTGCTGTGACCACTGCCCTGAGGAGCTAGTTCCAGTGCCTGATCACCCTCTGGGGAAAGAACCTTTTCCTAATATCTGACCCAAACCTCCCCTGGCACAACTTCAGGCCGTTCCCTCAGGTCCTGTCACTTGTCATCACAGAGCAGAGATCAGTGCCTGCCCCTCTTCCTTCCCCTTGTGAGGAAGTTTTGACTGCAATGAGGTCTGTCCTCAGTCTCCTCCAGGCTGAACAGACCAAGTGACCTCAGCCACTCTCCATATGGCTTCCCCTCAGGCCTTTTGCCACCTTTGTGGCTGTTCTTTGGATGCTCTCTAACAGTTCAATGTCTTTCTTATACTGTGGTGCCCAAAACTACTCCCAGGACTCGAGGTGAGGACATACTATTGTATAACTGGTTTGTAATTCTCTTTGGAGACGGCAGAAGTTAAACCTTCAGTTACCACCTTTTATGCATACTACATTGCTTCAGAAACAGTGTTAAGCAACAGGAACAAAACCCTATTAGAAAATGAGATTACTGACACTGTCTTGACAGAAAAGTACAAAATTTAATATCCAGTTGCTGACATTAGAAATTAATGTTTGCAATTATATCCCTTACCTCATTCTGTGTATTGTTCCAAAGGAAGCTGATAACTTGAGCTTTGAATTTCTAGAGAAGCAAAGGAAATATGCATTTATGTTTTCTTTATCCAAATAAGCAGTTGAAATAGAGGCAGTCACCTGAAACAACTTACTGCCACATCAACATACTTTAAGCTAGGAAAGTAGAAGGGGTGCAGCTTTGAACTCCAGACATATTCACATGTCCCCACACATGAGAGGGAAACCATGGCTAACTGGAATTTCCCATCTATCTCCCAGGACTCACTAATTCAAGTGAAAACTGTAAAACTGTATGAAACATGCATTTGACAAATCTGAACTAGGCAGTTGTGGGTCTTCTTGAGTTATATGTAATTGTTTTACAGTTGTATGTACCCCAGTTATTGGTCCCAAAATGGCCTCCAAGTTTCATCTCCCTATCCTTTATTTTGTTGTTTGCTCCCCATTGTCTATTTTAAGCCCATCCTTGATACATTTCCCCAGGTCTGCCCTTGGAGACAAGCCTCCATTGGCCAGTCCTTCCCGCCACCTGTCCTGTCCATCACCTTTACCCCCCCATGTCAATCTCCCTGAGGCCTGGGCCTGGGGATTGGCTGGGTCCTGACCCTCTCTCCTCCCCTTCATTGTTGTTTAGTTGTTCTTACCTGTATGCCACTCCCCGCTTCTACCCGATTGGATGTATTGTACCTCCCTCCCACCGAGTTAGCCGTGTATAAAAGTTGCTGTCAGAAGCTGATCTGGGTCTCTCGACCGGAGAGCCTGGACCAGGAATAAACCTTTTCCTGTCCACCCTCCTTGAGAGTCCCCTTCCTCATTCAGCAACTCCTCTGCAGGCTTGCCTAGGCAGAGCGTGGGCAAAGACCCCACAGTTTAGGGTAGGCTGTTCTGCGCACAGTGGCTGGCCGGCAAGTGAGTGCGCAGCGACAGGCAGTGAGTGCAATTTTATCAGAATCAAACAGGCTTACATAAAAGTTATATACAAAGGTATACTAAAGAGACTCTTCTTAGTCCATAAGTACCTACCTCGAATTCATTTGTATGCACTGTTAATGAGGGAACCAGGGAAAACAATTCATTCAGTGCTTTTAAAATGAGTGGTCTTGTATCACAACCCAGCTTTGGTGACAGAGCATTCCATGTAGAACGGATGCAAACAACCTGCAAGCAAAGTGGGAGGCATCATTACTAACAGCTATTCCAACTTCACTTAAACAACATTTCTTTCCAGTGCTTGTCCTTGCTCTTCCTTTTTGAGAACAGAAATTAATATACAGTTCATAAGAAGTAAAAAAGCAAGCATGTCAAAAATTCACTTGTAAGTCAATTGACATAACACAGTAATACTGCACAGTACTCACCAGGGAAAGCAATTACTACTAGGAATAAATAACACACTGCTAGCAATACACAGAGCTGGACGTGTATCTCCATACCACATCAGTGCTCTAGTTAACTTGGTTAAATTAGCTAAAAAGCAAGCTGTCTCTGGGAATTTAATAGGATGAAATCAGAGGAAGCCACTGAGGAATCTATTTTTGCTGGGCACCATCCAAAACAAAATCTGCCTTTAATCTTTAAAAATGAGAAGAGCAAAAAAAAATTGCAGAACAAATGCAAACCACAGAAGTTCAGGAATCCAGAAACTGTTGGAAACCATCAAACTACAAAAAATACTAAACACTGATACCTAATCCTGAAGACATTTACACTAGAGCACAACAGGATACAAAATTGGTCTTCCTGGATACATAATTTCCTTCCTTCCTGGAAACAACACCAGGAAGGTGTCATTCTCATCCGGCTTCTTTTCACCTTCAAAGATCTGCATGACAGCTCAACAAGCAGTCAGTACAACATTTTGCATTTCCAGGCACCGAAAAAGTCTGTAAAATGCTCAGTCAGTGGTACAGTTCTAGCTGAAGAATTATACAGAAGTCATCAAAGTAGTAGTCAAGTTTCTCAACTGACAGCAATACTGGTAAGTAAAACTTTCTCCTTTTTTCTTGAGAGATGTTTTCAGTTGCCCAGGCTTTCTCTTGGTAACGAGCCATTTATTTTCCTGAAAACAAGTAATTTCCATGGAGTATTTTATCAAACCTTAAGGTTCCCACTTGTGGAGAACTTAACATTTCAGAATTTTGCCACCATACCTAAAATAATTCTGTCTATAATTTAGCTGTTGTTAGTATTTATCTGTTATTTTCAGATTTCAGGCTCCATTGCAACAAAGAGTACAAAACAGGAAAAAATACAAACCAAATAACTACGAAAAACCCCAATGAAAAACCTCAAAAAAGCCAAGAAACTACAACTCTGTTCACCCTACCCCACCCACCCACCCCATAGAATCACAACGTAAAGAAAAACCCCAAACCATGTTTGCTCAGAACCAAAGTCTAGACAAAAATTTTAAAATATCAATGGCAAAGCAAAGTATAATTTCCAGCCTTCTAAAACAAAAATCCGCAAATCAAGACTTAAAAATCTGAGCAAATGCCATTGAAATGTCTTTCAGGCATAAAAAATTACAACAAAGCAACAGAAAACAAAGACATTGAGAAATACAAATTGATCTTCGTAATGAAATCAAATAAAGGTACGTTTATGAAGATATTTCACAAAGGCATTGAGAAATGTAGTTTTAGTATTATTTTGCACTGGAAGAACAGAATGCTTTGTATCTCTGAATGTAGGTAATTGCCAAATTAGGCAGTCACTTCAGTGGGTGCAAAACACATTCAGGGTGCTGTTTAAAAAACCAAAGATGTATTTCGAGTTGAATCCATTTCAGGAATAGCAAACCCATGAATGTGTTTCTATGGTAACAACCACTGATGGCTAGAAAGACTGATCTGGTAACATTCCAAGGGAAAATGATACCTCTTCTTCCATTCTTTCAAAACAGACTCTTTGCAAGAACAAGAAAAAAAGTCTTCCAGTGTTCAGAAAGACAGACATATCTATTAGCACTGAAGCTCCTCCTGAACTATCTACAAATGTTAAATTTGTAATGACTTAGTTGTCTGGAAAACACAACAGGTATTAATATGTATAGAAAAAAAGTTGTGCATTTGTGGGATTTGATACCACAATTCAAGAAGACTAACAAATCATCAGCTAGCCAAGCATGTTTAATTTCATTCTTTCCTATAGTAACACATATTCTTCAACTTCAGCTAAGAGGTGGAAAAAGGCTTTAAAAAATAGCCACCATCCTAACATAAGCTTCTTATTTAGCTTAAGGCTATACAATTCCTTCTCAGACTCCTTCTCTTGATTTGCAACTTAACAAACACCCTAGAGAAAACTCCTACCAAATGATGCACTGTAAATTGACGGAACAGGGGGATGGGAACAGTTGGAAACTGGTACTTTACACACCATAAAATCCCACAGTAAATAAAGAAAGGTTATAAAAGCATAGTAACTTTGACATGGTGTCTTCCTGGGCAACAGCAATAAATATCTTGTGATGAAATTTATCTGCTAGTCATGAATTCCCAAGGAAAAGCCCAGTGATTCCACAGACACTGTTCAGCTTAACAAAGCTGTCCTCTGAAATGCAAAATACTCTAGAAAACTAGCAAGATAAGAGAACTTTACAACACTGGTATGCCAATTACTGTCTGAAAAAAAAAAGATCGCTGCTATTCAAAAAATGTGTGTTTACAGATCTAGACATGCTAGTGTCATTCTGTGATAAAAGTTCTTAAGTCTGTTTTCATTTTTTGTTGCGTGGGTTTTTTTCATTCTGGTTTGTTCAAATTAACATATTGTCATCTGGAGATATTAACAATCACGCAGTGCTTTTGGTACCATACATTTTGATTTACATTTACGTTTTCTTGTATTTTCAAAATTTATTTTAAAATAGCAAGCTTGTCACTGCAGAAAACACTGACTGGTAGATGGGGAAAAAACTAAAAGCTAAATTTTACAGATGCTGAGGAGAGCACTGTTGCTTCAGGCTAACTACTGCCCTAAAAGGGTGAGAAATATTAGTAGAAAAATAGAGAACAACAATATTTCAATGGAGAGGGGATTTAAAACACTATGCTTAGAAATTTTATTCTTGAATGTTTCTTGGCTTATATACTGTACTTGATACATGAAATCAGTTAGATGCCAGGATAGCCTCATATGAAATACACTAGCTTCTGTTGAAATCACTGGGGGAAAAAAACAAATTACATGCCAAGAAACAGGAAATGCGATCTGACAAAAACTGCGGGATTTTTTTTCCCATTTCTGATGTGCATTATTTATTAAAGACCTTTTGTTACACCTACCAAAAAAAAAAGAGGGAGGTGGAAGCAGCCAGCCCTTCTTGCAAATCCTGCAAAAGCTAAGTTTATACTCTTAACACTAATCATGTAGGCTGCACTTTGAATAAAGCCACTACTTCTATACAAAACCATTACTGCAGTCAGCAAAATGGAAAGCTATTCTTACACAAGAGTCAACCAAAAAAAGAAATCAATGTTACAGCACATTTTGTTATTGCCTTACCTTAACAAAGGAGCCTTTCTGAGACTCTCAGAACTCAACCCTGACAAAGTCACATCGTGTATAGGATTCTCTCATCAACTGACTCAACACTACTATACACATCAAAACATAATTTATTATTCTGGTTCAGAACCTGACTGGAAGTTTGGTGCTCTTTAAAATCCTACATCTAAACAGCTGCACATGGAAAAGCTCAGAGACTATATCTCTTTCCCTTAAGTCAGTGGCAGAGACAGAAAACACCGAAACAAAACAAATCTCTATGATTATGTCCCTTCTGCACTGCAAACTACAGTCTAGATAACAAATAAGAGACAGACTAAATTACTTAACCCAAATGGTTACCCAGTTTGCCAAACCACAAGAGAATTCCCTGTTAAAGTTTCAGAATAGCTAGGTGGTAGATTTGGTCTCCCAGAACATTAAACTGTAGTTGGGGAAGCAAGCGAGTTAAATTTGGACAGGAAAAATTGGTAACATCCACAAAGTCTGTCCGTCCATCCTTCCTTCCATCCTGAGTAGTCTTAGCCTTCCAGTCCTCAACACTGGTACAGTATACATGTGTTCTCAAATGAGGCTATTACACCGGGATGTGAAATCTATCATATATGTAACTCTTACTTTGCAAGACAAAGCCTAAATATAATCCAGCCTGGGAAAACTAATTCAATACCACGGCCAGATTCAAAAAAACTATTTTTGACCTTAAAAAGAGTCAAACTTCATACCAAAGGCAAACAAAAAACTACCCTAAATAAATTGTTTCTTAGCAGCCATTGTCTGAAGACTTTTAGTTATACTGAGTACAGATATCTATGGATGATTCACTACATTGCTCTTGAACTGCTAAGGGATGCCAAATAATGGCAATGGCTGCCCTTACTGCAGTAAACACTGCAGTAAAAGTGTATAAGTGGATAAACACAAAATTGCTGTTTGGCAGAGAATGGGTAATCAAATATTCCTGCAGGATAGAATTCATTCACTACTCTGATGGCCTGTATAGTACAGTTTGGCAGTAGCAGATTCACAGCATGTCTGTACCTGCATCACAACACCTGGATATCACTGTCTGGGATGTGGAAACAAAGAGCCTTGGCTCCTAACTCACAGGTATCGTAGCATTGCAGTACGATTTGGCTTCAAAGGGACCTCAGGATATTTCCGGCCCAGCCTCGTGCGCAAAGCAGGGTTACAATAAGATCAGATCCAGTTGCTCAGAGTTGTATCCCAAAAGAATGTGAAAATCTCCAGGGAAGGACACAGCACAATCTCTCTGGGAGGCTTGTCCCAAAGCTTACTTGCCCTCTTCATCAGTAAGCAATGAACACATTATGGTAAAAGAGAAGCCTCCCAACTGCTAGTGATTTCACTGCCAATCTGATACACTCTATGAATGAGACACTGCAAGGCAGGCCAGTGAGAAGATACAAAAATTACATTATTTAAGTGCTTTTCAGACAATCAGAATTATATACTAGTCTTCCTTTTCAAATCTCAAGGAAAGATGCACAGAAAGATGCCTTTGCAATACACTGCAAAACCAATTTAAAATTTCAGCCATGCACTGAAGGGCTGATCTGCTGTGGTAGAAGGTCACAGTACAATTTCCCAGGAACTATTAACTTATGTTGGAAGAGAGGAATTAAATTTGTCAGAAGAAAAAGATATTCTTCAGCAACTCAATGTACTCTTAAAAAATAGCCAGTTGGGAAAAAAGTTAATGAACCACAAGCAAAACTCAAAACACAAGGACAAGCCAATTGAATCTTACCTCAGCCTCACAAAGTGCCCTTAGACCCTGTAATACTATGGCAGCAGGTGAAGCTTGATCGGGTTTTGTACATTCATTTAATACCTGGGAAATTGCAGCCAACATGTCTGCTCCATGCTGGTATGGTCTAAAGGAAAAAAAAATGAAAATAGAAGGCAATATTCACATATACACACAAGTTACAATTTATACATAAATATCTATTTTGTGCTGGTTTTATTTAAGTGACAAAACTGCCTTAGAGTGGGAGTTAACACACCAAAAAAACCATACAAGGAGGATATTACAGAGTGCTCTAAAGGCTGAGTGACATGGGGAATTAAATCAGTGGAATCAAGTTCTAACTAAAAGATCACAGAGTGGTTAAGTTTTAGAAGCCTTTGTCTAAGCATGTTGTGTTCAATAAAAGATTACATCATTCAAGAAGGGACTTAGAATGAAAGTCCAAATGCACTGTTGAAGACATTATTTTATGATTCTTTGTTGCAGTCTCCTGCAAGTAGTCCCTATTGTGTATTGGTAGAGATTCTGGCACTAAATGCTTTCTGTCCCTCTTACATAAGATGATTATGCTTTCCCTTTTTTTCTTTTTTTCCCCTGCTGCAATGCCACTTGTCTTTCCCTCAGTGACTGCATGGGCTGCTTTAGCTTTCCAGTCTTTTAACTATCCACTCAGTTTTACTGGGTTGTGGTGGGCAAGGTGTTCAACAGTTCCCCATACTATTGCTGTTAGAGATTCTGGTAAACGGCATCTGGTAGATGATTTATATGTGTGGTAAATTGTGACTTATCTATTTTCCCACACTTTCTTCCAAATAATTTCTAAGTGCATGAAAAATGTACATAAACCTGAACTCTAGCTATACCACTTACCTGGCAAAAAGAATATTACAAGTGCATTGAGATTTCTCTCTTGCTTTTCACTTTTAAAAAATTTCTTGAAAAATACTATTGGGCAAAATGGAAGGAGGTTGAAGAGGTAGGTAAAGGAAAAGGTATTTTCTTTAGGAACTTGTTTTTAGTTGATACTTAAAAGAAATATGAATCCTCTCAGCTGTTAGTAGCTGACCTTCAAGAAGGAAAGTGAAAACTGGAACCCAAGATAGATGACAAGTAGAAAAGATGATATGTGTGCATAAAATAAAATCATAAAAGCTGAGGTGTGCATAAAACCAGGAAGTAAATACTAATGCATTTAAAATACTCTTTCCAGGAACTGTAAATTATTATCAAGTAGTGATAGTCATGGATTGTTAGAGCTGGAAAGGTTCAATATATTATCCAGTTAGACTTGTACAACAGTCTTCTGTGGTACTATATCTGAATAAAGACCAAAAATGTACATGTGACAAAATACAGTTTTCAGAAAGAGAATTCTATCTTTCTTTCAATAGATCAAAAGAGAGACCATTAGTTCTTTCTTCTACTGTTTCACCTCTCCCTTTTTCTAATCTGGAAGTGTTATGCCTGAAGTTTCTACCCTGGGACCAGTATAAGATGCATCTTTTGTTCCAGGATGAAGTTCATTTAATTTTAACAGCACTTTTATATGTGTTATATTAGTCATAATAGAATACCCCAAACTTAGTAGCTGCTCAGATTAGCAATGGCTGAGTCAGCATCTCAACTAGAAAAATATTACTCACAATTAATGTAACAGAATAAGTAAAAATAATGATGCAGTTTTTTTGAAAACAACTCTTTTCCCTTACAAAGACATAAGATGGGTAATGCACTTACCTCAGCCTACATATATCTCTTATACAAGCAGCTTTGGCAATCAGCTTTTCCCATTGAGCATCTTTGTCAACAGACAGAGAGGGCACATCAGACATCGCCAAGAACTTCTGCAGTTCTGGGTAAATTCGATCCTAGAAAAGATTGCACTACAAAATGATCATCACAGCTTTAACAGTGCAACTGGATTTTCAATTGGTAGCACTTCTACAGGACTTCTACATACCACTTTGATCTTTAATATGGTAACTTTTTTTTTTTTCATTATTCGACTCTAATGCTATATTGAGATCGAACTGGCTTTTGCAGACCAGGTATCTACGGCATCTTTAAAAAAATCAGAAGCAAATTACTGTACATAACTTGTGCTGATTTTGTCTGGGATAGAGTTGCTCTTCACAATGGCTGGTATGGGGTTGTGTTTTATATTTGTATATCAACCCTTAACACAGGGTTGATAATATTGAGATGTTTTTGTTATTGCTGAGCAGGGTTTACACACAGCCAAGGCTTTTTCTGCTTTTAATACTCATGCTGGTGAGGAAGTTGGGGATACGTGTGAGGCTGGGAGGAGACACAGCCAGGATGGGTGACACAAACTGACCAGAGAGATATTCCAGACCATATGACATCATGCTCAGGATATAAAGTGGAAGGAAGAAGGAAGGGGGAGACATTTGGATTGATGACATCTGTGTTCCCAAGCCACCATAACACATGATCTCTATCCTGGAGATGGCTGAACACCTGTCAGCCCATACAGAGTAGTGAATTAATTCCTTGTTTTGTTTTGCTTTGCTTATGTGCACAGTTTTTGCTTTCCTATAAAACTGTCTATTTCAACCCACCAGCTTTCTTCATTTCACCCTTCTGATTTTTCTCCCCAATCTTACTGGTGGGTGGGAGTGTGAGTGAGTGGCTGTGTGGTACTTGGTTGCTAGCTGGGGTTAAACCACAATACTAAGGTCTTGTTCTTACTGCACATAACGAAAAGCAGAAAGCCATCCTTTGAACAATATTTTTCCTAATCGCAGTTTGTGATGTCATGAAATGACAAGAAAGTTTCATGAAAGACATACTACTGAAATATTCCACCAGAAGATCAGTATAGGCATCATTAACATCATTTACTTCATAGTGCTGACATACTAGTAGAAGCAATGCCCCACAATTATTTTCTTCCTTGGTTAGCAGTAACAAAGTTTTTCAACTGGACTTATTACAGTGACACTATAAGAAGTTTCTAACCTGTCTTTCCCATAATGATGTCATCAGCCGTGAGGCAATTGCTCTGAGCTTAGGTGTGCTCCCCAGCATGTATATGGCACGTAGAATCTGAGCTACACAAACCTGAAAGAAATTTTTAACCAGGTGTTTTTGTTATTTTCTATGTCCAAGGACAAAGAGTAATCTACAAATCATCATTTTACAGCCAAGCACAACCAGGAAAAAAAATCCAAGTGCTATATCAGAAATAAACTGAAAGTCATTTTCCAAAAAACTTCAGCAAACAACAAGTCAAAGAGCATCCTCTCATGACATATATAATGATCATAAAGTATAGACAGTAAAGACTAATGCACATTTCACTTTAAAACAAATATCATATCCCATCCAAAAGATCAGAAAGCAATGCTGAAGCTTAAAATTCAGTTAAGCAATACATAGGTATACATTGCTCAGTCTGAATAGTTTTTATAAAAATATGACTTTTTATTGGTACGGTTTTCATTTTACTAAAAATCTTTCATTCTGACCTTATGTACACCAAGTGCAGGCAATGTATACAATATCTCCCTGTAAAGTGCAGGCTCCAAAGGTCTTCCCAATTTAAATATCAGAACCGGGATCAGATTTGGGACCTAAAATAGAACAAATGCAGGAAATGAATTGGAATTTGCCAAATTTGCCAAGATGATAACTTAGAAAAGACAATGAACTTAATGAACTTGTTCCAACATATTAGAAAATCATACTTTTTATGCATTTTTTCTGCCGGTATATATAACAAACCTGTCACATAATACAATATAACTTATTGAATTCCTTACTATATGGTACAAAACTTCCAGAGAGCTGCTGCTGAAGTTACAATAAAGTAAAGAAGACATATATGTCTCCATTGCCTTTTTGATCAGATTTTCAGTATTTGCACACCAGCAGGTGCTACAGTTTATTCTTGTGCACCTTCTTATCACTGTGTGATTACATCTAATCTTAAATTAAATCTACTCATGATGTCATTTTTTATGACTACTTAAAACACAAACACACAGAGACGCACAAATATATACGCTATTTATATATGAGATTTTTTATATATATGAGTGGTTTATACAGATATTGATTTTTAAAAAAAGGAAAATTCTGCTACAACATTTGTTTCAATGTGCATTTTTACATGAGCAAATGCTAACATTTTTCACTGTAAAAAGATCTGTCTCAGTCCACAGGAAGAATAATAATTAATAATTCAACTACTGTAGGATTTTGCATACTTGGCTCTGTTCTGGTTCCAAATCAGAGACCAAATATCATTTATTCTACAAGTCATCACTATCTTTACAGTTCAACAATGTAAACTGGTACTTCCACAAAATTAAACTAAATTATGGAATCTGCATTTACCACCTAATGAATTAACAATAATGCAGTACTTTTTTCTATTTTCCAAATAGTATTTGACATTCTTATATAGAACAATCCCTTAATAAACCAAAAATATTACAGATCTTTGTGCGATTGACTAGTCTTCCTCCTTCTCTATTTCTCAAGGTTGTTGTCCACGTTCCTTAGAATCAGTCATCACCCTACGACCTACCTAGAAAGAGGACTGGCTTTATGCAAATATTTCAAAGCACAATCAATAAATGAAACAGAGAATTTAGGGTAGTATTCATCTGAACAGATTTTCACACCCAAACTGAAAGCATCTTCCCACGGGCAACCTCTCTCCCCTTTCTTTCAAACTTTCAGATTTAAGAAAAGTTGGGAAGTTTTACAGTTTCTGTTGTGTCCTGATTTTGGCTAGGCTAGAACTAAGTTTCTTCATAGTACTTGTTGGCAATGATTTATAAGGGAAACAGTGTTGAAAACACTGAAGTTCCTTGCTGTCATGATATTCTTTAAAACAGAAAAGGGCATGGGGGAAGTAAGTTACACCATTTCTCTAGCACATGGCAGAACTGATTAAGGTAAATTCTAGTCCCAGTTAAAATACAGCAATGAGATTAAATGTTAATGTCTGCATTAACACTGAAACACAGAAAAGCGAAAACACGGCACTCAAAACTTGAGATTTAATTGGCTGTCCAACCTTTTCTTCCCACTCCCTAACCATAATTTATTTCTTTAATCTACTCGGTGGAGTTGTACATGCTGAAGAGACAACAGCACCGCTTGAGAGAAAAATATCTACATTAGTATACAGGAAGAAAACTAAAATTAACTTCCTGATTAAAGAGAACCCAAAAGCAGACTTGTCAAAGGCTCAACATCCTTCAAGCAAGAACCTGTTTTGGTTAAATTAAGCCTTAGGTAACAGTGAGGTTATGCAGAAACCAAATAATACAGGTAGACAAAAAGTCCTCTTGAACATAGGAGACCTGATAGAGGAAAGCAGTTTTATTTCTGGGCACCTGTACCTTGAGTGTCAAGAAAAAAAACATCACCTGATTAGCTAAATCTTTACCTAAATCTTTGAATAATACAAGGTAAACTGCAGGGTGATGAGTAAGCAGTGGGCATCGGGTATCGTTGGGGTATTTTATCGGGTATCATTAACCCCAACACAGCAACCTCCACCACCATAAGTTTTGGTTAAGTTTCAAAATTCTCAAGGAGGTCACCCATGCTCCTCCACATGTTTTTCATCCAACCGTGAACATGTGAATAGGGAAGAAATGTCTTCTAATAAAATTATCCAAAAGGTTTCATATGCAGCAGAATAACTGAAAGGCTCTCTGCTCAGAGGCTAAGAGGATTTTGTCAATTTTTTAAATCATTTCCAACCCTGATAAATGCTGTGCTGGGCAAATAGGCTAAATAAGACAGCAGTAGAGATGATAGATATGTCATTATAATGATCAACATCCTCACCTAAGCTGTTTTCTACCAGTCTCTTCCCATAGTACCTCTTCCTCTTTCCAGAGGCAGGTTCTTGGGCAACTCAGTTTCATCTTAAGCTAGTTCTCTAGCCAATGGACTACATCCTTCATTTTTATCAGCTGTAGCTACACTGGACTACACATCAGCAATGAGATGAAATGATGTTAAAAATAAATTATATTCACAATCCTTAGTTACAACGGCATGCAAACCTTCTAAAGTCAGTCTATTTAAGCCCAGCCTTCATCAGCTGTAATGGGAAATTCATTTCAAGTCCTGTCTCTATGTTAATTATCTTGTTACAAAGTTCATTCTACAGTAAACATATATTAAATCAAAGTTCTAAAATGACTTTTACACTAACGTGTAGTAAACAGATACTAAGTTTGGTTTACCAAATTCTCAGGAAATGTTTATGCATGTGCTACAGTAAAGACAGAAACTTTTTAAAGAGTATTATCCTTTAAATTCTGTTTGTTTTGAACTGTATATTTCAACTGTAAGATTAGCAAAACTCCAAAATGTTCTGGTACAGCAAAGCTGCCCCTCCCTTCATCTCCCTCATATAATGGACAAACAATGCTGGGATTAATTTCAATATTAAATTTATGCTACATCTTCATCAAGGGCGTAACAGCTCCACAAAGCTGATATGACAATTCACTGGCTCCCAGTAGGCAGGAACTAGTTTCAGAATGGTATACGTGCTGCCTGTCAACACTGCCTTCTGCATTCCCCATGGTACCAGAGGATGCAGAAGTTAGGTCAAGAGTGTCATTAGGAATCTGAAGAAGGGTTTTGACATAATGTTTTTTGGTTTCAAAACTAATTTTTATCACAGAAATGATGCTGAGTTTTTTCAACAATTCTCCCTTTAAAAATAAAACTAAACATGTGAGACAAAACTATATTATTTAATAAAAACACCTGAGAAGTATTCTCTGCCATTTGATGGCATGGTTTCTTCTGTGGGACAACTTTTTTTCAAGAACAGAAGCTAGGAGAGACTAGCAGGTTCCATTTCTGGGCTGAATTTTGGCAGATTAACCATCAACCTAGTTGTACAGTAGGCAAGACAGTGAAATGAGATTTCTGAAAGCATACAGCACTCAGGCATTTCTTGCTTCAATGAACAAGACAAAATTACTGGACAATTTAGACAAACGAAGAAACAAGTTTTTCAGGTAAGTGCATAAATGTAGCTAAATTTCTCTTTATAAAACTATTAAATAAATTTCTCTCAAAAATGAGAAACACTTTTTAGGAAACACAAGCTAGGTTTTCAAAAGTTTCATGTACTCTAGAAGGATCCTAATCAATAAGTTACAATCATGAAGAGTCTGTCCACAAGCTCGGAATACGACATGATTCTTTCCCTACATCTACTTGCTAAAGTTTACATAATGAATCAAACAAAAAAAGCATCAGGCACTACCTGAATGAGCTAAATTCTGTTCAACATATCCTTAAACATGTTTTCTACATTAATTAAAAAAAAATTACATTTTTGGGTATTAATGCAATCCCAAACCCCAACAAACAGAAAATAATGCACCTTCAGATGGATTTCCCAGAAGATGTCATTTACCACTAAAATAGTTTATTCCAGCAGTTCAAAGATCATAAAGAATGCATGTCCCCTATAGACTCATAATCTTCAAATAACAGTAATAGATCTTGTTCTATATCCACCAGTGACCTCAGTCAGATGATTTCATTTCTTCTCCTTGCAGCACAACAAGGGTTTCACAGAGTGTAATAACTGCACAAGTGTAATTTCTGCACAAGACAATTCATACAGTTAGAAAGACTGTATTAAGTCCTTCATGTGTCTCTGCAGCCTGAGAAGCAATTTGACTTCAGAAAGCCTAACAGCCCATGTACTACTACTCTTCATTCCTCAGCCTTTAGAAAATTCTTCTGGGCTTTCTTCCCTAGTGAAAGTTCAGACCCACTACTTCAAAATGCTTCAGCTAAAACCATCATCTTGCATCATAAAAAGGCTTTCACACAGCGGGGAAAGAGGAGATACATGTAGAGAAACATTCTGTAGCCTCTCTTCAGGGATAAGGTAAGGAAAAAAAAACCCCAAACCAAAAATAAAGCATAACCAGAACAATGTCTGCAAGATCAATTACAGTAATAATGTTTAAACCTAGTGATGTTTTTTAAGTGCTCCATCAGTTTAAACAACAGACTCCTCATAAAAACAAAATTCAGGGTGAAAACAGGAGCTACTGTTAGTGAACTCTGTGAAGAGTTGGATTAAACATGAAAGTAATCTCTCTTTCTGACTCTGTTTTGTTCTGAAACACAATTCTTCAACTAGGCTTTGCACAGGAATCACCTGTGGCTTTTCAATTCAATATCCATAGCTACAACCAGTGTGCCCCTTGGTGAACAACAAAGTAATGAAATTTCACTAGCAGGACAATTTGTGACTGTCTAGATCACTTAAAAAAAACCCCAAACAACCAACAACAAAAACCCCCACCACACAATTTTTTTTATGCCATGAGCTTCACCACAACATCTCAGCATTTCTATATACTCTGCTGGAGTACAGGGAACTCACAGTGGCTACAAAGTAGACACTTTTTAATTTTGCCCTTTAGACATTTAACTTCTGCAACATTAAGTGCTAAAGTAGTAGCTAGCAAACTTATAGCCCAAGTTTACTTTGATTTGGACACGATTCAAAGATTCAAAGAATTCAGAATATACTTGTTACAAATATCTGGCTTTAAACTGAGTGTTTAAGTGTCATTAACACCAAAGGAACAGATTCAAGTTAATATAAATGTGACTGTCTAAAAATAAGATGGGGCTTAACAGCCACTTTTTGTTTTCTTCTTTCTATACCTGTTCTCTGATGTCCTTCATCTTCAGAACAGCCTTCTAACTACTATGCTGCACACCACCTTTCACTGCATCCTTCAGAAAGTGCCCTAAAGAACTGAAGATTCAAAATGTCTAACAAGTTTGTTGTGATGAGTTTTTCACTTTCTTAACTTACATTCCAACCACTTACTTCCACCATCTTTTATAAAGCACCATTTATTTCTGTGGAACTGAATAAAACACAGAACCAAATACAGCAATTCCTGAAGTATAACTCTACCATCAATATGTTAGTGTTAGTTGCCACTCACACTGCTGACTGAGTTTATTAAAGTAATTGATTATATCTTCCATCCAGGAGCTTCAATGCTTTTTCTCTCTGTATGGTTATTGCAGGAAAAAGCCAAGTCTAAGGCAATTCCTCTGCCTCAGAGAGAGCACTGAACCTACAAGAAACAATGTGATAATCTTTCAGTGTAGTACTACATTGTAATAATCTCTACAGGGCCATTAAGCATACTCAGAACTAAAATAACTTGTCAGAGACAAGACAGATGCCAGCTGATGCCAAGTTCAAATGAGCCAGACAGTAAGGTGAAGTTACAAACCATTAAAATCTTTTGGAGTAAAATATGTCATTTAAAAGATAGAAATGCATTAAATATTGTTAACTGGAGAATATGATGTCCTTGGTTGCACTTAGCTAAGGACTAGGAACAGAAACATCATTCCAATGAAGCACACTTTTTTTCCCAAGCCAAATTTTCAAATACTACTCAGGAGAACATTTGCTTTATTACCAATTATACTGATTGCTTTATGTGATACTACTACGAAGATATCTGATCATACTACATATTTTGCAGAAAAGTATTTTAAAGCCCACAATAATTTTAAAAACTAAAAGCTCTCCATCTACATGCCTTATCAGCGACAAAATGTGAGCCAGTAAGAAAGTATCAACAAATCAGGTTGAGTTCTGCATTTTTGCAATGGTTTCTAACTCACACAGACTTCTGCTGATTGCAAGGGAAAAAAAATAGGATGAAGTCTGAACTTCATCTTCTCATTGCCTTTGGACACAAGTCATGCTTCCCAGCACCAGGGAGGATTTTTTCATGAGCCTGGAACATTTATTAATTCTAAGGTATTTTGACCACCCTGGTTAGCTCAACAGGATATGTACTTACTGTATTGGTGAACAAAACCTTTGGCTTAAAATAAGAATAAAAGAAGCAGAAAAACCACTCACATAATGCTGAACATGAATAGCTTCAGTTTAAACCACTCTCCCTGTATCTGTCTAAAGCTTCTGTAATTCTGCTGATTTGCTCCTTGATTTGTCTCTAAACCTGTTTATTTAAAGTCAGTGGAGCTGCCCTGGGGTGACTTCATGATGCTTGTATCCTCAGCTCTCTGTTCTGTTAATGCTGGATATTGAGTTTTACACCTTTAAGATGGGTTCTGACAGCAAAGAGGGAGAAAGAAGAAGCATGCAGTTTGTTTTCAGAAACTGCACTCACCCCTCTGCATTCTGCTCCTGGACTGTGTTGTCTGCAGCATGGACAGACAGCGGGGCAGAGCTTTCCTTTGCTTTTTACTTAGCTTTTAGTTAGCTGAGGCAGAGAAGTTCCCTGAATGTTTTTTTTTTCTTTTTCTTGGAACTGCTTAAACCTGTTCTGGACTGAAAACCCAGAAAAACACCAAGAGCGTGAGCCCCCCAGCGGGGCCCAGGATGTAATTTCCAGCACAAGAGGCACTGATAAGTGACAGGGTGAGCTGAACTACAACCCACAGCAAGGATATTCTTAATTTTGCCATCTCTCTTCAGGATGGTGAGAGCTTTTTTTGTTTAATATTTTTAATATTTTATGCTTGTGAACACTTGGCTTGTTGAATGAATAGTTTTTTCCACTTTTCTCTAAGGAAATTTTTTCCCAAACCAGCTGAGGGAGGGGCCTCTTGAATTTGCTTTCTAGAAGGACCCCATTCAGACATTTCCTCCCAAAAATTTTCCCTAAACCAGGACAGGAGCTATTTTAGATTAATCCAGTGAAATTCACAACAGTCATTACCTACAGTCATTCCCTACAGTCAGGCTTCAGAGCATTCTGCTTACGTACCATATTATTTCAGTGGTATTTTTTCAGCAAGTTACTCCTTTTCTTGTATGATGATTAAGTTGCATTTTGAATAACTATACCAAATAGTTAATAAACAAAGCATTATTCCTTTCCTGTAATATGCCACTGATTCATCATCCAACTCAAAGACCCAATGCAACGAAACAGGTTAGAGACAGTCCACAAAAATGGGAACACTGAGCACCTGGAGCTATCTTGGTCGTTTTTACACAGCTAGGTAGGCACAAAAAGAAACGTGCCTTACTTGCAGCAGCTTGGATCAGAAGTCAAAGAAAGATTCTCACAACAGGACAAATGTTGTAGGTAGGTAAGATGGGTCTTACCTACCCTTTCCTAGAGAATAATTAATTTACAAGGACTAGAACCTGCATGCCTGGTTACCCACAAACTACTGACAAACTACTCATAGTTGAGGTGTACTGCTCATAATAGTTTTAAAGCTGACTTTCAGAAACATTTTCAAGAAAAAACAAAGTTAAAGAAGAGATACCCAGGTGATTCTACATCAGCTCAGCTTTGCTTTTATACAGAAGTGCAACTCATTTTGGTTACTTCTGACCCTTGAATACAGTTAAGCGCTTTCTCCTTAAGTGAGAAACTGAAGTTTTAGTAACTACTTTGAAAAAAAAAAAAAGGCAGGTCAACAAAGCATCTATACATTTTCTTAAGCTTTGTGTCTTCCCTCAAAAATCTGTCTCAGTTACATGAGAAAATCTATCTGGAAGACTCATTTCTGACTCCTGCCTCAGGATCAGATCGTTATAGTGAGATCACAGTTTTCATTACCTCCAAAATTTTACATTCTTTCCCTTTTCATTGATTAGCTCCACACCCTTCCTCTTTAGACAAGAGGTCTAAATGGCTTGTAGGAGGTAAAAAGTGTTATTTTCCAGCAAAATCATTCTACTTCTAACCTGTCTGCTTTTTACAGGATTTTGTTTTTCCTAGAGATAAGATTTTTATGCTACCAGCTTTCCGACATATACTTAAATAATACAGTCAAAATTGTAACCTTTTAAAACTTCTATGCTGTAGAACATGCAAACTATTTGAGAAGAAAGCAATTTTAAAAAGCCCAAGAAAATAAAGCCTGTCTTTATGGCATAAATTGAAGCCAAATCAACACTTCTCTCCTGCCTATTTCACAAATAAATTATGGTTGTTTCTGTACAATGCCTTCTGCATTATGTAGCTGTTTCCAGATAACCTGCTTCATCTTTTCAGATTACATAGGTAACTTTAAGCATCCTGTCTAATTCTAGCTTGCATTCAGTACTGAAGCAGACAAAGTCTATGCCCATATTTCTAAGAAGCAAGAATAAAGATGTCACAAGGGACTTGGCAGTCTTCCAGTAACCACAAAAGAACATAGAGAATAAGTCATAAGGTCACCAGGAGTTAGAAATTATTTGGTAGCCCCTTTTCAGGTTCCTCATGTTGTATTTTCATGCTTCCTAGATAATATCAACAAATAAGCCAGTCTCCTTCTTAAGTCTAAACAATGACAAAATATTCCAAAACAGAGACATAATACATATTTTGCTCTTAGTGACACACTAAAGGGAACAAGCTGAGAGTATATTTGTGCACATGTTTGTGCAGGATGAGGGGAGGTCTGTATTATCAGTAACTGCAGTGCCCAGATGCAAACAGCTGGTGAGACTGGGATCCAGAGGGCATGTTCTCAGCACACTGACCACCTATGCACTGTTGTTGGAGGGATCCATACTGTACCTACTGGCAATGCAGCCTTGCCACTTGTTGGACCTAGGATCATGAAGCTTTGGCAGACTTGCCCCATTTAGGCTGCAAAATCCAACCCAGCTCCTGAAAAAAAACCCCAAACAACTAAAAATAAATCTTTACCTGAGAACAATCAGCCTTAGCTATTTCTATTGTAGCCTGGAGTACATCACGAAGGCTGTCTCCATTTTCTTGGATCAGTAGATAAGCCAACAAAAGAAAAACATGGGCAGGTACTTGAGTTGTAAAAGGTAGCAGTGACTTCACTGAAGATAACCAGTTAGAAATGGCAGACTTCTCTTTCATGAGCTCCATGATCTTCCAGGTTGTATACAATGAATTGTAAGAGCTGGTTACGGGGAAAAGGAGTTTGCAGGACACCTGAGAACAAGTGAAACAAATTAAAGTCTCAATCAAATAAACAAGATATCAAAAAAGAACAATCGTAACATCTAAAATATTTTTTGGTCCAATGCAATAAAATATAAATAAATAAACTGTGATACACTTTTTCAAAATCTTTTATATGAATTCTTGCACTACAGATGTTTCAATGGGTTAATAATTCCCTGCTCAGGGGTTTCCTTTTTATCTGATTTCCATCACTCCTGTTCTTGATGGTAACTGCAGTGCTATTTGCTCACAAAAATGCACATTGTAATTCTAGAGTACTTAAAAAAATTATGTTTCTGGCAATGACCGTATAATACCAGAATTTTAACTGTCATCTACATTTTTTTAAAAAACTGTCTTAACTCTTAGTAGTACTTAATACCACAGTTTAAGTTAATTCACATTTTTTTGTTTAAAAATTGACTTTACATTTTTTTAATTATGAAATGCTTTGCTTCTCAGAACAAAATGTTCTACAGTTGTGTCACTGAAAACAGGAAAGTAAACTCTATCCAATTTGTTAGGTTTGAAAGCTGACATTACTTTAATAGCATAGATGCATGGGGAATTCTCAAAGCATTCATGCCCAGTAATCTAATATACTGGTTTCGGAAACTAATACATATTTCTGAAACTAATACATATTCATCCCATTTTTGAATACATCTATACATGCTAATTATTTCCATGGACTTGACTGGATATGGTTCCACATCTTCTGATGTATCTGTTCTCCTTGAGAGTGCCTGAAATATGTCATCAAGTCATTATCTAATTCTCTTATCATTTTTTGGTCTGACACACAACCCTTGTTCTCAAAATTAAGATATCAGCTAATACATTTTAATCACTAACACAAATAAATAAGGAAGTATTAGCTGGAACATGAGTTATTAGTCACATTCACAGGGAGTTAAGACAAGGCCACACCAACTTCTGGCATTTGTACTAAGCACTGTAGGGTACAAAACTAAGAATTAGCCAGGAATATAGGGAACATATACTATTGTGCTTAAGTTAAAAGAATTTTCCAACATCTTCCCCCACTCCTCCATAGACTTCTTCTTACAGAAATACAGCCTTTTTGGTAACAGTTGCAGTCATGGAAGATACCATTTTATCAGCACAAAAGTTGTAAAATACAAACAAGGAATTCTTTTAAGTCAGATTTTTATATAAGGGTATATATATTTTAAAGCTGCTGTAAAATGAAGTTCAATGTTTTTCAACAAAGCAGGAAAGTTTAATACAAGACATGACATCTCTTCCCCATTAATTATTTGCTTCCTTAGAAAATACCGTTACATTACCAAGACAGTAGTTAGCAGGCAATAATCAGGTGAAGAACATTTATGTAAAGGTAAGGTGAAGAAAGTATTTGAGAAGATATCTCCAAATGAACATTAAAAGTGGAATGCAGTATCCAAAAGGCTAGAGCCCATTCAGCTTTAAATCACCAGGGGAAAAAAAGTCTCTGAGTGGCAAAAGCTGTTGTAATTAAAACTCAGAACTTCATTTTTAATCACACTGTTTGATTCAATGTAAATTTATTTTGGCTAATGGAAGGTAGAATACCTTTGTTATTTTAGATTACTTTTTAAAAATTACATTAAAGTTAGCTTATTCCACTACTTGCACATTACAACTACTCTATGTGAAAAATCAGTAATCTAAAGTGCTTTCTCCTCTGGCTGGCAAGATCACCTGGAGCGAAACATCTCTTCTGGATACAGCTGTGATACTTCCATTTGTTGAAAAAGGTATTTAAACTTTATCCAAGGACATACAGGAGGTTAATAAGAGTTTCAGGATCCATAAGATGTACTGTTTAGTTGCCTGTCTGTACAAGATAATAGGTCTTAAAATGAAGATCAGACTATAAAAGGTTTTTTGTTGTTTGAGGTTTTCTTTGGGAGCGTATTGTTTGTGAGGGTTTTTTGTGTTTGTGATGGTGTTGTTGTCATTTGTTTTGGTTTTTATATTTTTTTGAGTGCCTAAGAAAAACTGCTAAAATTGGTGGAGCCTGAAATATTATATTGTTATTTTCCATCCCACATTACATCCACAAAAGGTTTGCTGTGTAATTCTGCCTTTATTAGGAGGCTATAATCACAATTTTATTTTGTTGCTGCACTCTAATCAAGCAAGTTAAGTATAAAATTTCAGCCTACCAACAGAAATATATATATATATAAAGGTATGTGTGTGCACATACATACACATACCCACACACATATACACATATATATGCATATATAAAATCCCTCAGTGGCAAAGGGTACGTGAAGGCCCAGCCCCATGCTAACTTTCAAAATCATGGCATGGAAGGTGGAAGTATTCCCCACCACCATCCAAGCAAAACAAAAAATAAAAAAGCCATTAAAGAACATTTGACTTTTGAGTACTGTTAAAAGCAAAAAATAAAGAAGCACACCCTCAATGGAAAAGGTGACCAAATACCCACTGGGGACAACAAATCCTTGCTAGGTTTTGCATGGCTGCACACATGAAGGTCAGGAACTGGAACTGGCCAGATACCAAAAAGAAGAAATGGTTGATCAGATACATAAGCAGTTAAGCAGAAGCTCAGGGAAGACACAGGCCCATTACTAGACAGGACAGGGAAAAAGTTACAGATAATGCTGGCAAGACAGAGGTTCTCAATACCTCCTTTCCTCCTGATCAATGTGTTCTACTGAAGCTGGCAGCCTGCCACAAGTGGGCCCCCCCAGGGATCAGTACTGTTATGGAGACTGTAACATCTCCCTAAAATGATCTGGACGATCATTTGGTGAGGGACCAAAAGCACCCTCACCACGCTTGCTCTGTCACTAAACTGGGTTTTGAGTGGCATACATTGGCAGGGAGAGCCACCTTTCAGAGACAGGAACAGGCTCCAAAATTGAGCCACAAGAACTGTGTAGAGTTCAACCAAGAGAAGTGCAGAGTCCTGCACCTGGGAACACAAAACCAAAGAGCCCAGCCAGGTTAGGACCCAGGAGCCGTGGAACAGCCTTGCCAAGAGGAGCCCGGGGCTCCCAGCAGACAACAAACACACAGACACCAGTGCACTGCTGCAGCTACTGAGGCAATGTGGATCCTGAGGTGCATTCATGGGGGCACTGCTGAGAGAGATGTGATCATCCCACTTCACAGTGCTTGTCAGACTGCACATGGAGTGCTGTGTCCAGCTCTGGCCCCCACAGTTCCAAAACAGATGTGGACAGATTGAAGAAGGATCAAAGGAGTGTCATGAGTCAGGTCTTTTCACCTGCAGAAGTGAAGGCTCAAGAGGGATGTCATTATTTTTCAGTACTTGAAGAGCAGTAAATAAGACGACAGGCGCTCTCCCTTCACAAAGAGCCATATGAAGAACACAAAGGGCAATGGATACAAGATACCTGGAGAAGATCAGGGGTAACATTAAAAGAAAAACTTTTTTGATAGTGAAAACAATAATTTACTGGAACAACCCTCTCCAGGGACATGGTACAGTCTGCATCACTGGACATGTTTTCAACATGTGATTGGATAGGATACTAGATAATTTCATCTAGGCTCCCTTTCCTATAAAAGGCTAGACCAGATGATCTGGCAGCCTGGGCTCTTCTGTGATTCTATGAAAATACACCATAACTTAATCATGTTTGCTCTTATATATGTTTGCTCAAAACTTCTTCACTGTGGACATATTTGCTTTCCTTTTACTACCTCTTTTCTTGCCTACTTCCAATATGAAGGAAGTCTAAGGATAATCCAATCAAGATTTTATTTTCTTAGCATTGATCTGATCCTACAACACAAATTGGCTGTAATCATGGGACCATTAAAAAGAGTCTACATTTTTTAATCTTTTAGTTGAGAACCAAAGGTTATCAGCATAATTATTGCAAACAATGATCAGGCAAAATTATTGTCTCTCCATTTGCATTGAGAACCATGAATTACCAAGATTTACCAAGCTATTTGCTATTAACTCTGCAAGGATCAGTGAGACACAAGTGAAGAGACTGTTAGAGAATTCTCAGCAAAGACAACTGTTTTCTGTTGTAACATGGCTAACAGAAAAAGTTAGTCATCAAAAAATGTTTAAGACCTTAACATAAAAACTTTCACATGCTTTTCTGAAGCAAAGAGAATACCAGAATTAGTACAACCAAGATATAAGGAAGACAGTGTACACAATGCACTGTAATCTTGTCGTACAATAACACAGTAGTCTTATGACAAGATTTTAAAATAGTTTCTAAAACACAACAGAAAGCAAAACATGTGGGTGAGTGACACAGAGCATAGAGAACTGACATGCTTTGATGATGTTTCACTGAAATAAACCTCCACCGGCATCTGCCAGGCTGGCACCCAGAAAGTCCCATTAGAAGGAAATGAGCTGTAACCACTGTCATCCCACAGTCTACTCCTTCAGAGCAGACTATGAACTGTCAAGTTTCGTGAACTTAGAAGAATGTTATTTTTTATTAGGAGCACAAATGGGCTCACCTTTTCAGATTTGGAGAAATAGAAGATGAAGTAGGTGTGGGATTCCAGGCCAAGGAGACCTGTCAGGACTCAGAACTAGCGCTCTATCTGGCTCCAACTTGATACATCACACCCTCTCTACACAAAACAGGTGTGTAAAGCAATAAGGGAGTTTAGCTACCCCCACGCTAGACACATTTTGATCAGAGATTTGCTGTCATCTGTTCTTGGAACAGTGGGGATAAATGAAAGATGGCAGAGAAGTGGGACATAAGTAAATGATTAAAACCCAAAAAATCCCAATAGAATGTATAAAAAGATTCAGGTTAATGAGCCAAAATTTGCTAATTGGCACTTAGGTGCCCTGTAACTCTCCTCAGCCAAGGCAGAAAGAATTGTACATAACAGTCAGACATAGCAGTAAGGAAAAAGAGATGTGGAAAATAAACAAGTCTGAAAGAAACAGAGTAAATATATGTAACCTTGATTTCTGCTAAGCTCTGTTACTTGCTAAATAGTACAGGTGAATTCTTCAATCTATATGGTCTCTTAAAGGAAAAAAAAATCTTATTTGCTAAATAAAATCAATATCCAGCAAACAAACTTTCACTTCACCACTGCTCTAGTTTTATGGACTATACATAGTTTCAAGTGTTCCCATAAAACGTATCACACAAACAAGTTCACACATACAGAGCCTTTCTCAAGCAGATAGGCTTCATGCAAAAAAAAAATTTAAATGCCTCCCTACCTGCCCCCAAAAAAGGAAAGAAATGTTACCACTTTACCAATTCCTGTTTATCCTTCACACTTTTCTCCTTCAATATTTCCAAAAGATTTACAGCGAGCTGCTGCCTGGTAGTTCCAGAAACATTCCCTGACAGGCAGTCTCCAACTGTTGCAGAAGATAAGATCTGTAGCACAGGCATTACCAAAGTAAGGGCTGTGGTTGAGATGTCCTGGGTTTCTGAACATGAAAGGAGCTTGTAGGCTATTTAAGACAAGTCGAGGAAAAACAAAGTTCAAGGAAGAAAAAAAAAATGAATGAACATTGGTACTTTTAGGCATAACACAGATATTTCTAAGAAACATTTCAATTGAACAAAGTAAAGGTCCCCAGATTTACTGTATGTGTATATAAAGGGTAAAAGATTTTTTTGCTCATTTTTCATTTAGAGGCACACACATTTCTGTTGCTTATAGAAAAGTACCTGATGGCAGCAAAAAATACAGAAAAAGAATGTAGCGCAGACCTTTGTTTTTACTGGAATAACTACACTAATCAAAACTACTAAGTCAAAAGCACAGCTAAACGCTGCCATGACTGTCATGCCTGTTCTCAATACCTGCAATAAGAAACTATTCAGGAAGCATGAACATCAGCTAAGGATAACCTGTTGGCTCAAAAATGAAACTGATAAGCTCCAAGACAGCAGGGAGCTTAAAATACAGTAACATCAATGGAAAAAGTCAGTGTAGCAGAAAAATTTATTTTTACTGCCATTACTTTAAAATCCCAGAAAAATTCTGCTTATAAAGAAACCCCATTTCACCACCCAGTCCAACTCCAGGGGAATTCTGTGCTTATTTCATAAATACGTAGAAACAAAGACACAGTTTTAAGAGTGTGGATTCCTCTTTCACAAGAAGAGCTTTACCTAGACTCAAGACAGACTTTTGCTGACTTTCTGGAGTTTGCAGCAGTAGAAGTGCTAGCCCAATTATATACTGGTCCACTGGAAATATCTACAAGGAAAAAAGAAAAAAGTTCCACGTCTCCTTTGTTTCTCAGTGACATTAAACAGAATAGGAAACTACCAAAACTTTGCAAGATTATCTTCATGAAACACAGTGAGCGCACATGCAGTGACAGAGCAATGAAGAATATAAGTGTGTGGAAATAGCTTTTTAACTAAGTAATTGCAATATTTTGTTACTTTGTCCAAACTGTTATAACTCACTTCAAATGAATTTCCATACTAAGAGATTAATTGATATATACAGAGCCAGCTAAGTTTCTACCTTCTGAAGGTATTCAACCAGGGAAAAAAATTAGAAACTTTTGACACCTGCAGGTGAATGTCACGTGTAAGTGTCTGTACTGTCTTAAACATGACAATCTTTAAATTTAATAAAACAATTTTTCTTTTTTACCATATACTCTTACCTCTTTAAAGAGCTCAAAGTTGTCCTCTATTAGGGAAATCAAAGATGAGCATTCTCCAGTTACATTTAAACACACTTCACAGAAGCATAACAGTTGCAGACTAAGCTGGGATAACTGAACTTTCCAAAACAAAGGATAGCGTAGTAGGCTAAGGAACAGCTCTTGCAGGAAAAACAAGGCTTCTGTAACTTGCAGTAAGTCTTTAAGCTGCAGAGAAGTAGTTAAAACAAAACAAAGTCAAAACATATGATGATTTAGTTCTCCTTCTCTATCTATGCGTAACTTAGAATTAGTTCTATTAGTTCTGCTATGTTTCTATTCAATATAGTACTAAATCTTTCAAGAAACATCTTCATAAACTAATGACAGGAATCCTTTATTCAACTTCCCTGAAAACACCAACTTATGAACTGCTATTTGATATTTTGAGGTAAAATGAGAAACATGTGAAAGAAGAAGAAACATTAAAACATTTGGTAGCTGATGAGAAAAATCTCTTTTTACTCAAAAGCAACAACAATTAATTAATGTCTTGGGGCTCCCATAACAACAAAAAAAATTGTGTGGGGATTTCTTCAAGTAGGTAAATATTCTAATAACAGAAACATCTGGCTCTAGAATATTTCCTTTGTAACAGAAGCAACATTTTAACACTTGTCTCAAAAGAGAAAGGCAGTGGTGTTACTCAATTCTAGAACACCATGCAATCTAACCACCACATAAAACTAAAAGCTGAAGTCTGATACCCAAAAGCAGTATCTCCACATCTGAAAGTCAGCTGAAGAGGTTTCAAGAAGCAGGTTGTCTTGAAGTCTCCACATGCTGGATGACTGTTCCTGTTCTTGAAAATTCTACTTCCAGACAAATGCGCTGCTCCAATCTAAACCCTGGAGCCAGCATTAAGCACAGCACTTTGATTTTTATTCCCTTTTTATTCTATAAATAACCTGCTCATATCAGAAATCTCATGTCACTGAATTGATCAGCAGGAAAGTCTACAGATGAAGAGCTGTACTTCTGACAGTTTGGTTCACACTGTCTGACAAAATGACAGGGAAACATTCCAGCATTTATATTATGCAGAGGATTAAATTAAGCTATGCTAAAATTAAAGGATAAGAACAACGTGAGGTTCAGAAAAAGAAGAGGAAGGAATTGACAGGTTATAGAACAGTTCATCAAACAGGCTTTTTGAAGGAAGTATCTTCCACTGTGAAAGTTGTATCTCAGGCAATACAAAAATATTTAAGTATTAATACGAATTTGAAAATACGCAACCGATTTCTTGTTTAAAAAAACAGGAGTGCCAACATGTATGAAGGAAAGAAATGTTCATAACTAATTTTATAAGTTTTATTCAGTGCCATTTTTATGGCTAAATGTTATCAGTCTGAAGCTTGGTCATATATTCAAGACACAGCATTATACTGAAGCCTGGGTAAAATCAAGAAAAAATCAGAAATATCTCTGTGACTAGAAAAGGTCAGCATGTACCCATCATCATAAGGAATAGACCTGAACCAAGATAAATATATATAACACAAGCTATATGTTTTCCAAAATATTGTGAAAAGTAGCTACAAGTACAAAGAAGACTCTTCTAGTAAAATGCCATAGCAGAAAGATGATACTAAATATCCTTATAAGAAGCCTGCTTAGCTTTGCATTATTCATATAAATGAACACTCTCCATAGCAATAAGAACAAAGCACTTCATGTTTCGCGGAATATATCTGAAACTGTTGTCCTAATATCAAAAGAAGAAGAAAAAGATAGATAGGTACAAAAAAGTTTAACTGGTATCACAGTAAAGCATGAGATAAAGCAGGTAAAACATTTAAGTTAAACCAGCATTCTAGGCCTGTAACCAGCATGGACTGTAAAATTAAATCCCTAGCACCTATCACCATGCAACTTAAAAAAAAAATTCAAAATCTTCAGCAATTCCAGAAGGACTAAATTTTGTGTTCAGATCCCCTAATCACTCTGTTACAAAGAGTGAGAAAGGAATATCTAGAGGTACTTAGATCATGCTTCTCATATAGTTTGTTTAGTTTTACTATTATCCACTTAAAATTAAAGTTGTATGGTTTTGAAAAATATCTTGCCATTTAACAAAATTTTCTCGTGACTGTCTAAGTTTACTGTATGTTTACTGAGGCGACTAGATGGAAGTAATTATGATAAATGTGTTTCAATTTCCATCTTAACAGGCATATCAGATTTGAATAAATAAAGTTTTATCTTCTACCAGAAAGAGACAGTTTGTTAGATTTATATATTACCAACAAATAAGATCTACAAAAAATGGAAAAGAATGCTGTATTTGCACACTTGAAAGACAATAACAATAATAATACTACTGCTGTTTTGATAATATCTGTTTGTAAAAGGTAGGATCAGGCAACAACCGTACCTGCAAGCGTGGAATCAAATCACACAGAAGCTGAAGAATCTCACATTCCAGTGTGGAGGGTGCTTCTTTGTGCTTTGGCCCATGAGGCTGCAGTAAGATCTTAAGTAAACCCATTCGCAGTTCAGCATATTCCCGTAACTGGGACGGTTCACAATACAGGTATCTTATGAATGAAGCCATTATGCCAACACATGAACCCTCTGCCCTGCAGTTCAAGAAATATGTTTGCCATGAATGCTTTCTACCGTAACAAAAAGGAAACCCAAATAACGTGACATTACCTGCAAAAATTCACAAGACCCAATTAACAGAAAGGTGTTGAGAAGGACATTACTACATCTCACAAAAGAACTTGGACTTACCAAACTAAGTACTGCCTTGAGACCCAATACAGTAACCATACTTCAAAGTGCAATTTTTAAAAGACTCAATATGGAGCTGCAGATTATAACATTCCTAATTTTATTCTTTTTCTCCTCATCAATTCAAGAAAGTGACTTTCCTTGCTGAATATTATGATAGACAAATGTGCCATTCTGAAGAAGCATTTGGACAAGAGCACTCAAAAAAATCTATTTTAAATACATAAAATATAATTTCAGTAAAAAGGACCCATCCTTTACTTATCAGTTTTTGCAGAATGGTCTTAATACAATTATGTGAAACAGGAACTGTTTTAGCCAACATGGCTTCCCAGTAAAATATTATCATAGAACAAATCATTTGGCTTGACCATGTTAGGAACCCAACCTTCCTTGACATTATTAAAACAATCAAATAAAGCTGATGGTCAACACAGTGACAACCATAGAAACATAGAATTGTTTAGGCTCAAGTCCAACCAGCACTGCCATGCTGACTGCTAAACCATGTCCTCAACTGCCACATCTACAGGTCTTTTTGAATACTTCCACAAGTCTTTTTGAATACTTCCATGGTGACTCCACCCACTTTCCTGAGCAGACTGTTAAAACGCTTGACAAGCCCATGATAAAGATTTTCCTAATAGCCAATCTAAACCTTCCCTGATGCAACTTGAGCCTATTTACTCTCATCCTGTCACTTGTTACTTGGGAGAACAGGATGACTCCCACCTGGCCACAACCTCCTTTCGGGCAGAGAGCCATAAAGCCAACACACAGTCTCCTTTCCTCTGGGCTAAGCACTCCCAGCTCCCTCAGCTTCTCCTCATTAGACTTGTTCTCCAGACCCTTTACCAGCTCCTATTGCACTACTCTGGACTTTCTCCAGCACCACCACTTTCTTCTTGTATGAGGGGCCCGGAACTGGACAAAGGGTTTGAGGCACAGCCTCAACAGTGCCAAATTCATGAGCACTCTCTTAGTCCTCTACCTCCTGGGCACACTATTTCTGATCCAGTCCAGGATGCCAGTGGCCTTCTTGGCTACATGGGCACGAACTGGCTCATGTTCAGCTGCTGTCAACTGGTAACCTCAGGTCCTTTTCCTTTGTGTAGTTTTCCAGCCACTCTTCCCTCAGCCTGTAGCACTCCAAGGAATTGTTGTGATTACAGTGCAGATCCCAGCATTTGGGGCTCAACCTCATACGACTGACCTCAGCCCATATATCCAGCCTGTCCAAACCCCTCTGCACAGCCTTCCTGCTATCCAGCATATCAACAGGAAATCAAAACTCAGTTTTAAACAAGAATCAGTCTTGTTTAAAGTCAGATGAAAAAGTGTAGAAAGAATTCAGTAATAGGTCTCCATCAACATAAGCTTGTTTACATCACACTTAGGGACACCCCAGTTTAGTGGTGGACTTGATAGCAACAGTTAACAGCTGGACTCCACACTCTGAAGGGCATTTCCAAACCTTAATTATTCTATGATTCCATATTCTCAGTCTAGCACTTTACCCACAGAAGCCTTAAACAAAGAGCACGAAGAGGTGCATCACTTATTTTCCTTTTCATTAAGAAAAACTTCAGTTTAAATTCAAAAGAAGCCACTAGCAAAAATTCCACAGTTCACTCCATCATTTATACATCTGAAGATCTCTGAGTCCCAGATATAGCAGCTGATTGAAAGAATGAACAGTATTTGAAAAAAACTCTCATCAATTAAATTGAGCAAAACATACTTTTGCTTGAAAGTCTTACTGTTGATCATGTAGTCTAAGCCCACCAGAAATTTAAGAGAATAATTAACTTGTTTCTTTGCAAAGAGCAACAGAACAGAGAAGCTAATTTCTCTGCACTATTACTCTCTTATAAGTCCCTTAGAAAATAGGGGGAAAAGGATCTTTTTATCTGAAAAGCATATATATAGGTGTAAAATCACTGAAAACTGTTCTCTTTAAGAATGCCACAGATTCGTTATCTTACACTGAAGCTTTATTGGACAAGTTCCTTAGTGGTAAACATGAAGAAAAGGCTGAGATTGTTGGCTATTGAGTATTTGGTCATTTTAATAACACTTCCTAATAAGGCTGTGCCACTGTTTTTTTCCTATCTTTTTTGATCAAAAAGCATACATTATTTGTCAAGACCTCATCCTTTCTGTGAGATTTAAGTGTCTTCCCTTTTCCTTCATCATCCCATCATTTTGTACAGATGAGTTACAGCTGTATTGTATTCACTTTTTATGACTAACCAGTCAAAATTTCACAAATCTGATAAGCCAAATTGCTTAATTTTTTAAAAAATCAAATACACTATCAATTTTACACCAGTTATTCTATACCCATACAAAGTTTATCAAGTCAATAAAAAGCTATGAAATTGAATTTTGATGCATTATACCAGTATTTAATTAATTAATAATTATTATTTATATTATTATTTTAAATTGTGAAATGGTATAATTCAATTTTACAAGTATCCTTCACAAAAGAAAGAATTCTTACAGCTTGTTTGCCTTCAACAAAACAATTACAGTGATACAATTTCACTGTCTACATTTGCTAGGCTTTTTAAAATTTTTCATTCATTTACCTCTCTGGACACTCATGGAAGAATACTGTTATCTGCTGTAGTAGAACTGGCCAGCAATCAGGTCTGTTTTCTAGGACAGTGACTAATGGATGAGGAGTGGTCCTGAAAGACAAAAAAAATCCCCATTTTTACCTATAACACAGAAAGGAAGTATGCAAAACAACTATCTTCAAAATCAGTGTGGCTGTAGGAATAGCCAATTAAACCTTCTCCTTTTACCAACTCTCTTTACCAGCTTTGTTAAGACTGCTACAGTGTCAAAAGATGATATTTTCTCAAAACTGCTGAAATAAGATTAGAATTTCCTCCAGGTGGAAGAAAACCTGGGAAGGAGGGAAGCCTGAAGTACATAATTTCTTCTGTCAGAAATAAAACAAAGTCATTCAACTAGAGTAACCTACTGCCCAAAGTTCTGGATGCCCTATCCCTAGAAGTCAAGGACAGGCTGGATGAGCCTTTGAGGTCTACTGGAAGATACCTCTGTCTGGGGACTGCACTGCAACTAGGTGATCTTTAGGGACCCTTCCAACTCAGACCATTCTATGCTGTAAGTGGAAAGCCGAACAGAGAAAGGCAGCATAAATCTGCTGCAAACCACCACCTTCAGTTTGGTTAACTATCTTTCCAGATCATAGGTCCAACACATCGGTGCTACACATCAGAGTGACCTTCAGGGAGTATTACCTACACAGCAGTAGATGATTTAAAAACCACCCCTTGAAGTGGTGTATCTCAAGAGACACTGCCTCAGTTTCAGACACTACATGAGTGACACAGTCAGACATGCCTTTTAGGAAGGATTTACAATGCTATTTCACTTATTATCATTGTTTTAAAAACTTCTGAAGAGCAAAAAGCCAGAATTTCCAACAGTCTCTTTATTAGAGAAGACAACATTCACTAAGACACACCCATACATATCCCAATAGCACTGCAAAACAACATGGACTTCATCTTAAGCAGCACTGAATCAATGCAGCTCCAGGTAAAGTGAATGACATCTGAAAGAATGCCATAAAAGAATAAAAATCTATTTTTTCCCATTACACAGAAAATTTGAAATGCATAATATGATGGTACATTAAAGCTTCCCTTAGCTAAGCTAAAGAGGTAATACTTACCTGCTATAATCAGAAATGTTTATAGTTATGCTATGCCTAGCAAGACACAATTTATTAAAAAACATCATCTAGCAGACATATCCTTAAACTAAAAGAGGTGTTCCTCATTATGTTTTTTTTTTTACATTCTCAATGTTAACATTTTTTGAGTCCTAGGCAACTGACTGGTTGTGAAGATAATCAAAGAATTACATAGCCATCAGCTGAATGAAAGGTCCACCAAACTATCAAAGCTGGTTGCGGAGTATTTACATACCTAATAGCACTCATTTCTTTGCCATGTGGTTACAACACAGCTAAAAACACAGGGGTTTTTTTATACCAGTTCCCCCTCTGCCCATCAAATAATTTTTCTTCTGAAGATGTGTGTTTATTTTCAGATGAATAAATAATCTGAAGACACAACTTCTTTCAGAAAGATGGCTGACACTATGGACTACTTGAAACATGTTTAGAAAACAGATGCTATCAACGAAGAACACAACAGATGCATATTACAGGTCTGGCCCTCATATTTGGGGCTAGAAGCCTGTCACTTCTCACATTCATTTCTCAAAAATTTGTCAACTTACATAAACATTCTTCATATGTCCACCTTCCTAGATTCTGTAAGAGTTTTTACTACAGTCTTTTGCAATCTGTGCACAAATACTAGAAAAGCTAACGTTATTGCTTCATTGCAACTTTCCAAAGATGACGGCATGCAAGAGGCAAAAAAGCTGTTGCTTGTCCAGCACCTGAGTCCAGCAACATCACAGATCGGATCCTTATCAGGCAGTAAGCTAGAAATACTGTCCACATCCAATGCTAGGACCTTGAAAGTACATAGTTCTCGTAAAGATGTACCAGGTTATAGCAGCTTCTTATTTCAATAGCTTTGTCATATTTTAAAAATTAACTACCTTTCCTAATCAAGAGATTATGTCTCCAGTCATCATTTAAATTTTGCAATGACAACAAAGCCAGGGGAACCTTCCTAAAGTCAGCACCTTACACATCAAGTTTCAAGTTAAAATTACTTATTATCTAGAAAAAGACAGATCTCTTCTTACAGATCTTGTATGTTCTGAAACTAGTAAAACTGCACTGAACTGGATGATGGAAGAAGCCAGCTAAGCTCCACAATGAACAGTGATTAATAATGATACACCACAAATTGCAAACCAAAAACATTCCACTTGATAATGCTATTAGCAGTAAGAAAAATGAGCTGTGTAGATGCAATTTATTTGTCAACACCATCTTAAGAATTGCTAGAACAGCACTGTAAAACACGCATATTTAAATGACATTACAGCACCACTACCCTAAACTACTGCTAGTGGGTTCAGGATTAAGCAAAACACACAAGCAAACATAGTGGTTACCCACTCATAATATGGAAATGCCCAGGCAAACAAAGATAAGTCTTTGTGAGGGGTAATAGTCAAACATACATTATTTTCAACTTTTAGGTAATTTGAACTTTTTTGTTCCATCTGAGAACAAAGGGAGCGCCAATCTGATTTAAAGGACAAATTTAGTGACAGACTTCTTTTTCTCTATGAGGAAACAATGTCTGCAATCAACATACCTTTCCGTGTATGCAGATATCACCCTTATCCTTTCAGAAAGCTGGTCCTTTCAGGAACAGCGCTTTACTCCATCAAATATGCATTTTTAAAGCATTTTGCTACCTGCTCTGAATCTTGAATTCAGGAAAGTACCAGCTGTCTATAACTTTAAAACAGTAAAATCATAAACGATGAATTATTAAGAATATCATAAAATTCATTTAAAAAAAAGGCTAATAGCTTCCAGAAAAAAATTATATCCAATTTTTTGTACACGTGTATCATAAATAACCTGCATTGAGAATGCTAACAGGAGCCCTTCCTGGGTCAAGATAAAGGCAGTTTACTAAAGAAATGTAAAGGCAAGAAAAGAAAGCAAGGAAAATAAAAAATACATCCTCTATTTTCCATCAACAGGCAATGTATAGCCACTTTCTGTGCAGTAGAGCTTCAGTGTTCATAGCAGTTGCTCTGGAAGACAAATACCTTAATAATGAATCTCTTAGCTCCCTCCTCTTAGCTTTTACTCCTGAGCACAGTTTCACACAGTATGAAATATCCCTTTTGTTAGATTGGGTAAGCTATCCTGGCTATCCCCTCCCAAAGTCTTGACCACCCCTCCTCACTTACTGGAGTAAGTGGACTTAGTGTCCAAAACACTGCTGAGTGTTATCAACACTGTTCTGGCTGCAGATGGCTGCTCTGGAGAAAGCTAACTACATCTCAGAAAATCATTCTATAATAAAATGCACAAATCTGCAAGACATTAATTTTCTTCCATTTCTTTTCAGGAACTGATCAAGATATTATGTCATCCCAAGAAGTTGTATTATAAAACTCATTCTATTGTACAGAATTAACACTGGCCTAAACCACATTTATTTACTATCCTGTGATACTGGTGACAGTAGTGAACCACTTCAGAATGTATGTTGCATTTTAATTCTTCATTGATGATTTCCATATAGAATACTTTGCACAGTTGACAGCATAATATATGAACACTGTAATGGGAGCTTGCTGTTGGTGAGCTACTGTATACATTCTTCTGTTCCTTACAAGCATCAGGTTTTAATGGCATTTTATGGAGCACAACTACAAATTTGTTATATAAGAATGAATAGATCAGTTGTTCTGTACACTAAAAACCAGAAGTCAGGTTTCAAAATCTCAGGGCTCTGACCCTATGTCACGCAATCATTTCTCTTCATTCAAGTTAACTGTAACCGAAAAGGAAAACAAAAACTGCACTGGCTAAATAAAAGTCTGCTTCTTATGTTCAGTTCTCTATTACTTTACTTTATACTATTCTGAATTACCCAATTTCACCTTCATTGTATGTTACCAATAATTTCTCTTTTAGTGAGTGTGAAAAAAAGTGTAATAACTTTTCTTTGCCCTATTGGGCAGAGACTCTTTATTCCAGCCACATCCCACCATTCTCTTTTTCATAGGAAGCCAGAATTAATTTCGTTTAACTTAAGCTTCTTCTACCAAAAGGTTTTAAAAAAGGTTCCAAAAGAATTCCATCTTCATTACCTGCCTTTTCATTTAAAACTGCTCTATTAAAGTGGGGATTTTGTAAAGAGAACTGATATAGTCATGAAAACAAATGCATGCAGGATTTCAGGAATGTAAACACACCCAGCACTCCAAAGCCTGTTTCACTTTTCTTCACTATTTCATTTTGCTCAATTAAAGACATGATTCCTTTCTCTCAAATAATGCATTTTATATCCTTAAGCCATTATAGCTACAGCCTTCTACAATGATACCTCTTAACTGCATAAAAAGTAACTTGAAAAGCATTCATGACATCTACCTAGCTTTTCTGCTCTCCAGATAAGAAACAATAGAGGCTTTTAATGTCAGTAGTGACTCATGGTTTCTCAAGAGATGGATGAAATCACTAGGATGTCCTCTTCTAAAGTCAGCTATTGCACGACAAGAAGCTTTAGATAAGTAGCTCTACATGCGTCTTTAAGTATTTTATTTTTACTTGTCAATCACCTTAACAGCAAAGACATTTGGAAACTTGACTTTTATAATAAGAATAAAGCTGGAAAACAAGTAAGAAGGAAGTGATTCATAGCCTTAAAATAAGATACTTATTAAAAGAATTATTAGAAATCATTCGATACTTGAACAAGTACTAGTACTTGTTTTCTCTCCATCTTGCCTCCTATTGCCCCACTCCCATGGTTCACTGCCACTGCCCCTTCTCAACCTTATGGTGGCAATCTTATCCTTGTATTAAAAAACTCCTTAAAACTTTCAACCAAAAAAACCAAAACATGGAATCAGATCATAATTTAGATTGAAAGGGATCTACTCAGATCATCCAGCCCAACCCACATGCTCAAGCAGTCAGCTGGCAAAGGCTACCCAGTATCACATGCAGGTTCTGTTATCAGTAAGGACAGAGATTGCACAACCTCTGTGGGCAACCTGTGCCAGCACTTGATTACTTGCACAGCATGAACAAAGCAAAACATACAAAAAAGAATAAGTTTGAAATCCAGTATTAACTTAATTTCCTTTTTTGTTCTGGAAATCAGACAGAAAGTTATTATTGTTTCTAATAAAGGAATGCAAAACTAACCTGATTCCGTACAGACTCCAAACAGACTCATCTCCATCTTTTTCCAGTTGAACAGCTTGAATTTGTACTAACTTGCAAATAGTTTTTACTAAACCATGCACATTCCTGCTGACAAAAAGAACTGAGTTACTGTCAAGCATGCAGCTACATTAATTGATTTGTACATAAGAGAAGGAACAAAATTAACACTTGAGACCCAGAGTTCTACTTAAGGACCTCTTAGCATATGCCCACACAGTTCTGGGCAAGTTATGCATTTATGTACCTTTGTTTTCCTTTTCACATAATGAGTGAAACAGCAAAGAGACTATTAATGTGTCAATTAAAATTTTTGACAGGTTGCTTCTACCATATATTACAAGAATGGGAATACAAGGCAAACAGCACTTGTAACTGTCAAACCTTTATCACACCTGTTACCACCTGCTGACAGACTCTTTTCCATAAGGTGGTATGGCATACCAGGGAACATCTAGAGAGTCCCACAGTGGATCTCTTCACCATTAAATGCTTACCTTTATAGTTCACCATTAAATGCTCACTTTTATAGTTCAGATACAGGCAAAGTACCATGTTCTCTCTTCTGTGCTAAGATAGCATTGACCCAGATCAAAAGTGAGAGAATATGCTTATATTTCTCTCTCTCTTTAAAAACCCAGACCACTTATAAGATGTGCCTGCAATCTTTAAAATGACTTTAAAATGGTTTTGACACATGGCTCTCAAAATACTGAAATCTGACAATACAAGAAGACACTGAGGTTTGACAGAACTCTGCTGCAACTAACAGGAAGATGTGCAGTCTTCTAAATCCCGACACTGTCAACCTAAAACACAGAGGAGGAAGGAGATTTTTTGGATGAGTGTATGGCAGGGAGAGAGAGAGCAACCTTTTAGATTCTTCACTGCTAGAAAGAGCCAGTGAAATGGGAATTTGCAAGTGTATTTCCCAGCTTCAATAGGGTAACTGCAGCAAGGAGAAAAAAAACAAACCATAAAACACTCAGGAAGAGAACCGTCTTTCCCATTCTGAAACTTCTGTATTCCTGGTCTTAATTCCCAAGCAGGAAGTAGGAAGAGAAGAGCTGATTTCCATCCTATTTCCCATATCCTACAGGCATGGACACTCAGTAATAAAAACATCCTGAAAACATGTATATTCACAGAAATCCTTCTGACAGTTTCTTTAAGATTACAATAATTAATTGTTTCACAGGTTTTTCAGTAGTATCCTTGCTCATTACTGAATATAGGCAGTGTTTTCCCATCATCATCTAAACAGAATGCTGAAAACCAATCCTAAAAACATGTGAAAATACACATGTATGTATCTACATATGTAAAAGTATTTCCTATATATGCATAAACACACAAACATGCACATAAATATGATGTTCCACGAAGTTTAAACTCTTAGGGCGTCAAAGGAAACACTGAGTCTTTGGAGCCAGTTACAGTACAATAATATATACAATGAGAAGGTATTGTGAACTGCACAAGTTAACTCAGATAAACATGAGATCTTCATCTCTGCCAAAACATAACTCTATCTTTTCTAGTGTGCACAATTTGATAGACCTGACAAAATAGAACCTAGCAGGCACACTTAGCTCCTGCAAAATTCATCGTAACAAAAGAGAAGCAAGAATACCATGTGAGTAATCTTTGCCAATAAAATATACACCTAACTCCATTCAGCACTCTAAGTGCTCAGTGGTTGCAAATGCTTTTCTGCTCTCTTCCACTAGCTGCTAATTTTCGTTTTAGCAACACTGTGTACTGAGCACTGCAAAGCCACACAGAATGAAAATTTGGCAGGGAACAGAATGATGGACTGCAGACTACAATTTTAAGGCAAGGTAAAAAAAAAAAAAAAAAAAGTACTAGCACTGAAAAGAGGCAATGTGAAATTGTCAGTTTAATGAGCTCCTGAGGCTACAGACATTTTAAATCACAGACTTCTGTGGTTAGGCAACATACGCTCTGCTTTGCAATCCATAGTGTATGCCGTTTGAATTGTAGCAGCTTGGGGGAGGAGCAGGTGGCAGTGGGAAAGAAGCCAAAAACACATAAAAGGTTACGAGGTAATTTGCCAGAACTCAGTATAGCAATCAGTCATGTGTTAGTTTCATATATGAAAAAAATTTTGAAGTTTCAAATAGTGTAGAAATGAGGCAGATCGTAGTCCCTTCAATATGTAACTCTGAATTTGTTTTTAAGGTTAACTTAATCCTAAATTCCCATTTTACACTTTTTATTTTCTGAAAATACAAAGCTGTATTAATATTTCACAACCTTATAAACTGTTGATACTGTAACAAACCCTCAGCTGAACAGGAAATTCAAATTTCTTAGTCTGCAAGCCACAGCCAATGCCTTTTCCATGGTCCTAGAATTATGAGCCAGACACAACTGAGGGATAAAAGGGCTTTTATCTCAGTAATTAAAAAGGATCCTTAGGTGCAACAATTCGTAAAGGTGGAATATGCCAAAATGCACACACACAGTATACTGTGTATACAATTTTATAGACCTTGAAAATTAGCATATTTGACACAGATTCCCCAATGAGGATCTTAAATGAATGGCATGGCATCTCCCTATTCTGAAGTATTCCTCCCCCAGATTGGCTTGAGCCTAATTTACAAAATATGTTCTAGAAAGGGCCTTGGTTTTTCAAGATAATGTAAGGCTTTCTGGCCCCCAGCTGTCAGGCCTTTAGCGTGTTTGGTTTTCTGGCCTAGCAGAAAACCAGAACTTAAGCTAAGACACCACATTAAAGAATTTCAACTATGTATCCTAAGAATACTGAGACTACATAAAAGGCATATAAAAAGAAAAGCCAAAAAAATCATGGTGGTATCACAGTTAATAAAACTTACTCCACCTTATGCCACAGGACTCAGGTTCTCACAGTCTTAGCACAGGTACTTTACTTATTCGTTATACTTATGTAGACTCCTCCCTTAACCACAAAATGCCCCAAAACCTTGTCCTTTGGAGGATAGTGGTTTGCAGAGATTACCCATATTATAAAAAAGTATCTACAAAACCTCTCCAGGAAACTGTAGTCATTTATAGCAAATCCAGCACAGAATTAGCATCAGCATAGCAAGATCCTAGCTGTGAACAAGCAAGTCATGAGGTTAGAAAAAAGTTTTTAAGCATTTCACTAATTTACTCAAGTCTACCTAAGTTCACCCTTGGCTCAGAGTGAATATGAGAAACCTTAGTGTAAAACTGATTATGTGAAGGTGAGAAGGGATGAAGAACATATTTTGAACAGCACGGTTCTGGCAACCTCTGCGCTGAGTCCACCAGCATAACGTATCACGTACATACCTCTGAATAGCTCGTTTGGCTAAAATCAACTCTACCAGTCTCTAGCAAGAGAATTACAGAGCTTGCTGCAGAAATCCACTTAGCAGTCAAAAGGAACTTAATAAGGTTGGCAAATTTGAATGGAAACCTATCTCTCCCCGGTCATCATTCGACTTCCTACTTCTAAATGTTATGCACAGTGCCTCTTTCCCTCACAACTGCATTTTCTCAGTATGTTGGACAGGCAGTCTGGGTCAAAAGACCACTACAAGATATAAGCATTTTCTACTCAAGAATTGTGTAGGAGAAAGTAGCTTCAAAATAAACTGATTTCTTCCTCAGCAGACAAGAAAACAAACTGCAGCACTCCTAATCCCAACACACATGATTACAGTGACTTTATTTGAGCAACCAGTTTTTTGACTGATGAAGTTATTTCCCTCTGTGCTGGTTTTGGCTGGGATAGAGTTAATTCTCTTCACAATGGCTGGTATGGAGCTGTGGTTTATATTTGTGCTGAACACGGTGTTGATACTATAGAGATGTTTTTCTTATTGCTGAGCAGAGCTTACACACAGCCAAGGCCTTTTCTGCTTTTCATGCTGCCACACTGGGGAGGAAGTTGGGAGTGCTTAGGAGGCTGGGAGAAGACAGAGCCAAGAGGGGTGACCCCAACTGACCAAAAAGACATTTCAGTCCATACAACATCATGCTCAGAATATAAAATTGAGGGAAAGAAGAGGAGGTGTTTGGATTGATGGCATTTGTTTTCCCAAGTCACCTGTGATGGGGCCCTGCTCTCTTGGAGATGGCGCAACACCTGCCTGCCCATGGGAAGCAGTGAATTAATTCCTTGTTTTGATTCACTTGTGTGCACAGCTTTCACTCTCCCTCTTAAACTTTCCTTACTTCAACCCACAAGTTTTCCACCTTTTACCCTCTCCCTAATCCTACTGGTGGGAGTGTGAGTGAGCAGCTGCATGAGTCTTGATTGCTCTCTGGGGTTAAACCACAACACAGTTCCCCATAATCAAAGTCACTGCCATTTTCTTTCTCCTTTCTATGACAGACAACAAAACTAAGCAGTTCATTGACTTCTGAGGTTCCACAGTTCAAAGTTCAGAGCACTAACCTGAACTATTAACAGTTTCAACTTACATCCACAGAATACGCTAAGAGTTCTTATGTCAGACCCACATTGTCACATAGCAAAGGTGAAAGCAACATCCTTAAGCAGAGTGGCATGTTCTTAATGAGATGGTAGCAGTTCTTAATGCCATGGTGTATCTGAAGATACTGACACAGAACTTTGCCTCTTCCTCTGTATTTGTAAGGGAAAAGCAATGACTGAGAACCAGCTGACAAAAATTAGGCAACCAAACACTACCTTGCTGAGGGAATTAGGTTGAGAGCTCCATGAAGAACATAGTCAAGCTCAGCATGTTTCTCCACCACAAGTGCCACCAAGCCCTCACAGCAGGCTGTTCGTAAGGCAACATTCTCACTGCAGCACTTCTCCCAAAGCAGGTTCAGAGCAGGAGTCTGAAGGCAAAAGCATAGGACACAAGTAATGAGAAAGCTCATGCTGATTTATCTTTGCTAATCTTAAACACACTTTTAAATAAAAAACAGCTCAACAGCTTCTCCTGAAGCCTTAGAGAGCCCAAAAGGTAGCTGGGTTACAGATTCCACTCTTGGGAAAAGTCTTTGCAGGGACAGCTCCCACTTTCTTGCCCTCTGCTAAGCCCATGGTAGGGCATAACACTTACCGTCTGTGACAAAAACGTAACGCAGATGAATTTTTCACCTGTGCCTATGCAGACAGAATCATGGAATGGTTTATGTTGAAAGGGACCTTAAAGACCATCTAGTTCCAACTCTGGGACATGGGTGCAGATGCTGCTCACTGTCAGGTTGCCCAGATCCCATCCGATCCCTGACCTTGAACACATGCAGGGACAGGGCACCCACAGGCAGGTTATCATCAGTTTCCTGATTTAAAAAATAAGGATGCAGTTGGAGACAACACAGAAACTGCCATGACAAGCTGTGTCAACACCAAGGTATAGCACAGACAGCTATAGACAGGTGTATAAAGGGCTATCCAAAGGTAAGTCATCTTTACTAAACACATGAAGTTCTATTTTCTAGTAAGCATGAAGATTTGGCAGTAACCATCAAAACTGCTGCTGGTTCCCATGGTAAATTAGTACTCACAGATTAGTTTGCCAACTTTGTGACTTCCAACTGGAGAACAAGGAAGGTTATAAAACAACCAACACTGCAAAATGCTCTTGAATATAAAGGGAGTCTACAACATCTAACCAGTGCAATTTCCTGCTTCCTAGTATTTCAGTTGCTGTATTTCAGTCTAATACCTTCATATAAGCAGCTTTAAGGGGAAAATATCAGCTTGTAGCTCAAAACGGAACATAATTTGGGAACATGATTATGATCAGGACTATGAAAGAGCTTCTGTTAAATAAACTACACACCTCCAATGCTTCCTTACATCAAAACTTAGCACTTTCCAGGTCTGAGTTAGTCAGGGTGAAGTCTCCAGACTGTGGAATAAAAATCCACAGATCAATTTCTGCTAATTTCTGGGTGTCAGTTTTGGGGAGAAAATGCAGAAGGGCAAACCCTAACTAACACCTTTCCCATTTGCTGTGACACTTGCAATTGCCAACATTTCAAGTATACCTCTCTGTTAACAAGACATGCACTTAATTGAGCTTGACTCATTTAAAATGCAAAGTATGCCTTTACATCCTGCTCTCTCCTGCAGAAATGCAAGCTCTAGTTAGCAGGTATGAAATGTAACACCAATGCAGTTATGTGAAATGCCATACTTCTTGACATTTTTATAGCAATGTAAACAAATTCCCAACTCAAGAGACAATGACTCAGTCCATGTACCTCACGCTCAGTAACAACTAAATTAAACTCTCTTAAACTGAACATATTTAGATATAGGTATTCTGCAGCATTAAGGCTTCTGCCATTAAGTCTTGCAATGGAAGTAAAATGCTCTTCTGATGCCAGAGTTTAACTGTTTCTGTATGTCCAAATACATATTGATAACTATTGATAACTACCTTATTTAACTTCTAGAATTTATTAAAATTACACAGTAGAGAACGGGAAAACCCATTTTAAAAAGCCCATAAAATCATCGCACAAGGATGAGAGAGGAGATGAAAGTGAAAAAGACCTTGTCAGAAGCCTGTCTGATCTTCTTTGAAGAAACTTTTTCTTTCAGTATTGCAGCAATCAGATGGCCCACTGCCTAAAAAGAAACAAAAAAACACACATAGATGAATGGAATGAAATTAAAATAAATAAGAGGAAATAAAACCCACACACATTATTTTTAAATTCTCCAATAAGAAGTCTTTACAATGCCATTGCATATGATCATTTTGCTATGATTGAAATACCAACCTTATGGATATTGAAGCTGAAATATGCTTTATAGTCAAAAATTTCCATAATGTTGATATACTAACTTTTACTTTATCCTGAGGCACAAAAGAAACAAACTTCCACAGGGCTCCACATATGTCCAGAGGCCTTTTTGTACAGGTACATAGGTTTTTAGGAATTGCAAATATTTTAATGCAATAACTTCAATAAACTTTATCCCTCCACTGCTGCATAGATCTCCATGTCCTTAAAAGCTCTAGTAATTATTAAATCCTGTACTATTTAAGAAAGCAGAAGCAAGAGTGGAAGCAGAACAGAATACATCTAAGCAACTTGCCCAGATTTTTGCATCACAAGTTTTGCCTTACGCATTTTGCATACCCCCTTATCACAGCTCTTGCCAGAAATATTTCATTTACTTTAAACAGGGCATCTGACATTAACATTATTCCTCATTATGATATTCCATGGCAGAAATTATTAACAAGATTTAAATAGTCAAGATCTTCAAAACAAAAAGTTTCAGTTCCCCAAAACAGCCCAGGTTCATTCTTTTGAGGTGAAGACTAAGCTTCTCATTCTATTTTAGTAGAAGTCTGATTTCCTCAAACTCTTTCAAAATCTAAATGTGAGCCAAAATACACTCAAAGGTGTCAGGTTGTTTGAACCTAGGCTTTTGTTTCTGACTCATCTTAATGACTTATTCTGTCTCATTTCATAATTATTGATACTGTTACACAGAAAACTCATTTTGTGAAACACAGAAAGACATGTTCTCACGGTAACAGTACAAAAATGTTTCAGACTATCAAAGAGTGGAATCTACTCTTCTCTGCTAATGACAGATCATTATTTTTAGAAAAAAATAAACTATGCCAGCAAGGAATAAAAATAAAAGTTAGCATTTTGTTTTTCTTAGTGCATAAAAAGACAGGAACAAATTATTTTCAATATTTCGAGGTTCCTTCTCCTTTCAAGAGAAGGAAACTTTTATTTCCACTTCATTTATGTACTAGTTGCAAACCTGTCATAACAAACTGAAATAAGAGCTTACATTTCTTGGGAACAGAAAACAGTCCTAGACTACACAGATTACACTTTTCATAGGTAAGGATACGTACTCTAATACATTTGACTTAAAAAGACAAGTTTTTTGGCAATCTTACTCTTGAGGAAATGGAAGGAGAAAATGGGACCAAGTAAAACGCTTATCTCTGTCTGTAACTAACCCATTGCAAGAGCAACACTGCGCTCCCCAGGCAGATCAGATCTCTTTCTCTGCACTTACCAAGGAAAGCCTACATTATCTTTTCTTTTTTCTGTTTAAAAGGACCTTCAGAAGTTAATTCAGACCTCCATCCTTAAGACACTTCTGGCACACAGGAAAAGGGGCTTATCAATAGAAACTTGGCTTCTGCAGTGATCTAGCTATACAGAAAAGTCAAAATGCAGATTAGATCCCTGCACTTCTAGAACTTCATTAAGCAGTAAAACTTTATGACCTACAAATCTATGCTCAAGTTCCTCACTGATTATGTGTAGACTACACATTCTGCAGAGCATATATCTTGTCTGGTCCCAGAAAGAGGAGACCATATCTTATGCAGTTGAATCCTGACCTGATTATAGTTTGAAGATCACAGCATGCTTTCCAGGGGTCACAGAACACAAGTGGAAGCTATCAAAACAGCCAAAGCAGAGGACAAAATCAACCAAAGCACGTTAGTAGATCTTAATAATGTGCAGCCGTAGTAATGAGCCAAGACATTTAAGCAATACAGCAGTGTGCCATGGGGACTTTCTGCACTAAAGAAAATTAACTGTTTCAAAGACGCTGAGTCCTACTCATCAAGGCTAGTAATGATATAAACTCATCTGCTGTGCGAGACACTTTGCTAGATCTCAGATGAACTCCAGCTTTCAGGGACATGGCTTTCTCTCCCAAATGCCAAGCTGATGACAAGTGGACTCTTGCATCTCTCTTTCAAACCTAATTACTGTTAAACCAAGTTGAACTGACTGAAATGAAGAGGCAAGAGAGGCAGCAGGTTGCACAGACTGCATTCCAATCAACTTATTTCACCAAATAAATGGGTACACATTTTATCCTGAATTCAAAACAGGATGAGGAAGAAAGCGGAGAAATTAGCAATGAACTTACAGCCAAAGAGAAACATTTTTAATACTGAAATGAGAAACAGACAAAGAAAAGAAGGTGTATGTTTCAAACAGAGACTATTATTACTATCACTCTCTCCTGTCCATTAAACATACTATGATAAACACTTATTGCACATGATAATTTCAGGTGAAAATGACAAGGAGCCAACGCATGGATGAGAAAATAAAGGGAGCTGAGCTGAGCTGCATACAGTTAACCCTTGTTGACAGACAAAATTGCAATAGATTGTCAGTTCTCATCAGCAAGGAAGAAACAGAGCAGTTCTATGAAGTATTGCAAAGTACTGCAGCCCTACACATGGCATTTGGTCATTTCTGGCTTCTCTTGAGATCACAAGGTCACTAAAAACCACTTGGCCACACTCTAAGCTTCCAGGCCTAGAAAGTTTCTGATTTTCCTGAAGAGATGTTATAGTGATGAGCAATTGTTTTCTATGTTTCTTTTTACACAGAAAAGGCAATTAGATTTTGATTGTGATTTAAGAATACTCTGTTTCTCCGGTTTTCTGACTTTGGAAAAAAAACCCAGATAGGCAGATAAGCAGCAGCTGTTGGAACAAACATTTCCACAGACAACTTGATTTGTTTTAATGCTTTTAAAAAATTACCTGTGACTGAACAACTGCATTAGGAAATTCAAATCGCTTCTTGATGTCATCCAACATTTTGGCTCCGTCATATGACACTAAATTTCACTCTGCAAGAGAGATTCAAAAAACACTCTTAAGACTAGGAAGAGCAGCATGCTATTTTCCACACCCCCCACCCCCCAGAATTATGTTGCATTTAACAACGGATGCAAGCATTAAAGGATTTTCTTTCCCCTCTGAAGTCTACCATATCACCTTGTCTTTTGGGCTTGAACCCAAGAAATGCTGAATACTCATTGGTCCTGCACAAAGAATGGGTTATAGACATTTCTTGATGCTGCAACAAGTATACCATTCCATACGGCACAGCGTATGTGTACTCTGAGAGCATGTATTCTTCAGAGCATTTTAAGTGTATTTCATTGATTTGAAAAAGAGACAGCTCAAAAGGAGTGTTCACAGTCTCACAAACATGATTTAAAATGCAAAACTATCCACAAACTTTCCATCATTTCATGCAAAACCAGAAGTAAAACAAACAAAAGACCAACCTGTGAGACTGCAAATGGTAGATGTAGCTAGAGGCAGGAACACTTGAAGTGAAAAGCTTATCTGTAAGCTGGAATATGCAGGTACTCACAAGCACACATGAACCTACATTAAAAAGAAATTAGAAGTCAGTTTGCTGCACACCAATGAAACTGATGGCCACTGCAAATACTCAAATATTTCAGTTTACTATACACTTGCCTCCAGCCACCTGGAATGGCTTCCTTAAAAAACCAAAAAGGCTAGTACTGGTTGTAAACCTAAGTGTAATCCTTCGCAATAAGCATTGAGGACATATATACATGCAAACCACTCAATTTTCCAGACATGCTATCAGAGTGATGCATTCAGAATCTCGTCACCAATTTTAAAAAAGATGGAATTAAAGACTGGATATGCAGCATGTGCCACAAAAAATACCATTTGGGGCAAGAAAACTGAAAAGTGATAGTTACATTAATAGATCAGTGACTACAAATTCCTCACAGTTAAGCAGTGAGGTATTCCCATATACTTGTGGATTACATGTCTGAAAGTGCAGGAGGAAAAAAACAACACTGATGCTTGGGTTTGTATAGTTTTAGAATTTAGAATGTAGCTCGATGGTATGGATTTGTATAGTTTTAGAATAGATGTAATGGTATTTTGAGACAATAGGTGCTCATATAATAAATGAACACAAATTAAACTAAAGTTGATACCTTGCTTTAAAAAAAATTAAAAAATATTGCTACAGCATGTTGAGCATGGCTAACAACTCCACAGTGGATCTAGATTTATTTACATATATAAACCCAAGCCCCCTCAGTCGTACCGAACAAGCAGCAAAATGAGCTAAGGTTCCTTCCTGGGTAGTTTTGACATGAACATACTGGAATTACATAGTATCTTTCATCAGGTAATTTGTAATTTTTTTTACCCACATAAAAAGGAAAAACTATTACAGAGGATCATCACAAGCACAGAACACACTTTCACTTTGTAAGCACAAATCAGCTACTCCAGACAGACTAGAAGCCTGCTGCTCTTGCATCAGACACAAATCCTAAATTTTTATCAATCTAAACTAAACATCTACAGGCTAGCTGGAATGCAACAGCTGTACCAGTGCAATTAATTTAAATACTACCTAAGCAGTTCCTCAGTCTTCAGCACTGACCCTTAGCAAAGGCAACTATGTATGCATACAGAATGCCTGTAAAGTTTACAGCATACATGGATAATAAAGGCTGGCAGAGACCTAAATATGCTTTTTGTTCAACCTCCCCATTCAAAAGATGTTCAGATGTAGTCAGACCAGGTTGCCCCAATCTGGCTTTGAAAACCTCTCAAGATCAGGGAAGGCACCACTTTATCAAGCTGTCCTGATCAACAAAAGCTTTCTCTCCATCACTAGTCTTTAGCTGTTTTTGCCATGAACTCCTGTGAAGTGCCTGGCTGTGCCTTCTTTCATCCCCTCCCATCAGAGCCAGAGCTGCTATTGTTCAGCTGTCCCTCCTCCCAGCTGAACAGCCCTAGAAACCACAGCATCTCCTCAAAGGGCAAGGTCCCCAGCCCCATTATCTCAATGATCCCTATGGTCACTGTGTCTCCCTTATGGTCACTGTGTCACACAAGGATCCAAAACTGGACATGCCAATGTGACATCTAAGGAGTGCTGAGCACAGGTGAACAAATCCTCCTAATAGGGCTCCGTCACACATCCCAGGGCAATGCCTGCCAGGGCCTGTGGCCACCCCACAAAACTGCTCCCCAGCCCATCCGGTGAGCAGTGGGTCAAGACAGGGCATTTGTAATTGTTGAAATTCCAGAAGTTCCCATAATCTGTTCCTATAGTCCATGCAGAGGGCAGCCCTGCCAGCAGGCACACATCCTCTCTTCAACATTCTATGATGTATCATCAACCACATACATAAAAAACAATCCACCCCAAAAAATCCACCTGACATACACACACAGACAAGAAAGATAAACAGCAAAAAAAAAGGCATTGAAAAGGGACCTTGGCTTGTTTTCCCAACTTAGTCAATGTAAATGATAAACATCTATGTAGCCTTGAGCTTGACTTACAGCCAGATGGTCACAAAGTTGATCTATCACTGCCCCTCAACTGGAAAAGGGGCAAAAATATGATTAAGGGCTTATAACATAGTAAGAGGAAGATCATTCAGTAATTACTGTTATGGGGAGAACTGACTCAAGCCAAGGAAATCTATTTTTACCAATGAAATCTGAGTAGAATAGTAAGAAATAAAAAAAAAAAAAAATCTAGAAACATATTCCCCCCATCTTTCCTCTCCTCCTGGGGTCAGTTTCACTCACTACCAGCTTCTCTACCTCTTCCTCCTGAATGGAGCAGGGGCTCAGGAAATAAGGTTGCAGTCACGCTTTTCCCAGCTCCAGCATGGGATCCCAACCACAGTCTGCAGTTCTTCATGAACTGCTCCAGCATGGGTCCCTTCTATGGGGAACAGTTGTTTAGGAACAGACTGCTCAAGTACGGCTCCTAAGTCTTTCCAGAAAACCTATTTCAGTGTGAGTTCCTGTCTCCATGATCCCACTGGTCCTTTCAGGAGCCTGCTCCAGCATGGGCTCCTCTCCATGGAGTCACAGCCCCCTTTGCCCATCCAACTGGTCTAGCATGGACTTCCATGGGCTGCAACACACATGCACTACTTTATCCTGGTCTTCACCACGGACTGCAAAGCAGTTTCTGCTCCACCACCTGGAGCATCTCCTCTCTGTACTTCTGCATCTTGGTGTCTGCAGGGCTGTTTCTCTCACGTTCTCACTTCTCTCCCTGCACCGCTGTTGTAGCAGTTTTTCACCTTCTTAAACTTGTCATCCCCAAGGTGCTGTCACTGTCACTGATGGACCTGGCCCAGGCCAGCAGCCGGTCCATGTGGAGCCAGCTGGCATTGGCTCTGTCACACAGGAGGAAAGGTTCTAGCAGATTCTCAGAGGCCACCCCGGTAACCCTTCTGCTACCACATCCTTGCCAAGCAAATCTAATAACGCATCCTAATGCTAAGAGGGACAAGCATTGCTAATCCAAGTGAACTAGAGAGAGAATGTCACGGCACTAACACCTTCGGATCTGGTCCAGTTCTCCAAAACAAACTCCGTCAAACTAACAGAAAATGATCGCAGGGAGCACGGAGACCACATTTCCTGTCCGTGGTCTCAGAGCCTTTGGCTCCTTTTTAAGGACTCCCGATTCAAACCGGTGTTCCTTCCCAGCCAGGGTGAGAACACCTGCACACACCCTCATCTCTTGCGTGTGACACACGCAAACGTCTCAGAGCGACCGGCTTTAAACAAAAACGTAAACCAAACAACGCCTCCTCACAGAGGGCAGCTGTCCTTACTTGGCTGCCGTCCTGACGCCAGGCTCGCTCCCGCCGCCCGCCCCGGGGCCCCTCACCTGGGCCGGGCCGGGCCGGGCTGCACCGGGCCCGCTGCGCCTCCGCCACCCCCGCGCCGCCTCTCCGCCGCGCCCGGAACCGGCCGCGCACAGCGCGCATGCGCGGGGCTGGCGCAGGCGCGGGAGGGGCCGGCCGGCGGTGCCCGGGGAAGGGCGGGGGTCGCGGTGCTGGTACCCCGGGCGGGTGTCTGTGTCGGCTTCAGAAGTGCTAAAGAGTGTCGTCACCTCCTAGATGTCTTGGCAGACAGTCATCAGCAAGCTGCAGGGACATCAGGAAGACCCTGGACGTGAAGAATAAATGATGTTCTGGTTGCTGCGTGTTACTACGCAATCATAGGATCAATTAGGTTGGAAAACACTTCTAAGAATATCGAGGGTGCAGCTCTCTCAAAGGCAGAAGAGTTTAAGTCCAGTTCTGATGTATTTTGGTAACTGCTGTGCTACTAACTGGTAACTACACATCTGAGACAGGCTGTATTCTCAGTTAAGATTGTTAGTTTAATACAGAAAAGCACTTCTGTTCTCTAACATCAAAGCAATACACAACTTCTGCCAGGCATGTATAACATAAGACTGGCTCTCAGTGAAAATATTTTCAGAAAAAATCACAAATATTTTGAAAGGAATTTGTTTGAAAATGGTTAGGTTGTTCTCTAAGGTTAGATTATTCTCTCTCGAGGTTGTCTTCTCTGAGTTGGTTTGGGCTGAAAGTAGTGGAATGCTGACAAATAAGAAAAGTAAATGTATACAAGTCTGTCTAGTATTTTTTTTTTTTTTTTTTTTTTCATTTAATAAGATCAGGGATTTTCAGTTTCACCAGCTAATGCCATAGGTAGTTTATGGTATTCAAAGAGCCCTGCCACCGCCTGCATTGGATTGGTGCACTGCCACTTCCAAGAGGCACTAAAAGCCCAGAAGTGACTTACTGTATTCTCTTGAGCTGCCTACATACAATACAAAGAGAAGATCGGTCAGATCCCAGAGAACATGTGGACTGCTTGCATTATCCATGATACCTCTGCTGCAACTGTTTTCAAGCAGCACACACAAGTATTTGTGACATTGCTTTTTGGCTAAGATGGGCCCCCATGTCTGCCTGCTGCTGAAGTATCATGAGGAAAAAGGAAGTTTCACAAGGATGTATTTCAGTCCATCTCTAGGTGACCGTAGGCGATGACATGAATCCAAAGGCAGTGTTCAGTCTCCTCTGCCCGTTCCATGCTTTCTGCTTCATCTAAGGACATCTTGCTATTGACAGGTTGGTTTGTTGACATTTTTTAATTAGTAGTCAGCTATGAAGGGCCATCACTCTACCCATGCAGAGCTTCCATGAACTTCAATGCAAATCCAATGTGAGGGCAGAAATGAGAAAAAAGTCCATGATTCGTATCCTCACAGGCTATTGAGATGAATAAGAGTTGTAATTGCTTAGCTCTTGCCAGGGAGAACTCTGCAGCTCACAAGATTAGGCTTGAAATGCCATACTGAACTTCATCATGTCGGAGTTCATAGATAAAAACTCCCTTTGTAGTAGTGCAAGCAAGGCCCATGGCATTTTTTGATTGCCTCTACAGCACTTGCTCTACTGAAGGGTAATGTGGAAAGTTTGAGGCATATTTCTGGCAAAGACTAATTGCTAGCAGCGTTGGACTGTTTCAGTTTCCCATTGATTTTATTGAGTGGCAGAGAGTTTTTAAAGAGATAGAAGAATTTTAGGCATCAGTTCTCACTCTGAGGCTCATGGATCCTATAAAGCCCTTCAATTTATATGTGCATGAATGAAAATGAATAGCCAGTGGAGTGATAACACTGAAATTAGGACTTCACCTGAGATGGGTTTCATACTATATACAACTAGATATGATTTTATAAAATCAGTGTCAGCAGCAGCTACAATATAGAAAGAAGTCACCCCGTTTTTCTGGAATACACTCTAACAAATTTATGTCCCACACAAGGCAGAAATACTTTTGAAACAATATGCAATTCAAGCCTTATTGCCACAATGGGCACATGAGTACAAATGGATCCTTCTAGTGCTGGATAATATAACTTTGAAAATATGCAATGGGGCCTAACATCACTAGTGTGAGCAGGTGATGAACTCTTCAGGTAAACTGCAGGCAGATGTAACCAATATTCTTTTGCACAATCCAGATCTAACTTTGTAGATGGTTCATCTTCATACCCTCTGGGCAACAGCGAATGAGATACACTTTGAACAGCCAAGGACAAGTAATAGAAACTGCTCTCACTAGACTCCAAAATAACAAACTGCATTCTACTTTTACTTACATGGTGCAGCACAGCAAAACCTAAGGAAGATTCAAGGAATAAAGTTAAGGATGTGATTTAGATTGTTTTATGCCTCCACTTTTTTTCTTTAAATGATCATCAGCTAATGTCACAAAACTACAAGAAGACTTCTCAGGAGTGATTAAAGATAGATGAGTATTCCGGTTGTTGTCATTGAGATTAACAAGACTATTAGTTTGTTTAGATTCCCCGGTGTGTGTTTGCAAGTCGGGATGTGACTTTAGCAAGACTAGGGAAGGGATCATCCCCTTGCTGGTGAGGCTGCACCTTGAATCTTGTGTTCTGTTTTGGGCCCCTCCTTCACTGCAGAACAGACGTTGTGCTGCAGCATGTAGCTGGAGAAGGGGAAAAAGGCTGCTGGAGGGTGTGGAGGACAGAATATTCAAGGAGCATTTGAGGGAGCTGGGGTTGTTTAGCCTGGAGACAATGAGCCTGAGGGGAGGGTGTATTGCTTTCTAGAACTCCTCTGAAAGATTTGCAAGACTCCTGGCATCCATTTTTGTAAGAATCATTGCAGCTTTTTACCCTAGTCTTTCAAGGATTTACTTGAGATGGGGATGCAAGAGCAGTGTGTGTGTTTGTATATTTATATGTGTATATCTATATAATATTTATTTTCTATACACACGCACACACTTTTTTGTATGTATTTGCAGTTTGAAGCTGATAAAATTTATAGCTTTGGTCAGTTTAAAATATGCCGTGTGAGGAACAGGTAAATGGAGAATGGGTGAGGCAGCAGAGCATTAAAAGGTGGAAATTGCAGTAAATCAGGATAGCATGCTTTTTGTATTTGCATCTTGGAGACCTGGGAAGTTTTTATTGGAAAATATGGTAGAAGTGTCTGGAATTAATGTTGCATGGTGATGAAAAGTATTCTGACAGGAAATTCATTGTTCATTGAGGGATGACACTGTTGTACACCATGACACAAAGACTCCAACTTCAGAAGGCTGAAAATGACTCCTTTATTCTGGGGATGTGTCTCCCTTATATACTGTTCTACACAGACCAATTCAATTAGCGAAACAAAGACAAACCTCTTCAATCATTGGTCAGACCAGAGGGACATCAAGAAGTCCCTCGTAGGGAAAGAATGTAAACAAATTTACAGTTACAAAAACATGTCTCTTGTTTACAGAAAATTCTCTGGGAAAAGAATTTCAGAAAACCAAAACATCTCAGGCACAAACCAGGGCTACAGAGGGGTGCCTGCCATTAGGAGGAGTGTAAATGAGTGTAACCTGCTTACTACTAAAGTCTATTGAATTCAGAGGACCACACAGAGCTTATATGGAAGGACATCTGAATCCTGTATGGCAGGTCAGAATATAAAGGCTGCAGATTCACTGATCCCCTTCCAGCAGCTGGCAAAACATACCCCCTCATCTTGATTGGGTTTTGTTCCCCTCTATGACTTCATAAAAATTACTTCTAGCTTCCTCACTATGCTGTGATTACTGGCTGACTCCCATATCTTGAGCAGTCATGCTTTACAACTTTCTCATGTGTGAAAGTTGCTATTTCTGATCCATATGATTTCTGTTTAGATTTCTGAAATGTGCCTATCAAGCTCCTAAGGCCACACTTCTGAAAATATGTATGTAGTATATTCCTTAAACTTTGTAATGTTCTCTCAAATGCCACATCTGTCAAATAATTTCTTATTGATTGTTGAACTAGCTGTGTATTTCAGTTTCTCTGTTCTCCAATACCACTTTTGCTTACATGCTTGTTTCTATTTCTTATTTTTTTCTATTTTTTTTTCAGGGCCAAACTTTCTTCTCACTGTGTTTAACTGCTTTCAACCTTCATGCCTTATCTGTTTTTTCCTGGTTAAATAATTTAGTTAGTCTCTTTATTTCAATTTGCCATCCATAAAGTTGGGATAAAACTACTTTCTGAATCAGTGAGTGCATAATCATAAATTGATTAAAGATGAGGACAGCCAAGACCCAGTGGCTATATGAGTACTTATCACTGATTTAAAAATGTATTTTCCACCAGGAGTTTTTCACCAAGGTAATATTAAGCCATTTCCAATTCTCACACATTTTCTGGTGATACTGGGAATAAAGGAGATTTGTCTGGTTTATGGGTCTCACAATAAAAGTGTGAGGATAGTGTAGTCTTCTATCTTTCAGATACTCTTGTAATGAAGCTATAGAGTAATATAAATATTCTATGGCCAAGATGTGGTGGTCATCTTATGCATAAATTCCTGAATTGGATAATGGTCAACTTACATACCTAATAGTGGGATATTGGGTTTGCACAGCCAGGTTTTTGGTGGGGGGAACTACACAGATTGCTCTTGTGAGAAGCTCCTGGAAGCTTCCTCCATGTTTGGCAGAGCCAAAGCCAGCCAGCTCCAAGATGGACATGCCACTGGCCAAGATTAGGCCAATTAGAAATGGTGGTAATGCCTCTGTGAAAACAGAATTAAGAAGGTAAAAAGAAGTTGTTGTGCAGATATAACTGCAGCCAGAGTAGAGCCAAGTGAGGACATGTGAGAGGAACAGCTTTGCAGACACCAAGGTTAGTGCAGAAAGAGGGACAGGAGGTGCTCCAGCTGCTGGAGCTGAGATTCCCCTGCAGCCTGTGCTGCAGCCCATGGAGGATCACAGGGATGCAGAGATCCACCTGAAGCCTATGGAGGAGACCCAGCCCAGAGCAGGTGGATGCCTGAGATGAGGCTGTGACCCCATGGGAAGCCTGTGCTGGAGCAGGCTCCTGGCAGGGACCTGCAGACCTGGGGAGAGAGGAGCCCTCACCAGAGCAGATTTCCTGGTAGGATCTGTGATCCCATGGGGGACTCACACTGGAGCAGCCTGTCCTTGAAGCACTGCAGCCCATGGAAGAATGACCCACCTTGCAGCAGTTTGTTGAGGACTGCTGCCCATGGGATGGACTCACACTGGAGAAGTTCATGGAGAAACGTCTGCTGTGGGAGGGACCCCATGCTGGAACAGGGGAAGGAGTCCTCTACCCAGGCACTAGGAGAAACAACATGTGATGAACTGACCATAACCCCCATTCCTTGCGTCCACGCACTGCAGGGGGGAAGGAGGAAGGAGTGGGAATAAGGTGTTTTTAAGGTCTTACTTTACTTCTTATTATCCTGCTCTGATTTTGTTAGTAATAAATTCAGTTAGTATCTCTAATTCAAGCCTGTTTTGTCCATGATGGTATTTCATGAGTAGTCTCTCTCCTATCTCAACCCATGAACCCTTTGTCATATTTTCTCTCCCCTGTCCAGCTGCATAGGAGAGTGAGAGAGAGACTTTGGTGGATGCCTGGAATGTAGACAGAGTCAATCCACCACAGTGTTTTTGGTGCCATGACTTGGATTCAAATCGAGGTTGCTGCCACCACAAGAGCCTGATGCAGAGTGAAGATGGTCACATAATTGCTTTATAATTGATTGATTGCTAATGGAGTGATTTCCTGTCAGGCCAGAAAATGAGGACCCTGATTTCAGTACAGTTACTCCCTAATATCTCCCTTGCACATGGGATCAGACTGTCCTGGCTATGGCTGGGGAAATCCAAAACAAATTATCTGAACTTAGTCATTACACAGCTGTAAACTGAGTACAGAATTTGACCTTATTTCTTTGACTAACGGGAGCATTTATTCTAGCGGCACTGCCACTGTGAGGAAATAAACCCCTAAATACATCCTTGCAGGTCTTTCAACAAGACTTTTCTACTTTGATGAATTTCCTTATTTGTCCCTAGAGGCCACTGCTTTTTGGTTGGTTTTTTTTACACCTTTTATACTGTAATATTGTGCATAGCCAAGACCCCTTTTTGCATTTATCTTCTGCATCCCTCTGATGTGACCAGTGGTAAGCTATAAACTATTCATATTGTTTTCTAAATCATGCAGCCCTTGCAGATCTTTTCTATTGGTGAAGGGGTTTATATGTTTCCATCTAAAGTGCTTATTTTGTTTGATTTGCAATTTGAAATTGACAAGCCAATAAAACCTCAAAACAGACACACACTTGGCTCAGGCTGCTTGGCATTTGTTCATCCTATGTAGCTAACCAAAGAAAGCCAATCCAGACACAGTATTCTGCCATTAAGTCCAGGCAGCCAGAGTGGCATTACAAAGAAACTTAGACATATTCCTTGTTGTATGTGTAAGATCAGCTGCAGGCTTATTTTAACTTTTGGCTCTGGTTCAGGCCATTCTAATCAATACCTGGCTTGGATCAAGATTGGCTATGATTTTTTTTATATTGTCTGCATAAGAAAAGGTCTTAAATATAAAGAAATTCAGACTGATGATACATTTAAAAGGCACTGTGGTTTCATTTATAGCCAGTAATATTAGTTTTTTAAGTTCATTGGTTTTTTTTAAATATTTGAAAACAAGGCCTATTTAAGAGTCAGTCAGATGGGTCACAAAATTTGAACTTCAAATAGAAATTTAAAACAGCTGTGTTTGAAATAATAAAGACTATTCAATGTATCCAAATGAGCTCGGAAACAATTTTCTTTTTTGTGGCATAAGACATATCTGCCTAGTGTAAGAAAACAATACAGAAATGCAGCAATTCCTTTCAGTTGTGTTGGAATCACCAACAGTACAGCTATGAAATACAGCTCCTGTTAGGTCAGATGTAATGCTGCACTAACACATCTACACTCTACGCAGTTAGTTGTATACTGAGCAGAAATGTTGACTTGTGTTCAGTAGGTCAGGGATCTGGGATCTATGCATCGTGTGTCACAGCTTGATGCAGGTGTGATTGAAGACATCTGAACACAGGGACTAGTGCCTTCCAGGAAGCCTACAGTTGTATCAGTTATTTCAGCACACATAAAAAGTGCAGTCATTTTGTAAGAGTTGATTATGTGAATATTTAGGTTGTTAAACACCTCTAAGAACATAACTTAAATGTCTCTTATTTTCCAGCAGCTGAATAATTATTCCCTGATAAACCTTGTTTAAGCAGTACTGGATAGCACTTGTAAAAAATTGCCTTCACCTTTATAACTCTGTAGTTCTTTAAGCCAGTGTCTTTGCACATTCATATGCACATGATTACATCCATCTGCTATAATGAGATCAAAGAATGTTTATTTTAACTGTTAATCCAAAATGAACTCAATAGTTGCACCAGTTTGTCACTTAACAGCTCAAGATCCTTCTTTGATTCTGCTCCTGTCAGCCAAAGATTATATTTGGAATTCATGAAATTTTTAGATTTTTAAATCATAGCTGTAATTGCATCTCAACCCCTTGAAGCTTGAATACAAATGCTGCATTTGGGTCTTTTTTGTTGTTTAAAAATCAACATTGCTTCACAACTGACAAACAGTAAACAACTTCCTTTTCTTTTCCAAATTTGAGCCTGAATCAGCAGATGTTTCTGGGTAATGATTACTCAACTGAGTGGTCTCAGTTAAGTAGCTAAAAAGACTTAGAATGGATGAAGTTAGGTAATAGAAGCATTTTCAGTGTGACACTGTTATGTGTTGTAGGAAAACAGCTTGTAGTGATTCAGTCCCATTTTAAGTCAGGAGGACAAATAATTGTCAAAATACATAAGAAATAAGTCAGCATAGAAGGACTCCAGAGGATGATACAGCTCCAATCCATCCAGTAGAATCCCAAGCTGGGAAGAAGATGCTCTCTGTTCAGATGGGTCCTGACAGCTGGAAGGACACTGCATTAAGCTCGGTGGTGGTCTAGCTTCTCTGCCCATGCTCACATGCATAGTCCTTACTCAAGAACAAAGTTTTAAACTTAACCAGAATCAGCTTTGGTGCATTTATGGATTCAGCAGGAGATCTCATATTTGTGGGCTTGCCTAATGTAAGAAGATAAGTGATGTTTCAGATATGCATATCAGAATTTTAAAACATGGATATTCATGTACATGGATATTCATATACATTTCAAGTCACGTTGTAACTTGTGGAATCGTTACAAATTGTATTCATCCCTTTCAATTCTTAGTACTGATTTTATCAATTAGGGCTCAAAACATCTTTAAGAAAAGCAAGATGCAGATCATTAGTTTCGAAGGAATTGGTAAATCATGCTGAACTTCGGACAATGTGCGCTCATTCTCGAAATGAAAAAGGAGTAGATGGGAACCGTGTTCTCCTGGAGAGGTCAAATGAGGACAGGAGTCCGGGGCTCGGCGCGCCCTCTGTCGGTGACACCGGGCAGGCCCAGGGGCGCCCCGTCCGTGCGGGGCCGCTCTGCGAAATGTCCCGCGCTCGGGCCCGTCACTGCGTTATCACTGCCGCTGCAAGACTGTCAAAAATACAATTAAATGAGTTTTCAACGTGCCAAAGGTTACTACCGGCAATTTTTGACAATTTGATGGCTGTTGGAAAATGGTAATCTCAGGAACGTCAGCACCGTGATTTAGACACTGACAGTGAATCATCTCCTCAGTGGCGAATTCCCGCGGCAGGAATCCCCGCTTTATCTGCCACAGTACGGAAGAGATACGGAAATGCCGGAGGCAGTAGCGGTGTTTTAGGAGACTCTCAGGCAGGTAGTGATAGCAGCTGGCGCTACAAACATGTATCGAACAGTCCCGTTTGTTATTTCCTGCCTGCTGCCAGGTTTATTTGCTTTCCTGCTGCCCATCATCACCTGGCATCCCCGCGCAAGTCGGGCATTCCCTTGCTGTCCTCCTCGCTTTGTTTATTACTGGGGGGTTCGCCGAGGGGTTTTCGGGGCCGTTTGTTGGCGGCTGTGGCGGAGCGGTGCCCGGGGCCAGCCTGGGGAGCGGAGCGGTGCCCGGGGCCAGCCTGGGGAGCGGAGCCGTGCCCGGGGCCGGTCTGGGGATCGGCGCCGGCCGGGCCGCAGCCTGTTACTTTAAGGGCGGCACGGCGGGGGCGGGGCCTCGCGGAGGAGCTTGTGCGCCATTGGCTGTCGCGCCGCGCGGGTACCGCCCCCGGCACTTACTACTGTGTCCCTCTCCCGGTGCCAGTCAGGCGCGGGGTGCGCATGCGCGGCGGTGCTGCGCTGGCCGGCGGGGCTGGGGCGAGCGGCGGGGCTGCCGCGGGCGGGGAGCGGAGCGCGGGGAGCGGGAGCGCGGGGAGCCGCCAGACGCAGCCGGCAGCCAGAACCGGCAGCCGCCGCTGCGGCCGGCCCCGGCAGCGAAACAGAGGATGCCTGTCGCCCGCTCGCCGCTTCTCCGCCCGCCCGCCATCTCCTCCACGTCCTCATGAATTAGGGCTGCGCGGTGGGGGTGGGGGACGGCGGCGAGCGCCCCGGCGGAACCGGCGCCCCAGGCATGGCCGGCTCGGTGAGTGAGTAGCGCGGGTTCCCTCCGGCCCTCCGCCCCGCGCCGCCCGGCGCCGCCGCGAAGGGGCCGGCGTGGCCGGGAATTCCTCTTGGCGTGCGGCTTTCCCTCTCTCCCGGTGCTGCCGGCGGCGGCGCGGCGCGCGCCCGCCCTTGGAGCCGGGTCCCGCCGCCGCGCGCGGGGGGCAGCGGGAGCGCCCCTGACAGCGGGCCCGGTCCCCTCCCCGCCTCCCCCGGCGACACCCGGAGCCGGCCCGCGCCCGCGGGGCCGCTTTTCTGCTGTCGCAGCGGTGCCCGGCTGGTTTCGTCAGCTCTCCCCCACCGAATCCTCTCTGCCGGGTCCGTGGTCCGGCCGTGTGCTCCGTGCTGCCCGCCGTGGGCTCGGTTCCCCGGCCGCCAGCCCCGGCCCCGCTCGCCGGGGCTGACCCGCCGCTCCCGCCTTTCCCCGCAGTGTGCCGTCCAGGTGAAGCTGGAGCTGGGACACCGAGCCCAGGTCAGGAAGAAACCCACTGTGGAAGGCTTCACCCACGACTGGATGGTGTTTGTCAGAGGGCCTGAGCATAGCAACATTCAGCACTTTGTGGAGAAGGTCATCTTTCACCTGCACGAGAGCTTCCCCAGGCCGAAAAGAGGTAGCGGGGTCTCTCTTGGGATGGATGAGCGCTCGGAGGCGGCCCCAGCGGGCGCCGGCGGTGGGTCTGTGCCGGTCTCGGCGGAGAAAGAACAAAAGCGGCCGCCAGTGCGGCGGTGGCTGCCGGGGCTCTCCCGCCGCCTGTGGGGCTGTCCGGGCCGGGCGGGCCGGTCCCTACCCCTCTGGCCCTCGCTGCCGCGGGGATGGCCCTCGCTGTGCCCTGTGCCCGCAGAGCCCGGCCCGGCCCTGGGCTCCCGGTGGTGGGGGGCGCGGAGCTCGCTTCTGCCCCAGCCTAGTCCTCACTGGCGAGTCTTGCCCACGTGTTACTTTCTTCTGGCTGGTGGTGTTTTCTCCCGATGTCCTGTATGACTGGAACAGGGATGCCTGTACGTGTGTTGCTGTTCCGATTTTGGTACTTTTGTTTGGATTCCTTCAATTCTTTCCTGCTTGTTCATCTCCTGGGCTTCATCTTTTTGTGAGTACATAAAAAAGTCTCAAAAGGTGTGTACACGTGGTGCATTTGTACCCATACAAGTTTGGCTGGGAGATGTGTAAGAAGCCTTTTATTTTCAGATCTGTTTCCTGAGACTTTGCTTGTCTCGATTATTGTAGTGGGATTGGTTGAGGTAACAGTGCAAATAAAAGAAGTGAGCAGGTTTATTTGTCTATATAGACACAATGCTTAGGATTAATCTTTCATTTGATCTGCAATCTTTATTGGCATCTAGTGCTTCTCCAGTTCCTTAGAGCATCATCATCATAAATCCTGTCTGCTTGGAGCTGGGGGGGCATAAATTGAATGTACATGGAGCAAAAGAGAGGAAAAATTTGAGTGTTGAGATAATAAAGCTTTGTTTTGTGGTAGGGTAAAACCACAATTTGATTTAATATTTGTCTTTTGGGAGATACCTAGCTGTGACTTATTTACTGTCAGTGACTGTGTTTTCTCTAGAATACTTTCCTTCCCTTAAGTATCACTGTAAGAATTAACAGTATTTCATCTCCAGAATTTATCCTCTGAAGTACAGGCAATTAATTCCCTTTTATTTTCATACCATCAGTATTTTTTTTGGATCTGTTTAAATCTGTGTAGTATTACACAAACCATTTTCAGTGAATTGTATTAAATACTGCAATATTACTGTTGAATTAAATTGCCCAGCTTGTCCTGGCGAGTCTTCCTCTTGCTTTCTTCTTTTTCTTGTGCAAAAAACATTTAAGTCAATCTAAACAGTTTTTCAGAAAACCTCCTGAGAACAGATCTAAGTAGCCTAAATAGCTGAGATAGTGTGATTAATATTCATTGAATTAGATGATGTATTGTATGAAATCAGTGGTAGAAAGCGTGCTTAATTCTTGAAGCCTGGTCTGCAAAGGAGTTGTTAGTGGTCCTCTCTGCTTCTGTTATTTCTGCTATATTTATTTACTTGCTGTTTGGTCTCTGAGAACATGATTCCGCTGACCAAATTTGGTTGCTAGGTGTGATGTGGAGCTTGCTAACAAGAATATAGTTCAGGACTTTTGCAAGTGAGGGATACATCATTTGCTACTTGCTTTTGTCACCAGCTGCTGAGTTTAGTTGTACAGTCATTTAAGTAATTGCTTTAAAGTGTTTATTTTGGGGTTTTGTTTGTATGCATAATTTTCATGAAGTGGCAACTGCTGAGAAGGATGCCCTCTTATATATCCTGGGAGGGGACTTGTACAGTGGTTGTACCTGCCTTGGATTGTAGGAGATGCTGAAGAAATTTAATGTCCTTGAAATCACATGGAGGAATGATCCATGTATGAATTACCTAGAATGTTTTCTGCTGTTGTAAAGTGTTTAAAAGGGTGGTGGGAATGCATGCCTTGGAGCAGTTTGTCTTTCTAATTTAAAAGTACTGTTAAAATTTTTGACAGAAGTATTCTAAGGTGGGGTTTTTGTCTCTGTAAATCAATGCTAACAGTTTGGTTTGATACCTCAAGTGTTGCCTGTTTAGTAGAAATGACTTGCATGTTTGAAGTGTTAGCCGAACTGCCTGTTTTCCATCAGGTAGTCTGATGTTTTTGTCTGCAGTTATATATACTTTATTATTGTAGTACAGATTAATTTACCACTTGGAGGTACTTCGTAATTTCACAAACTTTTCCTGAGCCATGGGTTTAGCATGCTGAAATTAGGTGCACAGTATTAATCAAAAGCAAGTACTAGTACACCAGCTAGCCATAATAACACCTAGTTTTCTCATAAGTGTTCATTTTATCTCTGCATTCATGATAAGAGTGGCTGCTCTAAGATGTATGCCTGATAGGAAAATTTTTAGGTTTATCTGTAAAGCTTGTGGATCAGTTTGAAAATAATAAATCAAGAAGCTAAGATTGGTGTTATTAACTCATAAAGTATTTCTTTTGCTAGATCGCTTTTTATTAGGGACACAGTAATTCCAGCTACCAGGGGAGGCAAGGGAGATAAATTATTGCCAGGTCATTTGCTTTGCAAATTTGAGACTAGCTGGGTAAACTGTCAGTGTGCCAGCTACAACTATGGCTTTGCTTATCTGTTTATGCTAGAAATTTTGGAAATACTGGATGTTGGCAATGATTCTGCAAAGGTGTGTCCAAGTGTTTGTTCTGCTAATAGCTGCTACAGAGCAAGCATGGTCCTGTATCCCAAAGTTGCATTAGTTTTAAGGTGGCAACATTACTGGAGTGATGTTCAGTCACTGGAATGCAGAGTGTGTTGGTTTGTGTGTGTTGGCAGGATAGAAGGGTGATAGTGACTAACAGAGGATGGAGTGTAGATGAGCTTGAGTGACCTAATAAAATAGTATTCTTCATCTTTCAGTCTACCTCACCTTAAAATCTTGAGCCTGGCAGTGGTTTAATGGCTTTGTTTGCCTTATGATGACTGAGTGCCTAAGTTTATCCTTGCATGGAGAAGCATACAGGAGTGTGCAGTGATTTGTCCTTTTTACTTCATCCCATTCAAGGGCTTGCTCCTGCTGTCTGATTTCCGTGAGTACTTTCATGGAGGCGTGGCAACAGGACTGCTAGTCACATTAAACAGAGTAGAGTTATGCCTGACTCAATTTTGAGTAATATTTGCAAGACAAAATCTCACTGGGGTGGTCTTGCAATCAACAAATGCTGCTGTTTGCAAATCTTGTCTGCTGATGTAAATTGGTTGAGAGAAGATATGGAGAATTTTTAAGATTCTACCTTTGTTTCAAAGCATGTGCTGCTTATCTTTCATCATTCATGTGAAGAAAATAATCCTGTGTGTAGAAGTGAAGTGTTTTGAAGCAGGTCTGTGAAACAAGGTGTGTCACCTGATTGTGGTTAATTTTGATCCACTGCTGTAATGCCTCCAAAAGAGGAGCTGTTCTTACATCATAATATGTCTCATTAATTGTATGGATGCTAGGCAATGTAGAAATATTTTCTTCTTCTTGCCCAGCAAATGCTGATGCTCTTCAACAGCTGACTGACTTACTCTTTCTCTTACAGTATTTCAGTTGGAGAAGGAAACATATCTTTTGTGTTTTGATGACTCATAAGCACACCTCAAAAATGGCTTTGGAACTAGTGTGTTCTGAGTGGCTAAATTTCTGTTAATCAGTGGCACATTTTGACAAACTAAATTTTTCTTATTTAAGAAAAAAAAAGGATGGCCAGAATTTCTTTGCTATTAGCTTAATCAATGTGAAATGTCGGTTTGGTTAGCTGGAATGTTGTAACTTTAAAAGTGGGAGATGTTGCTTTTCTCTGTGGAGCCAAGAGCAAAGCTGCTTAGTGTATATCTTAGCTCAGTAAGTTTTACAGGGATATGGCAAAGTGGTGGAAGTAAAGCTGCTTGGTATTCTAGCACAGGAAAGACCAACTGCAGTTGTCTTCTAGAAAGTTCACATTTCCAGCATTGGTTGTTTTCATTAAGGTCTGTTAGTGCAGAATGAGATTTTAATGAATAATAACAGTTTGAAATATATTTAGTTACTGTAAAAGATGCCTTTTGCTATTCTTGCTTAATTTTTTTACCTTTTCATGATTTTTAACTGTAAAAAAATATCTTTTTGTGCTCCATTTAAAGTCAATGAGAGTCTTAACTCTATTAATTTTACTGAACTGAGTGGTGACGTATAGGGGCCCATAAGCAGATTCTTCCCACATGATTGAGGGTTTCCTTTCCTACCAGCTAGTGCAGGCAGACCATTACGGTTGCTGAACAGGCAACCCGTTTTATGCTGTGTATTTTATTAGAATATTTAGCTATGCTTGTAAGAACTTAGATCAGTTTTAGCTCTGTTTTCTTTGCTTTTTTTCCCTCTTAAATGTGCCTGAGCCTAACCATCTAAGTATGATAGGCACACAGGAATTTTTTTTCCATCCGTCGAACAGATAAAGGTTTGATACTGGATCTTTTAGGGCAGTTGTTGCTCTTAGTTGCAAAATGGTCATATGAAAAGACTGATATCTAGTGAAGAACTTCAGTTGTTTAACAGGAAACTCTTGAGCCTTAATTTTGCTACTACTGAATATAAAGGTGAAGGCTTTGAGAGTGCGCATGTAGTTTTCAGTGCACTTTCTAATTCAGCCAGATGCAAATCAAAAGGGCATTTCACGGACTTAAAAGAAAATGTAAAAAGTTTCAGTATAGGGGAGCTATCATGTTTTGTATTTACATGAATGACATCAGCAAATAATTGGTGGCTTTGATTTTAAGATCCTGTGTGTGCAGGAAACACGATTTCTAATAGATAATTTCCCCCCGTTGATATGACTCAAAAATAGACGCATTCAAAGCCAATATTTAGGCTTTATTTAGAAGCAAACAGTGTGAACAAACTGGGAAATAATAGGGCTGCTGCATCCACCAGTGCCAAAAACTTTTCTAGTCTATTTGAATAGTTTATGTGATTTAATTGTGTGATTTATGTGTTCAATGTATGCTTATTTAAATTTTCCTGCATGGGATACTACTTCTACCTACATTTCTTCTCTCTTTAAGCTTGTTTCTGCAAGGGTAAATGCTGATTTCTGTCAGAAACTGCCAATCGATTCTGACTCTCTTAAGTTGTAAAAGATGAACCTTGGTTATTTCACATTAGGTTAAATTTGTGTAGGGTTTATAGCTGAAGCAGTTTTTTAGTTTTAAGAAACTCTAGTTGCTTCTTAGTAAAGCTACAATATTAATATTTGCTGATTGTAGCTCTTCTAGATTTTAGATGGCAGGAAGTGTAGTTTAAGGCTTGTTGTACAGAAGATTTTTGGATAGCTGTGGAATAATACGTGCTTAAATTAGAGAAAAACAGATTATGCCATGTAAGATCAAACCTATCACTTTTTTACTAAAATGAGGGAGAAGGTACATCAGTATTAAAACTGAAGTTAGTTAAATTTATTTAAGAAAATGAGAACAACTGTGTTGTTCAGTAATTATTGTGATTCTATTTACATCTGTACAGATTTCATCCTTAGAAAAATAAATGTGTCAGAAATGTTTAAACCATATATTTACAATTACCAGTTAGGCAATGTGAACTGCAGGCATAATTATGTCTGTTAAGATTTAGTAAATTGTAAGATGTTGGACATAGATTTGTTACTGTTTTTTGTGGTACTGTTTAAGTATGAAGGCTATTCTTGTAACAATGTTTCTGCAGTTATGGTTAAGATTGAGGTGGGTTGTGGGTTTTTGGGGTTTGTTTTTTTTTTTTTTTTTTTTGTATGTGTGTGTGTTGGGTTGTGATTGGGGGCTTTTTGTAGTTTTTCATTCAGGTTTTGGGGAGAAATGTTGAAGAGGATTATTTGTCCTTTGTTCTGGTAGAATCTGTAAAAAAGACAATTTGATACATTCAGGTGGTAACCTGAATATAAAGCCTGTTGATGGTGTTTGTAATACCTGGGGAAAACACAGTTAATTTATAGGTGTTTAATCCAGAATGAAGTCTATAGGCTGCTGAAGTTTGACTACATGAATTTTTGTGAGATTCTTGTGATGAATACCTGCAATTTTAAACAAGCAGAATTTAGTTCATAGGTGACCATCCTCTTTCTTCCCTTCCTGGCAGTAATAGACAGACAAAGGAACAGTCAAATTCTAACACTTGTGTATTTTTGCATGAAAATGATGATTTCTCATCTTGTCATAAAACACTTAGCTTGTAATTCAAGATGTTGTTTGCTTTTTGTGTGATTTTTGCCTTTTTGATATGTCTTTTAGTATACAAAGGTCTGGAAGACCAGACTGCTGTATAAAGTATTTGTATGCTTACTTAAGTATCTGTTCAAGAATTGATTTTAAAATTAAATCTATTAATGTATGTCATCAGAGATCTTATCAGTATCTTTGGTTTAGTTCTCTCCCTTGCTTGCCAGGCTGTATCACACTGTTAATCCTGTGCCAAACCCCTGCTCTGACTCTGGCTTTCTAGAGGAGTACAGGTTTGTACTTTGAGTTCCCTGAATGCGCCCAGTGGGTCTGTATGAGTTTGATTTTAAAATTTGTGCATGCTATGGTAACAGAGATCTTGACAGCTATAATGTTATCTAAAAGATAGAGCAAATGTAATTTCTTTTAAATGCAATTCGGATGTATTCTGAGCAGCTGATGCATACAAATTTTTATTGTATGACTGCAGTTGCTTGTCCATAATTCTATGTAAAAAACCGTAAGACTGTACACGGTAGGATACATGTATTTTTCGTAGGGTATCTTGGTCATAAAGGTAAATACCAGCACAGGTGTTTCTATTTTCAAATGGTTATGATGACAAAGTGAATTACACATAACAAAGTAAAACAGGAGCAAAACTGAATGAGCAGTGTGATGTGGATTTATTTTGCTGATGACTCCTATGATACATTGTGGTTTGCAGTAAGTCTAAATTTACTATTTGCAACTGCTGTTCTAAAGCTTGTGCAGACGAATTCCTTCCAATTTAGTGGGACACTTATTGTTCTGCTCTTTCTATATAGAGGTAATGTGAACTTAGCATACATCTTGAAATAGGGATTGACAGACAAGGTGTAGGCTTGTTGGGGAAATTGAGGACTAAGTACATTTAGAGGGAGATGAAACATAATCTTTTGTGTGCAAGGGCACGTTGTCCAGGAAGAAAAATTGTGGAGATTCAGTGGAAACAGAACTACTTGACATTGTGGGCTTATGGCCAGCAATCATGTTTTCCAACATCTGCGTGGGGAAATGGCAGGTCCAGAAATGTTTGCTGTTACTTGAAGCAGCCTTTCTTGTAATGAATTTTTCATGAGGAATTTTGATTGATTGGTATTAAATGGGTAAGTGGAGTTTTAATTCCTCTTGTTAACCTATACCAGGCTCTATAATAACGAAAGATATGCACATTCATTTTATACAGTGTAAATTCCAAGTAAGTATTTTGTTGAAGAACTTGGTAGAAATAATTTACACAATGGGAGTTTGTGTCATCACGGCATTGGCACCATGTTTTACTGAAAAGAAGGAGAGGGTGGATTAAACTTGAAGTCTTGCGTTCTCTCTAAACATGGAGATGCACAAATCTGGTGTCGTATTCCAGGGCAGGTTTTTTTAGCTAGGACAATGCCAGATGATTTTTATTTTTGTGGCTTTGGGCTGTTGTGGGTTTTTTTGGTTGTTTGTTTTTGTTTGTTTTGTTTTGTGGGTTTTTTTTACTTGTTGGGTGTTTTTTATTTTGTTTTGGTTTTGTTAGTTTTCTTCTTTTTGTCCAGCCTTCTTAAAACACACTGTAGTTCTGGATACTCTTGGTGTCTTAAAATGGCTTAGTATGGCTACAAGGAAAAGCAAAACTATGCAAAAGACTAAAGTATATTGAAATTGTACAGTTTCCAACCTGTTTCTGTGAAAAGGTTTTAATAAATATTGCATTGAAATAGTTCAAAGTGTTTCCTTAAATATCTCTAAGCATAAAAAGCTGAAAAGCTTTTGCATTTAAAATAGTCGTGCACCGTTGCAATATTTTTTTGAGATTGTGTTGTTTTGTTTCTGTGGTGTAATCTTTTTCTAGGGGGAGGAAATGGACATTAATAAACAGAATAGTAAGATTAGTTCTTTTTAGCCAGATCCAATGCCAGGCCCTCTGCACCCAGTATCCAGTTGCCACCTTTCACTAGAGGGGAATGCTTGGTAAGTGGAGGTCCCGCAGAGAATCTGTGTCCTGTGCAGAGTGTGTGCTCACTTACCCCATCTGTGTCTGGCAGGGCTTGTGAGTTTTGTCTTGCTGAGCGCAAGCCCAGCAGGCGCTCCATTCCAGAGCCCGGCTCCTGTGCAGCGCAGGCAGCATGCGAGGGAGTCACCCAGTGGACAGGCTGACAGGGAGACAGAGGTGGATATCTACTGCCAATGGATAACTCTGCATAGGATCCACTCTGAAGGTTTTAAGAAATGGGGAGTACGGCTATGTTTTGTTTGAAGACTGAATGTGGAAAGTATTTATGTGGATTGTTCCCTAAAGTTAGTAGGCAAGAGGATGAAAGTACAGTTGAACTAGTTTTGGGCAGGGTCAGTTAAGTATACAAAAAAGTTCTCAACAGGTAAATTTCAGATATCAAAAACATAATGAGCTAGGCATTGGCATGAGAAACAGGAAGGAATAATAAGATAAGAAAACTACTTAGAAAGCATATGTATTTTTTTCAGAGTTAAAAAAACCCAAAAGGTGTTTTTTGTAAATATATTGCTTTGTTTAGTCTTTCCTTTAGAGGTTACCAAATAAATCTTTCTTTGCTGTACAGAAATCAGAAGATAGTGTTTTTGTAAATTCCTCTGTAATATGTGAAGGTTCCTAGTTGCTACTATTAAGGTTGTCTCTTAGAGCTGCAAAGGTCTGCTTCTGTCTGTGATAAAATTCCTGCAGTGAAGACTATATCTTTTTGGCACTCAAGTTATTTCCTTGCCTGGCTGTCAGTAATGTGTCTGAAGTGTTTTTAAGTGTGTGGCTTCTGTGAGTGGTGTAGATGATTCCATTTGTACCTAGTAATACCCTAAAACAAAAGGTCCCAACTTAAATTTGGTGGTGCTTTTTTGTCCCCTTTCAATTGTGCTGTGTTTTAGCCTATTTCTGCAGAATATTGCTGTGATGTCTTTTCAGCAAAAAGTGTTCTACCCATAACCTGTCGTCTACTTGTTATTCATTACAGTTAGGTTAAATAGAAGTGGCAATATAGTGATGCAGTTGCATTAGTCTTACTGTTTGAAGAACAGAGATATTTCAGAAAGATTTCTTAGGCTGCAAATTTTTTTTTTTTTTTTGATTAGTCTGAATGTAAGACTCTTGCTTAAGAAAAAGGCAACCAGAGCACGTAAATGTATTCCCTATCTTGTGGTCTTAAACTCCTCTCTGTGCAAGTAGTGGGAGGTAATAACCCTCCAACCAGTCTCTGTAATTACCTAGTATCCTTTCTTGTAAGGATACTGTCTTTTTTTTTTCTATGTAATTCTTCCCTAGGTGATTATTTTAATAAAAGATATTACAGGTGACTTAAAAATGCTGTAGGTATTTGTGTATAAATTACTGTGAAGCAACTCCATCCAAGCTCTTTAGCTCTTTAAGAGCCTTTGGCGGTTGTGTGCAAATACACCAAGACCAGCCTTTGAACCTAAATCAAATAAGGCAGCCAGCGTGAGTAAAATACTTTATGGGGCACTGCTGTCCTACCATAGCACTGCCCTTCTAGTGGGTATTGCCTGGAAACAAAATAGAAACAAATTTATTTCTATGAAGCAGATCTACTTTAGGTTGCTTCCTTGAATTTGTGACATAATAGAGGCAGCAGACCTTGCAGGTGTTGAAAGAAAAGTTTCGTTGTATTAGATTACTAATCTTGGACTGCAGGGATATTTCCTTACGTGTTTGTCTTAATGCCTGAACTGAAATTTACGTTAGTTAAAATACTAATAAACTAATTGAAGATTAACATTTTAAGCATACCGTCAAAAGTAGCTATTGTGTTTCAATATGGAATATTTAAATTGTGCCTTGGGATTTTTTTGTTTGTTTTTGTGGATTTTTCTTCAGCTTGTGTTTAGGAGTAGTTTAGATCTGGGAAATTGTCAATATGTGTATTCTAGACAATGAAAAATTTTACATTTTTGTTTAAATTCCTTCCTTTGAAGTCTGTCCTTAGATCTAGACAGCAACATCTTCTTGATTAAAACCTAAATTAACCTCTGCTTTTTTAGATCAGTTTAATAAGCATTTGATGTGTAATGTATTATTTTAAGATATAGAGCTTGCATATGATCTGTAAATGTGTTTTACATGTATTGTAATTTTATAGACTTTGTTTTAACTTTACCAATAAGTGATTTTGGAACCTAACGCAGTGATTAGATCCATTTGTTTGCTTTGAAACTTCAATCACTTAATCTAAACTCAGAAAATTTCTCGAACATCCTTCTACTGAACAGTTTTATTCTAAAATAAAAACTGGCATTTTTATTTTTGCATGAAAAACACCAAAGGAAATTTATGGTAAGACTGGCATGCAAGATAAGGCATGGAAGATAAAGGTTCTTTTTCCTGCTCTCTGGAGAGAGTTTTCTTTCATTTATTTTTATGCAGCCTATTGTACTGTATATTAATATTACATAGCTGTTGTCTAAACCACTTCTATAATTGTATTCACAAACCAGTGTGGGGGCCCAGTGATTTGACTGCAGATTAGGGATGCACTAAGTTCAAAATGCCTCCAGCAATGGCCAGGTACGGATTGAAGGGGTTTATGCTGTTTTTGTTCCCAAAGTTAGGAATGGACTTCATAAAACTTAGGGGAAAATCTAAATGATCGTGAGAAGCATGTTTTTTCAAAAATGCCATGAAAAAATGGCAGTCAGGGAAGGCCAAATATTAAAGGTTACTCTCCTTTTTTTGATCTTGACTTTATTGACCGAACAATTTGTTAGAGATCACCAGGTTGGTACTTATTCTTAAGAGAATGAAATTGTCATTGTCTGTTGAGTTTTGGTTTTTTCGGGTTTTGATGGTTTTGGATGTTGCTAATTTCCTGCAGCACCTCCAGAACACGTGAATTCATTCTGTGAGGAGAAAAAGTGACATGGGTGTATGTGCCTCACTTATGTAAATTATGTGTTACTCTTTTATACAGCTTTAGAATAGAGAGTCCATAATATTGACTCTGTATTTACATTGCTACTGTCTTTCTGTGCACAGTAGGAATTACTGGCAAAAATTTTTTAGCCTTCAACCAAAAAACAGCAGAGACTTAAATAGCAGGGAGTTTAAAGATGTTTTACATTTTTTTTGTGTCTACAGCAATATGAATTATGTTACTTAAATAGTATTTTCTTTGGCCAATATAAAAGTTTCTCTCTTTTAAAGAAATATAGTAATTAATCTTCAATTTGTTCAGTCAAATCTCTTTGAAATTCCATGTTAAGAGGCAAAAATGTTGCTGGAGTTATTTAAAGGGGTTATAGTGTTGTCCCTTAGCTTTTCGCAGAGATTTTTCATGGTTATCAGAAATCATGTTGGTACAGAAAGAACCAGCTTCCCCAGCTTAAATGGTGGGGAGAACCTTCCACATTAATAATAATAACAATGCAAATGTAAGATACACCTGTATAAATTCTTAGGTTCTTGTCATTGTTGAATCTCTGTGTATTTGTAAATTGTTACTGGCAGTATTAGTACCTTAAGAGAAGGACCATATCTGTGCTTCCTATGCAGACTTAGGTGGTTTCTGCATTTCCCTTTACACATTATGATTATTTGACACCTGTTTCTTTGCCTGCACACAAGAAGGGGTGAGAGCTGAGTGCTCAAGCAGGAAAATATGCTTCCTTCTGCAACTTGCAGAAAGTGCTGGGGAATCAGGTGTCATATGCCTTATGCCCTCTTTCTCAAGGTGTCTGTATCTTTGCCTTCTGTGAAGCAGTGTTGATTTAAACCATTGCTGTATCCTATCTGTGTTTGTACTAAGTCATGTTCAAACATAATCAACCCAGTGCTAAGGTTTTGGTGTGTTCATGTTTGAGCATGTGGGAATTGATATGCCTTATTTTCCTTCTGTGCCTTCTGGAAATTAGATTTTTAGCACTGCCCTAAGATGGCTTTGAAGCCCTACAGGCAAGCTGGAATATCAAAGGGCTACAGGAATTCAGCCATAATTGTTTTATGGCTTGCCAGAAATCAGCCCTATTTGTATAGGTAGCATAGAAAATAGCTGTGATTTGACAACTTGGTGCGATTTATATCCACCATAAAAATAATAAAAAAAGTTAAAGGGGTATTTTGGAAGCAGGAACTAAGCTGTAAATGCTAATTGCTTCTCCATTTTCTCAAAGGAACAAAAAGGAAACAGGGTTTAGAAAGCTTTCTATTGAAGAAAAGTTAAAAAGGACTTTGTCTACTTTGAGGTTCTTTAATACTTGCGCTGTGAAGTTGCACCTTTTTTTTTCATTTAGTACATTTAGATCATGCCATCCAAAATGTACATATTAATGTGAATTTAATTACTAGTAAGTTAGAAGGAGAATTCATGCAAACTTAGGCAGCAGTATGAGTGAGTAGTCCAAGTGACCTCACTTCTGGAAAATTTGGATGTTATTTTTCTTTTGTGAGTGTAAGCTTGATGCCTTTGCTGTCTTCTGGAAGTCTTGCTCCAAATTACTTTCCATTTGTAACTGAAAAGGTAAGTGTGCCAACCAGAAACTGTAGTTTGATACCTTCATGGTTGTTTGGGGAAGCCCTCTTGGAAGTGTTGGTACTCTTACTTGCTAAACCAGGGGTTAGGAAGCACTGGGTGCCCACTTGGTTGTACTGGGTACACTAAACATGTGAAGGTTAACCCAGAGCCTAGTACAGGGGAGTGATGTAAGGAAGAAGGGTTCTCTGCATTACTGTTTAGTGGCTTGTGGTAAGAAACAAGTGCTGGAAGATAATTTCTTAGAAAAACGTAGCATTTAAAGAGATGTGACTTGGCATTAGGAGAACCTAATAGCCAAGATTTGGAGACTGTTGCTGTGTCTCTATGCATGTCTGAAGAGATGTGGAACTGCAGGTCACTTGGTAAAGTAACAAAGGAGATGGTAGCAGATGAAAATTCCAGTACTTGACAATTAGGGGGGCATCAAGGCAATAGTGTTGCAACCACTGTTCAGCATTCAGTTGGCAGCAGTCTATACTCTGTAAATACAGGAGACTGTGAAAAGAAAACATGATCCAACTTTAGAACGAAAATTTGAGACCCAGAAAAAGCAATGACCCAGTATTGCATGCTGAGGATAGCAGAGGCTAACCGTTCAGTACCAGTACTCATCCTTTTGCTGGTCTGTGTAGGCCTGCAGATAGCCAAACTGTTTTTAATAGATTAGGCACATCTGGTTTCCTTGTCTCTGATCTCCTTCTGGTTCTAGAAAGCTGCTGATTTCTTTTGGAACATTAATATTGTTCAAGAAGCAATGAAACTTCTGTTTGCTTTTGGACTTAACTTGATACATGAGCAAGGTTTGGCTCTTCTAGTGCTGGCCTGCCCCATCAGATCTTAGTATTCCTGTTAGGTCTTACTCTGAAGATCTTGAAAAGAGATTTTTATCTCAAGAATTGATGCCATTCATCTTGCTCCTAGTGGCACTCTTGTCACTAAAAGGACTGATTTATTTATTTTGCCTATGTCTTGTGGTGTATGGGGGTGACTGGATATTTTAATAAGCTGAGGGATTTGTCTTAAATTTGCTCCTTCTAGATCTCTTGATTTAAAGCTGTTGGTTCTGAATGGCTTTTAGCCTCTCTGGTTATACTGTTAGCTGGTTTCCAGCTTTGACATTCATCTTTTAAAGCTGGAAGAAACACTTGAGGAATTGTAGGTGTGCTTGTCAATTGTAGGTGTGACTGTGGGTCTTTTTCAATAACTGAATCTTGCTTTTAAGACATAGCTATTTCTTAGTTTGTGGTATTTGACTGTTGTCTCTTGATTTGAGTTGTCTTGCTAGTACCTGTAGCTTCGCCTGACAAATATTGTTCCTCTTATAAAGCAGTGCTTAAGGTTCATTTCTTGGGTTTCTCAGTGAGGTAACAATGTCCTTGCTGAGATGGGATTGTTTAAAAGTAGCTGGTGAGGATTTGGATTCTGTGAGCTTTGTATTGCATTGGGTATGCATTCCATTTGCTTTTTTGAAAAGCTTTGCCAGAAATGGAAGCCATACAGTTGATCCAAGAGGAGGACAAATACCTGGTGCAAATACTTTCTATCCAATGAAGTGTGAGAAAATGCACAACTTAATATTTAGCCTGAATTGAATTGCCATTCAAACTATGTTGTTAGGGGATTTATCACTTCAGATAACTTGGGTGCAACTTGACAGTGCAGTTGATAATTTTAGCATTGTGTAACTTAATTTGTTTCTTACGTAATTTGCATTCTAGATTGTTAGAAAGTTGTTCAATTGTGGAGCAGTAACAGGGGGGAGACTTCAGATGTATCTCAAGTAGCTTTCAAACTTGTGGCACACTTAATTTAACTGGCGCATGAAGGGGGGCTCTCCACCCAGCTGCTGTAACATGGCTGTAATGATTTCACATTCAACAAGTTTGTAGTATTATATAAGTTTGAGATCTAACTTGGGTTGTTGTGAAACAAAATTAAATTAAATAATGTAGTTTATTGTGGTTTGTGAGCATCTCTGACCTATGAGCTAGTCCACAGGAGAAGAGGAGGTGCATTTGCCATGTATCTTCTACTTTATGTGCTTGTGTGGTCTCGTTTGGTTGCAGTTTTCCCCTTGATTATCTTTGTGCAAAGGAACTATATGCAGTCTGTGGTAGGTGAAGTGCCTTTGTGAGTTTTTCATTCCATACTGTCCCCATTCTCGGCTTCTAAACTAACAATCATATGGCATTTCTGATTATCTTGGTCTCTGTGCACTAGTTGAGGCACCATAGGAGTTCATTTTTCATTTGCTGATATGTGTATCCTGCACTTGTGCATGCATTGTAGTTCTTGGGTAAGAGTCTGAAGTGCATCCATTCTTTGTGACCGCTAAGAATGCCTGAGAGACTTTAAAAGGTAATGGGTCCTCACAAGAGGTCTTGTTTATGCCACTTCTTTGTACTAGCTGCTCCTATGTCACTATTTCCTGTGTAAAGTTTATAGCGGAAAAAAACCTGAACATGATCCCTTTTAAACATCTATAAAGTAAGATCTTTAGCTGCAGAAAGTGGTTTGCAGCTTGTGAGCTCATCTACCAAGCTGAAGTGCGTTATGACTAACCTTACTGTGTCTTAGTTTAGGATGAAAACAAGCTGTTCTGGAGTTCCTCAACATGCCACTTAAATACTTTTTTCTCATCTTCCTCTTTCTTAAGGATTGCTGTCCTCGTTTTTAGACAACTGATTTTATTCTCAAGAGCTCTTGTGAATACCATTGGATTCATGCATACAGCAAACAACTTAGTAGAGTGCATGTGTGACTTGATGGGTGTGGGTGCAGCCTGCTGTCAAAATAGATGATTCATCTTGTTCAGTGGAAGCTTGTCACATAAGATGATTTACTGTGTTGAAACAAATCACATCCTTCAATTCCTCGAATGCCTAAGTATTGCTTTGTTGCTGCTGATTTATTATGGTCTTGGCTCTGACGCTTCTGTACAAGAAGCTTTAACTTACTGTAGAAGTGTACTTTTAGTGAATTTCACTTACTTCTAAGACCTGCAGACTCTGCCACATGTTTGGGAGTTACAGGAGACTGCAGTATTAATTTTTAAAATCCAAAGGAAATTGCAAAGCTTAGGCAAAAGTTTCCACTGTAGCTGACAAATGGTTATCTGCCAACTAGGAGCCATTCAGATCTGTAATAAGAGAAGGGTAATAGAAAGCTTTTCTTTTCACTTAAAAAGAAAATAATGTAATATTTTAAAAAGCCTTTTTCTTCAGTTTTTCCAGTGATACATTTTGTTTTTCTCGAAGTAGCCTGTGGTGCTATATTTACTCAGTGGATGAAGAAGGCCAGAAAAGGGAGCTGTCTTAGTATTTTTAGAGTTTGTACATTTCTGAAGAGCAGCAAATTCCCTCTTCATTTGAATGCTTGCAAGGTTACCAGTATGGAAGTTCAGGAAACTTCACTGCCCAGTTAAGCAAAGGATTTAAAAACTTGTAGTGTGGTTATGCCAAAGCTGGTCTTGCCTTCAGGTGTCTGTGGTATCCATGCAACTTGTGTTTATGCTTTTTATGTTTAGCGTACATCCTTGAATTTCTTACTCTCGTTTGTTGATTTGTTTTCCTTTGAGAGCATTCAAACTGTCTAACTGGTTTCTTGACTGGTAATCTTAAATCCCCAAATAAATTAGACTGCTTCTTGGGTTTGATATTTGCAGGGGAAAACTGAAATGCCCTCATAATGTCTTTTCTTCTACAGTATTTGACCAAAATGAGCAAGTATTTTTTTCTTTTGTCTCCAGATCTGATGCTAGAGATAAAGGTTATTGCAGTGACACTTAAAGATATGGCACTTAGTTCAGTGTGCTTATTTAAGGGCCTCCACTTTGCACACTGGCACAGTGATAGCAGTGTTCATCAGCTGAATGGTATACTAGTGATGGAGAGTAAGCTGCATTCTATCAGTGATGTGGGAGCTGAGCTCTGCCTGCCCATTGCTCAGGCAGTGTCTCTACTGCAGGCTCGTAACTCAGTAGGCTTTCATAGCATTATGGTTGAAGGTGGACATGTAACTAAAATGTGACAGCATTATTGATCTGATATGTCTGTGATAGATTTAACTAGATGCGAAGTGTTACATTTCTCTAAGGATAAACAGAAGAGGCCAGCACTGACTCAGGCCACTTCTTATAGCTTTGACAGTTGTATACCAAAACCACAACTTTAACACTCTACAGAGGAGCTGATCCATACTGAAGCTGAACCACCTGTTCATTTTCCCGAAGAAATTCGTAACTTGGCAACAGTCCTGACTTCATAAAAACAGTGCAAACTTTTATTTCCCATAATGAGTGTTTTTATTTATAACTCATCACTTCCTGATTCATGCCATCAGCCTGAGTTTGGTAGACGTTTGAAGTTGAGAGATTCTCTGTAGATGTGAAGTCTTTCTTCTACAGCAGAAGAGTATCTTCCCAGTCCAAGAAAGTCAAATAAATTTTTGATTCCTAGTGGGCAAGGCTTAAAGGTGCAGCACTTCCAGTGGTACTTCTGGCACTTAGTGCACCGTATCAGACTTCTAAAGCACCATTCCACAGCATCTAGCCAAGGAACAGCATTGTTGGGATCTTGGAGTGTTTTTTACATTCCTGACAATGGTAGAACGTGGTTGGACTATAATACTCCAAACACTGTTTCTTAATGCAAGCCTAAAGACTTGTGCCAATTGCTTGGCAAAAATGAAATACTCTTGCCAAATTGTAGAGCTGCAACTGGTTAGTACATCTGTCTGGGGTCCTTTGCCATGTTTCTGCTGACTTCAGCATGTGTTATTTTATGCTCATGTAGAATCATTTAAAAAAAGAAGTTGTGGTCTTAGTTCTTTTGATCTTCTAGAATAAAGATTTTGTTGCCTCAATAACAACAAAAGAAAATCCTTGACTTGTGTTGCTGAGAGTAGGTATAAGCCCAGAGCTATTTTCTGTCCAATAAGGACAACTTTTGTCTTCATTGAGTATCTGGAAAGGTAGAATAGTCTGCTGCCTTCTCCTTTTGCTTGCTCCCAGGCCAGCAGTATTCAAAAGACAGGCTGGGACATCAGGACAGATTTTAACAATGAAGAATTCTGGTGTCATTAAGATAGGTTAATAAATATGTTTCATTTAAGCAAGGTGAGGGAAGAAGCTGAGGGAAGAAGCTTTTAAACCACATGTGCGAAAAGTTGTCTCTCATAATGGTCAATTTATCTTGCATCTCTAGTCATATGAGTGAGGCCAGATGCAAAAAAATTTTCTGACAATTTTTTCAAAAGGCCTATTTCAAGTGGCTTTATTAAGCAACCAGTTGAAGTCAATGGTGTTGTTCTGCCTCTCAGGTTACAGCAAAGTAATTTGGTATTTCAGGCTTTTGTGATACAAGCCCTTAAAATCTACCTATTCATAAGGCATTTTATTAGAAGTCTTAAAACTATTTCTGACCTTCTCTAATGGAGTTGTAATGATTCCTTTTCAGCACGGTATGTAGTTGGAAACAAATAGCTTGGATTTTTCAGACGTTAAATACATGGAGTGTCAGTGCAACTGAACCCCCTTACCAAGCTTTTTAATGGTTTACCTTGAGAAGTCATGGCTTTGAAACCAATGAGAGTGCAAACAAAAGTAAAAAGGGTCTTGTTCATCCAAAATGTGAATAGTCCACAGTGGTTAGCTCAAGTTTGTTTTCCACTTTTCAAATTTTAAATGCTTTTTGCAGGCATTTGCTGGCTTGTAGAGTTGCCTTAGGTAAGGTGAGAGAAGTGGTGAGTATTTTTTATAAAAGCATATATGGTAAGTGCTTGGGCTTTCTCTATCTTCATTCTGTCGAGGGAAGCTATATAGCGGGCATTTGGCAAGAATCAAATTTTAGGGGGAGTGTGTGGGACAAGTGGTGAGCACAGATTCACCATGAGCTTTAGAGTGAGTATTTTCCCTTGTTCTGCAGCTCTGCATCTGCAGTTCTGTATTAATATTCTTGTGAGACACAGAAACTGCCTTGGCTATCTACAAACATCGGTGAACTTGGTTCTCCTGTAGCGTTACAGCTTGGTGAAGAGAGGGAAATTCCTGCACATTGTTAGAAATTTGAAACCTCAAAGAGTATGAGATTGTGAAGAACAAAGAATGAAAAACTAGATTAGAGATTCCTTAGAGAGAGAGATTAGATCCAACAGGTTGTTACTTAACCCATACTTTTACCGGCTGTAAAATACCTGATGTAACAATGAGATAAGTTGTTCCTAGAACCAAGGTGAGAAAAATATTCCACAAAAAAATTAGGAGGTGCAAATTCATTCTTCTTAATCAGGTCTAGAATAATTATCATGAGGAAATCCACCTGTAAAAAAATTGGAAAAAGATTTTGTTAGTCATTTAATACATTGTAATTCAAGCAGATTTTTCTTTCACTTGCTTTGTTCTAGATAGGTGTTATAATTTCAGTTTTTTATTGTTTGGGGTGTTTTGGGTGTCTTCTTTCCTTTTTTTTCCCCTCACCCTGAAAAGCTTTGTGATTGTTATGCTACTTTGGGGGTTTTTATCTGCTTAACAAAAGGTCAAAACTGTTAACATCTCTGTATGATGTCAGTGACAACACTGTCTCCTAGGTGAAATTGGCAAGCAAGTTAATCATGCTGTGTGTGTAGCTAATCCTGCCATTGGATACTTAAGTTTTTAGAGAAGAAGGGTCTGAATTGCCTTTACTGTGGTTTTGAGCAGTTATGGACAGCAGTTTTGAGTTCAATGAGAACTGTGCTTTAACACCTGGATGTTGTTTTGAAAAAGTAGCAGCCCCCTCCTACCCAGTGGCACCCTCAGATATCTTAAAAGTCAAATACATGGGCTTGCATTTTTTATATGTTTTGAAAAATTTGTCAGAGTTCAGGGCTTTAAAAAGATTATTAGCTAAATGAAACCTTTTGTGTCCTTATTAACATCCTTTATTTGAAACATGAGCTTTCTTTTAAAAAACATCAAAAATTCCATCACCTCAGGCTTGAAAAGACAAATTCTTGAACACAGTGGTAAAACACTCTGAGGCGTTTGCATGAAGCTGCATACTTGCCTAAGTGTTTGCAGGCCTAAAGCCTTTTTTTTAAAAAAAAAAAATTCTGTCATTCTCTTCCCATTGCCTTAGAAAAAAAAAGATTCTACCAATTATGGCACTTCTGTTCCTCACAATACACTATTTGGGAATTCACTATACTGTTTGATATTTGTAAAATATGTAAAATTGTGCTGATTACTATAACTTGAAACAGTTTGTTCTTAATGTTGGACTTAGAATAGTTTAACTTTTTTTTTCTGAATCCTTTTCCAATACTCAAAAACCTTCCCTTAACATCTTTCTGAAATCTGGTTTTTGGGGGAAGTTCTTTTTCTTCCCTCTCCTCCTCTGCTAATATTTCAGTGTTAACAGGAGGAAAGTAATGGATTATTGCTAACATTTCATAGAGAGAAATTGTGCTTAAGAGGTGACTAATTTTGTACTTAAGAGACAACTTTGGATTTCCTGACTTCCTGGAAGTTGCTGGGGATGACTATCATGTAAATTTTTTTTAATTGGAGAAATATTTAGAGTTAATGTTGTTGATTAGTTCCTGGTATGGTTAATTTATTCCAGAAGGCTTTCCCCAAACAGCTAGCCAGGTAATTGGTATCAAATGCTTATGATACGAATTTAAGCTTTGCCCTTATAATACTGTAACAGAAATATCCAGTTGTATTATGTTATGGGTACGTTTTTATAGACCTTAAAAAATAACTGACTTTTTTTGAGGTTATTCTGTCTGGAAGGCTGAAATAGATGTGTGTTCAACTTCAGTTCATGATGTTGGGACTTGTTTGAAGGTGTTAGAACTAGATTACCATCCTTAAACATAGTAGTTGACATGCCAGTGTATGTATTGTAACGTAACATACAGCACTAAATGCATTTTAAATGTAATTGTAGAAAATGTAAAGAAGCTGAGGAAATGCTACACATGGTTAATGTAGAAATACTTTGTAGTAGTTTTTTATTTTGGTGATAAGTTCAGCGCTGAGTTATCTTATGTAACAAGCAGATGTAAGGAAGAGGAAACCATGCTTTTTTTGGGAGTACCCACTGATGGGACAAGAGGCAATGAGCACACATTGCAATAGAGGAAATTCCATCTGAACTGACCAAACCTCATTTTTTCTTTCAAAACTGTGCAGAAGGTCAAATTACTGGATGATGTTATTCAGTCTCCATTCTTTAAGATGCTCAAACTTAAACTGCCTGAGTCTTTGAGAAACCTTTCTTGCTTGGAAGTGGTGAGAGGAAGGGACACTGAAGCTGACTAAAATTCAGAACAAAAAGGGGAATTTCATGTGTGTCTTCCAACCTCAACTGCTCTGTGATGTAGCAGAAGATGCAGCCAGAGCTGATATTAGCAAAGAAGTTCTGCATGCAGCCCCAAACTGTCTCCTAGTTTGCACTCTGTCAGAAACTGTACTGTGAAACTGACAGGTGCAGTATGCTGTGGATGTCACAAGTTTGCTGGCTTTCACCAAGTGATGAGAGAAGTTTATACTAGGAAAGGTGACCAAGGAGTTAGAATGTAGCAGTTACTGTTTATCACAGAATGGTTTGGGGCTGGAAGGGACCTTAAAAATACTGTAGTTTCAAACCCCCTGCCATGAGCAGGAACACCTTCCACTGGACCAGCTTTCACAAAGTCGCATCCAGCCTGGTCTTGAGACACTGCCAGGAATGGGGTATCCACAACTCTGGGCAAATGCTCACGTTTTTTGTTTAAATTTGTTTGTAATTTTTACTGATGCATGATTTCAAATAGAGAAAATGTGTGTGGGAACCCTGACTGTATTCTTTGTTGTTATTATTGTTTTCTCTCGACATCCGTTTTTGGCTAATGAGCTGAGAGGCCATTTGGTTTCATCAGCTTTTGGATTTTTGTATGGGGTATTTCATTGCATGAACAGAGACCACTAGAGGGACATGATTTTTAGTCCTTTGTGATTTTGAAGATTTGCTTGGAATGTTTTGACTCACAGTGCTTATGGCTCTGAATCTTAAGTGTTGGCATTTCCTGCTACAACTAACAAATTAGACCTCCCAATTTGTGGAGGAAAATTTGGGATCTGCAAGAAAAACAAAAGATAAATATGTCGCTAGAGAGCAAAAGGCTTTTTGGAAGGTTTTTTTAAAGAAAAAGGTAAGAAAATTTAAATACAAACATGGACAATCTTGAAGTAGCTGAGATTTCACATCTCAGATGAATTAATGGGGCATTGCTGTCTCAGGAAATACTTGGGAAGTAGATTAAAATAGGACAGCATTTTAATGATACTTGATACAAATTTCTATTTTTCTCTCTTCTTCTTTATCCTTCCTTATAAGTCAGTTGAATTTATCCCTAGATTGATTCTTAGCTGTATTTGATGCTGAAATTCACTTTCTAAGGAATGAAAGTATTTCCTGTCTGAAAAGGAGTTTTCCAACTATTACAAATCCAAACCCTTCTCATACTTTTCTTTTTTATTAGTAATTCTATTTCATGTTTTTTCTTCCTGTTTAAGTTAATCACTTAAACATATATGAGAAGCTACCCTTGAGATTTGCGGAGAGTTGAAAGATTGATCCTTGAAAAAGAGAAATTATTTTCAGTCTCTTTATGTTAAAGAAAGATCTAAGGATTGGAAGGAAAAACATTGTGTTGTATAGGATTACAACTCTGTGCTTGCAAGGCACAGTTTTTTATATTGGGAATGAAGATTAATCTGCTCTCAGTTTTTGGTTTTGTTTTCCTTGTGTTAGGTAACACCAGAATACCTGCAATAAGTTGAGAATTGTCTGTTTGAGAGTCTTTTGTATCTTGTTTATGCTCATCTGGCACAGTTTATTCGGAAAATGAGCTTTTGGCTGAATTTTGGGAGGAAATGGAGGAGGAGAGAGCAAGTGAATTTTAAAGGAGTGCTTCAATGCCCTGCATGTAAATATTAGACCTATTAAATAGGTCTTTTTATTGTTAGAAGGCTAAATCATACCTTAGCCTCTTGCTTGGAGAAAGGGAGAAAAAATTTTTATATATATGTCTTTCAAGAATGAGATTGAATTTATGCAGGACAGGCTAAGGAAAACAAAATGAATGATGTAAAATTTGGATGAATATAGCATTGGAAGATATGATTTGAAGTATGAGGCAAAAATTGTTGAATGATTTTATGTGCAGAAGAAATGGAACGTTTATTTGCAGAGTTTGTCAGTAAAATCATGTGTAGCAACCTCTGTAGAGGAGTATACTCTGGAAATATTTTGGCTATATTGGATAATTGGTTGGGTTTTTTTCCTAGATAGTTGGGAGTTACAGCAGTTTTGGTTGCTAGTCTTTCAGGTGTTTTTTAATGGTAATGGTGTACAGTGAAACACAGTGCTGATGTTAGCATCTTTCATACAGGTGGAATTTCTATATTTGGTGTTAGATTGTTTAAATTTAATCTTTTCGTGAAAGATTTACAAATTTATCAGCTTTTCATCAGTTCATTGATGATTAGCCTGAATGGTTTCTGTGTGAAGTCTTCTTTCTTCCTTTTGATATGACCGTGATTCACAGCTGTGTCTGTATAATGTAAAAAAAGAAAAGTCTAGTCAATACATACGCTTAAAACATAGGCATGTGTTGAAACTTGGCTTTGTTTCAGGCGGACGTACTTACTAAGGGGCTGGTATTTTTGCTGGATAGTCTTTTTAGCTGCTTCTGTAATACGAGATGCTCCTTGGCTTCCCGTGTTTACATTACTGCAGGATACTTTAACTGAAAGTTAACACAAGAATAAGAGAATGTTCAAAAAGACTGTCTTTCCCTCACCCAAATGTATTGTGGTCGAGATGGTTTGAGAAGGTAGGAAGATAGCCTTCCTACAGATGGGCTATGACTTGATAGCATAAGTATATAAGAATTTGTAAAGACTTAAAGATGTCTAATTTTTCCAGTAGTAACCATCTATGATTTTGGAAATTGCCACAGAAAAGGGGGAATAATGCGTACAGTGTCTACATTGGTGTGTTCAAACTTCTTAACCAAAAAAGCAATGGTTCTTTCCATCCTCTGTGTACCAACCTTAGCCTATGTGTTAGGAAAAATGTTGAAACCTTTCCTGATAATCAGAGAGTTGTTATGGATATGGCTTGTCTTCAGGCAATGCCGTTAGCCAGGACTGACAAATGGAAAAAAGTGTGGGCAAGATTGGTCTCTGAATTGTGTCTTGATTTGGTAGTTGAGGTGAGAGGAGCAAGTAAAATTTGCACGTAGGCAGGAGATAACATGTGAGGATCCTGCCAAGCAGCAGTGTGGTCTTCTCTCTTTATGACTGGTTTTGTGCCCTACAGAGGTAGGCTCGGGTCTGCTGTGAGTATGTGTAGTAGTGTGATTAGTATTTTTCGGAATTGTCTTGATGTTTAGGATTCATGTACATACACTTCAGCCTTATATGTGTAAAGGGAGAAAAAGACAGTAGTCCATTTTGCTCTTAATGATAAGTAGTACATTTACTAGCAGAAACATAGCTCAAGAGTTAAAAAAGTTCAAAAAGTTCTCTTGATCTTCCCTTTTCTGGTTTGGTTTATATCCTGGAATTTATTTAATTGTAAAACAAACCTGGTCTTTTTACATTTGATAGAGAAAATATACTTGAGGCATTTAAAGAAATTACAGGGTTCTTGAGTACTAGATTTTTGTGAGTTTAATCCAAATGGGAGGAATTTGGAATGCAGAAAGTTTTGTCTGGAAGAAGAGTAAACCACCAGAAGCTGGGGACAGATTGTCTACCATGGGGTACAGTATCTTCTGGGAAGAGCATGTACTACTTTGTACTGACATTACAGATGCCATCTTCAGTATCTAATGACAGATAAGTACAAAAAAGTCTGTGATCCTGGTTGGTAGCAATTCCTTACCTCTGCAGATTGTAGGTGTAAGTGTAAACAAGGCCCTCTATGGAGGGAAGGTAAAACCACCAGTAGGCTTTTTGCCCTGGCAGAAGCTTGGAGACAGCAGGAAGTGTTCAAGACGGGGAAATAGAGGCTTAGGGAATCAATCCAGAGGAAACCTGAGTGCAGATGTTGACAGAACTGCTGCATGCAAGCATGCTTTGTGGTCTGCACAGATCCTTCTTTGAGCTTCAAGAAGTGTTGAAAATGTAGTGGGAGTATTTTAGTGTTGCTTTCCTAGACTGTGTTAATGAAATAACAAAACAATATGGAATTTTGTGAACCAGAGATATGTAAAAGATGGGGACAGACTTTTTAGCAGGACCTGTTGTGATAGAACAAGGTGTAGTGGTTTTTAAGCTGTAAGAGAGTTGATTTAGATTAGGTATGAGAGCTGCTTTATAAAGAGAATGGCCAAGCAGGTTGCTTAGAGAGCTGGTGAATGCCTCATCCCTGGGAAAATTCAAGGTCAAATTGGACAGGGCTCTGAGCAACATGCTCTATTTGAAGATGTCCCTGCTCATTGCAGGGGGTTTAACTAGGTGACCTTTTAAAGATCTCTTCTGGCCTATACTAGTCTATGATCTTTTTATCTATCTAAAAGCTTTGGTTTGTAGCATTTTTCTTTGGTGATTTGAAACTCCAGGTTTTGGAGGAAAAAGAGATGTTGAATAACCTTAGAGGATAAAAGAAGAGAGTTAATACTCTCTCCAGGTTGAGAGTCAGTGACCACCATTACAAAAACCTTTACATAGATAAATTTAAAAGTGAAATCCTCATGTGCTTTTCATGTTGTTTTTGGCAGTAAGTTACTGATCTCAGTATAGACAGTGGGTGTAGAGCAGGCTCTCTCCCCTCTGCCCCGCAGCTGACCAAAAAAATGGTGGGTTCTTCTAGTGAGAAGTGTTCCCCTCAAACCAGCAACAGCCTAGAGGGAGGGCTGGAAATGAATACTTTACTGGTTCCTTCTTACTGTTTTGAACAAAGCTTTTTTCATACACAGTGAGTGCCAGTTCTGTCACTTGTCTTGGTATAATTGTATCTATTGACACATTGCTGTCCAACACTAGAGAGGAGTTATCATTTGGAGTTTTGAATTGATTTTCTCTAATATTTTCTGTGTGGGCTGTATGGGTATTCATACAGATTACAAATCAATGACTGGAACTCCTGACTGATTTCATCTAACAGCTTTGCCTGTCATGTGATAATCACATGTTGTAGTACTGTAAATTTATTTTAGATTTGACCTGTCCATAAATGCACACATGCAAGAATTCATAGGCAGTAGCACTAAATCTAATGCATAAATAAGCTCTGCCAAGCATTACCACTGCATGTCCTTATAAATACGCAAGTTTTTTAGCTTATCAGACAAATATGTGGCATTTCAGAATAGTGTCCATGTCCACAAAATCATTTACAAGACTATTTATGTCAACTGCTGAGTGCCTAACAAAGCAGTCTCTGTTTCTGTTGTGTTCCCTTTTTCCAGTCAGGTGTCTGGAGTCAGCTGCACGTGGGCTGCTATGGGTTCAAGTTTACTCTGTCTTCACAACCTCTCACTCCTAGCAGGGAGGGCCTGTTTGCTTGTGCTGTGTGGTTAACCAAACACCAGAATGATGCTCCCAGATTTATGTGGCATGCTTGCACAGCTCTTTTCTCCTCTGGCACATTTGAAACTTTACCAGGAAGCTCTCATTTAGCCTTTTGTATTCAGTATATTTAGACTGGGGAATCCAGCTCCTCTGCGGGCAGATGATTACTGCTGGCTTTTGCTGGCCCTTGGGAGGAAAGAAGGGGAGGAGAGGAGTAGTGGGGGCTTGACATATACCTTTCCCTTCTCATTCCTCATCTTCATTATTATGAATGTTTCTGACTGTGGTGTTCTGGAGAGAAGGTCTCAGTGAGGTTTGCTTATAAGTTTTAGGAACAAGGTAGATTTTTCTGACTCATTTTTTATCTGAGCACAGTATGTATGGGGTGAAAGCATTGATAGCTATTTCAGTTTTCAGCTGAGATTTGGTGGGGTTCAGCCATGATAGTATTTGGCTCATTAATTTTTACTATGAAAATCAAAGTATTTCACAGAAGAGAGATATGTATCTCTCTTTACAGATATGGAGAGGTGGTAAATTGTCTTGAAGGGCTGGTGGCAGAACCAGGGAGATAGTCCAGCTCTGCTGGGCATTCAGTCCAGAGTTCCCACCGTGAGACCAGTCTGGATACAATGTCTCTCAAGCAATACTTCAGTAATATGTGGTTATTCAAATTGTTCAAGGGAAAGGGCTGAAGAGCAAACACAGAAGTTTTTAACCACAGCAGTTGCAAACCTTACATGTTTCTTGGAGAGAATTGCTCTCTTTGTGCATGAAACTAAGCCCAGACACCTTCATGGACTGTCCACAGGTAATCCCTTAGATTCCTTTTCTGCACTTTTCAGCTTGGCTCTTTTGCACAACTAATGACTTATATTTGAAAAAGCTCTGCCTACTGTGTATCCCCAGTTCTTCTGAGCACTCTAGGGTTTTCCTGCATAAGTGTGTTAGTATGTGTTTGCCCACCCACATGAAAGAGGAAGTATGGCAGAGAGGAACTGACGTGTGACCAATTTCTCTCCCATCATCTCTCAGAAATTTTCCTCCCACTGTTATTGTCTCCACTCTGTTTTGATTCCTCTTCTTTCAGAAGAAAATTATTTAACTTACCTTTTCAGCAGCCCAGCAGACATTTAAGGTAAAATGTATTTCTCTTGGAACACCAGCAGGCTGAGTGGACTGCTTTGTTAGCTTAGGTCAGCATGTGGTGTGCTTGTGCATTGAGACTGGCATGTTCTGCCTCACATACCAAAGCTGAAAGCATGCACACAGTCCTTATTTGGGCTTTAGCTGATTTATGTGATAGCCAGTTCATGTTTCTAGTCCCTCAGGTGACATTCATTCTCCTTCTTTTTTGTTCCTTTCACTTCCAGCAGTGCGCATCACAGTTGGACCTCAGAAAAATTTACAGTTTTCTCAGGACACTGACGACTAAAGTGTCACTGTAGGTCAGTTTCAGTGACTACAATATTTTTCTTTGGGCTACCAGTTCCATAAAAGCCTTTTCTACTGACTGACTGTTATGAGAATTTACATACAGTCCCATCTCTGCTTGATCTGCAGCACCTTTAATTCAGACCCAAATAGTCAGGACTTACTGAGGTCACTTAGCATACCTTTACTAACCTCACTAATAGTCTGCTTTCTACATTCAGTTAAGTCTGTAAATAGCAGTAGGGACTGCCTGCATTTTCTGATTACCTTGGTGATGATCACTGATCACCTGGTGCTGACTTGTTTGGATCACTTTTCACGCTGAACAAGGAGATGAAGGCAGGGAGGTTTTTCAAGTGCTCTTATTCTGTGGACAGTGACTGCTTATCCACCTTGACTACACCAGATCTGGTGCTTTCCTTAGCACTGGTCTTTCAGTTCTCAACCGCTGCAAAAAGTTACTTCTCTAACATTGATTACTTTCCTGTTTTTATAGAAGTATAGCAACTTGTTAATAACTTAGAAGCTGACTAAAGCTCTCCTATAATAAATCTCAACTATGCAGAAGGTACTTGTGACGTGACTATTAAATGTTGGAGTTAATTGTAGACTTTCAATCAAAGGAATCTCTTGATTTCAGTGGGTACTAAGAATGCATTAAAACTGTAGGACTTAAGTAATAGTTACTTATCATCAGACAATTTCATTTTTATTTTAGGACCGCTGAAATGGAAGTTCTAAAGATACATTCTTTCCATTATATATTCATTTCCTAAACCCTCATTAGAAGCCTGCACTATGTTTCTGAGAAGAGACACTTGTTAACTTCTATATGGTGAATAGTCTTTGCTGTTTCAGCAGTTACACACAGTTTGAGACCTATCCCTTGAAAAATTTAAAGGCATAACCACTAGTTCCATTATCTTACTGAAGCTTGTGACTGAAGGGGAGAAACTACCTTAGTCAGTATTAGTTAACAAGCCTTGCATACTATGGGATGGAGGCAGACTATGCAGCTAGTGCTTCTTGAGAGTCTCTTGTGATGTTCCATGTAGAAGAATGATGCATAGGATCTTTGTGGCAGTCTTAGAAACTGAAAGAAATGAAACAAGATAAACCCTTTTGTTGTACAGATGGTCAGCTGCTCACTGGCTGCCCGATCCATGAGGTCTTGTCAGAATGTACAGCGTCACAAAAGTCAAGTCAGTGATGGGAAGCTTTTCTTACAGTAGGGAGGGGTGGGAGCTTGACTCAAGCAATCTGTATCACTAAAAAGGTGCCTGTTGAAGGAATTCTTCTGTAGTCATGTTCAAGAAGTCACAGGGCCACTTAGAAAGCCAAATGCAACCTGATAGCACCAAATAACATTTATTCTCACACCTTCTCCTTTGTTTATTGAAATAATATTTTATCTTAAATATTTATAGCTAAGATATTTCTGGGAGCTGTAGCATCTTCTTAAGATGGAATACTTTTTCAGACACTGGCATAGAGCTAAAGTTTGAGGATTAAAAGTAGAATCGCTTTCAGTTAATTCACTAAAGGTGAAAAACCTTGATTCTGTCACTTACTTCCTTTTGCATGAGACACATATGCCAGGATTGTCTATATTGTTCATAAGTAGTGCCAAAAATTAGTGTTTTCTGTAGGTTATGCATCTTTATATTTGGAGCTTACTGGGGTTTTTTTCCTGTGTTCCAACTCTGGCAGATGTTTAGCTGATCAGAACCAACAGTGTTTTTCTATCAGATTTTAGTTTTTAGTGTATTGATGGTAGGCTTTCCAAAGTAGGGATTTTGTTTGAGATACTTTAATTTTAGTTTCTTCTCTGAATGTTTCCCATCAAAGTTCTTAGTTCACTGCTGAGATGATGGATGCGAAGTTGAACAAACACAACTGACTTGAGCAGTTCTGCAGCTCCGTTTCAGCAGGGATCTTCAGGGAGATGGTGGATGACAGAACTGGCAGGCTGGCTGTGCACCAGCCACGAGAAGCTCTCTGTTATAGGGAGCAGAGACTTTGAGGTGAGCTGAAAACTGTACTGTACAGAAAAATGAGCAGGGAAGCTGAGTCGGGCTGACTGTTGTTCCTAATGCCCCTCTAATGTGGAGGAATGATACTCAGCAGCTGTGGTATCCCTGGTGTGTTGCCAGTTAAATAATGTGGATGTGATGTTTCAAGCAGTTAGTAGCTGGACTTAGAGAGGATGGGAATTTTCTTACGAGGCAGCAATTAATTGTATTGTCTGAGATACAATGAGTGGCTGAAGTACTCCCTGGTGTAAATGAGTTGAATACAGTGGCCTTTCGTACAAACCTGGAGAATCTAGTGTTTATCAAATAATTTGACTGGGGAACCAAGTTCTAGTGACAGATAATTGTCTGACTACTCACTTTCACTGTAACTTGGAATTACTGTACCCCTCTTTGCCGTTGCTTTGGAATTAGTAAGTACTTTTTCAGTAATGTGTCTTTGTTTAATTCCAAAATGAGACATCAAAATTAGAACTGTTATACATACCAAATTACAGGGGTGTGTGTTTGAATTTCTTTGTTTTGCTATATTTCTTTTACTACTTACTCATGGGTCCACAAAATATACTGGTTGTTAAATCACTGTGATAGTGAAAATAAATTTTTTCCAGTGGACATAATTAAAGCACCATAATTTCAGAAAGCAAATAGTACTGATTTTCACTCCCCCTCAACACTTCTTATCCTTAAGTTTTTGAACTGAACATTTTAAGTCATTACAATGCTTAGTTCTCAAAATCAATACCTATAAGCATTAAATTCTTAGGTTAATAAAGACAACTTGAAGTACTCCTCATGTGACCTTAAACTGTTTGCAAACCAATTAGAATTCCTAGTTAAACTCCCTCTTTTCTCTTTTGATTTGGACTTAAAATAATGGCATGCAAGTAAGATCTGTTAACATTCTGAACAAAAACTTAGGTGTTTTTTTTACCCAGTTCACATTTCTGAATGTTACTCTGCTAGTAGTGTGGGGCTTTCTTATACTAGAATATAATAGGAGTATTGCAGACAGTAGAGTTACTAGGCAGAAGTGCTGTCAACAGTGTAATGAAATATTGCTCTCTCACCTAGCTTAGTTGTTTTTTTTGCTGTTGCCCCCACTGTACCATTCTTGGTAAAGAGGGTGGAATTTGGTATTTGTGAAGTGTGTGGTGTATTTAAGAAGCAGTCTTCAGTGTCAAACAAACCTCTGGGTTCCCTTCCTGCAGCAATGTTTGTGAAGGAATACAGTGTCTCACTGCTGCCTGGCAGAACCCATTTCCTTTCCCACACCAGTCTGCTTTGCCCCTGAGTATAGGGGTGGAAAAGGCAATCAAGTGTTAAGAGCATTTCTTCCTTATGCTTTTCAGCTCTTAAAGAAATTGATTCTCATTTTTGGAGTCTGTTTATAAGAAGGTGGGTTTCGTACCTAAACTGCTGAGCTTTATGAGCTCTAGAGGTTTCTCTATTGATTCAAAAATGCTGTGTGTGCTATTTATCTCCCAGAAACAGAAAAATGGATAAGAAGCATAGAGTAGTGCAAGAATAAGTCAAATTGGTTAAACTCCAATAGAGTGAAGTTAAACTAAAATCCTTAGAAAGCAAGGTGAATTCCAGAGAGAGCAGATTCTTGGAAGAAATGAATCCCATCATTTCTTTATTAGCTCATTACAGAAAAGTAATCAAGAGCTGAGGGTGTATGAATTGAAAATTCAATAGCATAATCGATTAAAAGAAGAAAATTCACAATTTCACTTGGAGGTAAGGGGCTTCACACAACAGGTAGATATTCCCACTTTTTTTTTTTTCTATGTATTTATGTAAATAGTCTGTTTACTAACTGGTTTTAACTGCAACAGAATAGAGGCTTTTTCTTCTTGCCAGAGGTATTTCTTGTAATTTTTTGAATTCACACATTAAATGTAACTTCTGTTTCCCTTCTCTCTATGTGGGCAACATGAGTTTTGTGACAGGTACTATGAAAGTGCCGTGGAAAGAAAAACTAAGGAAGCACCTTGAGTTAACAAGGAGTAAAGTCTTTATTAAATAGAAGGAAATAATAAAACCAGGAGTAGATACAAGATGCATTGAGAAGTAGAGGTAATATAAAATCAAAGAAAGGAACTCCTACCCCGTGTAAAGCATGCTGACAAGACAGATTTTGGATTAGGGGGAGAGATGGTGCAAGGGACTTGTAAGTAGCTAAATCAAAGGCCAAATGGCTTGTTATGTGAAATCTGGTGCATGGGAAAGGAGGAATGAGGACATAGATTTCTGTAGTGATTTGTCTGTATGCTTTGTTTTTTCTCTGTGAGTCAGAGGTCGCATCAGAGTTGTCAGAGCATAATTAGCTGCCCATATCTTGCAGAGTCTGGTTAGAGGCATGTTCTCATGCTTTGTGCCATTCAAAACACAATGCTAGCACTTTTTCCTGCTTAGTTTTTCTAAGTGGCTGTGAATAAGCTTTTTCAAATAGTCTTTTTGGAAGATAGCAGTTAGACTCCAATAACGAAGGCCTACAGGGCTGGAAAAAAGGCCAGTAAGAGATTTGAAATAACAATTTGACATGGTGAAAAGCCTTATTGTGGTTTTAAAAAAACTGAAAATCCTCCACAAATGTACCAAAACTGATTTACAGACAGAGAAGTATGTTTGTAGTGACCTTGGGTCTGAATACCCACTTTGAAGATTTGACCAAAATGGTTTGCAGATCAGAGAAATAAAGAGCATGTGTAGTAAGTATACAATTACACTTGATGTCTCAAATGAAATACTAAACTTCAGCTCTTATTTTAAGGTTCTTTGCCCTTTTTTTTTACTACAAAATTTGTGATTGTAATTTGTTGTTTGCTAAAGTGGTTCAGTGACAAATGTGCTTTTATATATTTGAAAATATCTACTGAAATCAGAGAGCAGCAATATATGTATCATATTCTAGCCTTCCTTTGGTGTCATTACAGAGGTTATTCTATTAGTTTGTTTTAAGCCAAAACAATTTATGTTGTGTTAGTAAGCTTTTCATATTGAGCTGTATACCTCATAAATAAGGGAGGCCAAATAAGAGTGTGTAAATAGTAAGCAGGGGTATTTTTTATTGGATTAGTTTACCAGTTCATGTAGACGTCAGTAGTATTAAAACCTGAAAGAAACCAGCACTGTGGAAGCACAAATATTAGATATTTCAGCAATTCAGTGAGCAATATACATGTTTAACTAAACAGGGAATACTGTTCTTCAGGTTTCATGCCTGTTACCTATTTACCACATGACTGTGAATTCTGCTTTATTTTTGTATTCTTTCTGCCTTCTATATATGATATGCCTTCTGTCTTCTGGCTGCATATATCTTAAGTTCTGTGATGTAGTGTAAGGAAAGGTGGTAACAGACGAAACTCTCCCCTTCCAGTTTTTCCTACTTTTCCATTTCGAGTTTTCAACAGTCACAACTGAGAATGGAACTTTCCTCCAGACAGAGAGAGGTCTGTCTTGGTAGTGAATCTCTCTTCCATTTCAGTTCATTGGTGTCACAGCTGGTGTGAGGTGGTGGAGTGCTGCAGCCTTCCCAGAGAAGCATCTCTAAGATGTCCTGACTGCACAGGCACATCTCACTCTCACCAAGTGATTTCAGCTCTTAGATGATTCCAGCTCCAAGTAACGCAGAAGGAAGGGATGGCGTCATTGTGTGGTGTTCCATGGAGAGCGTTTACTGAGCTCTTACCACAAAGGGGTCCCGGGACGAAGAACCTTGGGAAGTCAGAGAGACCAGGGGTTTGTATGGAGATAGTGAGGGGCAGGACAGATCATCAGAGCCCGTAAGCTGAGGGCACAGGGGTGGAACAACGGGGAAGGGCCAATGTGATAAATAGAATCTACATACACCAAAAAGGCATTATGGGAGAAGCCTTTTTCCTTGCCATAACAGAGGAGGTTGATGCCTAAGGATTTTCCTTCCAGGGGAATGTGGTGAGCTTATCTTCAACTGGCCTTCTGGCCTCCACACCGTGGTGTTTGAAGGTTTGGGTAAGGTCTCCCACTTCTCAGCAGAAGAGAGCTGGTATTTCAAGATGCTAAGGGACCCTCTGCTTGCTTACCACTCCAAGTACTGTTGGTAGCTCGTGCTCCTCATTGCTAGAAGCAGCTGGCCATGTATCATTAGTAGAAAATACCTTGTCATGAAAGGAATGAGGAGGATCTGTGTTCTGGTATGGAAAGCGAGGAGAGAAGAAACAGCCTAGGTAAGATGAAATATTAAATCTCTGAGAGGGTTGGTTATGTGTCTCCCAGCAACCTCTACTCAGTAGGGTAAACTGTCTCTTGTGTTTCTAAATTCAAGTTTTGCATTGTCTCTTGACATAATCACATTGATATGGAGACAACCATTGAAATTTTCCTTTTAGTCAGAATTGAGGATCAGATGGAAACGTATAATCACCTTTTGCTAGATACTATAGATTAAGCACTGTTTGCATTAGGATATGAAAACAGTTTCTGTTTGCTTTTTATTCAAGACTAAAGTGGACTGTAAAAGGCACAGTGTTCCCGGTTTACCCTTTTGTCTTGAACTGAGAGATATTGTTATATTTTGTTAGAAAATCTGTATCATTAGAACATTTTATTTACTATATGGGAGAGTTTAGGTAAGAAGTTATAACTATAAAAGCAGATAAAAATAGCTGGTTCCGAAATAGATGAGTTTCACCCTGTTCTTTACTTAACTTCTGATTTCTACTTAATAATTTTATGTAGAATACATCTCAGAATGCTGTGAGCTAGTGTATTGTGAAGTCACTTCAAAAATCTTGTAAATGAGGAGAATTTGGGAATAAAGCATCATGCCAGAAAGATGTAGAAATAATAGAGCTTTAAATGAATTCAAGTTGCAAAAGTATAGGGGAGACCAGTTAAATCATTGTGACCAATTACTGTGATGCTTAGAGTGCATCAGAGTGCAGAGATACACAATCATACAGTTTTCTGCTGTGACTGCCTGCCAGATATCTGGCCTTACCCTTGAGGGTGTGTAGTTCTCCTAGCAGCTCACCCTCTGATTGCAGGGGGGATTGGAAGGGGTGGGAGGAATGGAGTGTGTACACGTGCTGTCTTGTCCAAAGTGTAAACAGCCACCCGCAGACTGTATTAAGCTCTTATAGTGCCATCATTTAATTCTGTTTTACAGTAACTGTGAGAAATTACTAATGCTGAGACTGCACAATTACATTTAGCAGCTCCTTGTGGTTGTAAATGAGCCAAGAGAAGTATTAAGTCGGCCATATGCACCCTTTTTTGACATAAAATAGTTTATACAATGGATAGCAAAATACTAACTGGATATAAACCAGAAAATGTCACACAGATATGGCAGATTAACATCTCTTACTCCCATCTGTGCACTGTCACTTGTATACATGGGCAAATCAAAGTGCCATTATCATCAATATTTCTGTTTCTGATGTTTTTTGTGTTTGTATTAGAGAAACAAAGAAACTTGTCTGAACTGAGCTAGCTGTAGACCTTGCAGGGAATAACTTCCTGTGTTCTTTCTTTTAATTTACTGTGTGGTTCTCTTGCATCTCTGGAAGATGAGATTAAAGACCTTGTGGATGAGAATTGTTGTCAGTCAAGTTAGTTTTGACTAAACACAAAAGTGTTTAAATTGACCACCAGTGTTTTGTAGAAAAGTAAAATGTAATCTATGTTCTGTATGAAGGTGAATGAGTAAAAAAAATTCTGGGCTTGTGAAGGCTACGCGATAAGTGCTTTTTAAGATTTTCCACCGGTTTCTGGTTTTGATAGTTCTAGTCAGTTAGAAAACAACTTGGACTAAAATCATACCTGAATTAGCTTGGACTTCATGTCACCAGAGACTAAATGTCAAAATTTCATGGAAGCTTTTTATTTTCTTTTTTATATAAGCTCATTGAATTGGAACCCATACTTTCCTGTGTTTTTGTGGAGTGCCTTCACAGAGGCATTGTGGGGCTTCCACAGGTTGCCACATCCTAAGTAATAAAATTTTATATCAATCTGACCTAACTTCTTACCATCAGTGTGTCCTCTCCAGAGTGACCTTCAATTTGGTAGCTGATTACCATAAATTTTGATGCCTAGCTGGTGGTTTCTTACTGTTTTAGTGGCACCATTCTGTCTTGGTAAACATTTATTTCAAAGCTATATTGCACTGTCCAGTGTCAAAATCTGTGGGTAAAGGTTCACAGAATCAGCTGATGATCTTAGGGAAAAATGGTTAAGATTTTGGGCAGATGTAATGAGTGAACATCTCCCATACCCGTGCATTCTATTGCACCCAGAGAATACCAGCTGTGATTTTAATATATCCATAGGGGCTAAGTGGACAGGTAGTGAGGTAAGAAAAAGGGATGTTCTCCATGAACGTTAGTCATCAAGTGGGGAATATGACTGAGTCATGTTTGGCATTTTTCATTAAACAACCTGTGAGAGGATGTGCAAGGTGCAGTGGATAGTCCTGGGAGACTGCCTTCTGCAGTGTTCCCTAGAAAGGGAAAATGGGTCTCTTTGGATGCACCTAAAAATGGTTGTTAGTAGCATCTTTGTAGAAGAAGCAAAGACTACATTGCATGGCAAGCATGCCATTTAAAGGTGGAAGAAAAACTTGAAACCTGTGGCTCAATGCTTTTGGGTGGACAAAACCAAGGCAGTGAATTTTTTTCTTCCCCTTGCCCTTATATCTAAAGGTTAGATTAGCACAATCATGAAACTGTAGCAATGGGGAACAAAGACACAGGGACCTCCGTGCTTTCTCTAAAGATTGGTTTGTTACAATAAGCAAGCTCTTCTGTGTTCTAAACTTTACCTGAAGAAGCAGGCATTGTCAGCCTGCTGCTGCAGTGTCGCTGCTCCTGATCCCTTTTCCCAGTCATCTCTCTGATCATGTGGTGTCCATGTGTCTCTCCAGCCAGCCACTGCCTCATGCACCAGGTGGGTACACAGCAGCCACACAATCTGTTCTCTGGTTACACCACCTAGTTCGTACTTTGCTATTAGCTGAACCTTTCCCAGAGTGCTTTCCCTTGCGCAGGAGTGAGCAGAATTTTACTTGTCTCCTATATGAAACCATATCAAACTTGGTATTCACTTACCTCTCTAGCAGCATGCTATTCCTGGCCTTTGAAGTATATGGCAGAGAGAACTTCCACAGATACAGGGATGCAGGCAACTGCCTTCTCTGTGCAGGCATTAGCACATGCAGGTATACGATTGCCAAGAAAGAGAAAGCATTTGAAAACCACATTTGTACCTTGATTTCATATTGAGGCTTGAAATGAGATAGTGAAAGTTTGAGGTATTTATGAAAGGAAATAAGGGAAAGAAGAATCAGGGATACTTTAACAGGATCGTGTTTTCACAAGCGAGCCAGCAGTGAATTCACACCAATAATATTAATGGCACATGAAGACTAGCCAATTTCCAACAGTAAAACTGAAGGAGTGAAGTTATCTAAGTGCATCTATAGGATAGAAAATGAGGAGAAAACTGCTTCCTTCTTTTAACAGGCTTTAATGCAGGCCGAAGGCCTTACTGTCTTGTACTGTAGCTTGTGTGATCCCTCTAGCAATGCTGATGTCTTAATTGAAAACCAGGTAATTTCTCAAAGCCTGTTATAATTACCTAAATGATGAATGCTGCAGTAATCCTAGCTGATAAGATAGTGACTGGTCCTTTCCCAAAGGAGATGGTTTTCAGTTTGTGGCTGCTCTTTGCTTGTAGTATCACAGCTCAGTAGTCCTATTTTAAGCACTTTATAATACAGGTTATTACAAGCAATTATCCTCACACACTTGCTGTCTTTCATGTTGGCTACAAAACATGGGTATTGATGGCCAAATGTAAAACTTCTCACTAGTCTGATCTGGATCATTCTCTTGTTCACATGCATTAACCTCCTTTAGGTATAAGACACTGAAAATAATACTTCTGCAAATTGCGCTGAATAACTACTTTGAAGACAAAGGGCTTCTTAAATGTGACTTCATAAAGTAAATAATAGAAAACTATTAACTGATAGTTCAGCTTTCATTTAGTCATATTAGTTTTCTTTTTGTACATCCTGATTAAAGTCTGCCTCCCTGTATGTTTTTCCACTGACATGTCTTTACCACCTGATAGTAAGAACCAATGTAAAGTGGGGTCAGTATGACTGTCCTGTGCAGATACAATCCAATCCACCCCAGCAAGAAGAGCTATGAAAAATCCAATTTCTCCCTTGAAAATCTTGGTCTGCTATTAATGGCAGCCAAGAAGTACTGCAGCTTCTTTGGTTTTAGTGAAGCTGAAACAATTGCAGTAACCTTTTGCTTCTGTAGTGAGCTGAATTTCAGTTTTTTAATTGAGGGTTTCATAGAAAAGGGTTTAAATGAAATATAGTCACCGTTGCTCAGGAGTCTGGTTTCCCCTTCGAAAGTTTTATCAAGAGCTAGAAAGCTTCTTTACTTTTAGAAAAACACATTTAACCATATAAGAATATTTGAGGAAATAATTTTCTAGAGGAACAGTGTACTAGTGTAAGACTTGTAAAAAAGTCTTACTTAGAAAACTAGGAACTACATTGTCTCTGGGTGATACATTGTTCAAATGAACCAGTGAATCTATTAGTAATCTCTAGTGCTGTCACACTTTAGAGAAAAAGAAGTTGTCCCTACCAAATAACCTCTGTAATAAACATACCAGTGTGTATAAATGTACCTAGTTCTGTTGAGGATGACTTCATTTTTTTTGATGGTAATTGTCCGGTGGTAACTGCAAGTCTTGAGCTGCAATTCAAGCACGTTATGTTTGCAGTGATCTACCTCGTGAAGTTAATGCTGCTTTGTTTTTCATTTGTTGTTTTAGAAGCAAGGCAAATTGTTGCTGTTCCGAGAACCAGTGCTCTAAACATTTTGTTATTATTTTTGAAGGCCTCCCCCCTTAGATGTTTTGATTTTTTTTTTTCAAGGAACTCTAATTTTAATGGGAGAAAAGGGTCTGCTTTTAGCTGAGTAAATTCTCATAGATAGTCCAGAATTATTATGCTTTGTCACTGATGCTTAACAGTACTGAGACTGACAAGATGTACACATGTGTTTGTGTGATATATCCCCAAGTGTTAGCCCAGAATTTTAAAGTCACTTTGAAGGGAGTGGTAGAAAATGTCAAGTAATTGCTGCCTAGAGGGCATGTTATTTTCAGAGCAGCTTAGGGGCAGATGTGTGAAAGATCTGTTTGGTTTTGTTGATTTATTTTGTGCCTTTTGTGAATGTTGAATATGAGGACTGGTTTAGGTTCAGCTTTGTCAAGTTTAGCAAAATGGAAGATTTTTATGGGTGAAACCATGTCTTGTTATTCAGCAGTCCCTGGTGTCTGTCTGCTCATGATTCTGCCACTGATTTTGCGAATGACACAGGAAAAGGTGTTTCCCATTCCCTTGACCGCACCCAAACCCTCTAAACGTTGGTGCCAATAAATACTAGTTTCCTTGGTCAAACGCTTATATGCAAAATAAATTGCTACTCTATTTGTCTTGAGGTGGTTGAAAATTCTTAAGTGTCTACAGTACTGTAGACTTAAGATACTATGTTGAAGAAAATAAAATACACTGAAAATATGAAAAAAGTCAGTAAAGCAGCATATTTTCACCGGGGGAGGAAATAATTCCTCAGTTTCCCTAAAGAAGGTTCTTAATTTCTTTTAAATAAAACTTTTTATTTTAACTTCTATTAGCCTGACTTGAAATGTTAGTCATGTTACTGATGACAAAACTGAATGAGTAAACTTTAAAAATCAGAGGTACTAGTAATTACTGTGGCCTAAGTTCAAGTTCTAAGGGATTAAATATATTCTTAATACTTAAGTTACTCCAACAACTGACTTAACCATGGAAAAATGTATAGATGCCAAGGAGACTCACACAAGTTGAATAAAGCTACTAGCCTCTGGGAATTTCATCCTGATACAGATGGTACATATTAGGGGCTCTTGTGGGAAAACTGTATTTTATAGAACATGAGGAGAAACAACAGTGTAATTCACAAGATGATCAGAATACAAATGCTTTGTTGAAGGAATTTTTATTGTAAGGAAAGAGCAGGCAGGCAGGCAATCAAATTCAGTGGGAACAGAAGAATTAAAACTTAGGTTATACTGTAAACAATACATAAGTGAATCTTAACCAGCAATAAAAAACACGTAACCTGTACTGCTTTCCTTAAGGAACCAAGGCTTTTTTCTCACTTTTACATACCCCTCTGAAAGCAGTGAGTCTTGAGGATGTTAACTTTTTCCATATTTTATGAAAATTACTATCTTGGGGAAAGGAGGACAGACACAGATTAGTGCCATGAGTGTAGGACAGGCAACACAGAGGTTGATACTGGCCTTTGCCACTGTTCCTCTTCCTGACCCATCAGCCTAGATACACATCAACACTTACTAAATCCTCAGAAATGTGGGAGGTCTATTTTGCCCCCAGAAACTAAAAAATATCTTGGGAACAGGTGAAGATGCCCAAGGCACACAGGCCACTCTCCATACTGAATCTTGATGAAGGTCTGTCCTGAGAACTGCTTTTCAGTCTTAGTCAAACCTTCCATCTTCTTGTGAGGCATTTAAGCTTTAGTGATGTGTGTTCTTTTGTTTTTTCTGTTGTTCACATTTTGTAGCCGCCATCTGACAAGGTGAGGAAGGATGGGTCTGTTACCTTGTGTGAAACTTTCAAGACTAAGACAGTAGCTTTTCCATTTTTCTGTAACTTCTGAAAAATCATGCTGTTTTCCTCTAATGTTATATTTCTCAGCATGGACCCTAGCAGATCTAAGGAAGGATGAACAGACTACTTTCCCTCTAGTCATTTTGCTGATCCCCTCTGAGGCAGAAGAGTAAATGTTGAATCCCATTCTTCTGAATTTCTGGTCTTGGGATGATGAGAAGGAATGGGCAACAAAAGCTCACACACAGTTTGTTCATTTGCTTTTGCTTTCTGATGAAGGCTGGTAATGTTTGCTAGGAGTAAGAGGATAAATGAACTCTTATTATAGGATATGTCAGCTTGAACACATCACATGTTCAAAGTATGCCAATATTGACAACATTTAGAGGGAAGTGAATAAAGCAAGAACTTCAAAAGGTAAGAATGATCACAGTGAAAAAGAATGAGAGTTGAGAGGCAGAAAGAATTGCTGGTAACTCCATATCCACATTTCTTTCAAGTGAATAATTAGAAGCATTATATTCAAGGTTAATTTGGTAACTGATTCCCAGAGATAAGCCTTAATTTGAATTATTTCCCAATTGTTTGATGGATGTCAAACAATAACCAGCTCCACCATTTTTTAAAAATCATATTCTCATTAAAAAGTGTGGTGAAGAAGATCCTTCTTTGTACCTCCTTGAAGCAGACAATAGGAAGTGAATGAGCTGTCCTAGTTTAGAGCATTAAAGTAAAAAAATCCAAGAAGTTTGTTTAGAAATACGTAATAAGCAACTTCTGTCTCCTTTACTTGCTAAAAGAAATTGTTTCCAGGGGAGGAAGTGGGATATGAGCATTTTACACTATGCTCCCAAAAACCACTAGTTTTAGTCGCTGCCTTTGTTCTGGGACAGACTATCAGCATGAAGGTTTTCCATGCTCCTTAAACTTCTAGCCCCAAGCTGAGGGACCAAGAGTTTTGAAAATAATATATATTTATAAGACAGTTACTTCAGGCACTTCGGGAGAACTCTGGAAGAAGATACGAGAGACAAACCAAAAGTTTTTTTAAATCTCTAATTGAGGATCTTAATGCAGATTTAGTCTCCTTGGAGGAGCTGGATGGATTGACTTGTAGTCCAGGCATCACATTGTCTGCACAATTATGTATGCTTTCAAAGGCTTAAATATATGGACGGCTGCCAAATGTTAGGTGTAGAATTATGATTATCTGAACACCTAGGACAGTCATAGCTGTATTTTTTTGGGTTGTTCATGCAGGAAACAGCAGTAGTAAATGTATGGATTCTTGCCTACTTTTCTGAGACGACAGCTGATGGGAGGTTGATAAAAGAGAAGAGCAGAAATAAACAAAAGAAAGCGCTCAGTGCAAGTCAGTATACTAATGTAAGGCCAGGGTTTTTTCTTTTTTAGTTCCACAGAATTTACTCCTTTAATTAATGGTGTTGAAACCATACTCCAAGGTCTCTGCCAAATGCTTAGGTCACTGGCAGATGAACCTTGGGGATTTCCTGGCAAATTCTCTACTGTAAAAGCAGTCAGTAAGGGTACAATGGTGAAAATTGCATAGTTCAATAGTTACAATATTTACGTTAAAATTACAGTGGAGATTGATCACTTTAGCTTAGCAAACATTTTTTGTAGAAAATACATAGACTTGAGCTTAAATGCTTTCACAAGCTGTAGCTTGTAGGTTCGCAGAAAATTTGGTGTATGTTGGCTTCCAAAATGATAGCTGAGGCTGGGTAACAAGAATCTGCTTACAGTAGCCCCATGTAGGGTGCCGAAAAAATCTAACTCTATCCCAGCCAGAGCCAGTACAGATGTGTTATATGCCTCTTGCCTAGAGACTTTAAAGTTATCCTGTGAAGGAGGATGCTTACTGCCACTATATTTTGAAGTCTGAGAGTCCGTTCTGGGATGTCATAAGTCTGAAATGCAGTGTGTTTAGTGCCACAGACCGCTACTTTCACAGGACTGCTGCTGTGAGGCATCTTTTTTAAGATGGGATCGAAATTAGATGCTGAAGCTGGTAACATGCCATTTTCAGAGTGTGACATAATTTCACTGGCATTTTCTTTACCATATTATTACACTTTTCTGTGTTTCCTATAGTGACTGTATGGATTTGTATGAGCTTTACTGTGTCTCTTAAAGTAATTACAGGTTTGAAACACTCAGGTCTGTGTGTTCCTGTACAGATATGACGGCAAATAGAGATTAAGTGGATTAGGTGGTTTAAAGAATGGGCAGTTCCAAGGGAATACTTACCAGCATGTATTTTTCAGTGTCCTCCTTAGGTAACTGATGTCTTCTGAAGTAATTTGTCCTTATTATTAGGAAGTGTTGTGAAAATCTTTTGATGAGAGTTCAGGCTAAAAATTGAGGTAAATGATTCTCATCTGTTTGTGAAAGGGCATGCATGTCTGGAGATGTCTTAGCTATCTTAAATAGTGTTTTTTATGTATCTTGAGGCTGTGTCAGTGGCATTTGTAAGCACATGATAGTGCACCCTATTTATGTTACTTGAGTAAAGTGTGTCACAGATTTAGTTTAGCTCTTCTCAGTGGTGTTGCAATTTATGCTTTTTAATATTTCCTTTGAGGTTTCTCAGCTTTTCCTGATTTTATGCTCTAATCTTTTAAAAGATGAGAGTAAGTTAACATCTCAGGAGTACTACAGCAATTCTGTTGCCCAGAGTAATTATGTTACACTGTAAAAAGCAGATACATATTTAACTAAAATAGCCAGTCAGTTTACTGAGATACTCAGTTTACTGAGATAACCTATTTATGAACTTAAAGAAGACTAAGTGTTAAATCTCCTTAAAATGGAATCACAGTTTAAATGCAAGTTTTTAGAATTCTTATTATATGTTTCTTTCTACATTGATTACCGTTTGTTATTATCTGGTTAAATATAGGAAGTTATGTTAAATCGGCTGGTTGTCTTCATTATGCTCAGCTGGAACATAACAATTCTCTTTTAGCAAGGGTTTTTTCTCAGTTGGGTACCTGTTTTACATTCAGTCATTAATAAATGTTGTAAATAGCACTCATATTGAAAAATATTTCATTAAGAATTATGGAGGTCAAAACAATCTGCCTGATCAATAAATAAAATTAAGATTGCTGGTATTGAGTGTTTTGTATTCATTCTGTTTCACAAAGATGTTTTGTTCTGCAGTACATTATGTCTATGTGCTACTTCTCCAGTCCATCCTGATATTTTTATTGGTTCTGAAGTCTGCAGGTAGGAGCTGGTTATACTGCCTTGACCCTGCATTCAACTTTTAGCCTCGTTTTAAGACTGACTTTGCTGTGGTTATTTTTATTACTGTGCAGTTCTCTCCTGGTATGTACCACTACTTGTAAAGAGACCATCCCTATTATTGCTCACTCTTGTCTTGGGTGTCTTAAATCTTCAGCTTGCTCTGTCTGTGGAAAAGCTTAAGAACGTCTGTTTGTGATTGCTTGTGAAGGAAAAATATCAGAATGGCTCAATTATTAATTTAAGAATGGCTCAATGGTTAATTTCAATGTGTCTTTAGTTTTGCTCTTAACTAAAACAAAGTGCAAGGAAAAGATGCTGTTGATTTGTCCTTTCCCCAAAACATATCCTTAAGCAGATGGTGGTTTGATCCTTTGTGCTGTCCTCAGAGGCATGTAAACAGTTGAGGAAAATGAAGAATATTCCATTGCTACTTCTCTGTGGAGCATTATACAGCTTAATTGTCTTTTGTCATGCTGTCTTTTGTTTACATAAGTAAATATTCTTCATAAAGTGACTTCAGGACATTTTGGAAGATAGTGGTGAAATGTTCTAAAAATAGTTAATTTGTTGTGTATGTTTTTAATACCTGTCTTTTGATTGCTTTTCCTAGCTTAGTCCTACTTTTACTTATATTAGCAAGGTTTGGCTTAGAGGACTCTTAAAAGCAAATAATTAAATAGAAGAGATCTACATGTTTCTCATCTCAAGATCTGCAGGAAGCGAGTTTAGGTATTTCTACAGGTGACAACTGTGTGACTGATTTATTCCTTCTCCTTCGCATTTCCTGTAGTCTGTCTGTCTAAAATGGGATGGCAAACAGCCATAGAAGTGTTTTTAGTTTCTGAAGCACATGGCTAAAGTTCTGCTGCTAACAGCAGTCAGTTCCTGAAGATGGATGTGGAAGTTTTGTGCTAGAACTAACGCCTTCTCATTCTACTCCACCTCAAGGTTCTCCAAAGTACCTTTCAGATGTGGGACTCCTACTGGCATGTTACTGGCTTTACTTCAGGTTTTTGTACTGAAGTTCATCAGAGAGTCTTCAGCCTCAGTTTTATTGCTTTTCATAGTACGTTGGATTTTGCTTGTAGGAAGATTCTTCATTGCTCACTCAGCATGATGCTGTGGATGGGCATTTTTCTGACACTGGTCTTCTTACTTAAAGAAAAGGGTTATTTTGTTGTTGTGTTCAATTTCTCAGGTAACAGACTATTCATAAGTAGCCCTTATGACTGGTGGCAGGGAAGCAACTGGGGAACACAAGTGCACCTGATTGGTATGGAGCAAGGAGGTGATCCTGAGTGTTGAGTTCAAGCTGAGTGAGGGCTGCTGATTGTTGCTGCTGGTGCAGGGGAGGTGTGTGATGGGGGAGGTTCAGCCTCACTTGCTATGAGGTCTGCTTTAGAGGACAAGTATTGGGGTATATGTGAGTGTATAGAGGATAGAGTGTTCCCTTAAATGGGTGTGTGGGTGAGAGCAGCACCTGCAAAGAGGAGCCCTTCCCAGTGCGTGCACACCCAAACCCAGAGCTTGCAGCTTGAGATGCTACTTGTCCAGCTTCTGCAGCAAGGGAGACTTTTCTGCTGCAATCTTCCTCTTCCACTTGCTTTAAAAAATGACATGTGCTTTTTAGCCAGGAGTTGTACTTTGCCATTCATATGAATTTTAGTAACTGCACTTACCGATTGCTGTCCTTGGGTCTAGGTGAAATCTCTACAAGTGTCCAAAGGCTTCTCTGTCTTCTCTGTTGCCTTCTATGCTGCAGGGGAAACCATGGTAAATAGCAGCCGAATATCATGTCATAAGAGAAAAAGGAGGGGAAATGATGGTGTTTTAGGAGGCAATTTTTCTGTTACGTTGTCTAGTTTTGGAGTTCTTGTTTGAAAGGTAGTTTTAAAGAAATTCAAAGACAGACAGATGCTCCAAAAATGTGACAGCCAAACTTGTGGCTGATGTCTGTTGAGTTTTGTGCCTACCCTTTTGAAATTAAATTTCTAGGAGCATCATGAATTTAAAAACTAACATCACCTGGCTCTGATATATCATGGTATTTTTAAAACACTTGGCTGGTGGAAAGACTTAATCTTCTGAAAATGTACAGAATAATGAGTGGGGAAGCCTGCTTGGAGTTTTGCTCTGATTAGAGAAACACAGACACATATCCTTTCTTTTAGTTTCTTAACTGAACAATAAATTGTATGTACACTTGTGCTTAGGAGTGTTTTTTTCTCAAATCTCTGAAATCAGACTAGGAACAAAATGTAAGATGTATTTATTCACACAACTTCCTAGGGCAATTGCTAGTGAAAAAAAACAAACCAAAAAGAACCACTGTCTTAGGTTACAATGTAAGATGTAACCAAGAGTATGTATTCTATCACCATTTCCATAAGGTGCTAAAATCTGATGGGTCGGTGTTATCTCATCCATGACTCATCCCTGATAACTCCCTCCAGGGACTGTCTTCTGTTAATGGGTCGTCGAGTCACTGCATGACTTGAAAATTACATCATCCCACTGTGAGATGTTCCACCCAAGGAGAGGAACCAAGCATTCCTACCTGGATATAATGTGGGGTTTGGAACACCACAGGCAGCCTTATTCACTGAATTCCCAGAGGATAAGAGCTCCATAACCACCACTCTTCAGAGGAAGATCAAACCTTTCTACAGGATCACTGCTTCAACCACATCTATTACTTCAACAGGATTGCAGCCACCATTTAGTTGGACTGCTGCTATCACCCTGACAAACAGGGTGTCAGGTTAAGCCAATGTTTTTTGCATTTATTTTATTTTTTCATATTAAATTGTAGTTCTGACTTGGAATCTCTTACTGGTTTGCTTTCAAACTAGTACAACTGATGCCTTAAAGTGGGTACCTAAAACAGAGGCTAGACAAGATTAAGATAATAAAAAGCAGGTATTTACTAAAGGTTTTCAGTAGGTACACCTTGAGTAGTCAAAAGCCTCTCAAGTAGGGTGACACCCAAGATAGACCATGGTCACAAGTTTTTTCATACAGTCATAAGTCTGGTCCATTTACATGTCAGGGTTAATCCTCCAATTACAGTGTCAGGTAATGAGGTAGTATACCCCAGTTCACTGGGGGTAAAACAAAAACAAATACCAAAAAAAAAACCCCAAAACAAAGCAACCAAATCCAAAAGAAACCATAAAATAAATAAGAAAGGTAAGGAACCTCCAGAATTAAATATGCCAGATTTAAAAAACCCTTCTTGTGCAGTTAACTATTGTCAATCAATCCATTTACTATGGGAAATAATGCTTTGGGTAATTGTCTCCAAGCAAGAAAATGTGCTTTTATATAAAAAAAAGTTGAGAGCATAACTCCTTTGAAAGCATGTGATATGCTAGCATAAAATGCTGATTTCCATTTTGACTAATTTAATGTCCTCTAGACAATATCTGCTCTAATTCCTGGAAGAATTATAAATGAATGTTAAATTGATGATATTTTTAGGCTGAAATTGTCACACACATCATTTTGCAGGTTTGAATTGCCTTTCTTCACCCAAGATGAATTGTTACATTCCCTTTATCAAAACTGAAGGAAAGTGTAAAGTTTTCTGTTCCTCTGCACTCTTTTTTGAGTCATGACCACTAATGAAACTGTGGTGGTTTAAGATTACTTGTTTCCTGTATGTCTGGCTGGTGGTATGCACTCTAATTTTTGTTCAAGATGTTTACACTGAATTATTTCTACTCTGTTTTTCAAGCTGTTATTTAATCAGTACATTACATGGAGAAAATATGTGCCAGAGGCATACAAGGCAGGATAAATACATTGTGAAGAACAAAAAGTTTAGTGTTTCCATTGAAGTATTCTTCATAAACCAACAACTTAGCCTTGCCAGTGATTTTAGAAGAATTTTTGGTGTGATAATGCTGTCTGAACGAAGATTGGGGTATTTGGTAAAAAAAAAAAAAATATTAGCAGTTTGCCTATGCAAATGTTATTGGAAAGCACTTCACTTCTTTTTTGAAGATCTGCATAACTAAAATAGTTAAAACCCCCAAAAATGTTCCTTCAGAATTATAATCAAAACTATTTCTTTATTACTGAATGCTAGTAACTCAACAGTGAAATTGGAATGATGTCACTGACTGGAAAATTTGAAACAACGCTGTGTGCTTCTCTCAGAAACAAATACAGCTAGGGATTACAGAGGAAATTGTTTATTCTGTAGCATATTAATTATTAAAACCTTGCTAATGTTTCCATCAATAACTTTCCAATTAATTTTGTGGCATTTTTTAAAAGAAAAAAGACCAATTTGCAAATGCAATTTTGTCCACTTTTTTCCTGATATTTTCAGAAGAGCAAACTTGAAGTACTGTATGATGAATGGCTTTTATGCATAAGAAAAAGAACTTAGCTTTTTTACGCAAAACTGTAGCTTTGCTCTATTAAAAGTCTATTTGGACTTGGTCACTTTGTTTTTTTGTTTTACAGATTTTCATCATATTATTAGTGCAAATGCAAATTTGCACTAATAATCAGATTTCCATCAAACCAAATTTATTAGTTAATTTTCATTGATACATCAATTTTTAAGGTGAAGCTTTAAAAAAAACCTAGTTGTTCACTTCATGCTGGAATTGGCCTACAGCAAAACCAATTATTCAGGGTTACTTTGAAGATTTTCTGCCTTTATGGCCCAATCTCTATTTCTTTCCCTTCCGTTTCCATTTTATGTGCAAAGGAGAGTTTGTCAGCTGTGTAGAATGCAGGGCTCAGAGCTTGAGAAGAAATGTATCAGTGGCTAGCTTCTGTGAATTAATATATTGTACCTTTCAGTGTGTATGTATATATACATATCTATATCTATATAACTTTCAGTGTATCTGAAATGCTTGTACATAAACACATGGAGTGTGAGAAACAAATAAGATGAACTGGAAGCCTTGGTCAGCTCCCAGCAGCAGCTCAGGGTGAGTCAGCAGTGTGTGCCCGGGCAGCCAGGAGGGCAAACCCCATCCCAGGCTGCATCAGACACAGCAGCACCAGCTGTGCTTGGGATCATCCTGCTGGATTCAGCCGTGGTGTGGCCTCACCCTGAGTCCTGTGTGCAGTGCTGGGCCCACAGTTCAAAAAGGATGTGAAGGTCCCTAAATATGTCCAGAGGAGGGGAAAAAGAGATGAAAGGGCTGGGAAAGAATGTCCTCTGAGGAGCAGCTGAGGACTCTGAGTTTGTCTAGTTTGGAGGAGAGGAGGCTGAGGGGTGACCTTATTGTCCTGAACGGCTTCCTGAGGAGGGGATGTGGAGAGGGAGGTGCTGATCTCGTCTCCTCTAGGATCCAGTGATGGGATAATGTGAGTCGTTCAAAGCTGTGCCAGGGTGGGTTCAAACTGGACATTCAGAAACACTTTTTTCATATAAGGGCAATAAAATATACTGGAGCAGGCTTACTATAAAGGTGGCCAATGCCTCAACCTGTTAATGGTTAAGAGGCGTTTGGACAATGTGAACAACATACATGAACTATGTTCTGAAGTGTTCAGGCACTTGGACTAAATGATTATTGTAGGTCCCTTCCAGTTGAAATAGTTTGTTGTATTCTGCCTCTCTTAAGCAGAACAATAAAGCTATAGGCATGCTACAGTGGTCAGAAACAGCACTGCAATTTTAATTATTTCTGGTTGAAGAAAGTTGTAATTTTATATGTCGCTTCATTTTCCTCACATGGCTGTTTTCTTCCCTCAAAATTCCGACTGTAATTGTTGTGATAATTGCATGCATGCCAGAGTATACAACATTTTCATCACCTGTATGCAAACACAGCTCTTAGACTCAGTTTATGCCTGAAGCATACATTTACATCATATTAATTGTAAACATGTTTAGACACAAACTACAAGTCTCTCCCTTTCAGGGTATTTTTGATTGCAGGGCTTTGTACTGTTACACAAGTAATGCTAGATGACAGGCAGAAAAAACCAGGTGGATTCATGTTAAACATGTTGTTAACCATAAATAATTGTTCTAGCCTTAGCAACATCCTTTGATAGTTTAAGCTTGTGTCATATTAATACATCTGTGTTTTACTTCAGTTAACATGCTTTTTTGTATTTTTCCATTTGTTAGTGAATGGTATGAATAAAATTTGTTTGAAGAGATATTTTTCATTTCTCGTTCTTTGTCCCACTCTCCAATTGCTAAAATAATTGAGAAGTAGACTATTGTTCATGATCTTATGTATACCTACTCTGAACAGCTTCCGGAAGGTAATCAGGTAGATGATACAAGCAAAATTGATTTTTTTCAGTATATTACAGCTGAAGAGCAAAGAACTGTCTGAAACTCAACACAGGCAAATGCAGGGTCCTGCACGTGGGGAGGAATAACCCCAGCCACCAGCACAGGCTGGGGGCTGATCTGCTGGGAAGCAGCTCTGAGGAGAAGGACCTGGGGTTCCTGGTGGACAGCAAGATGCCCATGGGGCAGCAGTGTGGCCTTATGGCCAGAAAGGTCATTGGTGTCCTGGGGTGCATCAGGAAGAGCATTGCCAGCAGGTTGGGGGAGCTGATCCTGCCCCTCTACTCAGCCCTGGTGGGGCACATCTGGCATGCTGTGTCCAGTTCTGGGCTCCTCAGGACCAGAGAGACACAGAGCTGATGGAGAGGGTCCAAAGAGGTTGTGGAGTCTCACTCACTGAGGATACTCCAGAAATGTCTGGACACAGTCCCGTGTTCTAGGATTTGCCTGCTTGAGAGAGAGATTTGACCTTGTGATCCCTCTCAGACATTCTCTTGTGGTCCTTTTCAGCCTTACCCATTCTTCATTGAATCAAGTAAAATAACCACGAAGGATGGAGATGTGATGGAAAAAAAATTAGTCTTTGCTAGCTTGTAAGACTTAATTAACCCCAAAATTTTGACAGTTATGGCATCATTGACATACAGACTGACTTTGTTGGCTCTGAAATGCTTATTCTCATTTTGATCCTTGCATACCATAGTGAAGTTAAAATAGACAAAAGATTTATTGTGTTAAGTATCTGTGTGGAGGTTAAGACAAAAAAAGGTCTCTATGCAAAGTCTTCAATGGAAAGAAGAGGTATATAATTAATAACCAAGAAAGGAATTACTTTCCATCCTGCAATTGTGAGACCTGTTTTTCTAAGCAAAAAAGAACATCCCAATCTCATATACAAATATGAGAATGTACTAGTGCACAATTACTGGAAAATTTTATTACTGTTAAAGTACTAATGGTATCTACAGGGCAAATTGACATTTATTGTCTGAGTTTTTAATGTTATACCTAATGTGTTTTCCATCAAAGATAATTGTTTGGTTTATTATGTTATTATCCAGGCAGTCTTAGCTCCAGTTTAGTTGTTCAAGAGCTTTTCTTTTGCTTTAGTGTCATGCTCATCTAAGAAAGACTTCTAGACCAGGTGCTTTCTGGAAGTGCCTTACTTCACTGATACCTGAGACATATGTATATTTTTTTAACATTTTAAGTAATTTAACATTTTAATTTTTAGGAAATTGTAAAAACTGTATTGAAAAATTAGTTGCCTTGAAAAAAATAACATCTAGAGATAAAGCAGGAAATGTAGGAATAACTTCAGTTTAAAAGTGCTTGTTTTTATTCTTTTCCCATTGGTTTCTCATTCCTGTCTTGTTCAGAGGAAACATGAGGGAGCAGACAGAAGGGGTGGCAGGCATAAACTATGCATGATCCTAGACATTACCAGCAACTTCGAAATGTTCCAGTAAGGACTTTTGCTTGTGTGTGCAGTGCAGAATACAGCTGACAATTTTCTGTGTCCTTTAGTCAAGGAGAAGCGGCTTCAGTGCACATCACAGTGCAGAACTTTCAGATTTTGCAGTTGCCTGAAGATCTTTCTGTATCAGGAAAGCAATCCTTCTGCTGGAAGTCCTGGAGGGGTAATATTGTGGTTTATCCTCAGCTGGCATCTAAGCGCAACCCAACATCCTACTCATTTCCCTGCAGTGGAATGAGGGAGACAATTGGAAGGATAAAAGTGAGAAACTTGTGGATTGAAATTATGACAATTTAATAGGAATTACAAAAGCTGTGCATGTGACCAGTGCAAAACAAGGAATTTTTTCACTACTCCCTTCATGGGCAGGCAAGCATTCAGCCCTCCTCAGGAAAGCAGAGCTCCATCAGATGTAACAGTGACTTACAAATGAGTGGTCTAGGTTGCTTAAAAAATCAGTCAAAAGCAGATTTAGTATAAATTTGTGACTAAAAAAGTTCAATGGCAATCATTTCACTCTATTACTTATTATGTGGATGCAATGCACAAAGCAAAATTGGATTAGAATTAGCTTAGGATGATTCACACAGAGACCAGAGATGGAAAAGAGTAAGCATATAAAACACTTGAGACCCTCTTGCTGAGTCACAAGGTTCAGAGACAACCCCCTTGCTTTCTAAACTCCTGATGGAACCTAGGTGTGACTGAGTCCAAACTCAGCCACATATTTGGAGAGTTCCTGCCCTCCTGTCTTACGTACTGGATTGTTCTCAGTTGATGAAGAAGCTGTTTAATGGTTGGGGAATAGATAGTGTGTACAGAAAATGTGACTCCAAAATTTAGTTTGGGTTCACTTTATTTAAAGGGTTTTAAGCTGTATCTTCCTATCCTATCCAACTAGTGGAAGTGGTGGGGATCTGGTCACTCTGTATGTGAGGGAGGCAATGTAATATATCTGTAAAATGCAGTGATGAGAGCCTAGTCTTAGAACTTCTCGTGCCTTCTGTGCTTTCTCTTGGGGTTTTATCTTTCTCATGAAGTACATGTCAGCATAAGGTATAAAGCAAATAGACACTCCTTATTCCTAGTCTAGGATGTACCATTTAAACCACACTCATCTTAGTAATTTTTGCTAGTTGCTGTTTGAACCGGCCTAGATTTTTTATTTTATTTTTAATATATATTAAGGGCTGAAGTGTGCCTGGAGTCAGAGAAAATAACAGAGCCATTCTCTTCCAGGCTGTTTTGGCATTTTTTAAAAAGATTCCAATTACTGGACCTTTCCAGCTAACAAGGTGAACTGCAGAATAGCAGAGTCAAAGAGCTTTTAAAACAATCACAGCTGAATATTTAAAGCTGAGTTATTGCTGCAGGAGGGATTTGGTACCACAATCTGCCTTCCTCTGAACATGAATGCCAGCCCTTGGTTTTGAGACTTCTTTTAAGGAAGGTGGTGTTGAATAAATGAAAAAGTTGGTCACAGCATGACCAATATGAACAAATAATGGTCAAATATTTATAAAATACTAGTACAAAAACCTTATGGTTAAACCAGTTCTCTTTAAGAAGGCATCACTTCTTACAGGCACCCACTTAGAGTATCCTGCAGGATGCATAAAGTATGTGTGAATTCTTGCAGACATTATTCTGCATCATCCCGATGTTGTGTTGAAATTTGCTTTAAGGGAACTTCTGCCTTTACTGTTTATTCTGACTGTATTTTTAATTTAAAAATCCATTCATTATGAGGTGTTCAACAGTGTTAAACGGGCAAATGAATCTCATGTTAAAACCTTTAAGAAAAAATAGCTTTAATTAGAATTTTGTTGTTGTTATTATGTTCAAATGCTTCAGTGTAGTCACTTAGTAAAATGTGGCATTGTGGCTTGATTGCATCTGTTCTTTCAGTGTCAGTTAATGTCTGATGCAACACATGGGAATGCATTTGTGAATGAAAAAGTAGTGCTTCACTTGTGGAATAAAGAAATAAAACATTTGAGATAAATTATTTAAGCAATTTATGTAAGCTGTAGAGAAGGCATAATCTCCTGATAGACCAGGGGACAGGTAATCATCAATGCTTGTTCTGACTTTCTGTGATCTTGGGTAACTCATTCTGCAGGCATTTTCAAAAGAAATCAGTTGTAGAATGCACTGGATGAGAACTGAGCACTCTCACTTCTTTCTTACATGTAGAATGAGTGTCACAGTTTCATGGGCTATCCTGATTTGGGAAAGTCTTTTTCTGCAGCAGTCCTCTCCAGTGTCCCATTCCCCAGTCTCTCACATATCCAGGATTGCCCCTTCCCAGGTGCAGAATCTGGCACTTGTCTTTGTTAAAGTTCATAGAGTTGGTGATTTCCCAGCCCTTTGATCTGTCAAGGTCTCTCTGCAAGGCCTCTTAATAGTATGTTAGGCAATGTCAGCTAAACAGATATTGAATCATTATTGAGAAGAAATCCCTATTAATAAAATCATGCACTAGTAGTGATAATGTTGCTACTGATGCCTTTTGATACCTTGCAGTTGCTTGCTGGAAGACAGTTTTTGTTTGAGGATCATTTCGTCTGTGAAATGCTCCTATTCATACCATCATCTATGAATTACTAGAACCTGTTTGTATAGGAAGGTCGCTCAAAATAAGTGGAATAGCATAATGAGTATATTTCTGACTATTCCTGTTCATGAAGTGTTTGTAATACATTGCAGCTGAGTGCCTGAATAGGATCTGTCATAGGAGGTTAAGTGACAGTACAATGTAGGTGAGCACCTGAAGTGTGCAGTACTGGAATTCATCACCTGTGCAGTTGTACATGTGTGCACATGTGTATGATTCTTCAGCATGAAGGGAAACTGTCATTCCACCTTCTTCTTGTCCTAGGACCTGAGCCTTCTTACTCTAGCTTTTACATCTTCCCCTATTCCCTCTATCTTTTTTACAGCTTGACTTGTCATTTAGTTTCACCTGTGTTCAAATTCCTGTGCAGCATTTGACAATAGCTTTAGCTATAGTTAGAGACCTGTTTGATCTAATTTCTGTTCTGTGGCCTTAAACATACCAAGAGTTACTTCTTGTTACAGCAGTGTTCACGCCACAGTACAATGAAACATAATGAACGTAAGGGACAGACTTCAGCAGTATGATTGCATTGCACGAGCTCCTATTTTTATTTCAAAATTGCACTTAAAATTGTTA